>NC_138548.1:365201269-365801269 GCF_964273705.1 Natrix helvetica
GACTTTCTCATTCCTCCTCGCATGAAAGAGGAGGAAGAGATAATATTCTGGTGACTTCAATGTTTCTTTAAGCCCTTCACTCACCTCTTTGATACGTTCCCCACACCTGGGAAACAGCTAACCTCCCTAGTTTGATTGCCTACGAATTGCTGGTTCAGTTCCCCTGAGCAATGAAGCATCTTTCACCAACAATGCCTCTTCCTTGACAAGGAAATCTGATTTCTTTTTCCTGCCATGGATACATTTGCTGTTGTCCCTTCTCCAGGGTCTTCCACGCTATCTTGCAAGGGGAGGGATTGGAGACAGGAGCCCAAATCTTCTCCGTGTTTGAGACAATTCCTACAATGAGACACTGACCAATTCTTCCTGTGGTGACCCCAAGACCCCAGATGAGGAAGGGGGGGGGAAAGTTCTGCCCTTAGAGACTGAGGCTACTGGAGTCCTGCTGAGCCAGTCTGGATGACCTCTGGAGGAGGCAAGGCTCAGTTGGAGGGCTGCTTAGGGTATCTAGGGATGCTGGGAAGAAGGGAGGGGTCTTCCACTCAGGGCTGCCCCATTGAAGCCCCCTCCCCTCTTTCCCCCAGAGCCGATCTTCCCCTCCATAGCACATTTCTTCTACATCAGGAATGGCTTCAGATGGATTTCTTAGAGGTCATCTAGATCAACCCCCTGCTCGAGTAGGGAAGACCCTACACCGTTTATACCATCAAGAAGGAGACACCGTATCATTAGAATCCGAGCCCCAAAGTGGGAGGAAGGGGGGGGAGCTAGGCATTGGGGGCCAAAATGTGGCAGACCCATCAGTGGTGAAGGAGAGAAATGGCTGGAATGGCTGGGTGATTGTAGGGGGAGTCTCAGGTGACCCCCAATGGCTCCCCACAAGGGCTCAGGGGGGACTGTGCCTGCTGGCATTCTGCCCTTCAAAAGGGGCTTGAGGGGAAGCAGTGCAAGGGGGCCACCGAGCCACCCCTTCCCCTCCCCGGATCTGCCCACCCTCCTCCCAAAGCAATTCTGGCTTCAGACCCACAGTAGCCGCTATGGTCGATCCAGAGCAGAGGTTCTCAACCTTCCCGATGCCCGCAACCCTCGAATGCAGTTCCTCGTGTCGTGGTGACCCCCTACCATAAAATTATTTTCGTTGCTACTTCGTAACTGTAATTTTGCTGCTGTTATGAATCGTAATGTAAATATCCGATATGCAGGATGTATTTTCATTATTACAAATTGAGCATAATTAAAGCATAGCGATTAACCTGCCAATCTTGGTTGGGGAGAAGATCAGCCAGGCTGGGATTTTCCAGGATAAAACGAGCTCCCTGCCTGCCTCCAGCAGCCGTTCGTGGTTTACATGAGTTTCATTTTATTAAGTTTACTTTTTTTACATTCTGTTCCCCCCACCCAGTTTTCTTTCTTTCTTTCTTTCCATTCCTCCCTCCATCTCTTCTTTCTTTCTTTCTTTCTTTCTTTCTTTCTTTCTTTCTTTCTTCTTTCTTTCTTTCTTTCTTTCTTTCTAAGAATCATTACAACCAAGCGTGGGAGCACGTAGCGGTTAATTTGCGCAAGCAATCGATTTAGCACAGATTAAGAAGTTGCCCTTTAAATGGGATTTTAAAAGGAGGCTTAAGCTACATCGAACTGTGCTTCCGTCCCGAGTGGAATTCCTCAGGACGGAAGGAATTGGTGGGCGAGGTCTGTCCTCCCCTCCGGCCTCTCCTGCCAGCCCTTCCCAGGGTAATTCAAACTTGGTTTCAGTATGGTCAGTTACAGGCTAGATGGAAAAAAGACCAGAAACTCTTAAAAGTACATGGCAGTAACCTCGGAAGGCTTCAGAGGGAAGCTTCTGCAGAAGCCCACGCGAGTGAGTTTCGAGGAACGCGAGGGGAAGTCTACAGTTTAGAATTCCGATGGCCTTAACGACCCCTGTGAAAAGGTCGTTTGACCCCCCAAAAGGGTCACGACCCACAGGTTGAGAACCGCTGGTCTAGATCGTCTCCACGCCTCCCTCCCAAGAAATAGAAGCCCCAAAAGGATGCTTGGGGGGAGGGGTATCTCAGCAGGAGAAGGTCCAGGCTGACATTCTCCTCCTCTCCCCAACCTGCCACCTTCAGCCTCCATTTTTCAGAGGTTGCAAACAGGACAAAGAATCATCAGCTACTAAAGAAATAATTTCCTTTTGCATCAGAGAGCAGGATTAATTCATGAGTGCTGTAGAAAAAGAGATGGGGAAGAAAATTAGAATGTAAAAAGAAACTTTTAGTGTAAAAATCATATTATCTTCCCTTTTAGCCCCCTTAAATGTACTTCAATTCTGGGAGTTGAAGTCCATAAGTCTTAAAGTTCCCAGGTTTGGACAGCCCTGAGGTATAGGATGTGTCAGAGGAACTGAGTGGATTTTCTTCCTTGTAAAAGGTTTCAGTATTATTTAGGAAGGGTGGATGGATGGACGGATAAATGGACAGTATATCAAACCAAACGGCTCTGGTTCAAGAATGGCTCTGGTTCATCTCAATGGGCGGAAAGTAAGAGGAAGGGGACATTCCCTTCCTCCCTTCCATTTATTTTATTCAACTCCGTGGGAGGAAAAGCTCTCCTAGCCTCGCTCTGAAGTGAAGGAGTATAAACCATGCCATAAGGAAAAACGAAATAAAATTAAAATCCTCTCTCCTCTGCAGATGAACTCAGCTCTCCCCTCCCCCGCCCCCGATTCCTGCTTAGCCTCTAAACGGCCCTGCGTCTTATTAAGTGGGGGAGAGAAAACTATTTCCTCCTATTTTCCCTGGGAGATTTTTTTCTCAGCTGAGGGGAGGACAAAAAATGCCGACCCCCCCCCCCCTTTGGGAAAATGTCCCACTCGGAGACCGGCACCAGGATGGCCCCCAAAAGCCATGGGCTCCACTCCATAGGAAGGGCCGTGGAGACCAGGGTGCTTTTTGGAGGGGGGGCAGCTCCAATCTGGACCCCTGCCGAGAGGGGGGGGCTGGGACCCTAGAGCAGCATGACACCATCCTTGGGATACTCAGACTATGAAAAAAAGACATTTTCCCCAGAGGAATCTTGGAGAAAGAGCCTTTCCTGAATTTGGCACTTTTTAGCTGCAGCCCTTTGGCCTCCCAGCCCCTCCCCGACTGTGGGGCTCCCCCCATTCCACGACCCACAAAGCCCTCCCCCTGGAGTAGCCCCTCCCTCCGCTGCCCCTGGGGGATTAGTCCCCTTCTCCTCCACCCACCCACCAAGTGCCCGTTTCTAGTTAGCTAGAAAGAACCGGGAGGCCCCTTTCGCCTCCGGGGACAGTTTGGGAACCTAAGCGGACAACTAGTCCACACCCTCCCACCATGCATACAGAGGAAAATCTAGTTGAGAATCATAAAGAGAGCAAACAAAAGGAGAGTCCCCGCCTTGAGCTGCAGCCCCCCCTCCCCAGACTGAAGGGATCCCTGTTAGGGTTTGAATTCCACCATGAATTAAGGAGGTGTGGATCTTGGCATCCCTTGTAGCATACTTTTGAAAATAAGCAAAAAATAAACCTGAAGCAAGATGTAATAAAAACATTTTTAATATAAAATAAAATAAAAATACAAACTTGCTAAACTGAATTAATCACATCTTGGCAAGAGCTATGTGCCTGCCTCCTTCGGCAGGCGAGGAAGATCAGAAGAGAAAGTTAAGGAATGTGAAGGAGCATGCGCGCTAAATCACTTGCAGATAAGAACTGTGACCTGCGCAGTAAATTTCAGCACAGCTAAGCAAACCTATTAAGGCAGTGACTGCCACTTTCTCCGCTTCTCCCCTGCCACTTTCCCTGCCACTTTCTCCGCTTCTCTCTCTGCCCTGAACGCCCTCCACCTTCAGGTGAAGTCACAAAGGACTCTGCCCGGAGACTGATGACGCTCCAGCAGGGAGAATCCCCATTGGTGCTTCAGCTCGTTTTGCCCCGCCCCCAATGCAAAAAGTCCAAGAAAACACACAAACACACACACAGGCGCTCATTTAATGTGACGATTCTGCCGTAGGAGAGTTTCTGGATCACAAGGGGGGGAGGGGTCACACACAGACATCCCCAATCCGAAGGGAGCCCCGGAAAACCCTCAGTCAGACCAGGGAGAAGCGCCGCTTCGCTTCAAGGGAGAAAAAGTCTCCCGGGTAACAGGCGCAGGCAAAGGGGCGCCTGACTCGGCTTGGAGGGAGGAAGAAGCTACGACGATCGCCTCGGGAGCCCGAATGGCGGCGGCGGTTGCCAGAGGCGGAGACCCGACCCTCGGCCTCCCCGAGAGAAAGGCTGGCCGGAGGGGGATCCGAGGCAGCCGCTGCTTCAGCCCCAACCACCTCAGAGGAGAAAAGAGCCGCCAAAGGAGCCTCTGGATCACCAGACGCCGCAGAAACGGCCCCGAAATCCTCCCTCTCGCCCCGCTCTTTCCTCGGCTCTCCCGGGAGAGACTTTGGGGGGCTTCCCCAGAGAAGAGAGAGGAGCCCAAACTATCCCCCAAAGCCCCAGAAGACGAGAAGCAACCTGGATCTCAGGAGAAACTTCCTGACAGGGATGAGAATTAACCGGTGGAACTCCTTGCCACCAGAGGTTGTAAATCCTCCAACACTGGAGGCTTTTAAGAAGAGACTGGACTGAAATGGTATATATACCGTAGTTTCTCCTATGCCTGAGCAGGGGGCCGGACTAGATGACCTCCAAGGTCCCTTCCAGCTCTGTTCTCTTCCAACTGCAGGCCGTTCTTGGTTCTGCCTGTCAATAAACCTCCTTTCTTAAGCAGCCTCCATTTTATTCCCTTCTTGGAACTGGACCTGTTTTTCCTTCCGACACTATTCAGGGGATAAAATAGAAACCCACGACTGGAAGGTGAAACTGAAGAGGTCTAATGTGGAGGAAACATGCAGCTGGTGTATAGTATAGCCTTTATTGTCATTGTACAAAATAAATACAACGAAATTGTCCAAAGGAAGAGGGAGAGAGGGACGCAAACTTCTAGTTTTATATCAATGTAAATGTATTTAACATTCGCAGCAGAGAAGACATTGAGGAACATCCTGAGGTAAATCTAAACGGCGCCCAGAAGAAAAAGGCGGGGGGAAAGGGAAACGCCCCCTTTCCACCCGCAGCAACCAATCGGAGCGCAGATCCCCTCAGACGGGAGCCCGCCCTCACTCAGCCACAACGGAGTGTTTGAAACCGTCCTGCGCTTTCCTTCTCCAGCCGTTAAATTGGATATCTTCACATTTAAAGTGTTCAAAAGAAAGAGACCAAAACCGACTTTGATTTTCTCCATTACGTCGAATTCTCAGGCTGGAATTTTTTAAATCTTGCATTCCGCTAAAAAAGAAGTCAACGTCTTTATTTTTCTTTTTTTCTTTTCTACCTCAGACTTTCTTTTCCCCGCTCTTTCCCCTTCCCTTAATTTCCTATTCCTATTTTTCTTTGCGTTTTGTATAATAAATAAGATCTTGAGACTCCAGAAAGAGTGCAAAGAAGAGCAACGAAGATGGAGGCTGAAGCATATTAAAAAACGGTTACTGGGACTGGGCATGAAGAGAAGGTCGAGGAGGGACATAATGGCATATTCCGATATCTCAGGGGCTGCCAGAAAGAAAAATTATTTCCTTTCCTTTCCTCTTCTCTATTATCTCTATTCTATAAATAAATTAAGGAGGAGGCCGAATGAAAGAGGTGGGAGTTGCGCTATAGAGAAGAAATAACCAAACCGCCCTAGAAACGCAACAGAAGAAAGAGGAAAACCTCCTTCAATACATTTGGGCAAACATAAAAGACGAAAAAGAAGAACAGACAATGGAGCTTTTGATTGACAGGAAGCCATGGAGAGGGGGCCTTTCCTCTCCCTACTCCCAAGCCCATCATCCCCGCCCTTTAAATTTCACCTGATGCGCTCCTCTTTCCCGCCCTTTCTGCAATCCTGGCACTTTGCCCCAAATCCTCCAGGGGGCGCCCTCTGCCAAGGGAATGGAACTCCAGGCGCTTCCCCATTGGCCCACTGGAGGGTGAACGTCACGGCTGGCTTTCCACAGCAGGCGGCGAAGGAAGTGACATCACTGAGCCTTGCCTCTCTAGGACGCCGCACTCTCTTTCCTTAACCGCTGGGGTTCCGCTGGAGGCGCAGAGGCTGCGGGAGAATCTGGAGGGGGGGACATCTAGACGTGCCCCGGGTGAGTTGGGGGCTCTTCAAGGGTTGCATGCTCACCAGCCGTCCTCTCCCTGCAGGGGGAAATGGAAGAAGCGGGAATGCCGGCGGGAATCCAGGGAATTGGGGGAGGGGAGAGTCAGCCCACCAGGAGAGGAGAGAAGCCGGGCGAGGAGGAGGCAGAATTCGCACCGGGCTCCCCGAGGGCCCGATCCTGTCTCCGGAGGGGGAGAGAAGCGGGGCGGCCTCTCCAGCTGCCTCCTTCCCTGCCCTGCGCTGGGATGAGCTGCTTGGGTCTCCGGGCAGGTCGGGTGAAGGTTCTTCAGTGGCTGAATTCCACTTTCTAATTCTTGGCTTTTCTTTTTCTTTCCATCTCAGATACTGAAACTAAGAGCCATTTGTGGTCTTTGCAAGCCACTTTTTTTCTTGGTGGGAAAAAGAGCGGAATAACTTGCAGGGATCCGTCCTGAAGCCCCAGAAATTGCCCCATGAAGGAAAAGGCACCTGGAGACCCATCAGAGTCCTTGGACCCACCTGGAGTTGCTCTGCAGGACGGAGAAAGGATGGAGAGACAACCTTTGGCCAAGGAGGGAAGCGGAAAAGGCCCTTCAGCTGCTCAGCCTGGAAAGGGGGGGAAGCCCTGGACAAGGACTGGGCAGAAGATCCCGGAGGAAGAAACCATCCGCCCTTCCGAAGTTCAATCCTGGAACTTCATCCAACACTGGGAGGCTGAAGGTCCCCGAGGACTTTGCAGCCGACTCCATGACTTTTGTAGGCAATGGCTGAGACCAGAAAAGCACACCAAAGCCCAGATGTTGGACCTGGTGGTTCTGGAGCAGTTCCTGGCTCTTTTGCCCCCAGAGATGGAGAGCTGGGTGCGGGAGTGTGGAGCAGAGAGCAGCTCCCAGGCGGTGGCCCTGGCTGAAGGCTTCTTCCTGAGCCAGGCAGAGGAGCAGAAGGAGCAGAAGGTCCAGTTGCAGGTGAGAGACTTTAAGGAGCTCAGAAGGGATTAGAGGAAGTGTTTCAATAATTCACCCCTCCTTCCCAAACTTCTCTGGCCTTCATCATATGTGGGAATTCACCAATTCTTGTAGGACATTGTTCCATTGTTTTCTCATTCAACCTCACTGGTGGATATTGGGGGCTTTGAGGTTGTGTTCCAAATATAAGAATCCACTTTGTGGCATGTGATGTACATTAATTCTGCTTCTTTTCTCCTTCCTCTTATCTGAAGGGCTCCAATTTGGAGATCAGAGATCCTGGGGGAGAGAAGAACCCATCAAATCCCCATCAGGAGCTATTTTTCAGGAGAATCCATTGGGAAGATCAAAATCAAGACACCTCAGGAGGTAATGGAAGATTCTCCGATTGCCCATCTGTCTTACCTTCACTCTCTCTTCTCTTCTATAGAATACCTCCTCCTCTTTTGTTAATTACGCATTTTTGAAATTATTTATTCCTTACAGAGAAACAAAGAATGAAGCTTTCTGGTTTTTATGATGGAGATCAAACAGCGGTTGAACCTCCAAACCAAGTAAGAAAGGGAAAAGTTATTATATTTCTCTTCTCCCTTCAGGAAGTGAAGTGGGTGTGCAGAGTGCTCCCACCTTCTACTCCCCTCCCACCTTGTAAATACAATGCAATAGCAGAGTTGGAAGGGCCCTTGGAGGTCTTCTAGTCCAACCCCCTTCCTAGGCAGGAAACCCTAATCCTTTTAATCTGGATTATTTTTCTGTTCCTCCACAACATGGAGACCAAAATAGCAGGTTGAAGTTGCTTACAGCATACTGTAGTTTCCTCTGGTTATCTTGTTCTGCTAGGAACTCCACCAACTTTGAGTTTATAAGAAGCACTTTTTGAAAAGTCCTTCAAGAAATAGGAATAAACGTACCACAGTGGCAGGAACTGCTAGAGACCCATTTTTGGGGGTAATTCTTTGACTTGGAATTGTGCAAGGATAATGAAAAATAACTAAATTCATTGCCACATTACAATTTTTAAAAAGCATGGTTTATAGCCCGTAGTTCAAAAATAAGCAAATCATATTAAAAAATAGAGCAGACTATTAAAATCCAAAGGGAGTGGCCATATTGAACATGTAATCATGGTACTTTGGGCTACAAAATAATTTCCAATTATCTGATTTGGATTAGGAGATCAAACATTCCCGCTTTGCAACGGCTGAGAAATGACTTTCCTAGGGAATTTTCTCTTCTTTGTCTGAACATTACTCAGACTATTAAATCAATCAATGAGACAGAGCGATAGATCAGTTGATCCAGAAGTGAGATTATTTACTGAAAGGCACTTAAGGTTTTTTCAGAATCAATGAACTTGATAAAACTTCCCCAAATATTTCTTCAGTGAAAGCAATTTTCAGATTTGTCCATTTTCTCACCTAAAATTAGGACGTGTGAAGCATAACCATTTAACTTGGTGCATATCTTTGCTTTGGGAATTTGGGAACAATGGAACAGAATAATAGAGTTGGTAGGGATCTTGGAGGTCTTCTAGTCCAACCCCCTGGTCACTCTTCTAAGTGTATCACAAGCTTCCTAACAGTACAGGAAGCAGCAGATGAAGCTAGGCAAAATCACATCAGATACCTGTACAATTAGCACAGGAGCCTCCCAGTGCTTTGTGCTCTCTCCACTTCTCTCTATATACCAATGACTGCATCTCAAACGACCCATCTGTTAAACAATTGACGTTTGCAGGTGATACAGCAGTGATCGGTCTCATTCGAGACAACAATGAAACCACGTATAAACAGGAGGTTGAATAACTAGCCTCGTGGTGCGACTGGAACAATCTGGAACTGAAAACGCTACAACTGTAGAAATGGTGGTAGACTTTAGGAGAAACCCTACCATACGACCACCTCTTACAATACTTGACACCACAGTATCAACAGTGGAGACCTTCAAATTTCTAGATTCTGTAATACCTCAAGACCTAAAATGGACACCTAACATCAAAAACGTCATCAAAAAAGCACAACAAAGAATGTTCTTTCTGTGCCAACTCGGAAAGCTCAAACTGCCCAAGGAGCTGCTGATGCCGAGTCCCTTTGGGGAGAGGGGGCGGTATAAAAATCAAAAAATCGAAAATCGAAATAAAGGATACAGTTCTACAGAGGAATTATTGTGTCTGTCATTTGCACCTCCATAACTGTCTAGCTTGGCTCTGCAACCCAACAAGACAGACGGAGACTTCAGAGGATAGTTAGAACTGCAGAAAAAATGATTACTGCCAACTTGCCTTCCATTGAGGACCTGTACTCTGCACGTGTCAAAAAGAGGGCCGTGAAAATATTTACAGACTCCTCGCATTCTGAACATAAATTGTTTCAGCTCCTACCCTCAAAGCGATGATATAGAGCACTGCACACCAGGGCAACTAGACACAAGAAGAGTTTGTCCCTCAACGCCATCACTCTTCTAAACAAATAATTCCCTCACCACTGTCAAAACTATTCACTAAGGCTGCATTACTATTACTATTAGTCTTCTCATCGTTCCTATTATCCATACGACAACCAAAACTGGATGCAATTTTCCAAGTGTGGTCTTACCAAGGCATTATAAAGTGATTCTAACATTTCATGTCATCTTCTATCCCACTTAATGCAGCCTATGATTCTGTTGGGTTTTGGATTTTTTTTTTGGCAACTGTAGCCTACTGCTGATTCATGTTTAAGCAGTTGTCCACTGGGACTCCAAGTTCCCTGTTGCACTTTCTACTGTTGAGGCCGGTATCACCTATGCCTGGGCATGTGGTTTTTCTTTCCTAATTGTAGAACCTTACACTGTTGATTTCATTTTGTTAGATGGGGCCCAATCTGTCAATCCTATATCTCGATCTGATCTTCTGGAGTGTTGGTATTCCTGTCAATGCGGTCTTGTCTACAAATTTGAGGGGTTCTCTTTCTATCCTCTTGGCTAAATCATGGATGAAAATGAACAGATCTTGTGAATCCTCTGTTCTTTTTTCTCGTGTTCAGGGGAGTCTTGTGTCCTTCGAGGAGGTGGCTGTGTATTTCTCTGAGGAGGAATGGTCTCAGATGGATCCTGACCAGAAAGCACTGCATTCGGAAGTCATGCTTGAAAACCATAGGAACGTGGTCTCTCTTCTGGGTAAGAGTTTTCTAGTCTACAGAGAGTTCATGAAGAGAGATTATAGTTAGTTTTTGATTTGAAAACTACTAATCAGATATCATCTCCTGTGAGGGAGAAGGAAAGGATCTTCTCATACTCCAAGGAAGGAAAGAGTCAGTGTCTCTCTGCTTACATGCTTTCTCTGCCATTTCTTGTCTGTATTTCTCTATTTCTCTTTGAACTTATCTGTGGAGGCTGAAAAGAACGAGGCGTGCTTTTATGTGTCCTCTGGAGATCGTGTGAGAAGAGTGTGTTTTCATTTGTCCTCTGAAATCCTCCAATATTGTGTGAAAACAGAACTTTCACACTCAGCCCATGGAAGAGCATTCTCCCAATCCAATTCAAGAACAAAGGCCTTATGCAATGTTACTCAGAGCATCCTAGGGTACTGGTAATCCCCAAGATACGACAATTCATTTAGCGACTCTTCTAAGTTATGAGAAGCCCTCCCCCAAGTACTTGACACCCACTCATCATTCACACTTAGGAATGATAGGAGAGGCACTGCAACATTCTCCCTACCTATTCACCCCACCCCACCCCACTGGGACTTACCTTATTTTTCAGACTATAAGACGCATTCCCCCCCCTCCCCCCAAAACGTGGGTGGAAATGTCTGTATAGAGCACATTTGGCCTCCCAAACCCTCTGAGCATCCCATTTTCAGCCTACCCGATGCCAAGAAGGGCAAAACCGGGACCGGCCGAGGCCTTCAGAGGGCAAAAGCGGGCCCGTTTTTGGCCTACAGAGTGCTTCTGGATGCCAGGAAACCCAAAACTATTTAATTTGTTTTCCTTCTCTAAACCTAGGTGCTTCTTATGGTCCACAAAACATGGTCCCTTGCAATGATGTGGCAAGCTGTCAATTCCTTTGCCTACTCCGATGAATTTGCAGGCAAAAGAGGGCTAAAAAGTGAGAGATACGTGAGATCAGTACTGCGAAATCTAGCACTGTTGATCTCACGTGATCTCGCGTTACAGTGCTTAAGGCCTCTGTTCTCTGCTAACCAAGGCCTGCACCAGATCCAGGGCAAAATGCTTTGCAAAGGGGGGAAAGTCCTCTTAGTTTTCAAAGACCTTTGCCCTGGATCTCGTGCAATCCTCTGTTCTTAAAAGAATTTAGGGCTAATGTACTGTGGTGTGAGATCACGGGAGATTAGCAGCCTGAGATCTTGCACTACTTGGTTTCGTGTGATCTCACGATAAAGAACTTTAGGCCTCCGTTCTCAGCGAACTGACGCCTGTACCAGATCCAGCCAAAGAGCCCTTGCAAGCCGATGAGACTTTGGAGCAGTGAAATAGCCATTCTTGAAGCCTCCCAACCTTTCCAGTCTCAGCGCAAAGAGCGTTTACAAGCCAATGGGAGGCTTCAGCAAGGGATTTCGCTCCAAAGTCTCATCGCTGGGATCGAGGAATGGGCCGAATGGGGGTCCTGCCCACCAGATGGACAACGTGGAGCAGCTGCTCCAAGGTACACTGGGGAAGAAAGAGTTTGTTTCAAAACTGTTTCAGGTCTCTGTTGAAATTAACCCACCCCAAAAATTCTTTTCTCCTAATTTCTCGTTGGATGTTTCCCCTGATTATTATGAAATTCAATGGTGAAAAAAGTAAGGTTCTACATTTAGGCAAGAAAAGCAAAATGCGCAGGTACACTATATGTGGTACCTTGCTCAATAATAGTAACTGTGAGAGGGATCTTGGGAGTCCTAGTGGACAACCATTTAAATATGAGCCAGCAGTGTGCAGCAGCTGCCAAAAAAGCCAACACAATCCTAGGCTGCATCAACAGAGGGATAGAATCAAGATCACGTGAAGTGTTAATACTACTTTACAAGGCCTTGGTAAGGCCACACTTGGAATACTGCATTCAGTTCTGGTCGCCACGATGTAGAAAACATGTGGAGACTCTAGAAATAATGCAGAGAAAAGGAATGAAGATGATTAGGGGACTGGAGACTAAAACATATGAAGAACGGTTGCAGGAACTGTGTGTGTCTAGTTTAATCAAAAGAAGGACTAGGTGACAGCAGTGTTCCAATTTCTCAGGAGCGGCCACAAAGAAGAAGGAATGAAGCCATTCTGCAAAACACCTGAGGGTAGTACAAGAAGCAATGAGTGTAAACTAATCAAGGAGAGAAGCAACTTAGATCTAAGGAGATGTTTCTTGACAGTTAGAACAATTAATCAGTGTAACAACTTATCTTCAGAAGTTGTGAAGGAAATTCACTTGACTTTCTACACTTTGATCTTTTTTCTCTAACCTTGTTATCATTTTTTATTTCCGTTTTACTTTGAAGGTAATAATGGGGAGGAGAATCAAGATTCCCGTGAACTGTTCAAAGAGATCAGTGATAAAGATGGAACGGAGAAGTTTGGAGTTCGAATGGAATTCGAAAGCCCTGAGAGAAACCAGTCAAAGAATTGCAATGAGGAAAACTCATGTTCCACTGATGCTCCGATGCGAGGCTTTCTTGCCCAACAAGAGAACATAAGGAAAAGATATATTGGGGAAAGTGTGAAGCTAATGAAAACTACACTACAAGTAAATGAACACTATTTAACCCACAACAAAGGACAAGTTGCTATAAGAAGAAGCAAGGGAAAAAATTACAATGGGACAGTCATTCTTTCTCTTGGAAATAAGTTCCCTACATCTCAAAAAGCGATTGCCACCAAAGAGAAGCCTTATAAATGTTTAGAATGTGGAAAATGTTTTAGAACAAGCAGACAATTTACTTCCCATGAAAGGATCCACACAGGGGAGAAGCCATATGAATGCATGGAGTGTGGAAAGACTTTTGCTCATAGCAGTACACTTACTTCCCATAAGATGATCCACACAGGGGAGAAGCCGTATAAATGCATGGAATGTGGAAAGACCTTTGCTCAAAGAGGTCATCTTTTTTCCCATAAGATGATCCACACAGGGGAGAAGCCATATAAATGCATGGAGTGTGGAAAGAGCTTTACTCATAGATATAGCCTTATTTCCCATAAGATTATCCACACAGGGGAGAAATCATATAAATGCATAGAGTGTGGAAAGACCTTTGCTCATAGCAGTACACTTAATTCCCATAAGATGATCCACACAGGGGATAAACCATATAAGTGCATGGAGTGTGGAAAGACTTTTGCTCATAGATATAGTCTTAGTTCCCATAAGATTATCCACACAGGGGAGAAACCATATAAATGCTTAGAGTGTGGAAAGACCTTTGCTCATAGCAGTACACTTACTTCCCATAAGATCATCCACACAGGAGAGAAGCCGTATAAATGCATGGAGTGTGGAAAGACATTTACTCAGAGCAGTGGACTTAGAAGACACAAAAAGCTCCACACAGGAGAGAAACCATTTAAATGCATGGACTGTGGAAAGACATTTGCTGAAAAACGTAATCTTATTTCCCATAAAAGGATCCACACAGGGGAGAAGCCATATAAATGCATGGAGTGTGGAAAGACCTTTGCTCAAAGAGGTACTCTTATGTCCCATAAGATGATCCACACAGGGGAGAAACCATATAAATGCATGGAGTGTGGAAACACCTTTGCTAGAAGAAATCATCTTATTTCCCATAAGATGATCCACACAGGGGAGAAACCATATAAATGCATGGAGTGTGGAAACACCTTTGCTAGAAGAAATAATCTTATTTCCCATAAAAGGATCCACACAGGGGAGAAGCCATATAAATGCATGGAGTGTGGAAAGACCTTTGCTCAAAGAGGTACTCTTATGTCCCATAAGATTATCCACACAGGGGAGAAACCATATAAATGCATAGAGTGTGGAAAGACTTTTGCCAATAGCAGTACACTTACTTCCCATAAGATCATCCACACAGGAGAGAAGCCGTATAAATGCATAGAGTGTGGAATGACATTTACTCAGAGCAGTGGACTTATTAGACACAAAAAGCTCCACACAGGAGAAAAGCCATATAAATGCATGGAGTGTGGAAAGACCTTTGTTCAAAAACGTAATCTTATTTCCCATAAGATGATCCACACAGGGGAGAAGCCATATACATGCATGGAGTGTGGAAAGACCTTTGCTCAAAGAGGTCATCTTTTTTCCCATAAAATGATCCACACAGGAGAGAAGCCATATAAATGCATAGAATGTGGAAAGAGCTTTTCTCAGAATGGTAGTCTTACTAATCATAAAAGGATCCATGCTCGGGTGAAACTATAGCAAAAGCAATTTCACTTTGACTTATATACAACTCCGTAATGCTTTACCCCGCTCTCTATTACAAAGTCAGCATATTGTCCTCAACAATCTGGGTCCTCATTTTACCCACCTCAGAAGGATGAAAGGTTTGAATCAACCATGGATCAGTCTCCTGGATGTGGACCATTAAACTGTAGTACTGCATTCTAACCACTGAGCAACCATGCCTCTATATAATTGTATGTTTGTGCATATTGTGGCTTTCTGATTCAAAAGAGAAGATTGAATCCAACAAATGAAACTTAAAAACAGTGATTGTGAGAGGGACCTTGGGAGTCCGAATGAGCATTTAAACGTCACGTCTGTTTGTTTGTGTGTGTGTGTGTGTGTGTGTGTGTGTGTGTGTGGCAGCAGCCAAAAAATCTAATAGAATCCTTGATTGTATAAAGAGAGACATAGAATCAAAATCACTTGAAGTATTAGTACTGTTTTATAAAGCCTTAGGAAGCCCACACCTGGAATACTGCATCCGGTTTTGTTCATTGAATTACAAAAAAGAATTTTAGCCTTTGGAGAAAGAACATCTGCCATATGGGAGTCGGACCCCTCTCTACCTCCTTCCCTGGAACAAGTGGGAAGGAGGCTTTCTGCCTGCAGGTATAGCCTGGTCTGTGGAAATCTCCCTCCGAAACCCCCCAAATCTCCCCCCTCGGCAAGGACCTCGATATGGCCCTGCCAAAGCCTTGGTACATCCTGCAATCATAGGGTGACCAGGGCTCTGGACAGGATCAGTCCCATGTGGCATCTGAAGTAACAAACCTGGTCTTCTGTTCTGGGTGCTGTTGCGTCTCTCCCGTCCCTCCTCTACAGCCAAGCCCACCTATACCATCTCCCCCACCAAGTTGGACCCCGCTTCCCCCAACACCATCCCCCTCTGCACCTCAATGGGCTTTTACCCCGTGGAGATCCAGTGGCTGAAGAACGGGTGGCCAGAGAAGGGCGTGGCCTTCAGGGAGCAGATCCAGAACAGACACTGAACCTACCAGCTCCAGGTGATTCTGGAGATCCAGGCCCACCACGGAGGACCTGTACCTGCCAGGTGGGACATGCCATCACCAGAATGAACCCTCCTGGTAGAAGATGGGCCTGATCCTCCTGTTCCGGTGAGTCTCCTCCTTCTCCAGAGCCCCGTTCCTACAGCTCTGCCAGGAGCAAACTGGATGGGGATAATGGGGACGTGATAGGAGTGGCCTTCCTGGCTGTGGGACTCTTTTCCTAACTGAAGAGTCTGGGGGACTGGATGAACGGTTGTGGAGAGGGTAGTATCTAGGGGAGGCCTCTCATCAAGCTTAGCAGGTGGCCAAGAGGGTCTCCTTGAGAAATATTTTGGGAACTTCTGCTCTCAATGGGGAGGGGAACTCCTGACTCCTCCAACCCATGAAGGATCCTGATTGGGTCTTTTTCTCCTTCCAGCCACTCCCATCCAACCTCCTGCAGGTGAGTTTCTCCTCTTCCTCCCTCACCTGAACCCCTCCCCCCACAAAAGTTATCATGGCTTTTAAAAAGTCTCTAAAATAGATTAACAGAGTTGGAAGGGACCTTGTAGGTCATCTAGTCCAACCCCCCACCACCACTGAAGCAGGAGACTTCCGACAAATAGCAGTCCAATCTCTTCTTGAAAGTCTCAAGTGATGAAGCTCCCACAAAGTCTGAGGGCAACTTCTGTTCCATTGGTTGAGTCTTCTCACTGTCAGAAAAAAGTTCCTCCTTATTTCTAGGTTGAATCTCTCCTTGGTCAGTTTCGATCCATTATTCCTTGTCTGGCCTTCGGGTGCTTTGGAAAATAGCTTGATCCTCTCCTCTCTGCAGCAGCCTCTCAAATATTGGAAGACTTCTCTCATGTCTCCCCTGGTCCTTCTCTTTACTAGACTAGACATGCCCAGTTCCTGCAACCGTTCTTCATATGTTTTAGCCTCCAGTCCTCTTAATTTTTAAGAAGAGAGTGGGCAGCCATTTGTCAGAGATGCTATATATAACTTCTCCTATGCCTGAGCAGGGGGTTGGACTAGAAGTCCTCCAAGGTCCCTTCCAGCTCTGTCCTCTTCTAACTGCAGGCCGTTCTTGGTTCTGCCCGTCAATAATCCTGCTATTTTAAGCAGCCTCCATTTTATTCCCTTCTTGGAACTGGACCTGTTTTTGCTTCCGACACTATCGGGATAAAATAGAAACCCACGACTGGAAGGTGAAACTGAAGAGGTTTATTGTGGAGGAAATATGCAGCTGGTGTCCAAATGAAGAGGGAAACACTGACACAAACTTCTAGTCTTATATCAATATAAATGTATCTGACACTCGCAGCAGAGAAGACATTGAGGAACATCCTGAGGTAAATCTCAAGTTGTTCCACTGATTCCTTTGTCTGACAGAGAACCCTGGAGAGGGACTTTTCTTCCCCCTACTCCCAAGCCAGTGGTGGGATTCAAATAATTTAACAACCGGTTCTCTGCCCTAATGATTTCTTCCAACAACCAGTTCACCAAACTGCTCAGAAAGTTAACAACCGTTTCTCCCGGAGTGCTGCGAACTGGCTGAACCCCACCACTGTCCCAAGCCCATCATCCCTGCACTCCCCTTTTCCCCTCAGACCCGCTCCTCTTTCCCGCCCTTTCTCCGATCCTGGCACTTTGGCCCAAATCCTCCAGGGGGCGCACTCTGCCAAGGGAAGGGAACTCCAGGCGCTTCCCCATTGGCCCACTGGAGGGAGAACATGACGGCTGGCTTATTAGAGGAGGCAACGCAGGAAGTGACGTCACTGAGCCTTGCCTCTCTAGGACGCCACCCACTAGCTCTCCTTAACCCCTGCGGCTCCGCAGGAGAGGCTGCAGGAGAGGCTGGCAGTGGGACATCAAGACATGCTCCAGGTGAGGGGGGGAGGGCTCTTCCTGGGTACCATGTTCCCCAGCCGCCTTCGCTCCGCAGGGAAAAGCGGGTAACCGTGGAAGAGCCCGAATGGGTGGGGGAAGAAGGGAGGGTCATCCTTGCGGAGGCCCAGCAGGAGAGGAGAGAAGCCGGGCGAGGAGGAGGCAGGATTCGCACCAGGCTCCCCATTCCAGCTGCCTCCTTCCCGGCTCTGCGCTGGGATGAGCCGCTTGGGGTTGGTTGGGTGAAGGTTCTTCAGTGGCTGAATTCCACTTTCCAATTCTTGGCTTTTCTTTTTCCTTTCATCTCAGATGCAGAAACCTGAAATCTTTGCAAGGCAAACTTTTCTCCTGGGGAGGAAAACAAAGAGCGGAATAACTTGCAGGGATCCGTCCTGAAGCCCCATAAATTCCCCTGTGAAGGAAAAGGCATCTGGAGACCCACCAGAGTCCTTGGACCCACCTGGAGTTGCTCTCCAGGACAGAGAAAGGATGGAGACACAACCTTTGGCCAAGGAGGGAAGCGGAAAAGGCCCTTCAGCTGCTCAGCCTGGGAAGGGGGGGAAGCTCTGGACAAGGACTGGGCAGAAGATCCCGGAGGAGGAAACCATCCTCCCTTCCGAAGTTCAGCCCTGGAACTTCATCCAGTACCGGGAGGCTGAAGGTCCCCGAGGACTTTGCAGCCGACTCCATGACTTTTGTAGGCGATGGCTGAGACCAGAAAAGCACACCAAAGCCCAGATGCTGGACCTGGTGGTTCTGGAGCAGCTCCTGGCTATCCTGCCCCCAGAGATGGAGAGCTGGGTGCGGGAGTGTGGAGCAGAGAGCAGCTCCCAGGCGGTGGCCCTGGCGGAAGGCTTCCTCCTGAGCCAGTCGGAGGAGCAGAAGGAGCAGGTCCAGTTGCAGGTGAGAGACTTTAGGGAGCTCAGAAAGGAATAGAGAAAGTGTCTGAATACTTCACCCCTCCTTCCCAAACTTCTCTGGCCTTCATCATATGTGGGAATTCGCCGATTCTTGTAGGACATTTTTCCATTGTTTTCTCACTGAACCTGACAGATGGATATTGGGGGCTTTGAGGTTGTGTTCTGAATGTAAGAATCCACTTTGTGTTGTGTGACATACGTTAATTCCTCTTCTTTTTTCCTTCCCTCTATTTGAAGGGCTGCAATGTGGAGATCAGAGATCCTGAGGGAGAGAAGAACCCATCAAATCCCCCTCAGGAGCTATTTTTCAGGAGGATCCCTTGGGAAGATCAAAGTCAGGACAACTCAGAAGGTAATGGAAGATTCTCCGATTGCCCATCTGTCTTACCTTCACTCCTCTTCTATAGAATATCTCCTCCTATTTTGTTCATTATGCATTTTTGAAATTATTTATTCCTTACAGAGAAACAAAGAATGAAGCTTTCTGGTTTTTATGACGGAGAACAAATAACGGTTGAACCTCCAAACCAAGTAAGAAAGGGGAAAGATATTAGATTTCTATTCTCCCTTCAGGAAGTGAAGCGGGTGTGCAGAGTGCTCCCACCTTCTACTCCCCCCCCTTGTTTGTACAATACAATAGCAGAGTTGGAAGGGACCTTAGAGGTCTTCTAGTCCAACCCCCTGCCTAGGCAGGAAACCCTATACCTTTTGACCTGGATTATTTTTCTGTTCCTCCACAACATGGAGAGCAGAATAGCAGGTTGAAGTTGCTTACAGCATACTGTAGTTTCCTCTGGTTATCTTGTTCTGCTAGGTACTCCACCAACTTTGAGTTTATAAGAAGCACTTTTTGAAAAGTCCTTCAAGAAATAGGAATAAAGTGGCAGGAACTGCTAGAGACCCATTTTTGGGGGTAATTCTTTGACTTGGAATTGTGCAAGGCTAATGAAAAATAACTAAATTCATTGCCACATTACAATTTTTAAAAAGCCTGGTTTATAGCACGTAGTTCAAAAATAAGCAAATCATATTAAAAAATAGAGCAGACTATTAAAATCCAAAGGGAGTGGCCATGTTGAACATGTAATCACGGTACTTTGGGCTACAAAATAATTTCCAATTATCTGATTTGGATTAGGAGATCAAACATTCCCGCTTTGCAACGGCTGAGAAATGACTTTCCTAGGGAATTTTCTCTTCTTTGAACATTACTCAGACTATTAAATCAATCAATGAGACAGAGCGATAGATCAGTTGATCCAGAAGTGAGATTATTTACTGAAAGGCACTTAAGGTTTTTTCAGAATCAATGAACTTGATAAAACTTCCCCAAATATTTCTTCAGTGAAAGCAATTTTCAGATTTGTCCATTTTCTCACCTAAAATTAGGACATGTGAAGCATAACCATTTAACTTGGTGCATATCTTTGCTTTGGGAATTTGGGAACAATGGAACAGAATAATAGAGTTGGTAGGGATCTTGGAGGTCTTCTAGTCCAACCCCCTGGTCACTCTTCTAAGTGTATCACAAGCTTCCTAACAGTACAGGAAGCAGCAGATGAAGCTAGGCAAAATCACATCAGATACCTGTACAATTAGCACAGGAGCCTCCCAGTGCTGTGTGCTCTCTCCACTTTTCTCTATATACCAATGACTGCATCTCAAACGACCCATCTGTTAAACAATTGAAGTTTGCAGATGATACTGCAGTGATCGGTCTCATTCGAGACAACAACGAAACCAAGTATAAACAGGAGGTTGAATAACTAGCCTCGTGGTGCGACTGGAACAATCTGGAACTGAAAACTCTACAACTGTAGAAATGGTGGTAGACTTTAGGAGAAACCCTACCATACGACCACCTCTTACAATACTTGACACCACAGTATCAACAGTGGAGACCTTCAAATTTCTAGATTCTGTAATACCTCAATACCTAAAATGGACACCTAACATCAAAAACGTCATCAAAAAAAGCACAACAAAGAAAGTTCTTTCTGCACTAACTGAGGAAGCTCAAACTGCCCAAGGAGCTGCTGATTCTGTTCTACAGAGGAACGATTGAGTCTGTCATCTACACCTCCATAACTGTCTGATTTAATTCTGCAACCCAACAAGACAGACGGAGACTTCAGAGGATAGTTAGAACTGCAGAAAAAATGATTACTGCCAACTTGCCTTCCATTGAGGACCTGTACTCTGCACGTGTCAAAAAGAGGGCCGTGAAAATATTTACAGACTCCTCGCATTCTGAACATAAATTGTTTCAGCTCCTACCCTCAAAGCGATGATATAGAGTACTGCACACCAGGACAACTAGACACAAGAAGAGTTTGTCCCTCAACGCCATCACTCTTCTAAACAAATAATTCCCTCACCACTGTCAAAACTATTCACTAAGGCTGCATTACTATTACTATTAGTCTTCTCATCGTTCCTATTATCCATACGACAACCAAAACTGGATGCAATTTTCCAAGTGTGGTCTTACCAAGGCATTATAAGGTCATTCTAACATTTCATGTCATCTTGATTCTATCCCACTTAATGCAGCCTATGATTCTGTTGGGTTTTCGGTTTTTTTTGGCAACTGTAGCCTACTGCTGATTCATGTTTAAGCAGTTGTCCACTGGGACTCCAAGTTCCCTGTTGCACTTTCTACTGTTGAGGCCGGTATCACCTATGCCTGGGCATGTGGTTTTTCTTTCCTAATTGTAGAACCTTACACTGTTGATTTCATTTTGTTAGATGGGGCCCAATCTGTCAATCCTATATCTCGATCTGATCTTCTGGAGTGTTGGTATTCCTGTCAATGCGGTCTTGTCTACAAATTTGAGGAGTTCCCCTTCTATCCTCTTGGCTAAATCATGGATGAAAATGAACAGATCTTGTGAATCCTCTGTTCTTTTTTCCGTGTTCAGGAGAGTCTTGTGTCTTTCGAGGAGGTGGCTGTGTATTTCTCTGAAGAGGAATGGTCTCAGCTGGATCCTGACCAGAAAGCGCTACATTCGGAAGTCATGCTTGAAAATCATAGGAACGTGGTCTCTCTTCTGGGTAAGAGTTTTCTAGTCTACAGAGAGTTCATGAAGAGAGATTATAGTTAGTTTTTGATTTGAAAACTACTAATCAGATACCATCTCCTGTGAGGGAGAAGGAAAGGATCTTCTCGTACTCCAAGGAAGGAAAGAGTCAGTGTCTCTCTGCTTACATGCTTTCTCTGCCATTTCTTGTCTGTATTTTTCTATTTCTCTTTGAACTTCTCTGTGGAGGCTGAAAAGAACGAGGCGTGCTTTTATGTGTACTCTGGAGGTCACGTGAGAAGAGTGTGTTGTCATTTGTCCTCTGAAATCCTCCAATATTGTGTGAAAACAGAACTTTCACACTCAGCCCATGGAAGAGCATTCTCCCAATCCAATTCAAGAACAAAGGCCTTATGCAATGTTACTCAGAGCATCCTAGGGTACTGGTAATCCCCAAGATACGACAATTCATTTAGCGACTCTTCTAAGTTACGAGAAGCCCTCCCCCAACTACTTGACACCCACTCATCATTCACACTTAGGAATGATAGGAGAGGCACTGCAACATTCTGCCTACCTATTCACCCCACCCCACCCCACTGGGACTTACCTTATTTTTCAGACTATAAGTCGCATCCCCCCCCCAAAAAAACATGGGTGGAAATGTCTGTATAGAGCACATTCGGCCTCCCAAACCCTCTGAGCATCCCATTTTCAGCCTACCCGATGCCGAGAAGGGCAAAACCGGGACCGGCCGAGGCCTTCAGAGGCCAAAAGCGGGCCCGTTTTTGGCCTACAGAGTGCTTCTGGATGCCAGGAAAGCCAAAAACTATTTAATTTGTTTTCCTTCTCTAAACCTAGGTGCTTCTTATGGTCCAAAAAACATGGTTCCTTGCAATGATGTGGCAAGCTGTCAATTCCTTTGCCTACTCCGATGAATTTGCAGGCAAAAGAGGGCTAAAATAGTGAGAGATACGTGAGATCAGTACTGCGAAATCTAGCACTGTTGATCTCACGTGATCTCGCGTTACAGTGCTTAAGGCCTCTGTTCTCTGCTAACCAAGACCTGCACCAGATCCAGGGCAAAATGCTTTGCAAAGGGAGGAAAGTCCTCTTAGTTTTCAAAGACCTTGGAGCAGCTTCTCCAAGGTACACCGGGGAAGAAAGAGTTTGTTTCAAAACTGTTTCAGGTCTCTGTTGAAATTAACCCACCCCAAAAATTCTTTTCTCCTAATTTCTCGTTGGATGTTTCCCCTGATTATTATGAAATTCAATGGTGAAAAAAGTAAGATTCTACATTTAGGCAAGAAAAGCAAAATGCGCAGGTACACTATATGTGGTACCTTGCTCAATAATAGTAACTGTGAGAGGGATCTTGGAGTCCTAGTGGACAACCATTTAAATATGAGCCAGCAGTGTGCAGCAGCTGCCAAAAAAGCCAACACAATCCTAGGCTGCATCAACAGAGGGATAGAATCAAGATCACGTGAAGTGTTAATACTACTTTACAAGGCCTTGGTAAGGCCACACTTGGAATACTGCATCCAGTTTTGTTTGCCAGATGTAAAAAAGATGTGGAGACTCTAGAAATAATGCAGAGAAAAGGAATGAAGATGATTAGGGGACTGGAGACTAAAACATATGAAGAACGGTTGCAGGAACTGTGTATGTCTAGTTTAATCAAAAGAAGGACTAGGTGACAGCAGTGTTCCAATTTCTCAGGAGCGGCCACAAAGAAGAAGGAATGAAGCCATTCTGCAAAACACCTGAGGGTAGGACAAGAAGCAGTGAGTGTAAACTAATCAAGGAGAGAAGCAACTTAGATCTAAGGAGATGTTTCTTGACAGTTAGAACAATTAATCAGTGTAACAACTTATCTCCAGAAGTTGTGAAGGAAATTCACTTGACTTTCTACACTTTGATCTTTTTTCTCTAACCTTGTTATCATTTTTTATTTCCGTTTTACTTTGAAGGTAATAATGGGGAGGAGATTCAAGATTCCCGTGAACTGTTCAAAGAGATCAGTGATAAAGATGGAACGGAGAAGTTTGGAGTTCGAATGGAATTCGAAAGCCCTGAGAGAAACCAGTCAAAGAATTGCAATGAGGAAAACTCATGTTCCACTGATGCTCCGATGCGAGGCTTTCTTGCCCAACAAGAGAACATAAGGAAAAGATATATTGGGGAAAGTGTGAAGCTAATGAAAACTACAGTACAAGTAAATGAACACTATTTAACCCACAACAAAGGACAAGTTGCTATAAGAAGAAGCAAGGGAAAAAATTACAATGGGACAGTCATTCTTTCTCTTGGAAATAAGTTCCCTACATCTCAAAAAGCGATTGCCACCAAAGAGAAGCCTTATAAATGTTTAGAATGTGGAAAATGTTTTAGAACAAGCAGACAATTTACTTCCCATGAAAGGATCCACACAGGGGAGAAGCCATATGAATGCATGGAGTGTGGAAAAACCTTTGCTCAAAGACGTTATCTTACTTTCCATAAGATGATCCACACAGGGGAGAAACCATATAAATGCATGGAGTGTGGAAACACCTTTGCTAGAAGAAATAATCTTATTTCCCATAAAAGGATCCACACAGGGGAGAAGCCATATAAATGCATGGAGTGTGGAACGACCTTTGCTCAAAGACGTTATCTTACTTTCCATAAGATGATCCACACAGGGGAGAAACCATATAAATGCATGGAGTGTGGAAACACCTTTGCTAGAAGAAATCATCTTATTTCCCATAAGATTATCCACACAGGAGAGAAACCATATAAATGCATAGAGTGTGGAAAGACTTTTGCCAATAGCAGTACACTTACTTCCCATAAGATCATCCACTCAGGAGAGAAGCCGTATAAATGCATGGAGTGTGGAAAGACATTTACTCAGAGCAGTGGACTTATTAGACACAAAAAGCTCCACACAGGAGAAAAGCCATATAAATGCATGGAGTGTGGAAAGACATTTACTCAGAGCAGTGGACTTATTAGACACAAAAAGCTCCACACAGGAGAAAAGCCATATAAATGCATGGAGTGTGGAAAGACCTTTGTTCAAAAATGTAATCTTATTTACCATAAGATGATCCACACAGGGGAGAAGCCATATACATGCATGGAGTGTGGAAAGACCTTTGCTCAAAGAGGTCATCTTTTTTCCCATAAGATGATCCACACAGGAGAGAAGCCATATAAATGCATAGAATGTGGAAAGACTTTTGCCAATAGCAGTACACTTACTTCCCATAAGATGATCCACACAGGAGAGAAGCCATATAAATGCATAGAATGTGGAAAGAGCTTTTCTCAGAATGGTAGTCTTACTAATCATAAAAGGATCCATGCTCGGGTGAAACAATAGCAAAAGCAATTTCACTTTGACTTATATACAACTCCGTAATGCTTTACCCCGCTCTCTAAACAGTTTACAAAGTCAGCATATTGTCCTCAACAATCTGGGTCCTCATTTTACCCACCTCAGAAGGATGAAAGGTTTGAATCAACCATGGATCAGACTCCTGGATGTGGACCATTAAACTGTAGTACTGCATTCTAACCACTGAGCAACCATGCCTCTGTATAATTGTATGTTTGTGCATATTGTGGCTTTCTGATTCAAAAGAGAAGGTTGAATCCAACAAATGAAACTTAAAAACAGTGATTGTGAGAGGGACCTTGGGAGTCCGAATGAGCATTTAAACGTCACGTCTGTTTGTTTGTGTGTGTGTGTGTGTGTGTGTGGCAGCAGCCAAAAAATCTAATAGAATCCTTGATTGTATAAAGAGAGACATAGAATCAAAATCACTTGAAGTATTAGTACTGTTTTATAAAGCCTTAGGAAGCCCACACCTGGAATACTGCATCCGGTTTTGTTCATTGCATTACAAAAAAGAATTTTAGCCTTTGGAGAAAGAACATCTGCCATATGGGAGTCGGACCCCTCCCTACCTCCTTCCCTGGAACAAGTGGGAAGGAGGCTTTCTGCCTGCAGGTATAGCCTGGTCTGTGGAAATCTCCCTCCGAAACCCCCCAAATCTCCCCCCTCGGCAAGGACCTCGATATGGCCCTGCCAAAGCCTTGGTACATCCTGCAATCATAGGGTGACCAGGGCTCTGGACAGGATCAGTCCCATGTGGCATCTGAAGTAACAAACCTGGTCTTCTGTTCTGGGTGCTGTTGCGTCTCTCCCGTCCCTCCTCTACAGCCAAGCCCACCTACACCATCTCCCCCACCAAGTTGGACCCCGCTTCCCCCAACACCATCCCCCTCTGCACCTCAATGGGCTTTTACCCCGTGGAGATCCAGTGGCTGAAGAACGGGTGGCCAGAGAAGGGCGTGGCCTTCAGGGAGCAGATCCAGAACAGACACTGAACCTACCAGCTCCAGGTGATTCTGGAGATCCAGGCCCACCACGGAGGACCTGTACCTGCCAGGTGGGACATGCCAGCCTGGAGGCTCCCATCACCAGAATGAACCCTCCTGGTAGAAGATGGGCCTGATCCTCCTGTTCCGGTGAGTCTCCTCCTTCTCCAGAGCCCCGTTCCTACAGCTCTGCCAGGAGCAAACTGGATGGGGATAATGGGGAAGTGATAGGAGTGGCCTTCCTGGCTGTGGGACTCTTTTCCTAACTGAAGAGTCTGGGGGACTGGATGAACGGTTGTGGAGAGGGTAGTATCTAGGGGAGGCCTCTCATCAAGCTTAGCAGGTGGCCAAGAGGGTCTCCTTGAGAAATATTTTGGGAACTTCTGCTCTCAATGGGGAGGGGAACTCCTGACTCCTCCAACCCATGAAGGATCCTGACTGGGTCTTTTTCTCCTTCCAGCCACTCCCATCCAACCTCCTGCAGGTGAGTTTCTCCTCTTCCTCCCTCACCTGAACCCCTCCCCACACAAAAGTTATCAGGGCTTTTAAAAAGTCTCTAAAATAGATTAACAGAGTTGGAAGGGACCTTGTAGGTCATCTAGTCCACCCCCCCACCCTGAAGCAGGAGACTGTACACCACTTCCGACACATAGCAGTCCAATCTCTTCTTGAAAGTCTCAAGTGATGAAGCTCCCACAAAGTCTGAGGGCAACTTCTGTTCCATTGGTTGAGTCTTCTCACTGTCAGAAAAAAATTCCTCCTTATTTCTAGGTTGAATCTCTCCTTGGTCAGTTTCGATCCATTATTCCTTGTCTGGCCTTCGGGTGCTTTGGAAAATAGCTTGATCCTCTCCTCTCTGCGGCAGCCTCTCAAATATTGGAAGACTTCTCTCATGTCTCCCCTGGTCCTTCTCTTTACTAGACTAGACATGCCCAGTTCCTGCAACCGTTCTTCATATGTTTTAGCCTCCAGTCCTCTTAATTTTTAAGAAGAGAGTGGGCAGCCATTTGTCAGAGATGGTATATATAACTTCTCCTATGCCTGAGCAGGGGGTTGGACTAGAAGTCCTCCAAGGTCCCTTCCAGCTCTGTCCTCTTCTAACTGCAGGCCGTTCTTGGTTCTGCCCGTCAATAATCCTGCTATTTTAAGCAGCCTCCATTTTATTCCCTTCTTGGAACTGGACCTGTTTTTGCTTCCGACACTATCGGGATAAAATAGAAACCCACGACTGGAAGGTGAAACTGAAGAGGTTTATTGTGGAGGAAATATGCAGCTGGTGTCCAAATGAAGAGGGAAACACTGACACAAACTTCTAGTCTTATATCAATATAAATGTATCTGACCCTCGCAGCAGAGAAGACATTGAGGAACATCCTGAGGTAAATCTCAAGTTGTTCCACTGATTCCTTTGTCTGACAGAGAACCCTGGAGAGGGACTTTTCTTCCCCCTACTCCCAAGCCAGTGGTGGGATTCAAATAATTTAACAACCGGTTCTCTGCCCTAATGATTTCTTCCAACAACCAGTTCACCAAACTGCTCAGAAAGTTAACAACCGTTTCTCCCGGAGTGCTGCGAACTGGCTGAACCCCACCACTGTCCCAAGCCCATCATCCCTGCACTCCCCTTTTCCCCTCAGACCCGCTCCTCTTTCCCGCCCTTTCTCCGATCCTGGCACTTTGGCCCAAATCCTCCAGGGGGCGCACTCTGCCAAGGGAAGGGAACTCCAGGCGCTTCCCCATTGGCCCACTGGAGGGAGAACATGACGGCTGGCTTATTAGAGGAGGCAACGCAGGAAGTGACGTCACTGAGCCTTGCCTCTCTAGGACGCCACCCACTAGCTCTCCTTAACCCCTGCGGCTCCGCAGGAGAGGCTGCAGGAGAGGCTGGCAGTGGGACATCAAGACATGCTCCAGGTGAGGGGGGGAGGGCTCTTCCTGGGTACCATGTTCCCCAGCCGCCTTCGCTCCGCAGGGAAAAGCGGGTAACCGTGGAAGAGCCCGAATGGGTGGGGGAAGAAGGGAGGGTCATCCTTGCGGAGGCCCAGCAGGAGAGGAGAGAAGCCGGGCGAGGAGGAGGCAGGATTCGCACCAGGCTCCCCATTCCAGCTGCCTCCTTCCCGGCTCTGCGCTGGGATGAGCCGCTTGGGGTTGGTTGGGTGAAGGTTCTTCAGTGGCTGAATTCCACTTTCCAATTCTTGGCTTTTCTTTTTCCTTTCATCTCAGATGCAGAAACCTGAAATCTTTGCAAGGCAAACTTTTCTCCTGGGGAGGAAAACAAAGAGCGGAATAACTTGCAGGGATCCGTCCTGAAGCCCCATAAATTCCCCTGTGAAGGAAAAGGCATCTGGAGACCCACCAGAGTCCTTGGACCCACCTGGAGTTGCTCTCCAGGACAGAGAAAGGATGGAGACACAACCTTTGGCCAAGGAGGGAAGCGGAAAAGGCCCTTCAGCTGCTCAGCCTGGGAAGGGGGGGAAGCTCTGGACAAGGACTGGGCAGAAGATCCCGGAGGAGGAAACCATCCTCCCTTCCGAAGTTCAGCCCTGGAACTTCATCCAGTACCGGGAGGCTGAAGGTCCCCGAGGACTTTGCAGCCGACTCCATGACTTTTGTAGGCGATGGCTGAGACCAGAAAAGCACACCAAAGCCCAGATGCTGGACCTGGTGGTTCTGGAGCAGCTCCTGGCTATCCTGCCCCCAGAGATGGAGAGCTGGGTGCGGGAGTGTGGAGCAGAGAGCAGCTCCCAGGCGGTGGCCCTGGCGGAAGGCTTCCTCCTGAGCCAGTCGGAGGAGCAGAAGGAGCAGGTCCAGTTGCAGGTGAGAGACTTTAGGGAGCTCAGAAAGGAATAGAGAAAGTGTCTGAATACTTCACCCCTCCTTCCCAAACTTCTCTGGCCTTCATCATATGTGGGAATTCGCCGATTCTTGTAGGACATTTTTCCATTGTTTTCTCACTGAACCTGACAGATGGATATTGGGGGCTTTGAGGTTGTGTTCTGAATGTTAGAATCCACTTTGTGTTGTGTGACATACGTTAATTCCTCTTCTTTTTTCCTTCCCTCTATTTGAAGGGCTGCAATGTGGAGATCAGAGATCCTGAGGGAGAGAAGAACCCATCAAATCCCCCTCAGGAGCTATTTTTCAGGAGGATCCCTTGGGAAGATCAAAGTCAGGACAACTCAGAAGGTAATGGAAGATTCTCCGATTGCCCATCTGTCTTTCCTTCAATCTCTCTTCTCTTCTATAGAATATCTCCTCCTATTTTGTTCATTATGCATTTTTGAAATTATTTATTCCTTACAGAGAAACAAAGAATGAAGCTTTCTGGTTTTTATGACGGAGAACAAATAACGGTTGAACCTCCAAACCAAGTAAGAAAGGGGAAAGATATTAGATTTCTATTCTCCCTTCAGGAAGTGAAGCGGGTGTGCAGAGTGCTCCCACCTTCTACTCCCCCCCCTTGTTTGTACAATACAATAGCAGAGTTGGAAGGGACCTTAGAGGTCTTCTAGTCCAACCCCCTGCCTAGGCAGGAAACCCTATCCCTTTTGACCTGGATTATTTTTCTGTTCCTCCACAACATGGAGAGCAGAATAGCAGGTTGAAGTTGCTTACAGCCAGCATAGGTTCCTCTGGTTATCTTGTTCTGCTAGGTACTCCACCAACTTTGAGTTTATAAGAAGCACTTTTTCAAAAGTCCTTCAAGAAATAGGAATAAAGTGGCAGGAACTGCTAGAGACCCATTTTTGGGGGTAATTCTTTGACTTGGAATTGTGCAAGGCTAATGAAAAATAACTAAATTCATTGCCACATTACAATTTTTAAAAAGCCTGGTTTATAGCACGTAGTTCAAAAATAAGCAAATCATATTAAAAAATAGAGCAGACTATTAAAATCCAAAGGGAGTGGCCATGTTGAACATGTAATCACGGTACTTTGGGCTACAAAATAATTTCCAATTATCTGATTTGGATTAGGAGATCAAACATTCCCGCTTTGCAACGGCTGAGAAATGACTTTCCTAGGGAATTTTCTCTTCTTTGAACATTACTCAGACTATTAAATCAATCAATGAGACAGAGCGATAGATCAGTTGATCCAGAAGTGAGATTATTTACTGAAAGGCACTTAAGGTTTTTTCAGAATCAATGAACTTGATAAAACTTCCCCAAATATTTCTTCAGTGAAAGCAATTTTCAGATTTGTCCATTTTCTCACCTAAAATTAGGACGTGTGAAGCATAACCATTTAACTTGGTGCATATCTTTGCTTTGGGAATTTGGGAACAATGGAACAGAATAATAGAGTTGGTAGGGATCTTGGAGGTCTTCTAGTCCAACCCCCTGGTCACTCTTCTAAGTGTATCACAAGCTTCCTAACAGTACAGGAAGCAGCAGATGAAGCTAGGCAAAATCACATCAGATACCTGTACAATTAGCACAGGAGCCTCCCAGGGCTGTGTGCTCTCTCCACTTCTCTCTATATACCAATGACTGCATCTCAAACGACCCATCTGTTAAACAATTGACGTTTGCAGGTGATACAGCAGTGATCGGTCTCATTCGAGACAACAATGAAACCACGTATAAACAGGAGGTGGAGACCTTCAAATTTCTAGATTCTGTAATACCTCAAGACCTAAAATGGACACCTAACATCAAAAACGTCATCAAAATAAACACAACAAAGAAAGTTCTTTCTGCACTAACTGAGGAAGCTCAAACTGCCCAAGGAGCTGCTGATTCTGTTCTGCAGAGGAATGATTGAGTCTGTCATCTGCAGCCTCCATAACTGTCTAGCTTGGCTCTGCAACCCAACAAGACAGACGGAGACTTCAGAGGATAGTTAGAACTGCAGAAAAAATGATTACTGCCAACTTGCCTTCCATTGAGGACCTGTACTCTGCACGTGTCAAAAAGAGGGCCGTGAAAATATTTACAGACTCCTCGCATTCTGGACATAAATTGTTTCAGCTCCTACCCTCAAAGCGATGATATAGAGCACTGCACAACAGGACAACTAGACACAAGAAGAGTTTGTCCCTCAACGCCATCACTCTTCTAAACAAATAATTCCCTCACCACTGTCAAACTATTCACTAAGGCTGCATTACTATTACTATTAGTCTTCTCATCGTTCCTATTATCCATACGACAACCAAAACTGGATGCAATTTTCCAAGTGTGGTCTTACCAAGGCATTATAAAGTCATTCTAACATTTCATGTCATCTTCTATCCCACTTAATGCAGCCTATGATTCTGTTGGGTTTTGGATTTTTTTTTTGGCAACTGTAGCCTACTGCTGATTCATGTTTAAGCAGTTGTCCACTGGGACTCCAAGTTCCCTGTTGCACTTTCTACTGTTGAGGCCGGTATCACCTATGCCTGGGCATGTGGTTTTTCTTTCCTAATTGTAGAACCTTACACTGTTGATTTCATTTTGTTAGATGGGGCCCAATCTGTCAATCCTATATCTCGATCTGATCTTCTGGAGTGTTGGTATTCCTGTCAATGCGGTCTTGTCTGCAAATCTGAGGGGTTCTCTTTCTATCCTCTTGGCTAAATCATGGATGAAAATGAACAGATCTTGTGAATCCTCTGTTCTTTTTTCTCGTGTTCAGGGGAGTCTGGTGTCCTTCGAGGAGGTGGCTGTGTATTTCTCTGAGGAGGAATGGTCTCAGATGGATCCTGACCAGAAAGCGCTACATTCGGAAGTCATGCTTGAAAATCATAGGAACGTGGTCTCTCTTCTGGGTAAGAGTTTTCTAGTCTACAGAGAGTTCATGAAGAGAGATTATAGTTAGTTTTTGATTTGAAAACTACTAATCAGATATCATCTCCTGTGAGGGAGAAGGAAAGGATCTTCTCGTACTCCAAGGAAGGAAAGAGTCAGTGTCTCTCTGCTTACATGCTTTCTCTGCCATTTCTTGTCTGTATTTTTCTATTTCTCTTTGAACTTCTCTGTGGAGGCTGAAAAGAACGAGGCGTGCTTTTATGTGTACTCTGGAGATCGTGTGAGAAGAGTGTGTTGTCATTTGTCCTCTGAAACCTCCAATATTGTGTGAAAACAGAACTTTCACACTCAGCCCATGGAAGAGCATTCTCCCAATCCAATTCAAGAACAAAGGCCTTATGCAATGTTACTCAGAGCATCCTAGGGTACTGGTAATCCCCAAGATACGACAATTCATTTAGCGACTCTTCTAAGTTATGAGAAGCCCTCCCCCAAGTACTTGACACCCACTCATCATTCACACTTAGGAATGATAGGAGAGGCACTGCAACATTCGCCCTACCTATTCACCCCACCCCACCCCACTGGGACTTACCTTATTTTTCAGACTATAAGACGCATTCCCCCCCCTCCCCCCAAAACGTGGGTGGAAATGTCTGTATAGAGCACATTCGGCCTCCCAAACCCTCTGAGCATCCCATTTTCAGCCTAACCGATGCCGAGAAGGGCAAAACCGGGACCGGCCGAGGCCTTCAGAGGGCAAAAGCGGGCCCGTTTTTGGCCTACAGAGTGCTTCTGGATGCCAGGAAAGCCAAAAACTATTTAATTTGTTTTCCTTCTCTAAACCTAGGTGCTTCTTATGGTCCACAAAACATGGTCCCTTGCAATGATGTGGCAAGCTGTCAATTCCTTTGCCTACTCCGATGAATTTGCAGGCAAAAGAGGGCTAAAAAGTGAGAGATACGTGAGATCAGTACTGCGAAATCTAGCACTGTTGATCTCACGTGATCTCGCGTTACAGTGCTTAAGGCCTCTGTTCTCTGCTAACCAAGGCCTGCACCAGATCCAGGGCAAAATGCTTTGCAAAGGGAGGAAAGTCCTCTTAGTTTTCAAAGACCTTGGAGCAGCTGCTCCAAGGTACACCGGGGAAGAAAGAGTTTGTTTCAAAACTGTTTCAGGTCTCTGTTGAAATTAACCCACCCCAAAAATTCTTTTCTCCTAATTTCTCGTTGGATGTTTCCCCTGATTATTATGAAATTCAATGGTGAAAAAAGTAAGGTTCTACATTTAGGCAAGAAAAGCAAAATGCGCAGGTACACTATATGTGGTACCTTGCTCAATAATAGTAACTGTGAGAGGGATCTTGGGAGTCCTAGTGGACAACCATTTAAATATGAGCCAGCAGTGTGCAGCAGCTGCCAAAAAAGCCAACACAATCCTAGGCTGCATCAACAGAGGGATAGAATCAAGATCACGTGAAGTGTTAATAACACTTTATAATGCCTTGGTAAGGCCACACTTGGAATACTGCATTCAGTTCTGGTCGCCACGATGTAGAAAACATGTGGAGACTCTAGAAATAATGCAAAGAAAAGGAATGAAGATGATTAGGGGACTGGAGACTAAAACATATGAAGAACGGTTGCAGGAACTGTGTATGTCTAGTTTAATCAAAAGAAGGACTAGGTGACAGCAGTGTTCCAATATCTCAGGAGCGGCCACAAAGAAGAAGGAATCAAGCCATTCTGCAAAACACCTGAGGGTAGGACAAGAAGCAGTGAGTGTAAACTAATCAAGGAGAGAAGCAACTTAGATCTAAGGAGATGTTTCTTGACAGTTAGAACAATTAATCAGTGTAACAACTTATCTCCAGAAGTTGTGAAGGAAATTCACTTGACTTTCTACACTTTGATCTTTTTTCTCTAACCTTGTTATCATTTTTTATTTCCGTTTTACTTTGAAGGTAATAATGGGGAGGAGATTCAAGATTCCCGTGAACTGTTCAAAGAGATCAGTGCTAAAGATGGAACGGAGAAGTTTGGAGTTCGAATGGAATTCAAAAGCCCTGAGAAAAACCAGTCAAAGAATTGCAATGAGGAAAACTCATGTTCCACTGATGCTCCGATGCGAGGCTTTCTTGCCCAACAAGAGAACATAAGGAAAAGATATATTGGGGAAAGTGTGAAGCTAATGAAAACTACAGTACAAGTAAATGAACACTATTTAACCCACAACAAAGGACAAGTTGCTATAAGAAGAAGCAAGGGAAAAAATTACAATGGGACAGTCATTCTTTCTCTTGGAAATAAGTTCCCTACATCTCAAAAAGCGATTGCCACCAAAGAGAAGCCTTATAAATGTTTAGAATGTGGAAAATGTTTTAGAACAAGCAGACAATTTACTTCCCATGAAAGGATCCACACAGGGGAGAAGCCATATGAATGCATGGAGTGTGGAAAAACCTTTGCTCAAAGACGTTATCTTACTTTCCATAAGATGATCCACACAGGGGAGAAACCATATAAATGCATGGAGTGTGGAAACACCTTTGCTAGAAGAAATAATCTTATTTCCCATAAAAGGATCCACACAGGGGAGAAGCCATATAAATGCATGGAGTGTGGAAAGACCTTTGCTCAAAGACGTTATCTTACTTTCCATAAGATGATCCACACAGGGGAGAAACCATATAAATGCATGGAGTGTGGAAACACCTTTGCTAGAAGAAATCATCTTATTTCCCATAAGATTATCCACACAGGAGAGAAACCATATAAATGCATAGAGTGTGGAAAGACTTTTGCCAATAGCAGTACACTTACTTCCCATAAGATCATCCACTCAGGAGAGAAGCCGTATAAATGCATGGAGTGTGGAAAGACATTTACTCAGAGCAGTGGACTTATTAGACACAAAAAGCTCCACACAGGAGAAAAGCCATATAAATGCATGGAGTGTGGAAAGACATTTACTCAGAGCAGTGGACTTATTAGACACAAAAAGCTCCACACAGGAGAAAAGCCATATAAATGCATGGAGTGTGGAAAGACCTTTGTTCAAAAATGTAATCTTATTTACCATAAGATGATCCACACAGGGGAGAAGCCATATACATGCATGGAGTGTGGAAAGACCTTTGCTCAAAGAGGTCATCTTTTTTCCCATAAGATGATCCACACAGGAGAGAAGCCATATAAATGCATAGAATGTGGAAAGACTTTTGCCAATAGCAGTACACTTACTTCCCATAAGATGATCCACACAGGAGAGAAGCCATATAAATGCATAGAATGTGGAAAGAGCTTTTCTCAGAATGGTAGTCTTACTAATCATAAAAGGATCCATGCTCGGGTGAAACAATAGCAAAAGCAATTTCACTTTGACTTATATACAACTCCGTAATGCTTTACCCCGCTCTCTAAACAGTTTACAAAGTCAGCATATTGTCCTCAACAATCTGGGTCCTCATTTTACCCACCTCAGAACGATGAAAGGTTTGAATCAACCATGGATCAGACTCCTGGATGTGGACCATTAAACTGTAGTACTGCATTCTAACCACTGAGCAACCATGCCTCTATATAATTTTATGTTTGTGCATATTGTGGCTTTCTGATTCAAAAGAGAAGATTGAATCCAACAAATGAAACTTAAAAACAGTGATTGTGAGAGGGATCTTGGGAGTCCGAATGAGCATTTAAACGTCACGTCTGTTTGTTTGTGTGTGTGTGTGTGTGTTTGTGTGGCAGCAGCCAAAAAATCTAATAGAATCCTTGATTGTATAAAGAGAGACATAGAATCAAAATCACTTGAAGTATTAGTACTGTTTTATAAAGCCTTAGGAAGCCCACACCTGGAATACTGCATCCGGTTTTGTTCATTGCATTACAAAAAAGAATTTTAGCCTTTGGAGAAAGAACATCTGCCATATGGGAGTCGGACCCCTCCCTACCTCCTTCCCTGGAACAAGTGGGAAGGAGGCTTTTTGCCTGCAGGTGTAGCCTGGTCTGGGGAGATCTCCCTCCGAAACCCCCCAAATTTCCCCCCTCGGCAAGGACCTCGATATGGCCCTGCCAAAGCCTTGGTACATCCTGCAATCATAGGGTGACCAGGGCTCTGGACAGGATCAGTCCCATGTGGCATCTGAAGTAACAAACCTGGTCTTCTGTTCTGGGTGCTGTTGCGTCTCTCCCGTCCCTCCTCTACAGCCAAGCCCACCTATACCATCTCCCCCACCACGTTGGACCCCGCTTCCCCCAACACCATCCCCCTCTGCACCTCAATGGGCTTTTACCCCGTGGAGATCCAGTGGCTGAAGAACGGGTGGCCAGAGAAGGGCGTGGCCTTCAGGGAGCAGATCCAGAACAGACACTGAACCTACCAGCTCCAGGTGATTCTGGAGATCCAGGCCCACCACGGAGGACCTGTACCTGCCAGGTGGGACATGCCAGCCTGGAGGCTCCCATCACCAGAATGAACCCTCCTGGTAGAAGATGGGCCTGATCCTCCTGTTCCGGTGAGTCTCCTCCTTCTCCAGAGCCCCGTTCCTACAGCTCTGCCAGGAGCAAACTGGATGGGGATAATGGGGACGTGATAGGAGTGGCCTTCCTGGCTGTGGGACTCTTTTCCTAACTGAAGAGTCTGGGGGGCTGGATGAACGGTTGTGGAGAGGGTAGTATCTAGGGGAGGCCTCTCATCAAGCTTAGCAGGTGGCCAAGAGGGTCTCCTTGAGAAATATTTTGGGAACTTCTGCTCTCAATGGGGAGGGGAACTCCTGACTCCTCCAACCCATGAAGGATCCTGACTGGGTCTTTTTCTCCTTCCAGCCACTCCCATCCAACCTCCTGCAGGTGAGTTTCTCCTCTTCCTCCCTCACCTGAACCCCTCCCCACACAAAAGTTATCAGGGCTTTTAAAAAGTCTCTAAAATAGATTAACAGAGTTGGAAGGGACCTTGTAGGTCATCTAGTCCACCCCCCCCACCCTGAAGCAGGAGACTGTACACCACTTCCGACACATAGCAGTCCAATCTCTTCTTGAAAGTCTCAAGTGATGAAGCTCCCACAAAGTCTGAGGGCAACTTCTGTTCCATTGGTTGAGTCTTCTCACTGTCAGAAAAAAGTTCCTCCTTATTTCTAGGTTGAATCTCTCCTTGGTAAGTTTCAATCCATTATTCCTTGTCTGGCCTTTGGGTGCTTTTGAAAATAGCTTGATCCTCTCCTCTCTGCGGCAGCCTCTCAAATATTGGAAGACTTCTCTCATGTCTCCCCTGGTCCTTCTCTTTACTAGACTAGACATGCCCAGTTCCTGCAACCGTTCTTCATATGTTTTAGCCTCCAGTCCTCTTAATTTTTAAGAAGAGAGTGGGCAGCCATTTGTCAGAGATGGTATATATAACTTCTCCTATGCCTGAGCAGGGGGTTGGACTAGAAGTCCTCCAAGGTCCCTTCCAGCTCTGTCCTCTTCTAACTGCAGGCCGTTCTTGGTTCTGCCCGTCAATACTCCTATTTTAAGCAGCCTCCATTTTATTCCCTTCTTGGAACTGGACCTGTTTTTGCTTCCGACGCTATCGGGATAAAATAGAAACCCACGACTGGAAGGTGAAACTGAAGAGGTTTATTGTGGAGGAAATATGCAGCTGGTGTCCAAATGAAGAGGGAAACACTGACACAAACTTCTAGTTTTATATCAATATAAATGTATCTGACACTCGCAGCAGAGAAGACATTGAGGAACATCCTGAGGTAAATCTCAAGTTGTTCCACTGATTCCTTTGTCTGACAGAGAACCCTGGAGAGGGACTTTTCTTCCCCCTACTCCCAAGCCAGTGGTGGGATTCAAATAATTTAACAACCGGTTCTCTGCCCTAATGATTTCTTCCAACAACCAGTTCACCAAACTGCTCAGAAAGTTAACAACCGTTTCTCCCGGAGTGCTGCGAACTGGCTGAACCCCACCACTGTCCCAAGCCCGTCATCCCTGCACTCCCCTTTTCCCCTCAGACCCGCTCCTCTTTCCCGCCCTTTCTCCGATCCTGGCACTTTGGCCCAAATCCTCCAGGGGGCGCCGTCTGCCAAGGGAAGGGAACTCCAGGCGCTTCCCCATTGGCCCACTGGAGGCCGAACGTCACGGCTGGCTTCCCATAGGAGGCGACGAAAGAAGTGACATCACTGAGCCTTGCCTCTCTAGGACGCCACCCACTCGCTCTCCTTAACCCCTGGGGCTCCGCAGGAGAGGCTGCAGGAGAGTCTGGCGGTGGGACATCAAGACGTGCTCCAGGTGAGGGGGGGAGGGCTCTTCCTGGGTCCCATGTTCCCCAGCCGCCCTCGCCCTGCAGGGAAAAGCGGGGAACCGTGGAAGAGCCCGAATGGGTGGGGGAAGAAGGGAGGGTCATCCTTGCGGAGGCCCAGCAGGAGAGGAGAGAAGCCGGGCGAGGAGGAGGCAGGATTCGCACCAGGCTCCCCATTCCAGCTGCCTCCTTCCCGGCTCTGCGCTGGGATGAGCCGCTTGGGGTTGGTTGGGTGAAGGTTCTTCAGTGGCTGAATTCCACTTTCCAATTCTTGGCTTTTCTTTTTCCTTCCATCTCAGATGCAGAAACCTGAAATCTTTGCAAGGCAAAAGTTTCTCTTGGAGAGGAAAACAAAGAGCGGAATAACTTGCAGGGATCCGTCCTGAAGCCCCAGAAATTCCCCCGTGAAGGAAAAGGCATCTGGAGACCCACCAGAGTCCTTGGACCCACCTGGAGTTGCTCTGCAGGACAGAGAAAGGATGGAGACACAACCTTTGGCCAAGGAGGGAAGCGGAAAAGGCCCTTCAGCTGCTCAGCCTGGGAAGGGGGGGAAGCCCTGGACAAGGACTGGGCAGAAGATCCTGGAGGAGGAAACCATCCGCCCTTCCGAAGTTCAGCCCTGGGGTTTCATCCAATACCGGGAGGCTGAAGGTCCCCGAGGACTTTGCAGCCGACTCCATGACTTTTGCAGGCAATGGCTGAGACCAGAAAAACACACCAAAGCCCAGATGTTGGACCTGGTGGTTCTGGAGCAGCTCCTGGGTCTCCTGCCCCCAGAGATGGAGAGCTGGGTGCGGGAGTGTGGAGCAGAGAGCAGCTCCCAGGCGGTGGCCCTGGCGGAAGGCTTCCTCCTGAGCCATGCGGAGGAGCAGAAGGAGCAGAAGGTCCAGTTGCAGGTGAGAGTTTTAAGGGAGCTCAGAAGGGAATAGAGAAAGTGTTTGAATAATTCACCCCTCCTTCCCAAACTTCTCTGGCCTTCATCATAGGAGATTGTTCCATTGTTTTCTCACTCATCCTCACTGGTGGATATTGGGGGCTTTGAGGTTGTGTTCCAAATATAAGAATCCACTTTGTGGCATGTGATGTACATTAATTCTCTTTCTTCTTTTCCTTCCCCCTATTTGAAGGGCTGCACTGTGGAGATCAGAGATCCCGACGGAGAGAAGAATCCATCAAATCCCCCTCAGGAGCTATTTTTCAGGAGAATCCCTTGGGAAGATCAAAGTCAGGACACCTCAGGAGGTAATGGAAGATCCTCCAATTGCCCCTCTGTCTTACTTTCACTCTCTCTTCTCTTCTATAGAATACCTCCTCCTATTTTGTTAATTATGCATTTTGAAACTATTTATTCCTTACAGAGAAAGAAAGAAAGAAGCTTTCTGGTTTTTATGACGGAGATCAAAGAGCAGTTGACCATCCAAACCAAGTAAGAAAGGGAAGTTATTATATTTCTCTTCTCCCTTCAGGAAGTGAAGCGATGTGCAGAGTGCTCCCTCCTTCTAGTTCCCCCCCCCACAAACCTTGTTAATACAATACAATAGCAGAGTTGAAGGGACCTTAGAGGTCTTCTAGTCCAGCCCCCTGCCTAGGCAGGAAACCCTATACCTTTTGATCTGGATTATTTTTCTGTTCCTCCACAACATGGAGAGCAGAATAGCAGGTTGAAGTTGCTTACAACATACTGTAGTTTCCTCTGGTTATCTTGTTCTGCTAGGTACTCCACCAACTTTGAGTTTATAAGAAGCAATTTTTTAAAAGTCCTACAAGAAATAGGAATAAAGTGGCAGGAACTGCTAGAGGCCCATTTTTGGGGGTAATTCTTTGACTTGGAATTGTGCAAGGCTAATGAAAAATAACTAAATTCATTGCCACATTACAATTTTTAAAAAGCCTGGTTTATAGCCCGTAGTTCAAAAATAAGCAAATCATATTAAAAAATAGAGCAGACTATTAAAATCCAAAGGGAGTGGCCATGTTGAACATGTAATCACGGTACTTTGGGCTACAAAATAATTTCCAATTATATGATTTGGAGATCAAACATTCCTGCTTTGCAACGGCTGAGAAATGACTTTCCTAGGGAATTTTCTCTTCTTTGTCTGAACATTACTCAGACTACTAAATCAATCAATGATAGACAGAGCGATAGTTCTTTCTATGTTTTAACCACCAGTCTACTAATAAATTTGGTTGCTCTTCTCTGGACTCTTTCTAGAGTCTCAAGATTTTTTTTACATCTGGAAACCAAAACTGGATGCAGTATTCAAAGTGTGGTCTTCCCAAGGCATTATAAAATGGTACTAACACTTCATGTCATCTTGATTCTATCCCACTTAATGCAGCCTATGATTCTGTTTGAGGTTTTTTGGGGCAACTGTAGCATATTGCTGACTCATGTTTAAGTGGTTGTCCACTGGGACTCCAAGATCTCTGTTGCACTTAGTAGTGTTGAGCCAAGTATCACCTGTTCTATGCCTGTGCATTTGGTTTTTCTTCCCTAAATGTAGAACTTTACATTTCTCACTGTTGACTTCATTTTGTTAGATGGGGCCCAATCTGTTGATCCTTCTATATCTGGAGCTCAAAGTATTCGCTCACCTGTCTTTCCTCGCATATGAACTTACTGTAAGTGACATCCCATTCCTAATCCACAGGGTTCAATATGACGTCGGTCCACCATTTGCAGCTATAACAGCTTCAACTCTTCTGGGAAGGCTGCCCACAAGATTCAGGAGTGTGTTTATGCAAATTTTTGACCATTCTTCCAGAAGCGCATTTGTGAGGTCACACACTGATTTTGGAGGAGTTTACGTGGCCTACCACTTCGTGACTGAGTTGCTGTCGTTCCCAAACACTTCCACGTTCTTATAATACAGCTGACAGTTGACTGGAATATTTAGGAGTATTTGGGGATGTTTTTTAGGATTTTAGAATATATTTATTTCTTGTACAGCCTATCTCCTCCATCCAAATGTATTTAATTGTTTTATGATTGTATTTTTATCTGCATTGACTGTACACCGCCCCGAGTCCCTTTTTGGGAGAGGGGGCGGTCTAGAAATCCAAGAAATAAAATAAATAAAGGAGTGAGGAAATTTCACGCCTGGATTTGTTGCACAGGTGGTATCCTATCACAGTTCCACTCTGGAATTCACTGAGCTCCTGGGAGCGACCCATTCTTTCACAAATGTTTGTAAAAACAGTCTGCATGCCTAGGTACTTGATTTTATACACCTGTGGCCATGGAAGTGATTGGAACACCTGATTCTGATTATTTGGATAGGTGAGCAAATACTTTTGGCAATATAGTGTATCTTCTGGAATGCTGGTATTCCTGTCAATTTAGTCTTGTCTGCAAATTTGAGGAGTTCCTCTTCTATCCACTTGGCTAAATCATCAATGAAAATGAACAGATCTTGCAAATCCTCCTGTTCTTTTTTCCGTGTTCAGGAGAGTCTGGTGTCCTTTGAGGAGGTGGCTGTGTATTTCTCTGAAGAGGAATGGTCTCAAATGGATCCTGACCAGAAAGCGCTGCATTTGGAAGTCATGCTTGAAAACCATAGGAACGTGGTCTCTCTTCTGGGTAAGAGTTTTCTAGTCTACAGAGAGTTCATGAAGAGAGATTATAGTTAGTTTTTGATTTGAAAACTACTAATCAGATATCATCTCCTTTGAGGGAGATGGAAAGGATCTTCTCGTACTCCAAGGAAGGAAAGAGTCGATGTCTCTCTGCTTACATGCTTTCTCTGCCATTTCTTGTCTGTATTTTTCCATTTCTATTTGAACTTACCTGTGGAGGCTGAAAAGAACAAGGTGTGCTTTTATGTGTCCTTTGGAGCTCATGTGAGAGGAATGTGTTGTCATTTGTCCTCTGAAATCCTGCAAAAGTGTGTGAGAATAGAACTTTCACACTTAGCACATGGACGAGCATTCTCCCAATCCAATTCAAGAACCCTATCGATTACCACACCTCACCCCGCCAGGACATACCATATTTTTCAGACTATAAGATGCACTTTTCCTCTCCCAAAAATATGGGTGGAAATATCTGTGTGTTAGAGAGCAAATAAGGGCTTGGTTTTGGCTTCTCAAACCCTCTGCGCCTCCCGTTTTCAGCCTCCCCGACGCTGTGGAGCGCAAAGCGGTACTTTGCGATGATGTTCCTTTGCTACAATATTGTATTGTATTGTATTATTACTTTGGTGAATTTGCAGAAAAGGGAGGACTATTTCAGTTCATTTGCAGAAAAAAAAAGTAGTGAGAGATATGTGAGATCAGTAGTGGGAAATCTAGGTTTGTATTATTTGTATTTTTTTTAAGTAATGAGAAATCTAGCACTGTTGATCTCACGTGATCTCGCGTTACAGTGCTTTAGGCCTCTGTTCTCCGCTAACCAAGGCCTGCACCAGATCCAGGGCAAAATGCTTTGCAAAGAGAGGAAAGTCCTCTTCGTTTTCAAAGACCTTTGCCCTGGATCTCGTGCAATCCTCTGTTCTTAAAAGAATGTAGGACTAATGTACTGTGGTGTGAGATCACGTGAGATTAGTAACCTGAGATCTTGCACTACTTGGTTTCGTGTGATCTCACACTAAAGTACTTTAGGCCTCCGTTCTCTGCAAACTGACGCCTGTACCAGATCCGGCCAAAGAGCCCTTGCAAGCCGATGAGACTTTGGGGCAGTGAAATAGCCATTCTTGAAGCCTCCCAACCTTTCCAGTCTCAGCGCGAAGAGCGTTTACAAACCAATGGGAGGCTTCAGCAAGGATTTCGCTCCAAAGTCTCATGGTTGGAATTAAGGAACGGGCCGAGCGGGATACCGCCCGCCCGCCAGACATCATGGAGCAGCTGCTCCAAGGTACATCAGGGAAGAAGGAGCTTGTTTCAAAATTGTTTCATTTCTCACAGGTCTCTGCTGAAATTAACCCACCCCAATAAATCTTGAGATTTATAAAACAGACTCTGAGTGAGATTTGCACATATATAGACAATTATAAAGAAAGAGATGTTTTCTAGATATTTTGAAAGCTTTCGTGACTCATGAATGTAGAAATCATCATGTCTATATCACACCCCTGTAAGCATGCAAACATGCAACCTAATGGAATTTCTGAGAAATTCAGTAGGAAATTCATCTGACTTTCTACACTTTGATCTTTTTCTCTAACCTTGTTATCATTTTCATTTCTCTTTTGCTTTGAAGGTAACAACGGGCAGGAGAATCAAGATTCCTGTGAACTGTTCCAAGTGATCAGTGCTAAAGATGGAACGGAGAAGTTTGGAATTCGAATGGAATTCGAAAGCCATGAGAGAAACCAGTCAAAGAATTGCAATGAGGAAAACTCATGTTCCACTGATGCTCCGATGCGAGGCTTTCCTGCCCCACATGAGAAAACAAGGAAAAAATTTATTGGGGAAAGTGTGAAGCTAATCAAAACTAAAGTACAAGTAAATGAACACTATTTAACCAAAAACAAAGGAGAAGATGCTATAAGACACGATGAACAAAATTACAATGGGACATTCATTCTTTCTCTTGGAAATAAGTTCCTTACATATCAAAAAACGATTGAAACAAAAGAGAAGCCTTATGAATGTTTGGAATGTGGAAAATGTTTTAGAACAAGCAGGCTACTTACTAGCCATAAAAGGATCCACACAGGGGAGAAACCATATAAATGCATAGGATGTGGAAAGACCTTTGCTCATAGCAGTACACTTACTATCCATAAAAGGATCCACACAGGGGAGAAACCATATAAATGCATAGTGTGTGGAAAGACCTTTGCTCGCAGCTGTAGACTTACTTCCCATGAAAGAATCCACACAGGGGAGAAACCGTATAAATGCATGGAGTGTGGAAAGACTTTTGCTCAAAGAGTTACTCTTATTTCCCATAAGATAATCCATACAGGAGAGAAACCATATAAATGCATGGAGTGTGGAAAGAACTTTGCTCTGAGCAGTAGACTTAGTATCCACAAAAAGATCCACACAGGGGAAAAGCCATTTAAATGCATGGAGTGTGGAAAGACTTTTGCTTATAGTAGTAACCTTGCTATCCACAAAAAGCTCCACACAGGAGAGAAACCATTTAAATGCATGGAATGTGGAAAGACTTTTACTCAAAGAGTTACTCTTATTTCTCATAAGATGATCCACACAGGGGAGAAGCCATATAAATGCATGGAATGTGGAAAGACATTTAATCATTGCAGTGGACTTAGAAGCCACAAAAAGATCCACTCAGGAGAGAAACCATATAAATGCATGGAGTGTGGAAAGACATTTGCTCAGAGCAGTGGACTTAGAAGCCACAAAAAGCTCCACACAGGAGAGAAACCGTTTAAATGCATGGAATGTGGAAAGACCTTTGCTCGTAGATGTAATCTTATTTCCCATAAAAGAAGCCACACAGGGGAGAAGCCATATAAATGCATGGAATGTGGAAAGAGCTTCGCTCAGAATGGTCATCTTACTTCTCATAAAAGGATCCATGCTCGGGTGAAACTATAGCAAAAGCAATTCCACTGATATACGAATCCACAATGCTTTACCACAATCTCTGAGCAGTTAACAAAGTCAGCGTATTGTCCAAAGCATCATTTTACCCACCTCAGAAGGGTGAAAGACTGAATCAACCATGAGCCAGTCAGGATCGAACTCCTGACTATGGTCAATTAGCCTGTAGTACTGCATTCTAACTACTGACCCACCATATCTGTATGGATTTTTATGTTTATGCATATAGTGCCTTTCTGATCCAAATGAGAGAAGGTTGAATCCAACAAAATGAAACTTAATGTGGCGAAAAGTAAAATTTTACACCTGGGCAGGAAAAACATTAAATGAAACCTGGCTCAAGAACAGTAATGGAGATCGAGGTCCAGTGGCTGAAGAATGGGCTGCCAGAGAAGGAGGGTGTGGACTTCGGGGAGGAGCTCCAGAACAGACTGGACCTATCAGCTCTAGGTGATGCTGGAGACCCAGCCTCAGCGGGGTGACCTCTAGGCTTGCAAGTTGGAGCACGCCAGCCTGGAGGCCCCCATCACCATCCTGTGGGGTAAGCCCCCCCCCCTCTTGTTCTGGGGACCCCACCCTGCCCTGAGAAGGGGGACAGCCAGAATGGACCCACTTGGGAGAAGGTGGGCCTGATCCTTCTGCTCATTTGAGGCTCCTTCGCCTTCCCCAGAGGTCTATTCCTCCAGCTCTGCCAGGAGGAAACTCTGGACGGGGGCTGTGGGGGCCGTGATAGGAGCGGCCTTCCTGGCTATGGGGCTCTTCTCCTACCTGATGAGCAAGAAAGGTGAGTCTGTGGGGCTGGATAAGGGATTGTGAACAGGGAACCATCTAGGGGATGTCTCTCATCAAGGTTAGCAAGATGACCTTTGTGTAGGTATCCATTTTTGTTGCAAGATGTATAGCTGGCTTTCTTTTCTGGTGTTCTGGGTTGCTGCGTTTGCCTTTATCGAAATCCTGTTGTTGCACAGCTCTGCTTATGGGATGCTGGGCTGTTATTTCTTTACCAGGAGAAGACAGGACCCCCGTGTCCCCCTCCCACCCAGGTTATTCTCCCTCCCTGACTGGTCAGTGAAGCCCAAGCGAGAGAAGGAAAGGCAGCTCCAGCTTTTTCATCTATTTGGACACTCAAGAGCTGAAACTGACAAGTGCGACTCCAACGAGGAAATTGGTAAATATTGGTAATTTAATTAGAACCCTTAGAAAGCCTCTCAAGATATGAATACATTCCAAACCCCCCACCCCTTATTTTTCCCCTACTTTCCCCAACAACAGCCATTATTGAACCAGCCTGCTCTTTGCAGTGGGTCAGAAAACCACAGGAATGGCTCAAAAGGAGAAGGCCTTTAGTGAAGAAGAATGCAATATATTACCTCCCCCCCACCCCCGATCCACGGATTGCATGATAGAATTCGTGGAAGGAGCCAAATTACCCAAACCAAAAATGTATTCCATGATCCCCAGAGAAATGAAGGAGCTGAGGACAGTGAATTGACACCAATCTGGACCATGGTTGACTTATTCTCCGAACAAGCTGATTTTATAGCCTGCAATGGTCTCCCCCTCAGCGAGGAAATTAGCTAGACTATTTGTTAAACACATTTATCGGCTACACGGGGGTTCCTTGCAGGATTGTATCAGACAGGCGTGTCCAATTCACGGCTAAGTTCTGGCTGGAGTTTATAAAAGTGATTGGGTCATCCCAAGAGCAAAGTTCTGCATTCCATCCAAGCATGAATGGAGCAGGCAGAACATCAGACTGGCGTAAGATTGGGCAGTATTTGAGATGTTATGTAAATCAGGGGTCACCCGCCTTTCAGACCTCAGGGACCACTAAATTCATAATTTTAAATCCCGCGGACCAGAGAGGCTCGCTGAAGCGCCTGGACTCCCAGTGACAGGATGGGGTCCTTCAGGCACTTAGCTTGGCCGCCTGTTTCTCTCTTTCTCTCTCTCTCCCCCCTCTGACTCTCTCATCTCTCTCTCCCCCTCTCTTTGTCTCTGACTTCTGATGTAAATTATCAGCAATCAAATTGGGTAGAGCTCTTACAGGCTTAAACACTGCAGTGCACAGTAGCAGGGCGTTAACTCCATTTCAAATCAGCACTGGGATGGAATTTGTCCCTATGCTGGAGTTACCTACAGAGCCCCCCCCCCCTCATCCATGTCAGTAAATGAATGGATGGATGTTGAAAAACTCCTGGGAAAATACTAAGCAAGCTTTAGCGGAAGTCGTGAAAATCAAAAAATGCAAGCTGCTAAACATCGTTCCCAGCAGCCACAATTTAAAGTAGGCGATAAAGTTTACCTGTCTACAAAATATTTGAAGTTGCAGTGGCCATCTAGGAAGTTAGAACCAAAGTTTTTAGGTCCTTTTGAAATCATCAAGGTAATAAACCCAGTTACGGTGAGACTTAGGCTCCCACGCCTACTAGGGAAAGTACATCCAGTTTTCCATAGCAGTTTGTTAAAGCGGGCTGTCAGTTCCTTCCTTAGGCCAGTAGATCAGGCTCCACAGAAACCTTTACTGATTGCGGGTTATGAACATTACAAAGTTAAACGAATTTTAGATTCCCATATTTATAGGGGGCAATTACAGTATTTAATACATTGGAAAGGATATCCTATTTCTGAGACAACCTGCGTAAAAAGCTGGAAGGTGAATGCTGATAGAATGATTAAAAGTTTCCATGAGAAGAATCCTCATAAGCCACAGGGTTCCTGGAGGTGGCAGGGGAGGTTAGAGTTAATTAATCTTTTATGGTTGTCTCTTTGCAGGAAGTTGTTTGCACTTGAAGGTGGGAAGCCTATCGACCCTGAAGATGACATATGTGTAGCCATATTTTTTTGCCAGTACATGAGAGTTCATGACTGGGAAGACATGGTAACAAGTCAGCCAATGAATAGGCATAGTAACTGGGTCAGCAAATGAGAGCTCTTTGGAAACTGAAACAGTTTGGAGCCAGAGCGTGGCTTAGCCCTGCAACTCTGAGTCTGTGCTGAGAATCAAAACTAGTCTGGTCTGCTCTCTGAACTGAAATGAAAAACTTCTCTCCTCTCCCTGTTGGTATTGTATATTTACTTATGTGTCATATATTGTATGTAAAGAGAAGTTAATGAATCCTGCTGAATCAGTTACCTGTGTGTGCTTTCTGGATTTAATTTCTGCAGCAAACTGATATTCCTGTAGCCTTCGTACTCTTTTTCTATTAGCTTTTAGGTTTGTAGTAATTTAATTTTATAAATATTTCAGTGGATCGCCACTTTCTAACTATTGAAAGGATGTAAAGATAAAGGGGGAATATTTATATCTAGGTGGCATTCCTTTCCTGTGGGAAGAGAGACGATGCCTGCAGCTGGCTGAAGGTGGAATTTGGAGTCACTGGGCTGTTGGACTGATAATTGATTGGTGGTTGTGACTCAGGGGGGGAAGTTTCTAATTTATGCTTTTATTGGGTGTAATATGGATCTGGTTCGGGGTCTGAATTACACACTAAGTCCTTGCTAATTTAATGTGTTTCTAATAAGTGGCTTTGAAAAGGAAGATAGATGCCTTGGACTTCATTTTTGGGGACATGTTACTGGGAGGCTTGACACCATCTTATTGGAATTGGATTATTGAATTATGAAATTATTACTCCTTTGACGTTTGCATATACACTGAAATCTTCTGTGAAAATCTGTGAAGTTTCCAAGAGCTGACCTAATTAATTTACAAGCCTCGAGACAAAGTTCAAAAAAAACCCATTCATTTGTTAGGACTAACTTCTTGGCATGGACTTCTGTGGAGCCGAAACTAAATCCCGCTTAATGGCATCTGAACTTTACCCCTGTGTCTCCTCCCCTCTGCCTGAAGTCATGAATCACATTCTCCAACAGGACGTTATGGCAGGGTTCTGGACATGCGCATTCACATCCCAGTTACAGAAATATGAGACTATTTACTCTGGCCAAAAGTATGCATGGCATTTTCCCCCCTTCTCAAGTTGATAGTAGTCATGGAAATGCTTTAGACGTTATTTATTTATTTATTTATTTATTTGATTTGATTTCTAGACCGCCCCCTCTCCCCGGAGGGACTCGGGGCGGTGTACAGGTACCAAATGAAAACCATACAAATAATAATAAATATAATTAAAATCGGATTTAAACCCCTGTACAAGTTTATACAAATTAAAAACTTAGCCTTAAGACCAACCCGTGAAATTTAAAAATACAGACTGAGGTGGGAGAGCTAGAATTAGGCCAGGCCGTCTAGATTAAACAGGTGGGTTTTGAGCTTCTTACGGAAGGAGCGGAGGTCCGTGGTTGTTCTAATATCAGGGGGATGGTCATTCCAGAGGGTCGGGCCCATCACAGAGAAGGCCCTTCCCCTGGGCGTCTCCCGCTGGCACAGCCTAGTGGACGGCACGCGGAGGAGTCCCTCTCTGTGTGAGCAGATCGGCCGAAGGGATGTGTGGGGCAGGATACGATCGCGCAAATAAGTAGGTCCTGTGCCATGGAGCGCTTTGAAGATGATAATCAGCACCTTGAAACGCACCCGAAAAGCTACAGGTAGCCAGTGCAGCCCGCGCAGGAGAGGTGTTACGTGGGAGTATCTAGCGACTCCCGAAACTGCCCGCGCGGCCGCATTCTGAACCAACTGCAGTCTTCGGGTGCATCTCAAGGGGAGCCCCATGTAGAGAGCGTTACAGTAGTCTAGCCGGGACGTCACAAGCACATGGGTGACTGTGCGAAGGGCGTTCCGGTCCAATAGGGGTCGCAATTGGCGCACCAGGCGAACCTGGTGAAACGCCCCCCTTGCCACGGCTGTCACATGGTCGTCCATTGACAGTCGGGCATCTAGGAGGACGCCCAAATTGCGTACCCGATCCACGGGGGCCAGATGTTCGCCCCCAATGGCCAGTGATGGAATCAGCTGGTTGAACTGGGGTGCCGGTAGCCACAGCCACTCCGTCTTGGACGGGTTGAGCTTGAATCTGTTACTTCCCATCCAGATCTGTACGGCTTCCAGACACCGGGACATCACTTTGACGGCATCGTTGGGGTGGTTTGGGGTAGAGATGTACAGCTGGGTATCATCCGCGTACAGATGGTAATCTACCCCGAACCCACGAATGATCTCGCCCAGCGGCTTCATATATGTATTGAACAGGAGAGGCAAGAGGACCGACCCTTGTGGCACCCCACAAGTGAGCGGCCTCGAGGTCGACCTCTGCCCCCCTGCCAATACAAATTGCACTCGGCCAGAGAGGTAGGAGGAGAACCACCGCAGAACGGTGCCCCTCACCCCCAGCCCCTCCAGTCGATACAATAGGATACCATGGTCGATGGTATCAAAAGCCGCCGATATCTCCGCAACCCCCATCTCTGGCCCTCCAGAGATCATCCACCAATGCGACCAATGCCGTCTCCATGCTGTGGCCGGGCCGGAAACCAGACTGGCGCGGGTCCAGATAATCAGTTTCCTCCAAGTGGCGTGGAAACTGTTGTGCCACCACACTCTCTACAACCTTCGCCAGAAAGCAAAGGTTGGAGACGGGATGGTAGTTGGCTAACACAGCTGGGTCCAGGGAAGGCTTCTTGAGGAGGGGCCTCACCACCGCCTCTTTCAGGACGGCCGGCAAGAACCCCTCACTCAAAGAAGCGTTGACTAACTCCTGGAGCCAGCCTCGTGTGACCTCCCAGGATGCCAGTACAAGCCAGGAGGGACACGGGTCCAGTAAACATGTGGTGGCTCGCAGTCGCCTACGCAACCTGTCCATATCGTCGGAAGTAACAGAGTCAAACTCCTCCCAGAGTGGAGCCTCAAGACCCACCTCCGATGTCCCCTCTAGACCACTAGTAGGGACCAACTCGCTTCGAATCTGAGCGATTTTGTCCTGCAGATACTCCCCAAATTCCTCTGGTCTACCCTGCAAAGGGGCTTCCCGCGGCCTCTGTTGAAGGAGGGAGCGGGTTACCCCAAACAGGGCGGCAGGGCAGTTATCTGCGGACGCAATAAGAGTGGCACAATACTGACGCTTGGCCACTCTTAACGCCACAAGGTAAGTCCGTAAATGGGCTCTCACCTGTGATCGGTCAGATTCAGAGCGTGACGATCTCCATCTGCTCTCTAGGCGTCTCTTGCGGCACTTCATCACCCTCAGCTCCTCGGTAAACCAAGGGGCCTGGGTGGTTCGCTGCTGCAAGAGAGGCCGCAAAGGCACAACCCGGTCCAAGGCCCCGGTGGCCGCACTGTTCCATGCAGCCACTAGGTCCTCCATCGGGGTGCGGGTCAGGGCTACAGGAAATGGCCCAAGCTCCGTCTGGAACCTATCAGGTTCCATCAGGCGTCTGGGGCGGAACCATCTTGGACATTCCGGTTCCGCCTCCCTGCGATGGGAGTGGCGAGGAAGCCTTGTGCAAAAATGCACGGTCCACACAGGTGAGCGGGGACATTACATTATGTGGGTCGGCACTCGAGTTCAGTGAGGTTGAGTGAGAAAACAATGGAACAATCTCATACAAGAATTGGTGGGACATCATCACATATTATGAATGTTTGAAATTTGTGAAGGAGGGGTGAAGTATTCATTCTTTATTCCCTTTTTGGGCTCCCTACATTAAAGTGTCTCACCTGCAACTGGACCTGCTCCTTCTTCTCCTCCCCCTGGCTCAGGAGGAAGCCTTCCGCCAGGGCCACCGCCTGGGAGCTGCTCTCTGCTCCGCACTCCCGCACCCAGCCCTCCATCTCTGGGGGCAGAAGGAACAGGAACTGCTCCAGAACCACCAGGTCCAGCCTCTGGGCTTTGGTGTGCTTTTCTGGCCTCAGCCATCGCCTGCAAATGTCATGGAGTTGGCGAGGGGTGGGTTTCGGCCGGCTTTGCTGCTAGTTCGCTTGCCAGTGTGCACTGAACGCACATGGGCAATTCATTTAAAATTGTTCTGCTCACGCGCAGAACTAAAAAACAGCAGCAGCAACCGGTTCGGGGGCATGGCAGGCCAAAGGAACCCAGCTCTGAGTCAGCTAATAAAAGAGGTGGGAGTTGCGCTATATAGAAGAAATAACCAAACCGCCCTAGAAACGCAACAGAAGAAAGAGGAAAACCTCCTTCAATGCATTTGGGTTCATATCAAAGGGGGAAAAGAAGGACAGGCGTCAAAGCCTTTGATTGACAGGGAGGCATTGAGAGAGGCCTTTCCTCCCCCTACTCCCAAGCCCATCATCCCCGCCCTTTAAATTTCACCTCAGATGCGCTCCTCTTTCCCGCCCTTTCTATGACCCTGGCACTTTGCCCCAAATCTTCCAGGGGGCGCCCTCTGCCAAGGGAAGGGAACCTCAGGCGCTTCCCCATTGGCCCACTGGAGAGTGAACGTCACGGCTGGCTTATCAGAGGAAGCGACGAAGGAAGTGACGTCACTGAGCCTTGCCTCTCTAGGACTCCGCACTCACTCTTCTTAACCCCTGGGACTCTCCTTAATTGTTCGGGCTCCGAAGGAGGCGGAGAGGCTGCAGGAGAGTCTGGCGGGGGGAGATCCAGCCGTGCCCCTGGTGAGGGGGGGGGACTCTTCCCGTGTCCCATGTTCCCCAGCCGCGTTCTCTCTGCAGGAAGAAGAAGGGATGTCGGGAAGGCGGAGGGGATCCGGGGAAGAGCCCGAGTGGGGAAGAGGGGAGGGTCATCCTTGCGGAGACCCAGCAGGAGAGGAGAGAAGGCGGGCGAGGAGGAGGAAGGATTCGCACCGGGCTCCCCGGGGGCCCGATCCTGTCTCCGGAGGGGGGGAGAAGCGGGGCGGCCTCTCCAGCTGCCTCCTTCCCGGCCCTGCGCTGGGATGAGCCGCTTGGGGTTGGTTGGGTGAAGGTTCTTCTGTGGCTGAATTTCCACTTTCCAATTCTTGGCTTTTCTTTTTCTTTCCGTCTCAGATACAGAAACTGGAAGCCATTTGTGGTCTTTGCAAGGCAAAAGTTTCTCTTGGGGAGGAAAACAAAGAGCGGAATAACTTGCAGGGATCCGTCCTGGAGCCCCAGAAATGGCACCGTGAAGGAAAAGGCATCTGGAGACCCACCAGAGTCCTTGGACCCACCTGGAGTTGCTCTGCAGGACAGAGAAAGGATGGAGACACAACCTTTGGCCAAGGAGGGAAGCGGAAAAGGCCCTTCAGCTGCTCAGCCTGGGAAGGGGGGGAAGCTCTGGACAAGGACTGGGCAGAAGATCCTGGAGGAGGAAACCATCCGCCCTTCAGAAGTTCAGCCCTGGGACTTCATCCAATACCGGGAGGCTGAAGGTCCCCGAGGTCTTTGCAGCCGACTCCATGACATTTGTAGGCGATGGCTGAGACCAGAAAAACACACCAAAACCCAGATGCTGGACCTGGTGGTTTTGGAACATCTCCTGTTCCTTCTGCCCACAGAGATGGAAAGCTGGGTGCGGGAGTGTGGAGCAGAGAACAGCTCCCAAGCGGTGGCCCTGGCGGAAGGCTTCCTCCTGAGCCAGGCGGAGGAGCAGAAGGAGCAGGTCCAGTTGCAGGTGAGAGACTTTAGGGAGCTCAGGAGGGAATAGAATACTTCACCCCTCCTTCCCAAATGTCTATGGCCTGCATAATATGTGGCAATTCACCAATTCTTGTAGGACATTTTTCCATTGTTTTCTCATTCAACCTCACTGGTGGATATTGGGGGCTTTGAGGTTGTGTTCCGAATATAAGACTCCACTTTGTGGCATGTGACGTACATTAATTCTGCTTCTTTTTTCCTTCCTCTTATTTGAAGTGCTACACTGTGGAGGTCAGAGATCCTGAGGGAAAGAAGAATCCATCAAATCCCCCTCAAGATATATTTTTCAGGAGGATCCCTTGGGAAGATCAAAGTCAGGACACCTCAGGAGGTAATGGAAAATCATCTGATTACCCAGAGAGATCCCATCTGTCTTACCTTCTCTCCTGTAGAATACCTCATCTTATTTTGTTAAATATGCATTTTGAAATTATTTATTCCTTACAGACAAACGAAGAATGAAATTTTCTGGTTTTTATGACGGAGATCAAGCAGCGGTTGAACCTCCAAATCAAGTAAGAAAGGGAAAAGTTATTAGATTTCTATTCTCCCTTCAGGAAGTGAACTGGGTGTGTGCAGAGTATTCCCTCCTACTATTTCCCCCCCTTTTTTGGCCTGGATTGTTTTTGTGTTTTTACACAACTTGGAGAGCATAATAGCAGGTTCAAGTTTCTATCAGCCAGCATGGCTTCCTCTGGTTATCTTATTCTGCTAGGTACTCCACCAACTTTTGAGTTTCCAAGAAGTAGTTTAAAAAACTACTTCTTGGAAACTCAAAGTTGGTGGAGTACCTGTGATAAACGTATCACAGTATCAGGAACTGCTAGAGACCCTTTTTTTGGTAATTTTTTGATTCAAAATTGTGCAAGGCTAATGAAAAATAACTAAATACTCACAATTGCCACGTTACCATTTTTAAAAAGCCTCATGTATTACCTGTAGTTCAACAATAAGCTTTTGGCTCCAAAATTATTTCCATTCCAAACATTCTGGTTTTGCAAAGGCTGAGAAATGACTTTGCCAGGGAATTTTCTCTTCTTTCTTTTCTTCCTTTCAGCCAATGGCTCAGACTACCAGATCAATCAATGACAGAGCGATAGATCAGTTTATCCAGAAGTAGGATTACTTTGCTGAAAGGCACTGAAAGTTCTGCAGAATTAATCAACTGGATAAAACTTCACCAAATATTTCTTCAGTGAAAGCAATTTTCACATTTTCCCAATTTCTCACCTAAAACTAGGACTTGAGTGACACACAGTGATTTAACTTCGTGCATATCTTTGCTTTGGGAATGTGGGAAGAGTGGAACAGAATAACAGAGTTGGTAGGGATCTTGGAGGTCAGGAAATTTCTTTACTTATAGGTTTGTTCTCTCCTTGAATAGTTCCCACCCATTGCTTCTTGGAACACTGCTGTCATGTCACCCCTTTGTCCTTCTTTTCATGACACTAGACATCCCCAATTCCAGCAACAGTTCTTAATATGTTTTAGCCTCCAGTTCATTAATAATTGGTTGCTCTTCTCAGCACACTTTCTAGAGTCTCAAAATCTTTTTTACATCTGGCAACCAAAACTGGATGCAATATTCCAAGTGTGGCCTTACCAAGGCATTATAAAGTGGTACTAACACTTCATGTCATCTTGATTCTATCCCTCTCTTAATGCAGCCTATGAGTCTGCTTGGGTTTTGATTGGCAACAGTAGCCTACTGCTGACTCATGTTTAAGTGATTGTCCACTAGGACTCCAAGATCTCTGTTGCACTTAGTAGTGTTGAGCCAGGTATCACCTATTCTATGCCTGTGCATTTGGTTTTTCTTTCCCTAAATGTAGAGCCTTACATTTCTCACTGTTGATTTCGTTTCGTTAGATGGAGCCCAATCTGTCGATCCTTCTATATGTCGAGCTTATCTTCTGGAGTGTCGTTATTCCTGTCAATTTGGTCTTGTCTGCAAATTTGAGGAGTTCCCCTTCTATCCCCTTGTCTAAATCTTTGATGAAGTTGCATAGATCTTGCGAATCCTCCTGTTCTCTTCTTTTTTTCCATGTTCAGGAGAGTCTTGTGTCCTTCGAGGAAGTGGCTGTGTATTTCTCTGAGGAGGAATGGTCTCAGCTGGATCCTGACCAGAAAGCGCTGCATTCAGAAGTCATGCTTGAAAACCATAGGAACATGGTCTCTCTGGGTAAGAGTTTTCTAGTCCCCAATCAAACAGTTCAAGGAGACAGATTATAGCTAGTTTTTTTGATTAAAAAAACACTAATCAGATATCATCTCCTGGGAGGGAGAAGGAAAATCTGTGGGGGCCGAAGAGAATGAGGTTGTTTTTATGTGTCCTCTGGAGGTCATTTTGGAGGAGTGTGCTGTCATTTGTCATCTGAAATGTCCAAAATTGTGTAAGAACAGAACTTTCACACTCAGGCCATGGAAGAGCATTTTCCAAATCCAATTCAAGAACAAAGGCCCCATGCAGTGTGAATCAGAGCATCGGAAGGTACAGGTAATCCCTGAGTTATGACAGTTCACTAAGTAACCGTTCCAAAATACGACCTAGCCCTCTCCCAAGTACTTAAGACTCAGTCCTGAAATTACGTATGTTACAGCACCACGGTTGTCATTCACAATTACAAATGGCAGCAGAGGCGTTGCAACAGCTATCACCCTACCTGTACTCCCACCCCACCCCGCCGGGACTTAGCTTGTGACGATGTAGCAAGCCGTTGGTTCCTTTGCCTACTTCGGTGCATTTGCAGAAAAAAGTGACTTAAAGTAGTGAGAGATATGTGAGATCAGTAGTGGGAAATCAAGGACTATTGATCTCATGTGATCCCACACTACAGTGCTTTAGGCCTCTGTTCTCTGCTAACCAAAGCCTGCCTGACATCCAGGGTAAAATGCTTTGCAAAGAGAGGGAGGGCTTCTTCATTTTAAGAGACTTTTGCCCTGGATCTCGTGCAATCCTCAGGTCCTAAATGAACACAGGCCTAAAGTACTGCAGGGCAAGATCTTGCACGCACTACTGGTCTCCTGTGATCGCGCATTAAGTGGTTTAGGCAGCGGTTCTGTGTGAAGCGAAGCCTGTACCAGATCCGGCCAAAGAGCCCTTGCAAGCGGATAAGACTTTGGGGCAGCAAAATAGCCATTCTTGAAGCATCCCAACCTTTCCAGTCTCAGCACGAAGAGCATTTACAACCCAATGGGAGGCTTCAGCAAGGGATTTCGCTCCAAAGTTTCCTTGCTGGGATTGAGGGCCGAGCAGGGGTCCCGCCCACCAGATGGACATCATGGAGCAGCTGCTCCAAGGTACATCGGGGAAGAAGGAGCTTGTTTCAAAATTGTTTCATTTTTCAAAGGTCTCTGCTGAAATTAACCCATCTGGGTTGTTTCCCCTGATTATTCCTTAACTCAAAACAGACTGAGTGAAATTTGCATATAAAGAGATAATACAATACAATACAATACAATACAATACAATAGTAGAGTTGGAAGGGACCTTGGAGGCCTTCTAGTCCAACCCCCTGCCTAGGCAGGAAACCCTATACCGTTAATAAAGAAAGATATGTTTTTTAGATATTTTCAAAGCTTTCATGACCCATGAATTTAGAAATCATCATGTTTATATCACACCCCTGTAAGCATGCAAACATACAACTAATGTAATTTCAGAGAAATTCAGAAAGAAAATTCACTTAACTTTCTACACTTTGATCTTTTTCTCTAACCTTGTTATCATTTCCTTTTGCTTTGAAGGTAATAATGGGCAGGAGAATCAAGATTCCTGTGAACTGTTCCAAGTGATCAGTGCTAAAGATGGAACGGAGACGTTTGGAATTCAAATGGAATTTGAAAGCCATGAGAGAAACCAGTCAAAGAATTGGAATCAGGAAAACTCATCTTCCTCTGATGCTCCAATGCAAGACTTTCTTGCCCAACAAGAAAAAATAAGAAAAAAATTTATTGGGGAAAGTGTGAAGCTAATCAAAGCTGAATTGTATGCGAATGAACATTATTTAACCCAAGACAAAGGAGAAGATGCTATAAGACACAATGGACAAAATTACAATGAAACATGCATTCCTTCTCTTGGAAATAACTTCCTTACGCCTCAAGAAGCGATTGACACAAAAGAGAAGCCTTATAAATGTTTGGAATGTGGAAAATGTTTTAGAACAAGATGGCATCTTACTTCCCATGAAAGGATTCACACTGGGGAGAAGCTCTACAAATGCATGGAGTGTGGAAAGACCTTTGCTCATAACTATACACTTACTATCCATAAAAGGATCCACACAGGAGAGAAACCATATAAATGCATGGAGTGTGGAAAGACCTTTGCTCAAAGAAATCATCTTATTTCCCATAAGATGATGCACACAGGGGAGAGGCCGTATATATGCAAGGAGTGTGGAAAGACGTTTACTCAGAACAGTGGACTTCGAAGCCACAAAAAGCTCCACACAGGAGAGAAACCATTTAAATGCATGGAGTGTGGAAAGACCTTTCCTGTGAAAAGTACACTTACTATGCACATAAAGATCCACATGGGGGAAAAGCCATTTAAATGCATGGAGTGTGGAAAGACCTTTGGTCAAAGAAGTCATCTTATTTCCCATAAGATGGTCCACACAGGGGAGAAACCGTATAAATGCATGGAGTGTGGAAAGACGTTTACTCGGAGCAGTAGATTTAGAAGCCACCAAAAGATCCATTTGGGGCTTCCAGTTGACATTGCTGCACTATTGGACACGAAAACTGGGGTTCGTGAACTTGCGCCAAATCCCTTCATAGGAGGGCCCTATAAGGGGCTAAAATCACCCTATAGGGGTGACGAAGAGTGGCGGGGTGCCCTGCAGGTCGTGGACAGCGGCGGCTCTTCTGCTTTATCCAGGGCTAATTTCCTCTCATCCCACTATGAGGAGGAGAGGCAGCCATTATGGCTGCCGTGAAGCTGGGGCACCCGAAGAAACAAAAAATGTGCTCAAGCGATGTGTGAACAGTGACTGTAACTGGGTGAGGTGACTTTATTATCTAAAACCAATCCTAAAGAAAATAAACTCTGGAAAAGGGACTCTTTGAAGAGTTGGTTTAAGTGGCGAACAATTGCAGAGAGAAAAATTACAGACCCTAAAGAAGACAAATAAATATTAAGAAAGAGCGCAAAGCCTTTAAAAATATAGGAGGATTGTATCACTAATTTTTATTGGGAATAAGGAATTTTAAAATACTAGAACTACTTGTTTGAATTTTGATTATTTGTTTGAATAAACATAATAGAACTTATTAGAATTTATGCAACATTGAAGTTAAGCCAGAGGTGGGTTGCTCCCGGTTTGGCCCGGATTGAGCAAACTGGTAGTTGCTGTGGCTGGAGACTCTGCCCACCTATCCAGACGTGTGAGCTTACCAGTAGCACCAAGATTTGCAACCCACCTCTGAGTTAAGCAGAAAGCGCCATCTACTGGTGAATGGAATACATTATACTCCTTTAACCCTGGGAAAATACTGATAAGACAGAAGAGAAAGTGAAGCAACACCTGGAGGACTGCTGTACTATCTATTGTTTTATATTTAACTACTCTGTGACTCCTGGAGCTCAAATGGTGAAAATACGGAAGACACTAAAGTAAAGTGACTTTCAAATATCAGGAGTTAGGATTGAATTTATAGAGGGGATTTAAGAAGACATTTGGAAATTTTCCTGGATTACCTAAAAAGAACTAAATTGACTCTTTGTGGGATATAAAGAACTATATTACTGTATTCCCAGAGGAGCAACAACAGAACTGAGTAAATGGTTTCCAGATTGACTGGCTGAGGGCAAAGATAATTGAGACTCTGGGGCAGTGATAGACCATTGACAGACTACTAAGCGATATTTGAACTTATTAAAAAAATAAAATAAGGCAAGATGTTTCAGCAGGGGAAAATAAGTGGGTTGCAAAAAGAATTGGTGGTAATGTTCCAAAGCATTTATGATTCCATGACAAGGAATCACAGGGAAATAATGGATTTAATGAATAATATAAATCTTCACAAGGGATAATGAATAATGATCAAAAAGCCCAGGAAATAGAGGAAATAATAGAGAGACCAGGGGAAAAGGTAGAATGGACAAATCAACAAACAAACAAGATAAAAAGGAGAAAGTAATAAAAATTAATGAAGCAATTCAGGGAAAATACAAGTCAAAAAGACCAAAAAATGATACTGGAGAAACAGAAAGATATTTTTGAAAGGAAAATGGACAGTTGGGCAGATCCTCTGGAGGCTTGGCAGCAAAGGATAGTAGAGATGGAAGAAATGAAAGATGTAGATAGAGAAGAACACCCAAGGGAGGAATATGGGAGGCAAGTCAAAAAACGAATAAGAATTGAAATTTTTAAAATGGGTGAGAGATGATGGATAGAGGAAATGTTTTGTAATGCAAGATTGGCATTACTGGGAGCTAGAATAGAGGCAGACACAAGAAATTGAGGGCGCAATATTATGCATATTTTATATAATATATTAAAAGTAATAAATATAAAACTTGGATGTTGAAAAATGGTGACATGATATTTGTTTTAATGATAGTTATTGGGATTAGATTGGGGGACTAAAATGTTGATTAATTAAATTAAATTAATTTAACACAAATATGTACAAAACAGGCACTATACAACTATACCACAGAGAAGGACACAACCTCTGCTGGGGAGAAGCTTCCCGAGAAGGGGCTCCAGAGTATGAAAGCTCGCAAGACCAAAGCTCTGGTCCCAGGGATCCTATCCCAGTGGGATCCTATCCTTTCAAAGGTCTCTCTTTCAGCAGAAAAATATATCAAGTAACATTTTGGAAGAAATTTTGCCAGCAGAAAAGTGCAGATCTGGAGTGGAATCGTGATGAGCTTTTTTCCCAGGAATTTGGATATTTTGGCTGTGGAAGAGGAAGCGCTTTTAACACAAAAGGCTGCTTTTTATTAATTTTGTTGTTAAGATTATCATAGTATGAAATAGAAAATAAAAATAGTAATAGAAGGAGAAAAGAAAAGAAAGGGGAAGGAGAAGGAGAAGTGTAGCATAACAGGAAGAAGGAGAGAAGAGTGGGGGGACATTTCAGCACAGTAAAATATAAAGTGAAATTACAGCTTCAACTTTTTACTCCTACAGGACATTCTGAATAAATCTAATAATTTCTATAACAATAACAAAAACCAAACCTAATCAGCAGATCCCAGTTCAGGTCTCATTCCCCCACCCCCCTCAAGCACAAAGTCCAGAAATGGTTTCCAGGTAGAAATACAGCTGGATCTATTTCTTTCTCTGATCAAAACAATTGACTTTTCCATCTCTGCCAACTCCCTCATTTTTTCCATCTATCCTTCCATCTTGGGGATGTAACAGTGGTGACATTCAGCAAGTTCTGGAGAACCGGTAGAAAAACTTTTGAGATACCAAATCGGAGAACCAGCAAATACCACCTCTGGCTGGCCCCAGAGTGGGGTGGGAATGGAGATTTCGCAGTATCCTTCCCCTGCCATGCCCACCAAGCCACATCCACAGAACTGGTAGTAAAAAAAAATGAATTTCACCACTGGGATAGAGGGATCTTTCCATTTTTGCATACAAAGGATTCTGGCAGCAGTCAGCATGTGCAATAACAAAGTTCCAAAGCTCTAGTTTAGTTTAGTTTAGTTTATTAGACTTCTAGACCGCCCCTTCTCCCCGAAGGGACTCGTGGCGGTGCACAGGTACAAAATTAAAACCATACAATCGATAATAAATATAATTAAAATCGGATTAAATAGACCCCAGTACAAGTTTATAAAAATTAAAAACTTAACCTCTCTGTGTGAGCGAATCAGCCGAAGGGATGTGTGGGGCAGGATACGATCCCGCAAATAACTAGACTTTCTAGAGTCTCAAGATCTTTTTTGTATCGTGGTGACCAGAACTGGATTCAGGATTCTAAGTTGGCCTCCCCAAGGCCTTATAGAGCGGTATGCAGATCTCAGCATGCAGACTTTCTGGGATGTCCATGGATCCACTGGTCTGCACACATGGCTAAGCACCAGAGGGATTTCGAGTGAAGTGGCTGTCTGGTGGATGTTTGGAGCCATGGCTCTGACTGGGGGTCTTGGCTGAGCAGGAGAGGTTGGGGGGTCTGGAGGGACAGGCAAGCCAAGAGTTCCAGAAGGAAGACTAGATGATCTCCACTCCCTGTCCCCTTAAAGGGGAGGATCTGAAAGAAAGCTGGGGGTCTCAGCAGGAGAAGATCCAGGCTCTGATTCTTCTCCCCTCCCCAATCGGCCCCTTTCAAAGGGAGAAATTCTCCAGCTCTTCCTAAAGAAATCTTTCCCACAGAAAGCGGGAAGGGACGGCGGGATCAATTCAGGAGTTCTGTGGGGAAAAGAGATGGGGAAGAAAAGGAGAATATAAAGCAAAACCTGCAGTAGAAATAAGACAATGCTGGAAAGAAATCTCCCCTCCCCCGCTCTTTCTGGCCCCCAGTCAGGCCTACACTGCAGGAGATTATTGATAGGCAGGGCCTGGATGGGGAAGGTCAAGGAAACGTCTCCCAACCTCCCCAAACATCTGAATTGCCCTTTTCTATGCCCATAAGTCCCTTCCTTTGTGGTGTGTGCAGTTCTTGTGGTTGTCTCTTGGAGGGGGGAGGAAGCTTTTTTGTCTTTTTTATTTTATTTGATCACTTTCTGTCTATTTCGGTTCTTTGTAAGGTGGGATTTGGCTTTTAAGGGACAATTTGCTAAATTGTATATTTTTTGAAGGGAAACATGAAGAGAAGGATGAGGGGAGACATGATGGCATCTTCCGATATCTGAGGGGCTGCCACAAAGGAGATTTATTTCCTTTTCTCTTATCTCTATTCTATAAATAAATTAACGAGGAGACCGAATGAAAGAGGTGGAGTTGGAGTTGGGCTATATAGAATAACCAAACCGCTCTAGAAACGCAACAGAAGAAAGACGAAAACCTCCTTCAATGCATTTGAGTTAATATAAAAGGGGGGAAAGGACAGACGTTGAAGCCTTTGTCTGACATGGAGGCATTGAAAAAGCCCTTTCTTCCCCCACTCCCAAGCCCATCATCCCCGCCCTCTCCCTTCCCCTCAGAGGAGCTCCTCTTTCCCGCTCTTTCTACGACCTGTCACTTTGCCACAAATCCACCAGGGGGCGCCGTCTGACAAGGGAAGGGAACTCCAGGCGTTTCCCCATTAGCCCACTGGAGGGCGAACGTCACGGCTGGCTTTCCATAGGCGGCGGCGCAGGAAGTGACATCGTTAACCCTTGCCTCTCTAGGACGCGGCACTCACTCTCCTTAATTGCTCGGGCTCCGCAGGAGGCGGAGAGGCTGGCGGAGGGGGGACGGGGACATCAAGACGTTCCCTTGGTAAGGGGAGGGGGATCTTCACGGGTCCCATGCACACCAACCGCCCACTCCCTGCAGAGGGAAGCAGGAGAAGCGGGGATGCCGGGAAGGCGGCGTGGATCCGGGGAAGAGCCCGAGTGGGGAAGAGGGGAGGGTCGGCCTTGCGGAGGCCCAGCAGGAGAGGAGAGAAGGCGGGCGAGGAGGCAGGATTCGCACCAGGCTCCCAGAGGGCCCGATCCTGTCTCCGGAGGCCTCCCCAGCTGCTTCCTTCCCGCTTGGGGCTCCGGCCAGGTTGGGTGAAGGTTGTTGAGTGGCTGAATTCCACTTTCCAATTCTTGGCTTTTCTTTTTCCTTCCATCTCAGATGCAGAAAACTGAAATCTTTGCAAGGCAAAAGTTTCTCTTGGGGAGGAAAACAAAGAGCGGAATAACTTGCAGGGATCCTGGAGCCCCAGAAATGGCCCCGTGAAGGAAAAGGCACCTGGAGACCCACCAGAGTCCTTGGACCCACCTGGAGTTGCTCTGCAGGACAGAGAAAGGATGGAGACACAACCTTTGGCCAAGGAGGGAAGCGGAAAAGGCCCTTCAGCTGCTCAGCCTGGGAAGGTGGGGAAGCTCTGGACAAGGACTGGGCAGAAGATCCCGGAGGAGGAAACCATCCGCCCTTCCAAAGTTCAGCCGCAGAATTTCATCCAGTACCGGGAGGCTGAAAGTCCCCGAGGACTTTGCAGCCGACTCTATGACATTTGCAGGCGATGGCTGAGACCAGAAAAACACACCAAAACCCAGATGCTGGACCTGGTGGTTCTGGAGCATCTCCTGTTCCTTCTGCCCCCAGAGATGGAGAGCTGGGTGCGGGAGTGTGGAGCAGAGAGCAGCTCCCAAGCGGTGGCCCTGGTGGAAGGCCTCCTTCTGAGCCAGGCGGAGGAGCAGAAGGAGCAGGTCCAGTTGCAGGTGAGAGACTTTAGGGAGCTCAGGAGGGAATAGAGAAAGTGTTTGAGTACTTCACCCCTCCTTCCCAAACTTCTGGTACATTCATAACGTGGTGACTCACCAATTCTTGTAGAACATTTTTCCATTGGATTTTCACTGAACTGTACATTAATTCTACTTTTTCCCCCCTTCCTCCTATTTGAAGGGCTGCACTGTGGAGATCAGAGATCCTGAGGGAGAGAAGAACCCATCAAATTCCCCTCAGGAGCTATTTTTCGGGAGGATCCCTTGGGAAAATCAAAGTCAAGACAACTCAGAAGGTAATGGGAGTTCCTCTGATTATCCAGAGAGATCCCATCTGTCTTACCTTCTGTAATGTACCTCTTATTTTGTTAAATATGCATTTTATAATTATTTATTCCTTACAGAGAAAGAAAGAAAGAAGCTTTCTGGTTTTTATGATGGATATCAAACAGTGGTTGAACCTCCAAATCAGGTAAGAAAGGGAAGTTATTAGATTTGTATTCTCCCTTCAGGAAGGGAAGTGGATGTGCAGAGTGCTCTCTCTTTCTATTTTGCCCCCTTGTTTGGCCTGGATTATTTTTGTGTTTTTCCACAACATGTAGAGCAGAATAGCAGGTTCTGGTTGCTGTCAGTCAGTATAGTAATCTTATTCTCCTTGGCACTCCAGTAACTTTGAGTTTAGAAGAAGTAGTTTTTAAAAAATCCTTCAAGACATAGGAATAAACATATCGCCTTGGCAGGAACTGCTAGAGGCCCATTTTTGGGGGGTAATTCTTTGACTCGGAATCGTGCAGGGCTAATGAAAAATAAATAATTACTCACATTGCCACATTACCATTTTTAAAAAGCCTCATTTATAACCTGTAGTTCAAAAATAAGCAAATTGTGTTAAAAAATAAAGCAGACTATTAAAATCCAAAGGGAGTGGCCGTGTTGAGCATGAAATCATGGTACTTTGGGCTGCAAAATAATTTCCAATCCTCAATTAGGAAATCAAACATTTCCGCTTTGCAAAGGCTGAGAAATGACTTTGCTGGAGAATTTTCTCATCTTTCTTTTCTTCCTTTCAGCCAATGGCTCAGATTACTAGATCAATCAGTGACAGACAGAGCGGTAGATCAGTTGATCCAGAAGTAGGATTACTTTGCTGAAAGGCATTGGAGATTTTTCCGAATCAATGAACTTGATAAAGCTTCCCCACATATTTCTTCAGTGAAAGCAATTTTCAGATTTGCCCATTTTCTCACCTAAAATGAGGACTTGTGTGATGCACAGCCATTTAACTTAGTGCATATCTTTGTTTTGGGAATTTGGGAACAATGGAGCAGTATAACAGAGTTGGTAGGGCTCTTGGAGGTTTTCAATGTCCTGTTCAGACAGGAAACTCTGTAATATTTCAGATAAATGGCTGTCCAGTTTCTTCATAAACACGTCCAATGTTGGAGCACCCACATTTTTTGAAGGCAAGAGATTAATTGTTCTCACTTTCAAGAAATTTCTCTTTACTTGTAGGTTGGTTCTCTCCTTGAATAGTTTCCATCCATTGCTTCTTGGAACACTGCTATCATGTCAACCCCTAGTCCTTCTTTTCATGAAACTAGATCTACCCAATATCAGCAACTGTTCCTTATATGTTTTAGTCTCCAGTCCACTAATAATTTTTGTTGCTGTTCTCTGCACTTTTTCTAGAGTCCCAAGATCTTTTTTACATCTGGCAACCAAAACTCGATGCAGGATTCCAAGTGTGGTCTTACCAAGGCATTATAAAGTGGTACTAACACTTCATGTCATATTGAGTATATCCGTCTTAATGCAGCCTATGATTCTGTTGGGGTTTTTTTTTGGCAACTGTAGCATTGTGCTGACTCATGTTTAAGAGGTTGTCCACTAGGACACTAAGATCCCTTTTGCACTTACTATTGTTGAGCCAGGTATCAACTATTCTATACCAGTGTATTTGGTTTTTCTTCCCTAAAGTTGAACTTTACATTTCTCATTGTTGATTTCATTTTGATAGATCGGGCAATCCGTCGATACTTCTATATCTTCAGCTTATCTTCAAGACTGTTGTTATTCCTGTCAATTTGGTCTTGCATGCAAATTTGTTGAGTTCCCCTTTTATCCTCTTTTTTAAAAAATGGAATAGAATTCTTTATTGGCCAAGTGTGATTGGACACAGAAGAATTTGTCTTTGGTGCATATGCTCTCAGTGTACATAAGGAGAATAAAATACATTCATCAAGAATAAAAAGATACTACACTCGGATAAGCAAGGTTACTAATAAGCTATCAAATCGAACTAGGAAACAAATAAACACAGTATAAAATGAAAGATACAAGCAACATGGTTATAGTCATAAGTGGGGAGAGATAGATACTAGAAAGGAAGAGAAGAATAATAGTAATACATTCTTAGTAAATTATTGACAGTGTTGTGGGAATTAGTTGGTAAGCAGAGTGATGGCATTCAGGGAAAAAACTCATGTCTAGTTGTTCTGGTGTGCGGTGCCCTATAGTGTCGTTTTGAGGATAGAAGTTGAAACAATTTATGTCCAGGATGTGAAGGGTCTGTAGGTATTTTCACGGCCCTCTTTTTGACTTGTGCAGTATACAGGTCCTCAATGGAAGGCAGGTTGGTAGCCATTGTTTTTTCTGCAGTTCTAATTTGAACTCTATATTTGTCTTGCTTGGTTTTCGTTGCAGAGCCAAACCAGACACTTATGGAGGTGCAAATGACAGACTCAATAATTCCTCTGTAGAACTGAGTCAGCAACTCTTTGGGCAGTTTGAGCTTCCTGAGTTGGCTCAGAAAGAACATTCTTTGTTGTGCTTTTTGGATGACGCTTTTGATGTTAGTTGTCCATTTTAAGTCTTGAGATGATAGAATTTGGAAACTTGAAGGTCTCTACTGTTGATACTGTGCTGTGTTGTCTAGTATTGTAAGAGGTGGTAGTATAGGAGGTTTTCTTCTAAAACCCACCACCATTTCTATGGTTTTGAGTGATTTTAGTTCAATATTGTTCTTGCTGTACCACAAGGCTAGTTGTTCAACCTACCATCTGTATGCAGATTCATCGTCTTGAATGAGACCAATCACTGTTGTATCATCTGCAAACTTCAGTATTTTAACAGAGGAATCTTTTGAGATGCTGTCATTGGTGTATAGGGAGAAGTGGAGAGAGCACACAGCCCTGGGATGCTCCTGTGCTAATTGTACAGGAATCTGATGTGATTTTGCCTAGCCTCACCTGCTGCTTCCTGTATGTTAGGAAGCTTATGATCCATTTACAAGTGTGGTCAGCTAGATGATTTAATTTAGTTAGAAGAATTTCTGGAATGATGATATTGAATGCTGAGCTGAAGTCTACAAAGAGGACCCTTGCATAGGTCTTTGGAGATTCAAGATGTTGTAGGATATAGTGCAGTCTCATATTAACAGCATCATATGTCAATCTATTTGCTCACTAGGCAAATTGCAGGGGGTCTAACAGCAGATCTGTGGTGGTTCTCAGGTGGCCGAGCACTAATCTTCCAAAATCTTGTCTAAATAAATGATGAAGATGAAAAGATCTTGCGAATCCTCCTGTTCTGTTCTTTTTTCCGTTTTCAGGAGAGTCTGGTGTCCTTCGAGGAGGTGGGTGTGTATTTCTCTGAGGAGGAATGGTCTCAGCTGGATCCTGATCAGAAAGCACTGCATTCGGAAGTCATGCTTGAAAACCATAGGAACGTAATCTCTCTGGGTAAGAGTTTTCTAGTCCCCAATCAGAGAGTTCAAGAAGACAGATTATAGTTAGTTTTTTATTAAAAAACCACTAATCAGATATCATCTCCTGGGAGGGAGAAGGAAAATCTGTGAGGGCTGAAAAGAACAAGGTGTGCTTTTATGTGTCCTCTGGAGGTCATATGAGAGGAGTGTGTTGTCATTTGTCCTCTGAAACATCCAAAATTGTGTGAGAGCAGAACTTTCGCACTCAGGCCATGGAAGAGCATTCTTCCAATCCAATTCAAGAACAAAGGCCCCTGTGCAGTGTGACTCAGAGCATCCTAGGGTACAGGTAATCCCTGAGTTATGACAGTTCACTTAGCAGCTGTTTCAAGTTATGACCAGCCCTCCCCCAAGTACTTGAGACCCAGTCCCGATATTTATGAGTGTTGAAGCACCATGGCCGTCGTTCACACTTACGAATGACAGAAGCACTACAACATTCGCCCTACAACACCCCGCTGTGACACCGTATTTTTCAGACTATAAGACGCTCTTTTTTCCTCACAAAAAAAGTGGGTGGAAATGTCTGTGCATCTTATAGAGTGAATATGGGCCTAGTTTTGGCCTCCTAAACCCTACGTGTGTGCCATTTTTGCCTTCATAATTCATGACTATAGAAACCATCATGTCTATATCATACCACTGTAGGCATGCAAAGATTCAACATAATGGAATTTTGGAAAACTTCAGAAGGAAATTCACAACTTTCTGTAGTTTGATCTTTTCCTCTAATCTTGTTATCATTTTCATTTCTCTTTTGCTTTGAAGGTAATAATGGGCAGGAGAATCAAGTGATCAGTGCTAAAGATGGAATGGAGACGTTTGGAATTCAAATGGAATTTGAAAGCCATGAGAGAAAGCAGTCAAAGAATTGGAATCAGGAAAGTTCATCTTCCACTGATGTTCCGATGCAAGACTTTCTTGCCCAAGAAGAGAAAATAAGGGAAAAATATACCGGGAAAAGTATGAAGCTAATCAAAGCTGAATTACATGTGAATGAACACTTTTTAACACAAAACAAAGGAGAAGATGCTATAAGAAAAGACAACACAGAAAATTCCAATGACACATTCATTATTTCTCTTGGTAGTAACTTCCTTACATCTCAAAAAGTGATTGCCCCAAATGAGAAGCCTTATAACTGTTTGGAATGTGGAACATGTTTTAGAACAAGAAGGCAACTTACTTCCCATGAAAGGATTCACACTGGGAAGACACTCTACATATGCAATGAGTGTGGAAAGACCTTTACTAATAACAATATACTTACGATCCATAAAAGGATCCACACAGGGGAGAAACCATATAAATGCATGGAGTGTGAAATGACTTTTGCTCATAGCAGTAATCTGATTTCTCATAAAAGGATCCACTCAGGAGAGAAGACATATAAATGCATGGAATGTGGAAAGACTTTTGCTCATAGCAGTACACTTACTTCCCATAAGATGATCCACACAGGGGAGAAGCCGTATAAATGCATGGAGTGTGGAAAGACGTTTACTCAGAGCAGTGGACTTAGAAGACACAAAAAGCTCCACACAGGAGAGAAACCATTTAAATGCATGGACTGTGGAAAGACATTTGCTGAAAAACGTAATCTTATTTCCCATAAAAGGATCCACACAGGGGAGAAGCCATATAAATGCATGGAGTGTGGAAAGACCTTTGCTCAAAGAGGTACTCTTATGTCCCATAAGATGATCCACACAGGAGAGAAGCCATATAAATGCATGGAGTGTGGAAAAACCTTTGCTAGTAGCAGTTATCTTATTTCCCATAAGATAATTCACACAGGAGAGAAACCATATAAATGTATGGAATGTGGAAAGACCTTTGCTCAGAGCAGTGGACTTACTATCCACAAAAGGCTCCACACAGGGGAGAAGCCATTTAAATGCATGGAATGTGGGAAGACCTTTGCTCTAAGAAGTCATCTTATTTTACATAAAATGATTCATACAGGAGAGAAGCCATATGAATGTATGGAGTGTGGAAAGACCTTTGCTCGAAATGCTCATCTTAATTGCCATAAGATGATCCATACAGGAGAGAAGCCATATAAATGCATGGAATGTGGAAAGAGCTTTGCTCAGAATGGTAGTCTTACTTATCATAAAAGGATCCACGCTCGGGAGAAACTATATAGCAATAGCAATTCTACTTACTTATATACCACTCCAGAATGCTTTACAACACTCTCTGAACAGTTTACAGAGTCAGCATATGGTCCCCAGCAATCTGGATCCTCATTTTATCCACCTGAGAAGGATGAAAGTTGAATCAACCATGAGCCTGTCAGAATCAGACGCCTGGCTGTGGACAATTAGGCTTTAGTACTGCATTCTAACCGCTGACCAACCAGGTCTCTATAGATTTGTATGTGTATGCATATTGTGCCTTTGTGACCCAAAGGAGGCAAGGTTGAATCCAACAAAATGAAACTTCATGTGGAAAAAAATTAGACTTTACACCTGGGCAGGAAAAACAGCTTACATGAAACCTGGCTCAAAAATAGTAATTGTGAGAGGGACCTTGGGAGTCCAAATGGATGATCACTTAAATATGAGTCATGTTTGTGTGGCAGCAGCCAAAAAAGCTAATATAATCATTGATTGTGTAAAGAGAGGCAGAATCAAAATCACGTGATTAGTACTTAGTACGACCACACTTGGAATACTCCATCCAGCTTTGATCATCACATTACAAAAAAAATGTTTAGACTTTAGAGAAAGTGCAAATGAACAGCTAAGATGATTAAAGGTCTGAAGACTAAAACATATGAAGAATGGTTGCAGGATTTGGGTGTAGCTAGTCTACAGAAAAGGATTAGGAGTGACATGATAGCAGTATTCCAGTTCTTGAGAGGCTGCCACAAACTTATTTTCTAGAGCACCAGAGGTCAGGAGAAAAAACTGCATCCAATTCACTATTGGACTCAGAAGTAAATTAAAATATCTCTCTGGAGCAACTCTCATCTAGTCAAATTGGAACCCCAAAATGTTATCAGTACATTTTTTTCTAAAATTAGGTTAATTTTGGGTTGGGCCATAAAAATGATTCATGCCATCTGATTGTCTGTTTGTTTACCCACTAAAAGTAATCTATACGAGTTTTTTCAATAAAATGCCAAATTGAAACTTCAATTTCCACTCATTTAAAAATGCTCCATCCATTTTCTTGCTAAAATATTTTTTCTCATCCAGAATTTGCATTTCTTGTTCAAATAGTCACAATTTTCACTTTGTAAAATCACTGCCTTTTTTTAGCTATTCCACAAAGATCCTTAATGTTCCTAGATGCAAATAGCCTTATTATAAAATAAAAAAAGAAAGAACTCACACCTGAAATGTTGTTCTTTAGGTGGCAACCAGATTAGATCCCTGCTTTAAATTACAAATAACAAATTTAATGTTCTTCAGCATTATAGAATTAATAGTTTGTGGGAAGAAACTCACCACTGGAAGGTGCAACTGAAGAGATTTCATGTGGAGGAATTGCACAGACACTGTCCAAAGGAAGCGAGGGATACTGACGGAAACTTGTAGTTTTATATCAGTATAAATGTATTTGACATTTATATTTATATTCTCTGACAACAGAGAAGACAGGAACATCCTGAGGTAAATCTCAAACGGCGCCCAGGAGAAAAAGGCGGGAAAAAGGGAAACGCCCCCTTTCCATCCACAGCAACCAATCAGAGTGCAGATCCCCCTCAGGCGGGAGCTCGTCCTCACTCAGCCACAACAGGGTGTTTGAAACTCCTGCGCTTTTCCAGCTATTAAATTGGATATCGTCACATTTAAAGTGTTCAAAAGAAACAGGCCTAAAAAGACTTTGTTTTTGTTGATTAGATTGAATTGTCAGGCTGGAATGGCTTTTTTAAAAAAAGAATTTTTTTTATTTTGCCCTGTGCTAAAATGAAGTGACCTCCCCCCCCCCACTCCCCCATTGTACCTCAAACTTCTTTTCTACTTCTTTCACCTGGGGAGGTATACTATTATGTACGTAATTGTTAATTAAGATGCTGTGGCGATCCGGTAAAGTAACAGCTTTATTAAGACTCAATCTATGCATAACAAGAACAGAATGGAGAACTCCGGTTTGACAGCTATTTATATAGTTGTCAAACCGGCAACCAATCAGAATAACGTTAGCTCCCCCTGGTGACGCCTACATGAATCAGCCAATCCAGGCATCCGGTTGGTGTTGATTGACACCTTATGTTTGCTTGGTTCAGACACATTAAATATTCTGCATTTTTAATATTTCCTAGAATATTTAATTGTTGCAGGAGAAGGGTGGGTGCCAACATTCTACGCCTCTATTTCTCCTTCCTTTAATTTCTTATTTCTATTTTTCTTTCTGTTTTGTATAGTAAAGAAAGATGTGGAGACCCTAGAAAGAGTGCAGAGAAGAGCAGCAAAGAGAATTAGGGGGCTGAGGGCTCAAACATAGGATGAGCAGCGGTTGCAGGAACTGGGCACGGCTACTCTGAAGAGAAGGACCGGGGGAGACATAAGAGCAGCCTTCCGATACCTCAGGGGTTGCCACAAAGGATATTTCTGTTTTATTCTATGAATAAATTAAGGAGAAGGGAAGGGAACTCCAGGCGCTTTCCTATTGGCCCACTGGAGGGTGAACGTCACGGCTGGCTTAACAGAGGAAGCGACGAAGGAAGTGACGTCACAAAAGCTTGCCTCTCTAGGACGCCGCACTCGCTCTCCTTATCGCTCGAGCCCGGCAGGAGGCGGAGAGGCTGGCCGGAGTGGGGGCGATCCAGACGTGACCCAGGTGAGGGGGGGGGGAGCTCTTCCCGGGTCCCAGAAAATCGGAGCCATTTTTTTCTCTTACGGGAAAAAAGAGCAGAATAACTTGCAAGGATCCGTCCTGGGGCCCCAGAAATGGCCCTGTGAAGGAAAAGGCATCTGGAGACCCACCAGAGTCCTTGGACCCACCTGGAGTTGCTCTGCAGGAGAGAGAAAGGATGGAGACACAACCTTTTGCCAAGGAGGGAAGCGGAAAAGGCCCTTCAGCTGCTCAGCCTGGGAAGGGGGGGAAGCCCTGGACAAGGACTGGGCAGAAGATCCTGGAGGAGGAAACCATCCGCCCTTCCGAAGTTCAGCCCTGGAACTTCATCCAGTACCGGGAGGCTGAAAGTCCCCGAGGACTTTGCAGCCGACTCTATGACATTTGCAGGCGATGGCTGAGACCGGAAAAACACACCAAAACCCAGATGCTGGATCTGGTGGTTCTGGAGCATCTCCTGTTCCTTCTGCCCCCAGAGATGGAGAGTTGGGTGCGGGAGTGTGGAGCAGAGAGCAGCTCCCAGGCGGTGGCCCTGGCGGAAGGCTTCATCCTGAGCCAGGCAGAGGAGCAGAAGGAGCAGGTCCAGTTGCAGGTGAGATACTTTAAGGAGCTCAGAAGGGACTAGAGGAAGTGTTTCAATAATTCACCCCTCCTTCCCAAACTTCTCTGGCCTTCATCATATGTGGCAATTCACCAATTCTTGTAGGACATTTTTCCATTGTTTTCTCATTCAACCTCACTGGTGGATATTGGGGGCTTTGAGGTTGTGTTCCGAATATAAGAATCCACTTTGTGGCATGTGATGTACATTAATTCTGCTTCTTTTCTCCTTCCTCTTATTTGAAGGGCTCCAATGTGGAGATCAGAGATCCTGAGGGAAGGAAGAACCCATCAAATCCCCCTCAGGAGCTATTTTTTAGGAGGATCCTTTGGGAAGATCAAAGTCAGGACATCTCGGAAGGTAATGGAAGATCCTCCGATTGCCCATCTGTCTTACCTTCAATCTGTCTTCTCTTCTATAGAATACCTTCTCCTCTTTCGTTAAATATGCATTTTGAAACTTTTTATTCCTTACAGAGAAACAAAGAATGAAGCTTTCTGGTTTTTATGACGGAGAACAAACAGCCGTTGAACCTCCAAATCAAGTAAGAAAGGGAAAAGATATTAGATTTCTATTCTCTCTTCTTTTCTTTTCAGCCAATGGCTCAGACTACTAGATCAATCAATGACAGACAGAGCGATAGATCAGTTGATCCAGAAGTAGGATTACTTTGCTGAAAGGTTTTGGAGATTTTTCAGAATCAATGAACTTGATAAAGCTTCCCCAAATATTTCTTCAGTGAAAGCAATTTTCAGGTTTGCCCATTTTCTCACCTAAAATGAGGGGTTGTGTGAAGCACAGCCATTTAACTTTGTGCATATCTCTGCTTTGGGAATTAGTGAAGAGTGGAACAGAATGACAGAGTTGGTAGGGCGCTTGGAAGTCTTCTAGTCCAACCGCCTGCTCAGACAGGAAGCCCTATAACATTTCAGATAAATGGCTGTCCAATTTCTTCTCAAACCCCTCCAGTGTTGGAGCACCTACAATTTCTGGAGGCAAGTCATTCCACTGATTAATTGTTCTCACTGTCAGGAAATTTCTCTTTACTTGTAGGTTGTTTCTCTCCTTGAATAGGTTCCATCCATTTCTTCTTGGAGCACTGCTGTCATGTCATCCCCAGTCCTTCTTTTAATAAAACTAGACATACCCAATTCCAGCAACTGTTCCTTATATGTTTTAGCCTCCAGTCCACTAATAATTTTTCTTGCTGTTCTTTTCACTCTTTCTAGAGTCTCAAGATCATTTTTACATTTGGCAACCAAAACTGGATGCAAGTGTGGTCTTACCAAGGCATTATAAAGTGGTACTAAAACTTCATGTCGTCTTGATTCTATCCCTCTCTTAATGCAGCCTAAGATTCTGTTGGGGGTTATTTGGCAATTATAGCATAGTGCTGACTCATGTTTAAGTCGTTTTCCAGTAGGACTCCAACATCCCTGTTGCCCTTACTACTATTAAGCCTCGTATCACCTATTCTATGCCAGTGCATTTGTTTTTCCTTTCGTAAATGTAAAGCTTTACATTTCTCACTGTTGATTTCATTTCATTAGATGGGGCCCGATTTGTAGATCCTTCTATATCTTGAGCTTATCTTCTGGAGTGTCATTATTCTTGTCAATTTGGTCTTGTCTGCAAGAGTTCCCCTTCTATCCCCTTGTCTAAATCATTGATGAAGAGGAACAGATCTTGTGAATCCTCCCGTTCTGTTCTTTTTTCCGTGTTCAGGAGAGTCTGGTGTCCTTCGAGGAGGTGGCCGTGAATTTCTCTGAGGAGGAATGGTCTCAGCTGGATCCTGATCAGAAAGCGCTGCATTCGGAAGTCATGCTTGAAAACCATGGGAACGTAATCTCTCTGGGTAAGAGTTTTCTAGTCCCCAATCAGAGAGTTCAAGAAGACAGATTATAGTTAGTTTTTTAAATGAAAAAACCACTAATCAGATACCATCTCCTGGGAGGGAGAAAGAAAATCTGTGAGGGCTGAAGATAACGAGGTGTGCTTTTATGTGTCCTCTGGAGGTCATATGAGAGGGGTTTGTTGTCATTTGTCCTCTGAAACGTCCAAAATGGTGTGAGAACAGAACTTTCACACTCAGGCCATGGAAGAGCATTCTCTCAATCCAATTCAAGAACAAAGTCCCCGTGCAGTGTGACTCAAAGCATCCTATGGTACAGGTAATCCCCGAGTTATGACAGTTAACTTAGCAGCAGTTTCAAGTTATGACCATCCCTCCTCCAAGTACTTGAGACCGAGTCCCGATATTTATGAGTGTTGAAGCACCATGGCCGTCGTTCACACTTGTGAATGACAGCAGAAGCGTTGCAACGTTCGCCCTACCTACTACATCACCCCACCGTAACTTACCGTATTTTTCAGACTATAAGATGCTCTTTTTCCCCCCACAAAAAAAGTGGGTAGTAATGTCTGTGCATCTTATAGAGTGAATACGGGCCTATTTTTGGCCTCTGGAGGCCTCCATGTGTGCTGTTTTTCCTCTCCCTGGTGTAGAGGCTGAAAACAGGACACGCAGAGGGTTGGGGAGGGAAAAAACGGGCCCATTTTTGGCATGCAGAGTGCTTCTGGAGACCAGGGAGGGAAAAAATGGCATGCAGAGAAGATTTGGGAGGGCACAAATGAGCCTGTTTTCGACCTGCAGAGTATTTACGGATGCCAAGGAGGTCAAAAGCTCAACGCATAGAGACAAAAAAACCTATTTTTTCTTGTTTTCCTTCTCTAAACCTACTGTGTTTCTCTGAAAATAAAACAGGGTCTTATTTTCTTTTGAATCCCAAAATATGGCCTTGGCCTGATTAGCAAGGAGTGGGGCTTATTTTGGTGTTGCCAGGTGGCTGCTCTCTTGTGAGCGGGCTCCTGAAGAGCCTCGCACAGTCTCAGAGGCGAACGGCTGTGTTACGCTGTCGCAGCAGCACAACATAGCAGCCATGAGGTGACCACACTCATGAGCAGCCACCCAGCAACCCCCCACTCCAGTCAGTCAGAGTGCCATTCCCCAACCTAGCAGTATCCCATACACCAAGCCGCGGGAGCTGGGGGTGTGGGGGGAACAGCTCGTGCAGCTTGGTGCCTTCGCATACTGCTATGTTGGTGAGTGGCACTCTGCCTGGCTAGAGCAGTGTCGCGCGAGCCTGTTCCACCCCATACTCGCGCACCTTCCAGTCTCACCACAATCTGGGCCAGCTCTCCCAGCAGGACCAGGTCACTGCTGCCATCCCAACACAGAGGATGGCTTCTGCAGCTTCCAAACTCCAAATGTCTGCTGTCGAGTCTTCCAGCAACTGGGACAGAGAGTCTTTCAGCAGCTGACCTACAAATATAGAGCACACTACCAAAGTGGCCACTACTGGAAGACTGCCCCGGCTGCCGGAAATTTTGGCAGATCGGGGTTTGGAAGCCGCAGAAGAAGACATCCTCAGTGTTGGGATGGCGCTGGCGGCCTGGCCCTGCAGGGAGAGCTGGCCCAGATCGTGGTGAGGCTGGGAGACGTGCGAGCGGGGGATGGAACAGGTGCTCACACAACTCCCCTCTCCAGCCGGGCAGAGCACCACTTACCGAACTAGCAGTATACCGAAGGTGCCAAGCCGCACGGGAGCCAGAGTTGGGGGGAGGCACTCGCGTGGCTTGGCACCTTCGGTATACCGCTAAGTCGGTGAGTGGCACTCTGCCTGGTTGTAGGGCGGAGTTGTCCAAAGGGCTTATTTTCAGGGGAGGGCTTATATTTTTGCCCACCCAAAAAAATCTGGCATGGCCTTGTTTTCAGGACATGTCATATTTTCGGGAAAACATGGTAGGTGCGTCTTATGGTCTGAAAAATATGGTACCTTGCGACGCTGTGGCAAGCCATCGGTTCCTTTGCCTGCTTTGGTGTTTCAAAATTGTTTCACTTCTCACAGGTCTCTGCTGAAATTAACCCACCTCTATAATTCTTCGGTTTTCTCCCAATTCCTCCTTGGATGTTTCCCTTGATTATTATGAAATTCAGTAGTGAAAAAAGTAAGGTTCTACATTTAGGCAAGAAAAACAAAACTGTATATGTGGTACTTTGCTCAGTAGTAGTTACTATGAGAGGGATCTGGGAGTCCTTGTGGACAACCATTTAAATATGAGCCAGCAATGTGGAACAGCTCCAGAAAAGCCAACACAGTTCTAGGCTGCAGAGGGATAGAATCAAGATCATGTGAAGTGTTAATGCCACTTTATAATGCCTTGATAAGGCCACAGTTGGAGTACTGCATGCAATGGTTTGGTCTCCACAATGTAAAAAGATGTTGAGACTCTAGAAAGAGTGCAGAGAAGAGCAAGGAAGATGATTAGGGGACTAGAGGAATTGTTGCAGGAACTGGGTATCTCTAGTTTAATGAAAAGGACTAGTGGTGACATTATAACAGTGTTCCAATATCTCAGGGGCTGCCACAAAGAAAAGGGATTTAAGCTATTTTCCAGAGCACCTGAGGGTAGGACAAGAAGCAATGGGTGGAAACTAATCAAGGAGAGAAGCAACTTAGACCTAAGGAGAAATTTCCTAATAGAAAAATTAATCAGTGGAACAACTTTCCTCCTGAAGTTGTGAATGCCCCAACACTGGAAGATTTTAAGATGTTGGATAGCCATTTGTCAGAAGTGGTGTATGGTTTCCTGCTTAAGCAAGGGGTTGGACTAGAAGACCTCTAAGGTCCCTTCCAACTCTCTTATTCTATTCCTTAACTCAAAACTGAATCTGAGTGAGCTTTTCATATATAAAGATAATTGTAAAGAATGAGATGTTTTCTTGATATTTTCAAAGCTTTCAATATGTCTATATCACACCACTGTAAGCATGTAAACATACAACCTAATGGAATTTCAGAGTAATTCAGAAGGAAATTCACTTTCTACAGTTTGATCTTTTCCTCTAACCTTGTTATCATTTTCTTTTCCCTTTTGCTTTGAAGGTAATAATGGGCAGGAGAATCAAGATTCCTGTGAATTGTTCAAAGAGATTAATGCTAAAGATGGAATGGAAAAATTTGAAATTCGAATGGAATTCGAAAGCCATGAGAGAAACCAGTCAAAGAATTGGAATCAGGAAAGCTCATCTTACACTGATGCTCCGATGCAAGACTTTCTTGCCCAACAAGAGAAAGTAAAGAAAAAATATACTGGAAAATGTGTGAAGTTAATCAAAACTAAAGTACAAGTAAATGAACATTATTTAACCAAAAACAAAGGAGAAGATGCTATAAGAAAACACGACGAACAAAATTCCAATGGGACATTCATTCTTTCTCTTGGAAATAAGTTCCTTACATATCAAAAAACGATTGAAACAAAAGAGAAGCGTTATAAATGTTTGGAATGTGGAAAATGTTTTAGAACAAGCATGCAACTTACTAGCCATAAAAGGATCCACACAGGGGAGAAACCATATAAATGCATAGAGTGTGGAAAGACCTTTGCTCATAGCAGTACACTTACTACCCATAAAAGGATCCACACAGGGGAGAAACCATATGAATGCATGGAGTGTGGAAAGACCTTTGCTCAAAGATTTACTCTTATTTCCCATAAGATAATCCATACAGGAGAGAAACCATATAAATGCATGGAGTGTGGAAAGACCTTTGCTCTCAGCAGTAGACTTTGTAGCCACAAAAAGATCCACACAGGGGAAAAGCCATTTAAATGCATGGAGTGTGGAAAGACCTTTGCTAATGGCAGTAATCTGATTTCCCATAAAAGGATCCACTCAGGAGCGAAACCCTATAAATGCATAGAGTGTGGAAAGACCTTTGCTCATAGCAGTACACTTACTTCCCATGAAAGGATCCACACAGGGGAGAAGCCATATAAATGCATGGAGTGTGGAAAGACCTTTGCTCAAAGAGGTAATCTTATTTCTCACAAGATGATCCACACAGGGGAGAAGCCATATAAATGCACAGAGTGTGGAAAGACCTTTGCTCTAAGAAGTCATCTTATTTTACATAAAATGATTCACACAGGAGAGAAGCCGTATGAATGTATGGAGTGTGGAAAGACCTTTGCTCATAGAAGTAGACTTACTTCCCACGAAAGAATCCACACAGGCGAGAAGCCATATAAATGCATGGAGTGTGGAAAAACATTTGCTCAAAAGGGTAATCTTATTTCCCATAAGATAATTCACACAGGAGAGAAACCACATAAATGCATGGAGTGTGGTAAGACCTTTGCTAATGGCAATACACTTACTATCCACAAAAGGCTCCACACAGGGGAGAAGCCATTTAAATGCATGGAATGTGGAAAGAGCTTTGCTCAGAATGGTAGTCTTACTTCTCATAAAAGGATCCACGCTCGGGAGAAACTATATAGCAATAGCAATTCTACTTACTTATATACCACTCCAGAATGATTTACAACACTCTCTGAACAGTTTACAGAGTCAGCATATGGTCCCCAGCAATTTGGATCCTCATTGTACCCACCTGAGAAGGATGAAAGTTGAATCAACCATGAGCCTGTCAGAATCAGACGCCTGGCTGTGGACAATTAGGCTTTAGTACTGCATTCTAACTACTGACCTATCAGGTCTCTATAGATTTGTATGTGTATGCATATTGTGCGTTTGTGATCCAAACGAGGCAAGGTTGAATCCAACAAAATGAAACTTCATGTGGAAAAAATTTAGATTTTACACCTGGGCAGGAAAAACAGCTTACATGAAACCTGGCTCAAAAACAGTAATTGTGAGAGGGACCTTGGGAGTTCGAATGGATGATCACTTAAATATGAGTCACATTTGTGTGGCAGCAGCCAAAAAAGCTAATATAATCCTTGATTGTGTAATGAGAGGCAGAATCAAAATCACGTGATTAGTACTGTTTTATAAAGGCTTAGTAAGATCACACTTGGAATACTCCATCCAGCTTTGATCATCACATTACAAAAAGCAACCTCAACTAGAGTCTTCCTTACAGTGAAGACAATTAATCAGTGGAACAGCTTTCCTTAAAACATTGCTGTTGCTTCATCACTGGTCATTTTAAGAAGACACTGGATAGTCAATTGTCTGAAAGAGATCCTATAGGACAGCGATGGCGAACCTTTTTTGGCTCGCATGCCACAAGTGGGGGGAGTGCAGGGGGGTCGTGTGCGGGCCTGCCACACCCATAATGCAATGCGCGACCCCCCCAGTGCGCATGCGCGCACAACGCGTGACCCCCCATATTTACATGCTTTTTTCGCCCTCCCCAGGCTCCAGAGGGTTTATAGGAGCCTGGGGAGGGCGAAAAGAGCCTCCCCCGCCCCCCCGGAGGCCCTCTGGAGGCTTCAGGGACCGTCCGGAGGCTTCCCTGAAGCCTTCGGAATGCTTAAAACGACCAGAAGTCACTTCCGGTTTGCTCGGAGGGTTGTTTTAAGTGTTCTGAAGGCTTCAGGGACCGTCCGGAGGCTTCCCTCGCGTGCCCTGACAAATGGCTCCGCGTGCCACCTGTGGCACGCGTGCCATAGGTTCGCCATCACTGCTATAGGAATATCAATACATCCTGAAATGATCTTCTGTTTGAGCTGAAAGTGTGGATATGGGCACCAGCCACCGAGTGCTTCAGGCACCAGGGTTCTGTCAATTCCTGGATAGACAGAAGGAGAAAATTGGGGGGGAGGGGGGCTTTAAAAAAATCTTCCAATTCACTAGTGGACCCAGAAGTAGATTAAAATCGCTCTCGAGCAACTCTCATCTAGTCAAATTGGAACCCCAAAATGTTATCAGTACATTTTTTTTCTAAAATTAGGTTAATTTTGGGTTGGGCCATAAAAATGATTCATGCCATCTGATTGTTTGTTTACCCACTAAAAGTAATTTATAAGAGTTTTTTCAATAAAATGCCAAATTGAAACTTTTCAATTTCCACTCATTTAAAAATGCTCCATCCACTTTCTTGCTAAAATATTTTTTCCCATCCAGAATTTGCATTTCTTGTTCAGTCACGATTTTCACTTTGTAAAGCCACTGCCTTTTTTTTAGCTATTCCACAAAGATCTTTAATGTTCCCAGATGCAAATAGCCTTATTATAAAATAAAAAAGAAAGAACCCACACCTGAAATGTTGTTCTTTAGGTGGCAACCAGATTAGATCCCTGCTTTAAATTACAAATAACAAATTTAATGTTCTTCAGCATTATAGAATTAATAGTTTGTGGGAGGAAACTCACCACTGGAAGGTGCAACTGAAGAGATTTCATGTGGAGGAATTGCACAGACACTGTCCAAAGGAAGCGAGGGATACTGACGGAAACTTGTAGTTTTATATCAATATAAATGTATTTGACGTTCGCAGCAGAGAAGACAGGAACATCCTGAGGTAAATCTCAAACGGCGCCCAAAAGGAAAAGGCGGGGAAAAGGGAAACGCCCCCTTTCCACCAACCGTAACCAATCAGAGTGCAGAAGCCCCTCAGGCGGGAGCTCGTCCTCACTCAGCCACAACAGGGTGTTTGAAGCTATCCTGCGCCTTTCCAGCCGTTAAATTGGATATCGTCACATTTAAAGTGTTCAAAAGAAACAAGCCTAAAAAGACTTTGTTTTTGTTGATTAGATTGAATTGTCAGGCTGGAATGGCTTTTTTTAAAAAAAAAAAAATTTTGCCCTGTGCTAAAACGAAGGGAATCCCCCCCCCCTTTTACCTCAGACTTCTCTCACCTGGGGAGGTATACTATTCTGCATTTTTTAATATTTCCTAGAATATTTAATTGTTCCACGACAAGGGTGGGTGCCAACTTTCTACGCCTCTATTTCTCCTTCCTTTAATTTTTTATTTCTATTTTTCTTTCTGTTTGGTATAGGAAAGAAAGAAAAGATGTGGAGACCGTAGAAAGAGGGCAGAGAATAGCAGCAGAGGATTAGGGGGCTGAGGGCTCAAACATAGGATGAGCAGCGGTCTGGGCACGGCTAGTCTGACGAGAAGGACCGGGGGAGACATGAGAGCAGCCTTCCGATACCTCAGGGGTTGCCACAAAGGATATTTCTGTTCTATGAATAAATTAAGGAGGAGGCCGAATGAAAGCGGTGGGAGTTGCGCTATATAGAAATAATAACCAAACCGCCCTAGAAACACAACAGAAGAAAGAGGAAAACCTCCTTCAGTGCATTTGGCTTCATATCAAAGGGGGAAAAGAAGCACAGGCGTCGAAGCCTTTGATTGACAGGGAGCCTTTTCTCCCCCTACTCCCAAGCCCATCATCCCCGCCCTTTAAATTTCACCTCAGAGGCGCTCCTCTTTCCCGCCCTTTCTGTAATCCTGGCACTTTGCCCCAAATCCTCCAGGGGGCGCCCTCTGCCAAGGGAAGGAAACGCCAGGCGCTTCCCCATTGGCCCACTGGAGGCCGAACGTCGAAGGAAGTGACGTCACAAAGGCTTGCCTCTCTAGGAGGCCGCACTCGGCTCTCCTTATCGCTCGAGCCCGGCAGGAGGCGGAGAGGCTGGCCGGAGTGGGGGCGATCCAGACGTGACCCGGGTGAGGGGGGGGGGCTCTTCCCGGGTCCCATGTTCCCCAGCACCCGCTCCTGTAGGGGGAAGCGGGGATTCCAGGAAGGCGGAGGGGAAGACCCCGAGTGGGGGGGGGAGGGGAGGGGAGGCCTTGCGGAGACCCAACAGGAGAGTAGAGAAGTCGGGCGTGGAGGAGGCAGGATTCGCACCAGGCACCCAGAGGGCCCGATCCTGTCTCCGAGAGAGAAGCTGGGCGGCCTATTTAGCTGCCTCCTTCCCGGCCCTCCTTGTGGGGACCTCGACCCTGCGCTGGGATGAGCCGCTTGGGGTTGGTTGGGTGAAGGTTCTTCAGTGGCTGAATTCCACTTTCCAATTCTTGGCTTTTCTTTTTCTTTCCATCTCAGATGCAGAAACCTGAAATCTTTGCAACGCAAAAGTTTCTCTTGGGGAGGAAAACAAAGAGCGGAATAACTTGCAGGGATCCGTCCTGAAGCCCCAGAAATTCCCCTGTGAAGGAAAAGGCACCTGGAGACCCAGAAGAGTCCTTGGACCCACCTGGAGTTGCTCTGCAGGTCAGAGAAAGGATGGAGAGACAACCTTTGGCCAAGGAAGGAAGCGGAAAAGGCCCTTCAGCTGCTCAGCCTGGGAAGGGGGGGAAGCCCTGGACAAGGACTGGGCAGAAGATCCTGGAGGAGGAAACCATCCGCCCTTCCGAAGTTCAGCCCTGGAACTTCATCCAGTACCGGGAGGCTGAAAGTCCCCGAGGACTTTGCAGCCGACTCTATGACATTTGCAGGCGATGGCTGAGACCAGAAAAACACACCAAAACCCAGATGCTGGATCTGGTGGTTCTGGAGCATCTCCTGTTCCTTCTGCCCCCAGAGATGGAGAGCTGGGTGCGGGAGTGTGGAGCAGAGAGCAGCTCCCAGGCGGTGGCCCTGGCGGAAGGCTTCCTCCTGAGCCAGTCGGAGGAGCAGAAGGAGAAGGTCCAGTTGCAGGTGAGAGACTTTAGGGAGCTCAGAAGGGACTAGAGGAAGTGTTTCAATAATTCACCCCTCCTTCCCAAACTTCTCTGGCCTTCATCATATGTGGCAATTCACCGATTCTTGTAGGACATTTTTCCATTGTTTTCTCATTCAACCTCACTGGTGGATATTGGGGGCTTTGAGGTTGTGTTCCAAATATAAGAATCCACTTTGTGGCATGTGATGTACATTAATTCTGCTTCTTTTCTCCTTCCTCCTATTTGAAGTCCTGCACTGTGGAGATCAGAGATCCTGGGGGAGAGAAGAACCCATCAAATCCCCCTCAGGAGCTATTTTTTAGGAGGATCCTTTGGGAAGATCAAAGTCAAGACACCTCGGAAGGTAATGGAAGATCCTCCGATTGCCCATCCGTCTTACCTTCAATCTGTCTTCTCTTCTATAGAATACCTTCTCCTCTTTTGTTAAATATGCATTTTGAAACTTTTTATTCCTTACAGAGAAACAAAGAATGAAGCTTTCTGGTTTTTATGACGGAGAACAAACAGCCGTTGAACCTCCAAATCAAGTAAGAAAGGGGAAAGATATTAGATTTCTATTCTCCCTTCAAGATGTGAAGTGGGTGTGCAGAGTTCCCTCCTACTATTTTCCCCCCTTGTTTGGACTTGATTATTTTTTGTTCTTCTACAACATGGAGAGCAGAATAGTAGGTTCATGTTACTATCAGTCAGCATGGCTTCCTCTGGTTATCTTTTTCTGCTAGGAACTCCACCAACTTTGAGTTTACAAGAAGCAATTTTTAAAAAGTCTTTGAAGAAATAAGAATAAACATTTCACAGTGGCAGGAACTGCCAAAGACCTGGGTTTTTTTAGTAATTCTTTGACTGAATTGTGCAAGGCTAATGAAAAATAACTAAATACATTGCACATTAACATTTGTAAAAAAAAACTCATGTATTACCTGTAGTTCAAAAATAATCAAATGTATTAAAAAATAAGGCAGACTGTTAAACTCCAAAGTGAGTGGCCGTGTTGACCATGTAATCATGGTACTTTGGGCTACAAAATAATTTCCAATCCTCAATTAGGAGATCAAACATTCCCGCTTTGCAAAGGCTGAGAAATGACTTTGCCAGGGAATTTTCTCTTCTTTCTTTTCTTCCTTTCAGCCAATGGCGCAGACTACTAGATCAATCAGTGACAGACAGAGCGGTAGATCAATTGATCCAGAAGTAGGATTAGTTTGCTATGCAGAATTACAGAGTTGGTAGGGATCTTGGACGTATTCTAGTCGAACCCCCTGCTCAGACAGGAAGTCCTATAACATTTAAGATAAACGGCTGTCCAATTTCTTCTCAAACCCCTCCAGTGTTGGAGCACCTACAATTTCTAGAGACAAGTCATTCCACTGATTAATTGTTCTCACTGTCAGGAAATTTCTCTTTACTTGTAGGTTGTTTCTCTCCTTGAATAGGTTCCATCCATTTCTTCTTGGAGCACAGTCCTTCTTTTAATAAAACTAGACATACCCAATTCCAGCAACTGTTCCTTATATGTTTTAGCCTCCAGTCCACTAATAATTTTTCTTGCTGTTCTTTTCACTCTTTCTAGAGTCTCAAGATCATTTTTACATTTGGCAACCATAACTGGATGCAATATTCCAAGTGTGGTCTTACCAAGGCATTATAAAGTGGTATTAACACTTCATCTTGATTCTACCCCTCTCTTAATGCAGCCTAGGATTCTGTTTGGGGTTATTTGGCAATTATAGCATAGTGCTGACTCATGTGCTTTTCCAGTAGTATTCCAACATCCCTGTTGCCCTTACTACTATTAAGCCTCGTATCACCTATTCTATGCCAGTGCATTTGTTTTTCCTTTCGTAAATGTAAAGCTTTACATTTCTCACTGTTGATTTCATTTCATTAGATGGGGCCCAATTTGTAGATCCTTCTATATCTTGAGCTTATCTTCTGGAGTGTCGTTATTCCTGTCAATTTGGTCTTGTCTGCAAGAGTTCCCCTTCTATCCTCGTCTAAATAAATGGTGAAGGTGAACAGATCTTGCGAATCCTCCCGTTCTGTTCTTTTTTCTGTGTTCAGGAGAGTCTTGTGTCCTTTGAGGAGGTGGCCGTGTATTTCTCTGAGGAGGAGTGGTCTCAGATGGATCCTGACCAGAAAGCGCTGCATTCAGATGTCATGCTTGAAAACCATGGGAACGTAATCTCTCTGGGTAAGAGTTTTCTAGTCCCCAATCAGAGAGTTCAAGAAGACAGATTATAGTTAGTTTTTTAAATTAAAAAACCGCTAATCAGATACCATCTCCTGGGAGGGAGAAAGAAAATCTGTGAGGGCTGAAGATAACGAGGTGTGCTTTTATGTGTCCTCTGGAGATCATGTGAGAGGGGTGTGTTGTCATTTGTCCTCTGAAACGTCCAAAATGGTGTGAGAACAGAACTTTCACACTCAGGCCATGGAAGAGCATTCTCTCAATCCAATTCAAGAACAAAGTCCCCGTGCAGTGTGACTCAAAGCATCCTATGGTACAGGTAATCCCCAAGTTACAGCAGTTAACTTAGCAGCGGGTTCAAGTTATTACCATCCCCCCTCCAATTACCTGAGACCCAGTCCCGATATTTATGAGTGTTGCAGCACCATGGCCGTCGTTGACGCTTATGAATGACAGCATAAGCGGTGCAACATTCGCCCTACCTAATACACCACCCCGCCGTAACTTACCGTATTTTTCAGACTATAAGACGCTCTTTTTCCCCCCACAAAAAAAGTGGGTAGTAATGTCTGTGCATCTTATAGAGTGAATACGGGCCTATTTTTGGCCTCTGGAGGCCTCCATGTGTGCTGTTTTCCCCTCCCTGGTGTAGAGGCTGAAAACAGGACACGCAGAGGGTTGGGGAGGGGAAAAACGGCCCTGTTTTTGGCATGCAGAGTGATTCTGGACACCAGGGAGGGGAAAAATGGCATGCAGAGAAGATTTGGGAGGGCACAAATGAGCCCGTTTTCGACCTGCAGAGTATTTCCGGATGCCAAGGAGGGCAAAAACTCAACGCATAGAGACAAAAAACCTATTTTTTCTTGTTTTCCTTCTCTAAACCTACTGTGTTTCTCTGAAAATAAAACATGGTCTTATTTTCTTTTGAATACCAAAATATGGCCTTGGCCTTATTATCGGGTTGGGGGGGGCTCTTATTGTTTTGGGGTTGCCAGGCGGCTGCTCTCTTGTGAGCGGGCTCCCGAAGAGCCTTGCACAGTCTCAGAGGCGAATGGCTGTGTTACGCTGTCGCAGCAGCACAACATAGCAACCATGAGGTGACCACACTCATGAGCAGCCACCCAGCAACCCCCCCTCTGCTGAAATTAACCCACCTCTATAATTCTTAGGTTTTCTCCTAATTCCTCCTTGGATGTTTCCCTTGATTATTATGAAATTCAATAGTGAAAAAAGTAAGGTTCTACATTTAGGCAAGAAAAACAAAATGCACAGGTACTGTATATAGTGGTACTTTGCTCAGTAGTAGTAACTGTGAGAGGGATCTGGGAGTCCTTGTGGACAATCATTTAAATATGAGCCAGCAATATGGAGCAGCTGCCAGAAAAGCCAACACAGTTCTAGGCTGCAGAGGGATAGAATCAAGATCATGTGAAGTGTTAATGCCACTTTATAATGCCTTGATAAGGCCACAGTTGGAGTACTGCATGCAATATTTTGGTCTCCACGATGTAAAAAGATGTTGAGACTCTAGAAAGAGTGCAGAGAAGAGCAAGGAAAATGATTAGGGGACTGGAGGAATTGTTGCAGGAACTGGGTATCTCTAGTTTAATGAAAAGAAGGACTAGGGTGACATTATAACAGTGTTCCAATATCTCAGGGGTTGCCACAAAGAAAAGGGATTTAAGCTATTCTCCAGAGCACCTGAGGGTAGGACAAGAAGCAATGGCTGGAAACTAATCAAGGAGAGAAGCAACTTAGACCTAAGGAGAAATTTCCTAATAGTTAGAAAAATTAATCAGTGGAACAAGTTGCCTCCAGAAGTTGTGAATGCTCCAACACTGGAAGATTTTAGGATATTGGATAACCATTTGTCTGAAGTGGTGTAAGGTTTCCTGCTTAAGCAAGGGTTTGGACTAGAAGACCTCTAAGATCCCTTCCAACTCTCTTATTCTATTCCTTAACTCAAAACTGAATATGAGTGAGCTTTTCATATATAAAGATAATTGTAAAGAATGAGATGTTTTCTTGATATTTTCAAAGCTTTCAACATGTCTATATCACAGCCCTGTAAGCATGTAAACATACAGCCTAATGGAATTTCAGAGTAATTCAGAAGGAAATTCACTTTCTACAGTTTGATCTTTTCCTCTAACCTTGTTATCATTTTCTTTTTCCTTTTGCTTTGAAGGTAATAATGGGCAGAAGAATCAAGATTCCTGTGAATTGTTAAAAGAGATCAGTGCTAAAGATGGAATGGAGACGTATGAAACTCAAATGGAATTCGAAAGCCATGAGAGAAACCAGTCAAAGAATTGGAATCAGGAAAGCTCATCTTACACTGATGCTCCGATGCAAGACTTTCTTGCCCAAGAAGAGAAAATAAGGGAAAAATATACTGGGAAAAGTGTGGAGCTAATCAAAGCTGAATTACATGTAAATGAACACTATTTAACCCAAAACAAAGGAGAAGATGCTATAAGAAAAGACAATGGAGAAAATTCTAATGGCGCATTCATTCTTTCTATTGGGAATAACTTCCTTACAGCTCCAAAAGTGTTTGACCCAAATGAGAAGCCTTTTAAATGTTTGGAATGTGGAGCATGTTTTAGAACAAGAAGGCAACTTAATTCCCATGAAAGGATTCACATTGGGAAGACGCTCTACATATGCAATGACTGTGGAAAGACCTTTGCTAATAGCAATACACTTACTATTCATAAAAGGATCCACACAGGGGAGAAACCATATAAATGCATGGAGTGTGGAAAGACCTTTGCTCATAGCAGTAATCTGATTTCCCATAAAAGGATCCACTCAGGAGCGAAACCCTATAAATGCGTAGAGTGTGGAAACACCTTTGCTCATAGAAGTACACTTACTTCCCATGAAAGGATCCACACAGGGGAGAAACCATATAAATGCACAGAATGTGGAAAGACCTTCGCTCAAAGAGCTCATCTTATGTCCCATAAGATGATCCACACAGGGGAGAAGCCGTATAAATGCATGGAGTGTGGAAAGACTTTTGCTGAAAAACGTAATCTTCTTTCCCATAAGATCATCCACACAGGGGAGAAGCCATATAAATGCATGGAGTGTGGAAAGACCTTTGCTCAAAGAGGTAATCTTATTTCCCACAAGATGATCCACACAGGGGAGAAGCCATATAAATGTATGGAGTGTGGAAAGACCTTTGCTAGTAGCAGTTATCTGATTTCCCATAAGATGATCCACACAGGAGAGAAACCATATAAATGCATGGAATGTGGAAAGACCTTTGCTCAGAGCAGTGGACTTACTATCCACAAAAGGCTCCACACAGGGGAGAAGCCATTTAAATGCATGGAATGTGAAAAGACCTTTGCTCTAAGAAGTCATCTTATTTTACATAAGATGATCCACACAGGAGAGAAGCCATATGAATGTATGGAGTGTGGAAAGACCTTCGCTCGAAATGGTCATCTTAATTGCCATAAGTTGATCCACACAGGAGAGAAGCCATATAAATGCATGGAATGTGGAAAGAGCTTTGCTCAGAATGGTAGTCTTACTTATCATAAAAGGATCCACGCTCGGGAGAAACTATATTGCAACAGCGATTCTACTTACTTATATACCACTCCAGAATGCTTTACAACACTTTCTGAGCAGTTTACAGCATATGATCCCCAGGAACCTGGATCCTCATTTTACCCACTTGAGAAGGATGAAAGCTGAATCAATTATGAGCCTGTCAGAATCAGATGCCTGACTGTAGACAATTAGGCTGTAGTACTGCATTCTAACCACTGACCATTACGTCTCTCTAGATTTATATATGTATGCATATTGTGCCTTTATGATCCAAATGAGACATGGTTGAATCCAACAAAATAAATCTTAATGTGGAGAAAAGTAAGATTTTACACCTGGGCAGGAAAAAAGAGATTACATGAAACCTAGCTCAAAAACAATAATTTTGAGAGGGACCTTGGGAGTCTGAATGGATGATCACTTAAACATGAATCATGCGTGCGTGGCAGCAGCTAGAAAAGCTAATATAATCCTTGAATGTACAGTATAAAGAGAGGCATAGAATCAAAATCATGTGAAGTATTAGTACCGTTTTGTAAAGCGTTAGTAAGACTACACCTGGAATACTGCATCCAGTTTTGGTCGTCATGTCAGTGTATGAGTTCATGAATTAGAATAGACATGGTAATAGGTCAGCCAATGGGTACTGTGGTGACACAGCTCATTGCCTGTGTGGCTTAGCTTGATTTATTTGTATATAAGAGTTACTTTGTCCTTGCAATATTGACTCTATGATATTGCTTCTGTGATTATGACTTCTGGTTCTGACTTCTGCTGCAAAGGTTTTATATACATGCATCATATTGTATATAAAGAAGTTTCTTCTAAAAATGACTCCTGCTGAATTATTTATTTGTGTGCTGGTTATATTGCTGGAACTCTAGCACATCACATTACAAAAAAGATGTTTAGACTTTGGAGAAAGTGCAAAGAAGAGCAGCTAAGATGATTAAAGACCTAAAGATTAAAACGTATGAAGAACAGTTGCAGGGTTTGGGTGTGGCTAGTCTGCAGAAAAGAAGGATTAAGCCAGATCTCCAGCATTGGTTTTTCCTTCGATGCTTGCTTGCTATCAGCTGCCATAGTAACAGGTAGGGGGGAACATGGCATTGGGGTTAGAGAAGTGAGCTGGTGTGAAGATGGCCCATGTGAAGAAAAAGGGAGGTTTGCTGTCACGAATTCCTGAGTTGCTGAGTGGAGTTGTTTACGTCCAGTCAAGACTAACCATCCTGGAACTCCAAATGGACGAAAACACCTGAAGATATGCCCCACATGACACTATGTGGGATGGGGATTGGACATTCAGCCTGGGTGCCTGTGGGGAAGGATTTGGAGAAACTTTCAATATGTAACTTTCATGCCTTTTGGCTCAGATCTTGCTTTTCTTTCGCTGCTATCATTTCAAACTCAGTAAAAGTACCTCTTCTGTACGTCAATGAAGTCAACGGTTTTCTTTCTTGGGTTTGGAACGGAGGCAGGGCTGACAAGGAGTGGCACGATAGCAGTATTCCAGTACTTGAGAGGCTGCCACTAAGAGGAGGTGGGTCAATTTATTTTCCAAAGCACCAGGGGGCAGAAACAATGAATGTAAAATAATCAAGAAGAGAAGCAACCTGAAATTAACAAGAAATTTCCTTACAGTGAAGACAACCAGTGGAACAGCTATTTTCAGACATTGTGGTTGCTTCATCACTGGTGTTTTTAAGAAGAAACTGGATAGTCACTTGTCTGAAATAGATACTATAACAGCGATGGCGAACCTTTTTTGGCTCGAGTGCCATAAGTGGGGGAAGCACAGGGGGGTTCTGTGCAGGCGTGCCGCACCCATAATGCAATGTGCAACACACACCCCAGTGCACATGCACGCACTACAGGCGCGACCCCCAATCCCCCCATTTTTGCATGCTTTTTTCGCCCTCCCCAGGCTCCAGAGGCTTTATAGGACCATGGGGAGGGTGCAAATAGCCTCCCCCGCCCCCCTGGAAGCCCTTTGGAGGCTTCAGGGACCTTCAGGAGGCTTTCCTGAAGCCTTTGGAGTGCTCAAAACGACCCTTTGAGCAAACTGGAAGTCACTCGGAGGTCCCATGTAACATCTGAACTAACCAACTTGGTCTTCCGTTCTGGCCCTTCTGGGCCTCTCATATACCTCCTTTTCCTTCTTCCCTCCAGCCAAGCCCATGTACCTCTCTGAAGAGTTTGTTCCTTGTTGAATATCTTGTATATATTCTAAATATTTTATCCATCCCAGTAAGCATCTTCTGTTTATTCATCTCCAAGGTATCCACCAACAGTTCTGCCTGTCAAGCCTGCAGTTATAATCCTTTTAGGATTTTTGGCCTGCCACACACTCTATTATTTCATTATGCTGTTTCATTAGTGTAGTAATTGGGAGGGGGAATAGTAAGGAGTAGAATTGTGGAATGTGTTGTTGTTATTCCAAGCCCAAGGTCATCTTTTGTCTCCGCATCTCTGCATCTGACCGGAAGTAGATGGGTGGAAATGCCAGCGTGTCCAAAGAAGATTGGACCATATGATGGATTTATGGGTGTGGGGATAAGATCATGAATTTTCAACTGGATGGAATCCCAGGAAGCTTTTAGATTTGGGATTCCACAGTTTGTGCCAACATGTCTGTCTTATTAAATTGGAACTTTAAGGATAGCTCTGCCTTGGACTCTGATTTAATTCTGCATGATATTTGGAACGTTGACACTGCCCTTATCTCAGCAAGGTTTCCCCCTTTTTCTTCCTCTGGAATTCTGGAATCTCAGGAAATATTCAGCTTTATCCATCTCCAAAGTAATTACTGTTCTCTCAAGATTCTTGTCTGCCATTGTAAGCCTATGATCCACCTCTTACACTTTTTTCTGTTTGTTGTTCTTTCATGTCCCTTCTCCTTCCCTCTAGCCAAGCCCACTGTCTCCATCTTCGCCACAAAGATGGATCCCGCTTCCCCCAACACCATCCTCCTCCGCACTGTGACAGGCGTTTATCCTGTGGAGATGGAGATCCAGTGGCTGAAGGACAGCCAGGCAGAGAAGGAGGAGGTGGCCTTCAAGGAGGGGCTCCACAACAGAGACTGGACCTACCAGCTCCAGGTGATGCTGGAAACCCAGACCCAACAGAAAGACCTCTATGCTTGCAAGGTGGGCACGCCAGCCTGGAGGACCCCATCACCATCCAGTGGTGTAAGCCCCTCCCATTCTCCCCTCCTGCTCTGGGGACCCAATCCTTCCCAGAGAAGTGGGAGAGACACTTCTTGTGGGCAGAGCCAGAATGGACCCCCCTGGAGGAAGGTGGGCCTGATCCTCCTGCTCAGGTGCGGCTCCTTCTCCAGAGCCCCATTCCTCCAGCTCTGCCAGGATCAAACTCTGGACGGGGATAATGGGAGCTGTGATAGGAGTGGCCTTCCTGGCTGTGGGGCTCTTCTCCTACCTGAAGAGCAAGAAAGGTGAGTCTGGGGGGCTGGAGGAGAGGTTGTGGGGAGAGGACCATCTAGGGGAGACCTCTCATCAAGCTTAGCAGGTGGCCAAGAGGGTCTCCTTGAGAAATATTTTTGGCAGTTTCCCTTGTTTGATGGACTATTAAGGGAAGTTCATGCAACCTATTATGGGCTATCGAAGGGGAGGGAGACCCCCCTGAGTCCTGCAGCCCGTGACGGGTCCTGATTGGGTCTTTTTCTCCTTCCAGCAATTCCCATCCAACCTCCTGCAGGTGAGTTTCTCCTCTTCCTCCCTTATCTCAGCCCCTCCTACAAGTTTTTGGTGGCTTTCAAAAAGTCTCTAAATCTTTATTTTTTATTATTTTTTAAAAAAGGATGCGTTTGAGCCAATTGAAGCAACATTGAAGTGACCCTGTAAACAAAGCCTCCTTTTTGGATGACCCAAATTTGTGAAATTTTAGCCAGTTTTTCCTTACAGAGACCCTAGAATGCAGTGCAAGGAAACACAAACACAAAAATCTCACTCAGGATGGTTCCTAATTTTGGGACATTGTAGAAGGGAAGCATGCATAAAGCGAACCAGCAGCAACTCACACCTGCCTTGGTCCGTTTCCATTCATTATTCCTTGTCTGGCCTTCAGGTGACTTGGGAAATAGCTTGACCCCTTCCTCTCTGTGGCAGCCTCTCAATTATTGGAAGACTGCTATCATGTCTCCCCTGGTCCTTCTCTTCACTAGCCATGCCCAGTTCCTGCAACCGTTCATCACATGTTTTAGTCTCCATGTCAGCATTCAATCCGAGTCCAAGGCAAAGTATTCCTCAAAATTCCAATTTATTAAGAGAGACATGTTGGCACATCTGTGAAAACCCGAATCTGAATCTTCCTCGATTTTCCCACCCAGTTGAAAATTCATGATGGGGCTCCCCTTGAGATGCACCCGAAGGCTCCAGCTGGTTCAGAATGCAGCCGCGTGGGTTATTATGGGGAGTACTAGGTACTCCCATGTAACACCTTTCCTGCGTGAGCTGCACTGGCTGCCTGTGGCTTTTCAGGTGCGTTTCAAGGTGCTGATTGTCATCTTTAAAGCGCTCCATGGCTCGGGACCTAGTTACCTGCGGGATCGCATTCTACCCCACACATCCCTGCGACCAATCCGCTCTCATAGAGAGGGACTCCTCCGGGTACCTTCCGCTAAGCAGTGCGGGCGGGCGGTGCCTAGGAATAGGGCCTTCTCTGTGATGGGCCCAACCCTCTGGAACGACCTCCCCCCCCCCCCGATATTAGAACCACCTTGGACCTCCGCTCCTTCCGCAAGAAACTCAAGACCCATCTGTTTCGACTAGCCGGCCTGGCCTAATTGTAATTGTAATTGTACTTACAGGGAACACCCACTACTGACCTTCCTGGATGGCTTTTTAAATTTTAAATTTTGGAGTTTTAAATTGGTTTTAGCATTGTTTTTAATTATTTAATTAGTTTGGGTTGTATATACAGACGGTATGTGTGCGTTGTTTTGTCTGATGTTTTATGTTATGTTTTGTTGTTTTATACACGAATAGTCTGTACACCGCCCCGAGTCCCTACGGGGAGAGGGGGCGGTCTATAAATTTAATAAACCTAAACCTATGATCTTGCCCCCTACATCCACAAGTCCATCACATGGTCCAATCTTCCTCTGCCACACTGGCAGCTTTCACCCATCCAGTTCCAGTCAGGTGCAGAGGTGTAGAGAACGAAAGATGGTCTTGGTTTCTAGAAAATAATTTTATTTTGACAACAATACATTCTATTCCTTATTATTCCCCCCTCCCAATTCCCCACTAATGAAACAGCATAGTAGAATAGAATATTAGTGTGGAAGGCCAAAGATCCTAAAAGGAACCGGCTGCCTGACACTCCAGTCCCCTCATCTTCCTGGTTGCTCTTCTCTGCACTTTTTCTAGAGGCTCAACATCTTTTTATAGGGTGCTGAACAAAACTGGGTGCAGTACCCTAGGTGTGGTCTTACTAGGGCTTTACAGAGTGGTATTAGTACCCCACTTGATCTTGATTGTATACCTCTGTTAATGCAATTTAATAATAATAATAATAATAATAATAATAATAATAATAATAATAATAATAATAATAATAATAATATATTTATTTCTTAGCCGCACCCTCTCCCGAAGGACTCGGGGCAGCGTACAATGAAACATAACGAAATAAATATGTGAACAAAACAAACATATAACAAAGACATACACTGAAACTTACACAAGGAGGAGGTCGGCTGATAAAAACAATTAAAATACAGTATTTAAAACCCTTAAAAATTAAATATAATTAAAATACCCAATTAAAAACCCGTCAGGAGCGATATGGTTAGATCAAAGTTGAGCCAGGCCAGCTGCTTGGAATAGGTGGGTCTTAAGCTTAATACGGAAGGAGCGGAGGTCAGAGGTATTCCTAATATCCGGGGGGAGGTCATTCCACAGGGCTGGGCCCGCCACAGAGAAGGCTCTACTCCTAGGCGCCGCCCCACGACATTGTCTAGCGGACGGCACCTGGAGGAGCCCCTCTCTGTGCGAGCGAATTGGTCGCAGGGATGTATGGGGCAGAATACGATCCCGCAAGTAACTAGGTCCTAAGCCATGGAGCGCTTTAAAGATAGTTATCAAAACCTTGAAACGCACCCGATAGACCACAGGAAGCCAGTGCAGCTCGCGCAGGAACGGTGTCACATGGGAGTACCTAGTACTCCCCATAATTACCCGCGCAGCTGCGTTCTGGACCAACTGTAGCCTCCGGGTGCATTTCAAGGGAAGCCCCATGTAGAGAGCATTGGCTTTTTTGGCTGCCGCTGCACACGGTTGACACATATTTAGCTGGTTGTCTTCTAAGACTCCGAGCTCCCTCTCACAATCACTGCTATGAAGCCTGATTTCGCCCAGTTTATATGTGTCCTTTTGGTTTTTCTTACCTAAGTGTAGGACTTTACACTGAATTTACTCTACACTGAATTTCATTTTGTTAGATAGAGCGCAGTGCTCAAGTTCTGTTAAGATCCTTCTGGACCTTGAGCATATTTTCTAGGGCAGTGATGGCGAACCTTTTTTGGCTGCTGTGCCAAAAGCGGGGGGAGCATGGGCGTGCCACACTCATAATGCTATGCGCGCTCCCCCACATGTGCGCATGCATGCGTGACCAGTGCTCCCCCCCACTTTTGGCACTGTTTTTTTGCCATCCCCAGGCTCCAGAGGCTTTCCTTCCTGAAGTCTCCAGAGGGTGAAAAACGGACCTATGGGGAACCCGGACATTCGGGAATGGTGACTTCTGGTTTGTCCGTTAGGGCTGATTTTTAACCTCTGGAGCCTTCAAGAGGCTTCTCTGAAGGCTCCAGAGGGTGAAAAACCAATCTATGGACAAACTGGAAGTCACTTCCGGTTTGCTTGTAGGGCCAGTTTTTGCCCTCCGGAACCTTCAGTGAAGTCTCCTGAAGGCCCCTGAAGGCTCCGGAGGGCGAAAAATGGACCTACAGGGAACCCAGAAGTTCGGAAATGGTGACTTCTGGTTTGTCTGTAGGCCTGATTTTCGACCTCTGGAGCCTTCAGGGGCCTTCAGGAGGCTTCCCTGAAGGCTCCGAAGGGCAAAAACCGACCCTATGAGCAAACCGGAAGTGACTTCTGGTTTGTCCGTAGGCCCAATTTTTCGCACTCCTCTGGAGGGCGAAAAACAATCTCAAGAGAAGGCCGAAGTCAGCTGGTCAGTGCACGTATGTGCTCTGGCTAGCTGACAGGCCAACACCTTGTGTGCCCTAACAAACGGCTCCACCTGCCACCTGTGGCACGCATGCCATAGGTTCGCCATCACGGTTCTAGTGTGTGAGCTACTCCTGCCAGCTTAGTATTATCTGCAAATTTGGTAAGTACCTCCTCTATTCCTTCATCTAAGTCATTTATGAAGATGTTGAAGAGTTCTGGGCCTAAGACAGAACCATTTGGTACCCCACTTCTCTCCGTGTAGTCTTAGACTCATTAAGGACTACTCATTGAGTATGGTTTGTCAGCCAGTTGCAAATCCATTTGGTGGTGAAGCTGTCTATCCCACTTTTTTCTTGCTTACAAAGAAGTAGGCTGTGGTTTATTTTATCTAATATCTTGCTGAAGTCTTAAGTATATTTTATCCACAGTATTTCTCTGGTCTGCTAATTTAGTCACTATGTTAAGAATGAAATAAGATTGTTTTGGCATGATCTGTTTTTAACAAACCCGTGCTGGTTGCTAGTTATTACTTTACTCATTTATAGGTGTTAGCAGATCTGGTTTTTTTATTCTCTTTTCTAGTATCTTCCTGGGTATTGATGTTAGGCTGATTGGTTTGTAGTTTCCTGGGTCTGTTTTTTGAAGATGGGAACCACATCAGCTCTTTTCCAGTCCTCTGGTAGTTCCCCGGTGCTCCAGGATTTTTGAAAGATGTAGTGCAGTGGTTCTGAGATTACACCGGCCAGCTCTTTTTTAGAACTCTGGGATGTAATCTGTCAGGTCCTGGTGATTTGTATTAATCAAGATCAGACAGGTCTTTTTGCTTATTTTAACTTTTATTTCCAGTCTGTTTTTTACAGTTATGTTTCTGGTAGGTTGGGTATAGTTCCTTTTTGGGTGAAAACCAATGCAAAGAATGAATTAAACAGCTCTGCTTTCTCTCTGTTGCCTGTTACTTCCTTGCCTTTTTCTCTCTGTTGGGAGCAACAACAGCCATTCTTGAACCAAAACCGAGCTGCCATTTGCGGTGGGTCAGAAAACAGCACAGCAGCCCGCTCAGAGACCCCCCAAGTCCTCGCTGGCTGTGGGGCTGCGCTTCCCCTTCTCGCTTCCACTGCAGCCCCACTTCGCGCCGGATCTGGGGGGGACGGCAAAAGGAAGTCCACGCTCCCCTCCAGAGCTGGCATGAACTCTGGGGGGGGGGCCTTGAGCTGCGCCCCCACATTCTGTTCTGTTAAGACTGAAGCCCCCCTCCCACTTCCTCCGCTTGTCTCGCTGCGCCAAACTACGTAGCTCCTCTATCGGGTGAAGTCAAGGGAGGCTCTGCTCGGAGACCGATGACGCTGCAGAAGGAAGCATTCCCATTGGTCCTCCTGCTCCTTCTGGACACTCCCAATTCCGAAGTTTGAGGAAAACGCGCCCTCCCCCATCCCAATCCAGACCCACCGATTCCGCCCCTGGGGCTGGGAGCATCGGCGTCTTTCTCCCCTCTCTTTGGGGGTGCTTGTGGGGCAGCATCCATGGCTTTTGCTGGGCTCCCCCTGATGCTGCTGGTGGGGGCGCTGGTCCGGATCCCTAGAAGTGAAGGGGGGTAGGAGACCATCGGTAAGGAGGGGGCTCGTCAGAGGGAGGAGAGGGGCTGGGAGTGCTCCTGGGGAAAGAAGGGGAAGAAACGGGCTGAGACCCCAGTAGTGGAGAAAGAGGTGGAGGGCAAGAGAGGCGCCCTATTGTGAAGGGGGCTGGAGAGCGACCCTTTGAGGTGGTCTTGGGGGGATGGCTGGTTAGGGAGGGGAGAGCCCTGAATTTATCCCAAATCCTAGAAGGGCTGAGGATTAGGGGGAGAGGAAAAGTTGGGGGTAACCAGAGAAAGTGGGAGTTGAGGGGAGCGAGGGGCTGGGAGGCCCCAGAAGGATCACTCCGGATGTCCCCATTGTTCCCCCTCCCCATATCTCCCCTCAAGGGAGAGACGGAGGGAGGCATAAGATATTTGTTTTTATCTATGTATATTACATTTGTATGGTGCCCATCTTGTCTGAAATGGCCTGAAAGGGGTTGGACTAGAGGACCTCCAAGGCCCCTTCCGTTATTCTGTTCTATGATATCTTTCATACAAGGTGACTCTGGGCGGCTTACAGGTTATCATTGAAAAGAAAACGTATTAAAATCTTTTAACACATATGATATATTTTAGTAGATAGATTAAAAATATAAAGGGTTACCTCCAGTGCTTCTGGTGGTCTCTTCACCCCCTCCTCCTCCCCATTGTCAGGGTTCTATGTAGCATCCAAAATTATAGATGCTAATTTTATGGATTCTGCCACTGTGGAGTGGGGCCCAAAAGAAGCCCCAGCAGGATCCAAATTTCCTGGCTGAAAGAAGGTCTGGTGGACCAGTGGAGCTCCTGCCTGCCTTTCTCCACCCTGGAAGGAAGGAGGGCACACAGCAGGAAAGCCCCCCTCTTTCCCCTCTTTTCATCCCCTCTCTGGACCCCCATTAAGTTCGGCTCCTGCTGGACTCCCAAACGTTCCACCTTCCTTCCTCCAGGGGGCGTGTGCCGTCAGTCTCTAGCAGCAGGTTTGCCATCCCTCCTCCTTCTTGCTTGGGTCCCTTCTCCTCTACCGACGGCTGGGAACGATGGGCCCAGGACTCCCACCTGACACTCTTCCTCCTCCACTCCACCTTCTGGCAGCCTATTTTTTGTACCAGTGGAAGCACGAGTGCCGCTTCCTAAACGGGACGCAGCGGGTGCCGTTCCTCTACAGGGAGGTCTACGACCTGCAGGAATTTCTGCACTTCGACAGCGACCGCGGGGACTTCGTGGCCCTCACAACGTTGGGGCAGGTGGATGCAGACGAATTCAACAGCGATAAGCTCATCCTGCGGGACATGAAGGCCATTGTGGACTCCATCTGCCGACACAACTACGCAGTGAACAACTATAAGGCGCCCAAGACGGAGGAACGTCTGATTGGCCAGCGAGGTGAGCGGGTGGGGGAGGGGGATCCCCTGGGAGGGGGACACCAGGACTCCCTCCCCTCTCATTTGATCCGTTCAGATTCACCTGGATAAAAGTACGCATATTCCCCATTTATTCTATACTCTCAGATTTACAAAATCTTCCTCTTCTTCCCACAATCTTCTCTTCTTTTCCTAGGGTCCAAACTCTCTTTCAGTCTGGAATCTGGGATCCTTTTGATCCTCCCACAAAATCCACCCAAATCTGATTTCGAGGGTGGAGGAGAATCGAGTAAGGTTTCTCTCTCTCCCCCTGCTCAAGAAATGTGTATATATTATATTCATACATGATCTCTCCCCCACCGAGGAATTGAGGGTCCTGAAAAGGCTGAAGAGACCCTTGGAGACCCTCTGGAGGGAAAGGAAGGAGGACTCCCATCAGATAGAGCTTTCAGGAAGGCCTAGTGTCACCCCACAGCCCCCTTCTGGGTTTCCCGATCCCTTTTGGGGGAGGACAGCTCGACTGGCCACCTTCAGGGCCGCCCAGAGGAATTTCTCCTAAACCTGACAGAGAAAGTAGCTCAGATTCAGTTCCTGGGGAGACTCTCTGTTATGTGGGAACAATTTGATCTTGTGGGGCCTGAGGACGTGGCCAGGATCCTCCATGCTGTCAGGGCTCCCACCTGTCACTTCGATCCTTGTTCCATCTGGCTGGTTCATGACGAACTGGTAGTGCCGGGATTTGAAACCCACCTCTGATCACCACCACCACCACATCTGGCAGAAGGTTCCTCCCATCTCAAGGCAATGAAGGCAGGACAAGAAGCAACGGGTGGAAACTGATCAAGGAGAGACGCAACCTAGAACTAAGTGGGACTTTCCTGACAGTGAGAAAAAATAGCTAGTGGAACAACTTGCCTCCAAGGAGTTGTAAATGCTGCAACACTTAAAGAAGAGATCAGGCAACCACTTGGCTGAAGTGGCGTAGGGTTTCCTGCCTGAGCAGAGGGCTGAAGAGCTCCAAGGTCTCTTCCAAAAACGGAATGCACAGGTACAGTATAGGTGATACCTTGCACAGTAGTAGTAACTGTGAAAGGGATCTTGGAGTTCTAGTGGACAACCATTTAAATAAGAGCCAGCAGTGTGCAGCAGCTGCCAAAATAGCCAACACAGTTCTAGGCTGCATCAACAGAGGGATAGAATCAAGATCACGTGAAGTGTTAATACCACTTTATAATGCCTTGGTGAGGCCACACTTGGAATACTGCATTCAGTTTTGGTCGCCACGATGTAAAAAAGATGTGGAGACTCTAGAAAGAGTGCAGAGAAGAGCAACAAAGATGATTAGGGGACTGGAGACTAAAACATATGAAGAACGGTTGCAGGAACTGGGTATGTCTAGCTTAAGAGAAAGAAGAATTAGGGGAGACATGATAGCAGTCTTCCAATATCTCAGGGGTTGCCACAAAGAAGAGGGAGTCAAACTATTCTCCAAGGCACCTGAGGGTAGAACAAGAAGCAATGGGTGGAAACTAATCAAGGAGAGAAGCAGCTTAGAACTAAGGAGAAGCTTCCTGACAGTTAGAACAATTAATCAGTGGAACAGAAGTTGCCTCCAGAAGTTGTGAATGTCCCAACACTGGAAGTCTTTAAGAAGATGTTGGATCGCTATTTGTCTGAAACTGTATAGGGTTTCCTGCCTAGGCAGGGGGTTGGACTAGAAGACCTCCAAGGTCCCTTCCAACTCTACTATTGTATTGTATTATTGTATGCATAACTCTGTTTTCAGAATTGCCTATTTTGAGATTATTCCATTTTGAGGAGTTCACCTGGTCCCAACCAGGAAGGATTTAGATCTGTGAGGGCGAACCTTTTGTGTGTGTGCGCGCGCATTTTGCCCAGACCTACAATGGAATGCGCCCCACCCACTTGCATGTGCACTACACACACACACATGGGGGGGAGAGTTTTCGTCCTCCTCAGGCTTTCCTAAAGCTTGTGGAGGGCAAAAACGGCCTCCCCCAGGGCCCCCGGAAGCTCTCCAGAAGGCAGGATGGTTTCCGAACTTCTGGTTGGCCTGTTGGACCCATTTTTCACCTCCCCAGGATCCAGAGGCTTTCTTGAAGCCTGGAGAGGGTGAAAATGGATCCAACAGGCCCAACAAGAAGTTCAAAAATAATCCATTTCCGCCTTCCAGGGGGCCTCTGGGGGAGCAGGGGAAGCCGTTTTTGGCCTCCACAGGCTTCCAGAAGGCCTCCAGAGTCTGGAGAGGGTGAAAACTATCCCCTCATGTGAGCACACCTGTGTGGGTGGGGGGGTGCACACACAGGTGGGTGAGGCACATTCCATTGTGGGTTTGGACACAATGCATGTGTGCACACACAATTTTGCCTCCGTGCACACCATTTTGGCACGCCTTTAGACAAAGCTTAGCCATCACTGATTTGGGTTTCCCCATTTTTCGGGATCCCTTTTCACGTCTTCCTGCAATTTGCTTTGGAAGATGACTCCAAACACCGTCCCAAAGGTCTTTTCTCCAAAGGCAACTGGACTTTGGTTTTTTCCTTGAAGACATTTTCCTTCTCATCCAAGAAGCTTCGATTCAGGCACTCAGAACTGAAGAAACCTCTCGGATGAGAAGAGAAAAATGTCTTAGTGGAAAAACAAAATCCAGTTGTCTTTTGAAAAAAAAAAAGAGAACCTTTGGTACAACTGTTGTGTATGCTCAGGTGCGGCCATAGGCTTCACTCAGGTCCGCACCTACCTGCAGGCTCGCCTAGGCATGGGAAAATACCTTGAAATTATTGGCTACTGGCTGACAGCTCTCTCTTGCCTTTGTTAGAATGTAACTGACTATGCTAGAAAATAAAGATCCTGTTGCTTTTACCAGCTTCAACTCCATTCTTCACCCAAAGGTAACAACAACAACCGTGCCCTGGACTGACTGAGAATCTCCACAGATACTCAAAACACAGAATATTTTTAAGAGACAAAAGGAGTCTTGAACTAACCAACTTGGTCTCCTGTTCTGGGCCCTCCTGTGTCTCTCATGTGCCTCCTTCTCCTCTTTCCCTCCAGCCAAGCCCACCGTCACCGTCTCCCGCACCAAGATGGACACCAATTCCCCCAACACCATCCTCCTCTGCACCGTGACGGGCTTTTACCCCATGGAGATCGAGATCCAGTGGCTGAAGAACGGACAGCCGGAGGAGGGCGTGGCCTATGGGGAGGAGCTCCAGAACGGAGTCTGGACCTACCAGCTGCAGGTGATGCTGGAGATCCAGCCTCAGTGGGGGGACGTCTACACTTGCAAGGTGGAGCACGCCAACCTGGAAGTCCCTATCACTGACCAGTGGGGTAAGCCCCTCCCCTCCTGCTCTGAGGACCCCATCCTGCCCTGAGAAGTGGGAGAGACCCTCCCTGTGGAGGGAACCAAAATGGACTCTCCTGGGGGAAGATGGACCTGATCCTCCTGCTCAGGTGAAGTTTAGTTTATTAGACTTCTCCTTCCCCAAAGCCACGTTCCTCCAGCTCTGCGAGGACTGTTAGGAATGTAAGCTAACAGTTGGGTCAGCAATATATAAACCATGATGGTAGTACTGTTGCTTTAAGTACTGCTGCAATGGGATTGATTGCTGTTACCTCAAGCAGCCATAAGATGGAGCCAGAATGACTGTTAGCTCTCTGTTTTTTAGATGCTGATTGTGAGTTACTGTGCCTTTTGCTACTGTTAGTGACTTTGTGTCACTAAGAACTGATTATATGATACTGGACTGTGTTCGATGGATAACTGACTGACTGAACTGTGTGTAACTTGAACTCTGAATACCTCTAGTTTCCACATAAGTAAAATACTATTACTTTTACTATTCGGTGTCCCTGTATGCTGGATTATGTGTGTTCTTCCACACCACTCTCATTATGCTTCTCTGCGCACTCCCTCTCCTAACGGGGAGCTTACCTAACAAGGAGCAAACTCTGGACGGGGATAATGGGAGCTGTCATAGGAGTGACCTTCCTGGCTGTGGGGCTCTTCTCCTACCTGAAGAGCAAGAAAGGTGAGTCAGGGTGGTGGTGGAGGAGAGGTTGTGGGGAGGGGACCATCAAGAAGAGGCATCTCATCAAGCTTAGCAGGTGGCCAAGAGGGGCTCCTTGAGAAATATTTTTGGGAACTTCTGTTCTTGGGGGGGGCTATTAAGGGAAGATCATGCATCCTACTATGGGCTATCAATGAGGATGGGGACCCCCTGAGTCCTGCAGCCCATGAAGGGTCCTGATTGGGTCTTTTTCTCCTTCCAGCAATTCCCATCCAACCTCCTGCAGGTGAGTTTCTCCTCTTCCTCCCTCATCTGAACTCCTCCTAAAAGTTATAGGTGTTTTTTTTTAAAAATTCTTTAATTGTTCCTTTAAAACAAAAACAAAAATCCATGCCTGAACAATATCTCCTTGCTGTAGATAGAGCAGCTTTTTGGATTTTGGGCAGCTTTTCCTTACAGAGATCTGAAAAAGTATTGCAATAAAAAACGGAAGCTAAAATCTTGCCCAGAAATTTTCCACGTTTTGGGAAATTTCAAAAGGAAGGGAAGATGGGGAGATTCTTTTCTATTCCTCCATCGGGGAGGGAGCAGCCCAAAGCTGTTTCTGGCCAAGAGACACCCCCCCCCCCATGTCAGCCTGTGCTTTGCTGCTTGCTTTGAAATGGGGAGGGGGGGAGATACATGGTATTTGGGAGGGGAAGCTAAAGCACTGGAGTGAATGAAGAAGGGAGTGATTTTCTCACCATCTACTGCGCATGCTGCAGATATGGAATTGCCACCAAGGCCAACCATCCGGCATACCAACCTGATGATGGGTTTTGAAGCTGCAGCCCACAGGACACCTGTGGGGTGTGGGGATTGGACTGGGGGTTGGGATCACTAGGGGGAGGGAGTTGGGTCACATATTGATATCTATGATTACGCGCGCTTTTGCCTCAGATCTTGCTTTGCTAGCTGCTTTCTACTCATAACCAGTAAAAGTACTCTTAATGCTGAAATATGGAGTTTGAGTGGTTTCTTTCTTGGTTACTGACGGAGGCTGCCAGCCCCATCCTAGTCCCATCTCCTTTGGTCATCTGAAGCATCTGCTGGGAGGGGGGATCCCCTCTTGATGTACCCCCCTAATTAAGTCATTTAGGGAGAATTCCAAAAGCCCCTGGAGATGAAATGGGGAGGAATCCCTGGTCCTTCCCAGCCTTTTTGTCCCTGAAATGGGTGGATTCTCCCTCTATATGTCCCTGCCTATCAACCGCTCCCCCTTGCAGTGTGGGTCTGCCTTGGGGTTGGGGGGGAGGGCTGAAAAGGAAGAAAAATATGTTATTTACACTAAAGGTTTCTCTTTATATTCTAATTTTCTTCCCCATCTCTTTTTCTACAGCACTCATGAATTAATCCTGCTCTCTGATGGAGAAGCATATTTTTTTCTTTAGTAGCTGATGATTGTCCTGCTTGGATTGTACGGCATTCAGTTCTGGTCGCCACGATGTAGAAAAGATGTGGAGACTCTAGAAAGAGTGCAGAGAAGAGCAAGAAAGATGATGAGGGGACTGGAGACTAAAACATATGAAGAACGGTTGCAGGAACTGGCTATGTCTAGCTTAAGAGAAAGAAGGACTAGGGGAGACATGATAGCAGTCTTCCAATATCTCAGGGGTTGCCCCAAAGAAGAGGGAGTCAAACTATTCTCCAAGGCACCTGAGGGTAGAACAAGAAGCAATGGGTGGAAACTAATCAAGGAGAGAAGCAACTTAGAACTGAGGAGAAACTTCCTGACAGTGAGAACAATTAATCAGTGGAACAGAAGTTGCCTCCGGAAGTTGTGAATCCCCCAACACTGGAAGTCTTTAAGAAGATGTTGGATAGCCATCTGTCTGAAACGGTATAGGGTTTTCTGCCTAGGCAGGGGGTTGGACTAGAAGACCTCCAAGGTCCCTTCCAACTCTGCTATTGTATTGTATTGTATTGTATTGTATTGCATTGCATTGCATTGCATTGTATTGTATTGTATTTGTATTGCAACCTCTGAAAAATGAAGGATGAAGGTGGCTTGGCCTTAACTGCATCCATCCATCCATCCATCCATCCATCCATCTATCCATCTATCCATCTATCCATCTATCCATCTATCCATCTATCCATCTATCCATCTATCCATCTATCTATCTATCTATCTATCTATCTATCTATCTATCATCTATATACAGTATCTATGTCTCTGTCTCTCTCTCTTTCATCTATCTATCTATCTATCTATCTATCTATCTATCTATCTATCTATCTATCTATGTATCTCTCTATCTATCTATCTATCTATCTATCTTTATATCAGTATCATCTATCTCTATCTCTATCATCTACCTAAGGTATCTATCTCTCTATCTATCTATCTATCTATCTATCTATCTATCTATCTATCTATCTATCTATCTATCTTTATATCAGTATCATCTATCTCTATCTCTATCATCTACCTAAGGTATCTATCTATCTATCTATCTATCTATCTATCTATCTATCTATCTATCTATCATCCATCTCAAATTTGGATAGCCACCCATAACAGATATTACATACACCAAAGCTAAAAACTGATATATGCATAAAAGTATTTAAAAAAACATTCAAAACAATTAAAAATCTTTAAAAGAAAGAATATTAGGCGAAGAGTCACTTTTTTCGGTCCTATTGTAACTTCGAACAGTCGCTAAATGAACCGTTATAAGTCAAGGGCTACGTTCTTCAATGCGCTTTAACTGACAGAGAAAGGCGTAGAGAGAACTCCTCTAATCAGGTTGTCGGAAAAGGCCCCTTTCAACCTCTTCCAGAGGACCTTGGGGCTGCCCCGTTTGCAGACTCAGCGATTGGGCAGGGGAAAGTGGTCCCCAAAGGGAGGAAGCTGCCCTGATGAAGAATCGAGGTTTGTTGCCTGTTGGAGCATGGCCAGTTTTTCAGTTCTGCTTCAGAGGAGCCCAATGCTTTGGGTTTCAAGCTGGGTGCGTGGGGAAGCGAAACCCGAGCGCCTCTGCAGCTGTTGGGGGTTGGAGGAAGAAGTGCTGCTGCTCTGTGTGTGTGTGTGTGTTTGTGTGTGTAGTGGGGCTGTCAGGAAGAACTCAGAGAAAATCAAAACCTTGCGGGGGAGGGGGAAGCATTGAAAGAGCCTAGAAGTTCTGCTTTGATCAGGAGAGCGATGGGCCTCCCACCAGAGTCTGCCTGGATCTCGGGCCAATTTTGCGTGACTGGGTGTGTCCAAGGACACAATTGTGGGAGAGGTTCGGACTACACCGCCTCCTTCAGTCGCAGGTGGGGACCCAGTTCTAGCCTGCCGAGGCCAGTGCTGGGCCAGGGTGGAGTTTGACCCCTCCAGCCTCCCCCCCCCATCCCTGGAAAGGATTCAGGCCGTCTCAGGATACACGACCTGTGGGATGTCTGCCTGCTGCAGCTGGGAGAGGGTTGGGGGGCTCTGAGCCTTCACCTGATCAGGTATCACCAACCATTAGCTGATATTTTATCATCAGCCCTCAACAGCTGGCATCTGCCCAGCCTCCCATGACCCCACCTAGCTGAGAGAGATCAGCCTAGTTAGCCTGAGGATGGGAGACCACCAGGAAGCACCTGGGCTACTGTATAGGCTGAAACCCCTCCAAGAGAAGGAGGGTGAAGCTTCAGGCCCTCCTCAAACTCGCCTCCCTCAAAAGATTCACTTCCTATTTCTCTTTTAGCCTTGCGGGATCTCCCTGAAACTCTCTGCCTCCCCCCTTTCTCAGTTCCTGGAAGAGGAAGGCCTTGTGAGAACCCAATTCCCCTGGTCCAGAGAGGGGGGAGAAGGTTAGAGTGGAGCAGAAACCCTAAAGGGGGCAATGAAGGGGGGGGTCTCACCTTCCTTGGTCCTTGCCCCCACAGTAGACTTTTAAACTTTCCCACCTTCCCGAGGCTCGGAGCGGAAGGGAGGAAATTGGGGGTCTTCAAGAAAAGCCCCCTTGCCCTCCACCCCTAGTGCTTATCCCCCCTTTCCTGCCGGTCTCAGGTGCACGAGGAAGCCCGACCCCCAGTCCCGTGTCTGGAGGGAGGAACGGCTGCTAACGCAGAGCAGGACGGAAAACTGGTGGTGGGAGGGAAATGCGAGAGAGGAATAAAGAAGAGGAAGGGGGAAAGCGAACGTGGAGCAAGGAGGGAGAGGGGGTAGGGGAAGAGTGAGGAAGATTGCGGGCGGGGGTAGTGAAGAGGGATCGAAGGGGGGAGCGAGGAGGGAGAGGGGAAATGAAGGGGATAGCGAGGGGGAGTGAGGAAGTGAGGGGGAGGAGGGGGAAAGCGAGTGGGGAGCAAGAAGGGAAAAGAGGAGGGGGAAGAACGAGGAAGAGTGCGGGCGGGGGGAGCGAAGGGGAGAGCGAGCAAGGAGGGAAGAGGAGGGGGAGAACAAGGAAGAGTGTGGGGGAGAGTGAAGAGGGAGCAAAAGGAGGAGTGAGGAGGGTGAAGGAGTGAAGGGGATAGCGAGGGGGAGTGAGGAAGTGAGAGGGGGAGTGAGGGGAAGGAGGGGGGAGAGGGAAAGCCAGTGGGGAGCAAGGAGGGAAGAGGAGGGGGAGAACAAGGAAGAGTGTGGGGGGAGAGTGAAGAGGGAGCAAAAGGAGGAGTGAGAGGGTGAAGGAGGGATAGCGAGGGGAGTGAGGAAGTGAGAGGGGGAGTGAGGGGAAGGAGGGGGGAGAGGGATCGAAGGGGGGAGCGAGGAGGGAGAGGGCAAATGAAGGGGATAGCGAGGTGGAGTGAGGAAGTGAGGGGAGGAGGGGGAAAGCGAGTGGGGAGCAAGAAGGGAAAAGAGGAGGGGGAAGAACGAGGAAGAGTGCAGGCGGGGGGAGTGAGGAGGGAGCGAAGGGGAGAGCGAGCAAGGAGGGAGAGGGAGCGAGGGGGGAAGGGGGGAGAACAAGGAAGAGTGTGGGGGAGAGTGAAGAGGGAGCAAAGGGGGGAGGGAGAGGGAGTGAAGGGGAAAATGAGGGGGAGTGAGGAAGAGCGAGGCGGGAGGGAGGAGAGGGAGGAGGAAAAGCGAGGGGGGAGCGAGAAGGAAGGAGGGGGAAGAACGAGGAAGAGTGAGGGCGAGGGTGAGGAGGAAGCTAAGCGGGGAGCGAGGAGAGAGAGGGGGGAGCGAAGAGAGCGAGGGGGAGCGAGGAAGGGGAGGGGGAGGGCAGCGCTAGCGTCAGCGCCGCGGAATTCTATTTCTGACTTCCAGAAAGTGGAACATCCGGCCCACCCAATGAAAAAGCGAGCTTTGGAAGCGTCATCCGTCTCCAGGCGGAGGATCCACCGCCTGTGTCCTTTGGAGGAGATAGTTCTCGGAGGCGCCAGGCGATGCTCAGCTCTTCAGCCTGGATTTGGCCTTTTTGTCCGCCCGTCGAGCCCTTCCAAGGACCCGGGAGAGGGCACCGTAGTTGATGCGGGCATTTGATGGCAGGATTTCAGCAGTTGCAAGCAGAGCTGCCTTCCGCAATTGACTGAGGAGGGTTTCTGTGAATGCCTTGAATGTGTTCAAGGGCTGCTCCAGATGGTTTGCGATTGCATCCAAGCCCCAACAATACTCCTACTACAGGTAGTCCTCAACTTGCAACCATCCCGTTAGGGACCATTCCAAGTTACAACGGAACTGAAAAAGTGACTTATGAGCATTTTTTCACGTTTATGAGCCTCCCCGTGGTCACATGCTTCGTTCCTCAGGGTCTTGGCAATTGGCTTGCGTTTATGACGGGGTCATGTGATCCCCTTTTGCGACCTTCTGACCATCAATGGGGGGAAGCATGGTTCGCTTAACAACCGCAGTGATTCGCTTTAAAAGTGTGGCAAAAAGGGTCATTAAAAGGGGTGCAGCTCACTTCGAACTGTCCTGCTTAGCGACGGAAAATTTAGGGCTCAATTGTGGTTAAGGGCTACCAGTAACTTAGCTTTTTTTTTTATATGCCACTTATTTTTTTGTGTATTTCTGTTTGCTGGTCTTTGCCTTTTGTAAGTTTCTCCAGTCCTTTTCTCTTTTATTCTTCTTTCCCCAGGGACTCCACATCCTCCATCCAGATATTTTCGTCCATCTTATACACAGTAGGACAGAACAGGACAGGATAGAACGAAAACTTTACATAGGCAGGAGTTAACCTTGGCCTGAATAGCATTCTTGATTCACTAGGGAAGATCTGGGGGAGTAAAACCGAAACAATGTGTTGTTGCTCTGTGCTTTGCTTGTAAAAACTTGATAAAAGCCAAATAAACTCTGCGAGGGGCAGACAGATATTTTGGACACAAACTGCGTGATGGATTTCTGAAACCTACAATTATTGTCACTTTAAAATGTACATGAAGCAGCATACATTAAAATGAAATTCCCATTGACTCAGCTCTGAAAAGATAACCATTATGCACATAACCCCCCCCCCCCCGTACACACACACACACACACACACACACACACGACACACGACACAGAAAAAATCACAGTCCAGTTTGGATGTATAAATAATCACGGTGGAAAAAAAGAATTCTGTGAATTTACAAGATAAGGATAAGGAACAAAGCTGTTCCAGAATCTAGTAATCCTGCTATGGATAGAACCGTAAGAAAGAATGGAGGCCTTTGAACTATGGTGGTGGAGAAGACTCCTGCGAGTCCCTTGGACTGCAAAGCGATCAAACAGGTCTGTCCTGGAGGAGATCAACCCTGGCTGCTCTTTATAAGGCCGGATCCTGAAGATGAGACTCAAATACTTTGGCCACTTAATGAGAAGGAAGGATTCGCTGGAGAAGATGGAGGGCAAGAGAAGAAGGGGACGACAGAGAATGAGGTGGCTGGATGGAGTCACCGAAGCAGTAGGCATGAGCTTAAATGGACTCCAGAGGATGGTAGAAAACAGGAAGATGGCGAAGGAGGCCTGGAGGAACATGCTCCATGGGGTCGCGATGGGTCGGGCACGACTTCACAACTAACAACAACAGGATAGAACGAATGAGCTGGAAGGGACCTTGGAGGTCTTCTAGTCCAGCCCCCTGTTCAAGCAGGAGAACCTATACCATTTCAGAAAAGTGACCGTCTCTTCCTAGAAGCTGTTCCACTGGTTAATTGTCATCAGGAAGTTTCTCCTTAATTCCGTATTGCTTCTCTCCTTGACCAGTTCCCATCTGTTGTTTCTTGCGCTGCGCTCTGGTGCTTTGGAGAATAGTTTGATGATGAAGAAGAAGAAGAACCAGAGCTGAAGAAGCTTCTGGGATGAGAAGCGAAAGGTCTTCAAAGGAAAACCAGAAAGTCCAGTTGCCTCTTGAAAAAGCACCTTTGGGACAACTGTCACCAAGGATGACCATGGAGAATCTCCATAGACACTTGCTAGAGAGAGAGATGCTTCAAAATCTCCTCTCAGAGGGGAGAAACAGAGACTAGCAAGGCTTTGATTGTTAGGGAAGTGTGTGCGTGTTGTATTGTGTTGTGTTGTGTTGTGTGGCCTCTCTGTTTGAATTCTAAAGTCCCAGAGCACTTTAGCTTCCTCTTTTTGTGTTTACTTGGTCTATTTTCTGACCTCGGATAAGCTCTGGCTTGCAGAGAAGAGCAAGAAAGAGGATTAGGGGACCTGAGACTAAAACATATGAAGAACGGTTGCAGGAACTGGGTATGTTTAGCTTAAGAGAAAGAAGGACTAGGGGAGACATGATAGCATTGTTCCAATATCTCAGGGGTTGCCACAAAGAAGAGGGAGTCAAACTATTCTCCAAGGCACCTGAGGGTAGAACAAGAAGCAATGGGTGGAAACTAATCAAGGAGAGAAGCAACTTAGAACTGAGGAGAAACTTCCTGACAGAACAATTAATCAGTGGAACAGAAGTTGCCTCCAGAAGTTGTGAATGCCCCAACACTGGAAGTCTTTAAGAAGATGTTGGATAGCCATTTGTCTGAAGTGGTGTAGGATTTCCTGCCTAAGCAGTGGGTTGGACTAGAAGACCTCCAAGGTCCCTTCCAACTCTGCTATTGTATTGTATTGTATTGTATTGTATTGTATTCTATTCTATTCTATTCTATTCTATTCTATTCTATTCTACTTCTGGCAGATTCTTCCATTGTTGCCACTTTGTCAATGTAACTTTTGTCGACATCGTCAGTCTACATCGCAATCTTCTTCCAGCGCCTCACCAAGTGGTGCACTGTTTCTTCATCTTTCCCCCCCCCCAAAAAAAAATAATTAATTACGATTACTATATTTTTATCCCCTGTCTTTTTATATTTATTCCTCAGCCGCATTTGCTGCCCGGTTAAAAAAAAGTGACTCTTACATACAACGCAAAGCCAGCGGACATAACCTAATCCTCCTGACAGTCACTTCACCCCCACAACGACAACCCTGTGGGGTGGGGCGGGCTGTGAGAGAAGGACTGGCTCACCCAGCCGCCTTTCAAGGCGGGGCTAAACCTTGTCGACCCCCCCCCACCTCCTTGCAAAGAGCAGCTGCTGGATCCCTGCCAAGCGTCGGGACGATCTGAATGGATCTGAAAGGATCCTGGAATTTCCCTGGCATTGAGAGCAATTAACCTGTGGAACAGCTTGCCACCAGAAGTTGTGGTTGCTCCAACACGGGAAGAGTTTTTTTTTTTAAAGGACTGACCAGCCCCCTGTCTGGAATGGCATATAGGGTCTCCGGCTCGAGCCCAGGGGGTTGGGCTAGAAGACTTGCAGGGTGCTTTCCAGATCTATTCTGATTGACGGATGGACTGAGACGTCTATTTCCCATATCGTCCACCTGTTGGAGCTCCTTTACCCGGCGACAGCGGCGTCACCGCCGCCCGATTTTCTGATTTGGCCCCCGAGCGGGCGCGCCCCGCCCTGCCAAGCCGACGGTGGAGCTAAATTGCCCCCGCGAAGCGTCGCTTCCACTTTCTCTCCCGAGTCCGACGTCTAGCTGCTGCGATCGAATCTCCATGGCTGGCCCAGGCAACGAAGCGGGGACTCCCTTGGGGCTGGCGCGGCTGGTGCTGCTGTTCCTGGCCCTGGCTGAGCTCGGGAGAGGTAGGGGGCGCCTCTGCGGGGGTCCCTCGCAGCGAGGGAGGGGGAAGAGGGGGGGTTGGAAGGGAGGGGGGGGAAAAGAAGCCAAGCCTGTACCCCACCCCACCCGGCCCGGAAGAAGAGGGGGTGAATCTCTGACACCCCCCCCCCCCCTTCGATTTTCCGCCCAACCTCCTTCATTTTCCGAGTTAGCGAAGTCGGAACCGATTCTCTCTGCCCACCCGACCCGTGGGAAAGTTCGCGGGTGAGTGGGAGGTGGGGTGGCATTCACACCACCGGCTATTCTAAGAAAGGGGGGGGGGCTTTCCGTGGCTTCCGGTGCAAGCAACTCGCTGGCCGCGGCCACTCGGGTGGGGTCAGATTCACACAGAGTCGGAAGGGGCCTTGTAGATCATCTAGTCCACCCCACCCCGGCCCACCCAAGGAAAAGACCCCTAACGCCCTTTCTGACCGACGGCGGCCCAGTCGCTTGCGAACGGGCGAATCGAGCCCTTGGGCAGCGCGCGCCGCGACTCCAGGCCGTTCCGCGAACCCGGAAAAGTTCTGCCAAGTTCGGCGGTTTCGTAGGGACGCAGCCACCGCCCCGCGGACTGGGGGAAAACAATCACTCTGATGATCCTCCCCAGGCGGAAAAGATCCATCGGGGATCTAATCTTGGCGCAAAAAGAGAGACCCTCCCTCCTTGGGGAGGTGATTGCTTTTACCGCCCCCCCCCCCCGACGCCCCCCGGGAATCGGGGGGGGTGTTTGATGTCTTCAAGGAAGGGAGCAGACAAGGGAGGACCCCCCCTCCCCTAGTTGGGACCACCCTTCTGCCCCTAAGTCCTCCCGGGGTGGCGCCGCCTTTGCCCCGCCCGCCCCTCCCTCGCTCGAACATGTGGAGACAACGGACAGATTAAAGATTAACAGAGTTGGAAGGGAACTGTAGGTCATCTAGTCCACTCCTCCCCGCCCAAGCAGGAGACCCCACACCATTTCTGTCCAGTCTCTTCCTGAAAGCCTCGAGTGCCGAAGCTCCCACAACTTCTGACGGCAACTTCTGTTCGGTGGGTGGATTGTTCTCACGGTCAGGAAATGTCTCCTTGTTTCCAGGTTGAATCTCTCCTTGCTCAGTTTCCATCCATTACTCCGCGTCTGGCCTTCGGGTGCTTTGGGGAATAGCTTGAGCCCCTTCCTCCTCTCTGCGGCAGCCCCTCCAATACCCAAACACTGCTACTGCGTCTCCCCTGGTCCTTCTCTTCCCTAGACCAGCCGTGCCCAGTTCCTGCAACCGTTCATCGTATGTTTTAGCCTCCAGTCCCCTCGTCATCCCAGCTGCTCTTCTCTGCACTGTTTAATCATTAATATTAATATATGCTTTATTGTCATTGCGCCCTTTACGACGAAATTAAAATGTCACCTTCGGAGTACATACTTCGTACTTAAGGGGTCAGTAGAGGGGGGCGTGCATAAGTGCTCTAATGTCCCTGTCCTCTCTGTCCTTGTGTTTTTATTAGCTTTACTTATTTACTTGTTTATTATTTTATTTTATTTTATTATTTCATTTTATTTTATTTTATTTTATTATTTTATTATTTTATTATTTTATTATTTTATTATTTTATTATTTTATTATTTTATTTTATTTATTTTATTTTATTTTATTTTATTTTATTATTTTTTTATTTTATTATTTTATTTTATTTTATTTTATTTTATTTTATTATTTTATTTTATTTATTTTATTATTTTTTATTTTATTTTATTTTATTTTATTTTTTATTTTATTTTTTATTTTATTTTATTATTTTATTTTATTTCATTTTATTTTATTTTATTTTATTATTTTATTATTTTATTTTATTTTATTTTATTTTATTATTTTATTTTATTTTATTTTATTTTATTTTATTATTTTATTTTATTTTATTTTATTTTATTTTATTTTATTTTATTTTATTATTTTATTTTATTATTTTATTGAGTTTAGCTGGCCGCCTATTTGCCCATGGCGACTCTTGTTCTCAGTTTTGTTTGACAAATTCCAATAAATAAATAAATAAGTTACTAAGTGAATAAGCGAATAAGCAAATAAGTAAATAAATACATCGTACCTAAGAAAACTATAAAAATAAAACATACAAACGCACATCCTCCACATTCTATACAATTCAATTGATCCCCCCCTCCCCATACCTGCATTAATATTGCACTTATACCAGGGGCCCCCAAGCAGAGCAGGAGAATTCTGGGAGTTGAAGTCCACAAGTCTTAAAGTTGCCAAGTTTGAAGACCTCTGCACCTCTGCATATAGTAGAGTTACTGCTCTGGGATAGAAGCTGTTTTTGAGACCCTTTCTAGCGTCTACCTTACGACCTCTTCTCCCTCCCACCCCCCTTTGGTGTTTTTTTTCCAGAGGTGGGGGGCTGTGGTTTTTTTTTTAATCATTTTTTCCCCTTTACATACAGATAAGGCAGAATATACCATTACACCCGAACAATTAGATTGTTCAATATTACAGTATATCAGTTCCTCTTATCATCAACCCACAACAGCCGTCAATAGTTCTTCTGCTTTCCATACCCCATATTGTAGTCTGCTTCACCTCCGACCCATCTCCTCTCCCTCTCTACTCCCCCTACCTCCTTTCTTCTTTCTGCTATCCCTCTCTTCTCTACTTCCCCTCCCTCTCTCCCTCCCCTTTCTCCTCTTTCCACTCCTTCTCTCTCTCCTACTCTTTCCCTCCCTTCTGCTTCCCTCCCCCATACCCATCCTCTCTCTTTCCCTGTCTCTTTCTCCCTTCCTCTCATTTGCAGGGTGTATTTCAGCGTCCGAGTGAGCTCCGTTTCATGTTGGTGAAAAAATCATATTGATAATTTTGCATACATTCTCCTTTTAAAGATATACATATATAAGAATTCCATTTATTCCCTCCCCCCCCCAAAATAGCCTCTTTTTTGTCCAAAGTGTAAGCCGGATTCAAATTTCCAGCTACCCTTATACTATTATTACATAGTTATACATCATTAAGCCCCCAGAATTTTTAAATCTCTTGTTATAGCTTCAATTATACATTGTCGGGAGTATTTCCAAGTTCCTCCTCCATTCCCCCCCCCCTAATATATTTTCCAATTAATACTTTTCTTAGTTATAACCCAATGTAATCATTTCACATTCCTCAGTTAATATATATCAGCTGATCTACTATCTTTGTCAATCTATATTTAATTATCTTTTACTTCAAATTCTTTTTATACCATACGTACATAATATAAGGGAAGATAGCTGTGGCCTTGAAGGAGGCAGGCCAAGGTGGACCACCCGCTTCCCGTGAACTCAGTGGCTGGAGAGACCCGGCCCAGACTGACCGCCTCCCTCCCTCTTTCAGCCCAGGATATCCCCTCTGTCCCTGGCGAGGAGATCTTGTCCCAGGTGGCCTTCGTCCAGAAAACCCGCCGGAACACCAGCAGCAGCTCCGAGTTCATGTTCGAGTTTGACAACGACGAGATTTTCCACGTGGATCTGGAGCAAAGGCAGACCATCTGGCGGTTGCCCGAGTTTGGCCGCTTCACCAGCTTCCAGGCCGAGGGCGCCCAAGGGAACATCGCCGTCCTGCAGTCCAACTTGGATATCCTGATGAAGAGATCCAACTACACGCCTGCCATTAACGGTGAGGGGGGCGGGAGAGCGGGGGGGGGGGACGGTTTCGTTCCTTCTCTTCCTTCCTCCCCATCCCCACCGGAGCCCTGGCATCATGGGGAGGGGAATCAAAAAAGTCACGATGGCAGACAGGACCCTGGAGGTGCCTTGCCCCTCCTTCACAAGAGGAGTCGAGATCTTTTGACCTCCCCGTCTCTTGCTGCTACCCCTGGATGGGCTCACTCGAAATCCGGAGGACATTTGGGGAGGAGGGGGAGGTTTAGATCAGATGGATCCCTGAGAGATGCTTCCTCTTGAACTCAAATGATGGGGGAGGGGAATTCAGCTCTTTGTTTTGCCCTCCCTGTAACTCTTCTCTCTCTTTCTCTCTTTCCTCTTCTCTTCTCTTTCCTCTCTCTCTCTCTTCTCTCTTTCTTTTCTCTCTTCTCTCCCTCTTTCCCCCTTTTTTCTCTTCTCTCAGTCTCTCTCTTTCTCGTCTCTCTTTCTCTCTCCTCTCTCTCTCTCTCTCTCTCTCTCTCTCGTCTCTCTTTCTCTCTCCTCTCTCTCTTTTCTCTCTTCTCTCCCTCTTTCCCCCTTTTTTCTCTTCTCTCAGTCTCTCTCTTTCTCGTCTCTCTTTCTCTCTCCTCTTCCCTCTTATTCTCTTCTATCTTTCCCCTCTCTTCTCTTTCTTTCCCTCTCCTGTCTCTCTCTCCCCATCTCTCTATCTTATCTCCCTCTCCCCCCCTTCTCTCCTCTCTCAGTCTCTCTCGGTGTCTCTCTCTCTCTCCCCTTCTCTCTCTTCTCTCTCTTCCCCCTTGTTCTCTTCTTTCTTTCCTCTCTCTCTCTCTTCTCTCTCCCCTTTTCTCTCATCTCTCTCTTCTCTCTCTTTTCTCCCTTTCCCTTCTCTCTCCTCCTCTCTATTTTCTCTCTCTCTCCTCTTGTCTCTCTTCTATGTCTCTGTCCTTCCTCTTTTACTCTCTCTCCTCTCTCTTTTCTCTCACTCACTCTCTCCTCTCACTCTCCTCTCTTTCTCCTCTCTCTCCTCTCTCTGCCCCTCCCTCCCCCTCTCCTACAATTGCTGTTTGCATTCCACCCTTTCTATGCTGATCTATGACCTTAATCAAGATTTGGCTGAGTGGTTTGTTTCTGCCTTTCCCCCTTCTGAGTCTTCCTGCCTGTCCAGATTATTCTTCATGATGGGGCGGAGGGGAGGGGAAGGAGAGGGAGATACTTTCAAACAAAACCGCAACTCAACTTGTGAGGCAAAATTTCCTCAGGCACCCTTCCTCCTCTTGAACATCGCAAGCAGCCAGCATAATCTTGTAGGGAAGGAGAGCAGCATAAAAGCAAACAAATATTAATCTTGACGCCATGTGGGAACCCTGTGACCTGATGTGATCTAGGGTCTCCTGCTTGAGCAGTGGGTTGGATCAGAAGACCCCCAAGGTCCCTTCCAGCTCTGATTGACTGACTGACCTGGTCCAAACCCCAATCTTTTCTCTCACTGCCCCTAACCACTCAACCGGCCATCAGTGGACTCCTGATCCCAGCTGGATGTCCTTCAGACTTCTCCTGAGGACCTTCCCATCATTGAAGGATGGCCTCCTTCTTCCAAGGGTTGGAGGAAGTCAAGGTACCCCTCCTCCAAACCGAAGCCCCTCTCCTCTCTCTCCCCCTGCAGTGCTCCCAAAAGTGGTGCTGTACCCAGAGAAGACGGTGGAGATGGAGGAGCCCAACATTCTGATCTGCATGGCGGACAGCTTCTCTCCGCCGGTGCTGAACATGACCTGGCTGAAGAACGGCCAGCCGGTGACCGAAGGGGTGCAGACCATGGATTACTACCCCAAGAAGGACCACTCCTTCCGCCGGTTCTCCTACCTGCCCTTCGTCCCAAACGGGGACGACGTCTACATCTGCAACGTGGAACACTGGGGCCTCGAGAAGCCCCTTGGCAGGAGTTGGAGTAAGCAGAACAAGGGGGGCAGAGGGTGGGCAGCCTTTTGGGTCAGGGGTCCCATGTATTTCAAGCAATTTGAAAAGGGGACAGTGTCCCCTTTGGGAAACTCCAGTCCCAAGATTGCCTTCCTCATGCCTGTCTGTCCCACATCTGCCCACACCCAGGTGTTCCAGGTGGTGCTGAATAGATGGGGGATTCCCCCTCCCCACACCTTAAAGAGGCAGAAAAGAGGCCTGGGGGTGGGTATCAAATCCTATTGAGGATCTTAGTCTGTGGGGGAGAAGGAGGGAGGGGGCGGGAGACATGGTGGCATCTTCCCACAGAGGCAGGGGTCTCTCAGGGTGGTAGACGTGGGGAAGGAGACATTCTCCAGGCAAGGTGGAAGCAACGGGTGGCAACTCCGCAGGGTGAGATCCGAACTTGAACTAAAGGAGGCCTTTCCTGATGGGGAAAGCAATGAAGCAGGGGAACTACCTGCCACTTGAAGCCATGGAGGAGGGGAGGTTTCAAGAAAGGGCTGGTCAGCCATTTGTCTGGGAAAGTTTGACAGTTCCTGCTCTGGGCAGGGGGTTGGACTAGATGACCTCCAAAATCCCTTGCAGCCCATGGCTTCTGCGACTTACTGAAATTGGATTTGTGCTGACTGCCAGCCCCCCCACCCCAACCGTCAAAGTAATAACTCCCAGGGAATTCCCGCAGTGCCCACTGCTCGGATGGCAGCATCCCCACTTTGTCCCTTTCTCCTTCTCCTCCCATAGATTTCAATACCCCACAGCCCCTCCCGGAGACGACCGAGACCGTGGTGTGCGCGGTGGGCCTGGCGATAGGCCTTGTGGGCATTGTGGTTGGCACCGGCCTGATGATAAAGAGCCGGAAGATGGGAGAGGCCAGCTATCGCCGAGGAAACCTGTGAGTTCCCAGAGACCCTCCAGTTTCACATTGGGGGGGGGGGCAAGGGAGGGAGAATCCAGTAGGTTGGCATCAGCCTGGTCGGGAAGTTTCACAGTAGGACCCAGGCTCAGGCTCAGCTAGGAAGTGAGGGAATACTGCAAAGCCCCAGAGAGCCACTAGAGGGCAGACAGTGGGCATCTCTGTTCCGCCCCCCGAGTGGCCACCTGACGTTTTGTATGGGGGAGGTTCCTTTCATGCGTGTGACGCGTGAATCGTCGCGTGTATTTCTCTGGACTCCGTTGCTTCGTCAAGAAACCGCAAATTCCTTTTATTGTTAAACAAACACCATCAATTTGAAGTCTGAAGAGAGGCAATCGAGGGGGTCAAACCAGTCAAGATGGGAGCCACAACTAGAGAGGGGGAGGGAGATCCAGTTGTAGCATTGTGGCCTCCGTCTTGATTTTTTGGGAAACCCTCCCCCATAGTCCTTATCCCTAAAGTAGTTGAACCATCTGCGTGATTCAGCATCCAGTTCAGTTGAGGTTTGCTTAGAGCAGGGGTGTCCAAACTTGGCAACTTTAAGACTTGTGGACTTCAACTCCCAGAATTCCCCAGCCAGCTCTGCTGGCTGGGGAATTCTGGGAGTTGAAGTCCACAAGTCTTAAAGTTGTCAAGTTTGGACACCCCTGGCTTAGAGGAAGCCTTGGTGGGTTGGTTTCTCCCCACTTAGCTCCTCAGCTGGGGGTGGGGTTCATTCTGAAGTGGGGGGATGTGTCTCGAGGCATCTGGAGGAAAGGGTGACCCTAGGAAGCCCCACCCATCCACTGTGGAAGACCCACAGAGATCAGACACAGCATTATACATCGGGTCTTTCTCTCCAATGGCTCGCCCACCCAGAATTCCCCCTTTCTTTCTTTCCTTCCAGGTAAACCACGATTGCAGGATTGACTCTCCGCCTCCCCTCCCCCTGTGAGCTGCATTTGTGCTGCACACTTTTCTTTTTCCGACACTTGTGACGACTCCAGAGAGCAAACCAGAAAGGGGGAGGGAAAACACTCTCTGCCCCACTGCCAACATTTTTTTCCCCACCGCTTTTGTTGGAGACCCCAGAAGTGCAACATTCCCAGTGGATCCTGCGATCCCTTGTCTTCCAAGCATTGGGTCTAGAGGGAAATGTAGGAGTGGGTTTTGGAGTGAGAGAGCTTGGGGGAGGGGAGGCGCGGGAGAGTCCTTGGTGCTCTCTGAGCTTGGTTGTTTCCTTGAAGACCTTTCAACGACCCAACTAGCTAACATTATCAGCGCTAGAAGGGAGCAATCTCTAAGCTTGGCTGTCTTCTTGCAGACGTTTCCTGACCTGGCCTATGTAACACAGTCGGCACTGATGCAATTACCTGCCCTGTTTCCCCCCAAAATAAGATCTCCCTGAATAATAAGCCCTCCCCGAAAATATTGCAACACAGCAGCAGCCTGGAGGTGACCACGCTCGCTGACTCCTGCACCTCAAAAATAACAAGGCCTTCCTGAAAATAAGGCCCAGGGCTAATAAGTTCAATAAAATAAATAAATAAATAAATATTTTCGGCATCAAAAGTAAAAAAAAAAAGACCCTCTCTTATTTTCGGGGAAACACAATCATTGGGTCATGAAATGTCTGCAGGAAGCTCGGAGAGAACTCCTCATGTCAACCCCGAGGTACAAAATATTATCCTTTATTGAGAGAAAACTCAGGACCTTTGCTGAAAAATCCCTAGCGATAGAGAAGGGCAGTTTTAGGGGGACACCTGGTCCACCCCCTGGAACCAGGGCTAGCTAAAAGGGGCACCATCTCTGCTACTCATCCTCCCCCACCTCTCGAGTTATTTCCTCCCCACCCTTTCTGATCAGCTCCATGGTTTTTTCCGGGACCCCTTTGTTGTCGGGGAAGGCACGGAGGACGATCCCTTAGCTCTTCAATGACACACACACACACCATCTTGGTCTGTCTCGAAGACCTCCCGTCAGGCAACCCCCTGCGTGCCTCGGCTGTGAAATCTGCCGTCCCAGGCCACAAATTCTCTGGAAGTCCAACCACAGCTTGCTTGCTCAGGATGAATATGAAAGCCTGCTTGCGTAGACAAAGGCAGAAGCCCCTATCCCTTTTTCAGGACCCTGGACAGTGATTTAGCTATCTCCCTTGCCCTCCCTGTTGAATTAGTAAGGTTTTTTTTTTCCTCCACTGTGTGTGCACACACACACACCCTAAAATTATGTCCTGCAAAATCAGCTCCTTAATTATTATATTTTTGCAACCGCTGCAGAATAGGAATGCTTCCAGGCTGTCTAATGCTTCTTCTTTCGAATAAAGATATTACTCAACTGTGTGCGTGTCTGTTCCTGTCCCTTTGGTGCTTTTAGAAAGGGAAGCGGTGTCGGTTGTGGTTTGTAGGGGGCTTTTTTTGGTGGGGGGAGGGAGGGTTAAAGGAGCCAGAAGGCCATGGATTTCATGACGGCAGAATAATCCATTCTGTGGATGTTTAAAAAGGAATATAAAATTGGAAGTAAACATTTTCCTTTTACGGGCATGTTGGTGAAGGACTTTGGAAAAAATGATGATTTTTACAATAGAATAGAATAGAAGAATAGAATAGAATAGAATAGAATAGAATAGAATAGAATAGAATAACAGAGTTGGAAGGGACCTTGGAGATCTTCTAGTCCAGCCCCCTGCTTAGGCAGGAAACCCTACAACACCACTTCAGACAAATAGTTGTCCAATCTCTTCTTGAAAACTTCCAGTGTTGGAGCATTCACAACTTCAGGAGGCAATGTTTGCTGGTAGTCCTCAGCATACAACCACAACTGAGCTCAAAATGTATGTTGCTGAGTGAGAAATTCTTTTAAGTGGGTTTTGCCACATTTAATCAGGGGAACAGAAGTTGCCTCCAGAAGTTGTGAATGCCCCAACACTGGAAGTCTTTAAGAAGATGTTGGATAGCCATCTGTCTGAAACGGTATAGGGTTTCCTGCCTAGGGAGGGGGGTTGGACTAGAAGACCTCCAAGGTCCCTTCCAACTCTACTATTGTATTGTATTGTATTATGACTTTTCTGGTCACGTTTAACAGAATCACTGCAGTCGTTAAACTAGCAACACGGCTGTTAAGTGAACCTGGCTTTCCCCAGTGTGTTTGCATGTCAGAAGGTTGCAAAAATCACATGGCCCCCAGGACATTGCAATCGTCACAAATGTGAGTCAGTTGTCAAGCATCCAAATATAAATCACATGAACGTGGGGAATGCGGCAATGATCATAAGTGTGAAAAATGATCATAAGTCACTTTTTTCAGTGCCGTTGTAACTTTGAATGGTCACTAAATGAAGACAAGGACTGCCCGTAGATGATGACAGTGCAGAAAATTAAATAAGTGCAAATGGAAACTCACAATTGACAAAAATGGATGGGGAAAATGGATTTGGTTGGGAAGGCAATGCAAAGATTTTTAAACAGAAGATTTTTACTTGGTCCTGTTTTCGTTGGGAAATCGGTTCTTTTTTAGGCTTGAAATAGGGAAACAAAATAGGCCTTCGTTTTCAGATTGAATAATTGTTTCAGAAATTTAGTTTTAGAAATGGCTGGTAATAACTAAATATAATTCAAAAGTCAAATGTAGTTAGTATTTTCACGGCACTGAAAAGGGTCAACGCATTTTTTTTCTTTTTTTCTATCCTGACCCCCCCCCCCTCTTTTTAAAAATCTTTAATTATATTGCATTTTATAGTACAATAAACTTTAATAAAGCCTTGCGGGGGGACGGACGGACGAATCTCTTCCGCAGAGATGCGAAGCTTTCAAGGCAGCCGCGTAGCTTAAGTGGGGAATCGGACGAGAAAACGGCTTTCCCTGCCTGGCAACTAGTGACCAAGCCTGTTTCAGAGTTTTGATTGGCCTCTTCGTGGAAAGTCCCATCCAAGTGTGGAAAACCCCTGGCGTGGGTCCAGCGGAGTGTGTGGGAGGGGCTGTAGAGTGGGGAGGGGCATTGCAAAGCAACTGACGATTGGACTCTCGGTTTCTTGAGGGAAATTGGACCCCGCTTCTGCTTTATTAGGTGGCAATAAGCCAATAAACTAGCGGCGACTTTTATTTTCCAAAGAGGTCCGTAGTTGGAATACTCCAGGTGACACCGCCCCCCAAGGCAATCCTTGGTCTTTGACCCCGGGCGCTGACCCCAGGGGGAAGGAAGCGCACTTTGCTCTTGCTCAGAGGCACTGTCTTCTACCCCATCGCCTAGATTCAGCCCTGTGTCAGTCGTTCTTGGATCTGACACACTGAGGGGAATAGCAACATTGGTGCGGGAGGGGAGCGCCCCATCTTCACGTGTGTGTGTGTGCGCGCACGCGCTTGCTAGGACTACAGCAGTTATTTCAGTGATCAGCCTGGGTGGGGTGGGGGATATATGAGGCCCTTTGGCAGGCTTCCCCCCCCCCGCAGTAGCTCTTGCGAGTGTGTGTGTGTTTTGTGTCCGCGAAGAAACTGCCATCCGAAAAAGGATTCCCGGTAGACTGGCTTCACAAAGGCAAGGGTTGTGTTACACGCCCCGATGTCACGCGACAAACGCGGGCGGAGTTCCAACAGCCTCAGAAAGTGCCCGAACATGAAAAGCAAGAAACGGAGAGAGAGGACAGGAGAGAAAGAGCAAGAAGGGGAGGGACGGAGGGAGAGAAAGAGCGAGAGGGAGGGAGGGAGGGAGGGAAAGAGAACAAGAGAAAGAGGAAGGGAGAAAGGGGAAGGGAGGGAAAGAGCGAGAGAGGAAGAGGGGGAGAGGGAGGGACGCAGCGAAAGAGACTGAGAGAGAGGAAGAGAGGAGGAAGGGAGAGAGAGGGAGGGAGAGAAAGAGCGAGAGAGGAAGGGGGAAGATTGAGGGACACAGAGAAAGAGAGTGAGAGCGAGGAAGGGAGGAGGAAGGGAGAGGAAAAGCGGGAGAGAAAGAAAGGGAGGGAGAAAAAGAGCAAGAGAGGAAGGGGGAGAGAGGGACGCAGAGAAAGAATGAGAGGAAGAGAGGAGGAAGGGAGAGAGAGAGAGGGAGAGAAAGAGCGAGAGAGGAAGGGGGAGAGAGCGAGGGACACAGAGAAAGAGAGTGAGAGAGAGGAAGAGAGGAGAAAGGGAAAAAAAGAAGGAGGGAGAGAAAGGGAGGAAGAGAGAGAGGGAGGGAGAGAAAGAGGGAGAGAGAAAGGGAGAGAGAGAGAGGAAAAGGGGAGGGAGGGAGAGGAAAAGAGTGAGGAAGGGAGAGAAAGGGAGGAAGAAAAAGGAAGAGAGGGAGGGAGGGAGAGAAAGATCGAGAGAAAGTAAAAGAAAGAGAGTGGGAGAGAGACGGGGGGGGGGGGAGATGCTGATTCAAAGTCATCCCGGAAGCGGCAGTGGGAAGGGGTTCTCTCCTCCCCGCCCCATGAGCTGCGCGGGCCCAGCCGATTAAGAAAATGATGGTTGGGGGCGGGGGTAGATTCACGGAGAACTTCACTTCTCCCTGCTCGCCTTAAAGGCCGGCAGAGGCCTGCTCTGCCCCGCACAGTGTTAGGGAAACCATTAGGAACGGTTTTCTTTGCATCTCTGCTGCCCCTGCTGGTCCTGCCGAGGTCTGCGAGGGCTGGCCAAGCAAGGCGGATGCAAGCTTTGTGGAACGTGGCTGCCATCTGGTGGTCATCGAAGGCCTTTGCCGATGGTGGGGAATAAGGGCCAGCAGACATGGGAAGCTGCCCGCCTGGGCCTCATCCTCTTAATTTTCTCCTCCTTCTCCTTCTGGAGCAGGTGAGGTAGCCAGGTGAGGAGGCAATCCCCCAAATACCCCACAAAAGGCTGCCTTGGAGTGATGCATTTGATTTTTTACCTTTGCATAAATAAATCCCAGGAGATACATCAATATTTCTCCAAGAAATGGTAATGCAGATTCAGACATTGAAAATCGAGCTTCAGCTTCGAGCTTTGTAACCCAAGGTTAGAAAATATTGGTGTAAGATAAGAAAGTGGCTGGAAGAGATGATTGAACAGAGGATAGAGTTGAGGCCGGAATTGTTTCTCCTGGGTATTTTTGATGGGAAAATGGGGAAAAAAACTACAATACATAACATTACATATATTAACCGCAAGTAGAACCATCTTAGCACAGAATTAGAAACAGATACTTCTCCAGACACAATTATAAGTAGAAAAATCTATGAATGTGCAGAAATGGATAGACTCAATCAATCAATCAAATCAAACTTTTATTTATAAACCGCACCCTTTCCTAAACAGGACTCGGGGCGGTGTACAGTCATTATTAAAATTAAAAAGTATTAAATTATTAATAATTATTAAAATCATTATTAAAAACCATATACATATCAAAATAGATGTGCATAAATATACATATACATAAACATGGACATAGACGGAGGAGGTAGAAAATATACTGTACCATATTTAATTAAAAATACTAATAAAATTACTAATAAAATTAAAATTCCCTTAAAAATTCCACAATAAGATGTTTGCCAGGAGGTGAAAGATGGAGCTATAAATCTGCTAAGCCAGCTAATTGGAACAGGTGGGTCTTAAGCTTCTGTCGTAAGGAGCAGAGGTCGTTAGTAGTTCTAATATCAGTCTATAATTCTAATAGACTGTCTATGGAAATGAAGGAGAGGGAAGAAACCGAGTACTATCAAATTTGCAATATGAAAGGTATAGCTTAGAAACATAGATGTATGGATATAGGAATAATTAGGAAGGTATAAAAATGTATTTGAATAACAAATGGTTATGCTAGTACTGTCAAAAAGGATTGTAACTAACTATTTTAAAAGGTATTTGTAGTTTAAAGTTTTAAAATTTTCAATAAAGGTTTAAAAAATTTTTGGGAATAGATGGTACTCCTGGCTTGAGAGTAAACATAAAACCTAAGGTATAAAATGAAAAAGTATAATATATAGAATGCAATTTTTAAAAGAAATACATGATATCGATGTGTGAGTGGATGTTATTGTAATTTAAGTAAGGATATAATTTAGGATAGTGATACGAAGTTACAATTTTTGTAAATAGGATTGTTACGAAAGATATCGATACGGATGTGTAAAAGCTGTTACAGGTGTAAATTTACGTTTTGTGTTTTAAATGTTGGAAAATTTAATAAATACTATTTTAAAAAAAGAAAAGAAAATCGAGCTTCAGTATTTATGTATCTTGTAATAATTATGTCATTAAGGATCGTGAGCCAAGTGGGATGGGGGAAACGGACAGCCACCATGCTGGAAGACAGAGATAAAGGCCATCGCCTGTGCTTCTCAGACGTCAAACTTCCTACAGAGGCCAGAGAAACTGGCTCCCCGTGAAGGAGAAGGGGGAGAATCATACAGAGAGTCCTCTGGAAAGCAAGAGCTGACCGTGCAGTGGAAGGCTAGAGACACGTGTCACGGGGGTCGTGGGAAAAACAAGTGGGCCGTGGCTAGAGGAGACCTCTAGATTTCAGGCCTCATCGGCTAGTAGCCTGGGATTTCCACATTTCAGCAGTCGTTGCCACACCGAGAGATTGCTTCGCTCGTGGACCACCTGTGTCCTCTTTGGGACACCCCCCCCCCTCCAAAGTGAACACGGAACTGCGTAGCCCCGCTTTGCGTTCAAAGGCTTCCGGCTTTCTCCGCAGGGAGAGATCACCAGAGATTCTGCCCGGAGACAGATGACTCAACAGAAGGAAGGCTTCCCATTGGCGCAACTGAATCCTGGCAACTCCGAAATATCTCTCTCAAGCCCCGCCTCCACTTCTCCTGTTTCTTGGGGAGGCGCTTGTGGAAAGCCTCCATTGGCTCCGCCTGTTCCTGCTGCTTGTAGGGACGTTGGCCGGGAGCCCTGGAAGCGAAGGGAGGGAGGGGGAACCACAGTAAGGGTGAGGGAGTGGGAGGGACCATTATTGCTGCCTGGGGGGGGAGTTGAGTGAGACCCTGTCCCCCGATGACAGTTAAGCGAGGCGGGAGCTCCACCCCTTTGCTCTTCCTCTCCCAGTGCGATTCCCTCAGACGGAGAAGCGGGAAAAGGGGGCCCGAGAGGGGTGGGAGGAGCCTATTCTGGCGGGAAGAGACAGACGCGGCTCTGAGGGAAGCGCCAACATCGAGGGTTCCTTTGTGAGGGATTCGACTTCTCCTTTCTCTGCGTCAGATACTCAATTGGGCGTCCTTCTGCTCCCCTAGTCTGCCTGCATCCCTGCAGTGTCCCCCTCAGGAGCCCCTTTCCGGCTTCTCTGAGTCAAGGCCACCGGGCAGTTGCAATGAGGTGACTGAGAGGTAACGGTGTCCGATTGGATCGTGTCATGGACATGTGGGTGTCCATGAAGCCTCTGGAGGGCCGGGGGAGGCTCTTTTCGCCCTCCCCAGGCTCCTATAAAGTCTCTGGGGCCTGGGGAGGGCGAAAAATGGCTTTAAAAAAGGGTGAACTCAGCTGGCCAGCGCCCGCATGAACGCTGCCCAGCTGACAAGACAGCACCTTCTCTGCCCTGACAAATGGCTCCGTGTGCCATACTTTCGCCATCCCTGCCCTATACCGTTTCAGACAAATGGCTCTCCAACATCTTCTTAAAGACTTCCAGTGTTGGGGCATTCACAACTTCTGGAGGCAACTTCTGTTTCACTGATTAATTGTTCTGTCAGGAAATTTCTCCTCAGTTCTAAGTTGCTTCTCTCCTTGATTAGTTTCCACCCATTGCTTCTTGTTCTGCCCTCAGGTGCCTTGGAGAATAGTTTGGCTCCCTCTTCGTTGTGGCAACCCCTGAGATATTGGAAGACTGCTATCGTGTCTCCCCTAGCCCTTCTTTCTCTTAAGCTAAACATACCCAGTTCCTGCAACCGTTCTTCATATGTTTTAGTCTCCAGTTCCCTAATCATCTTATGTTTTAGTCTCCACATCTTTTTTACATCGGGGTGACCAGAACTGAATGCAGTATTCCAAGTATGGCCTTACCAAGGCTTTGTAAAGTGGTATTAACACTTCACGTGATCTTGATTCTATCCCTCTGTTGATGCAGCCTAGAACTGGCTTTTTTGGCAGCTTCTGCACACTGCTGGCTTATATTTAAGTGGTTGTCCACTAGGACTCCAAGATCCTTTTCACAGTTACTACTATTGAGCAAGGTATCACCTATATTGTACCTTTGCATTTTGTTTTTCATGCCTAAATGTAGAACCTGACTCTTTTCACCACTGAATTTCATTTTATTAGATAGTGCCCAATGTTCAAGTTTGTCAAGATCCTTCTGTATCTTAAGCCTATCTTCTTATGAATTGTAATAATTGATGTTGTGTTTTTATACCTCCTCCGTGCGATATGCGATTTGTGTTATGTATTTTTATTGTACGCCGCCCCGAGTCCCTTCGAGGAGAAGGAGCGGCATATAAGTCTAATAATAATAATAATAATAATAATAATAATAATAATAATAATAATAATAATAATAATAATTCATTTCACTAGACTAGATAAACAAAGTTGGAAGGGACATTATAGGTAATCTAATCAAACCCCCCCCCCCCAGCCCAAGCAGGAGACCCTACAACAGATGGCAGTCTAGGCTCTTCTTGAAAGCTTCCAGTGATGAAGCTGCCGCAACCTCTGAAGGCAAACTGTTCCACTGTCAATTATTCTCACTGTTAGAAAATTTCTCCTTATTTCTAGGTTGAAATCTAGGTTGGTTAGTCATACCCAAATCCTGCAACCATTCTACAAATGTTTGATCACCTTTGTTGCTCTTCTCTGAACTTTTTCCAAAGTCTCAACACCTTTTTTGTAGTGTGGTGACCAAACTTGGAGTATTCCAGGTGTGGACTTACTAAAGCTTTATAATGTGGTACTAATACTTCACGAGGTTTCTTTTTCAAACATTTTTTTATTTTTTAAATAAAAACAAATTAAAATAATCCTCCATTACAAAGTTGTAGAAAGTATGTCAATTGGTTACACAGAGTTTTTGTGCATCCCTTCCACCGTCATCATCTCTAATTCATATCAAATTATCAACTTTACATCACATATATTTATATATAATTGTTATCATCATACCTCATCCTTCATATAACTATAGTTGTTTTAATGCCCCTTTATAACAAACATTCCAAAATTTAAAACAAAACCACATCGTGGCATTCCCTTATCTATTTTCAATATCATTCAATCACATTATTCCTTTATAACACATTCAAAATAAAAAATCAATTATGTTTAATAACAAAGTTTTTAAACCTCTTTTCTTAATCATTGTTTACAACTTTTATTCAATTTCCCTTTTATCCTGTCAATACAAATTATTGCATTATCATCATTATCAGTCATTTATTTAGCAATAGTTTGACTAAGTTTAACTAACCTTTCCCCCTTTTTTCATCATTTAAAATTTTTACCAAATTTCCTCTTATCAAACCAATACATATATATCTACATTGTTATCCTTATCAATTATTTATCTAACTTTATCCATTAACACTACATTTTTAACATAATTCTCTAATTTTAACAAAAATTTTAAACCTTTTCTTAATCATTGTTTGCAATTTATATCCAATTTTCCCTTTTATCATGTCAATACAAATTATTACATTATTATCATTATCAGTCATTTAGTTTAACTATGTTTAACTTACTTTTTCTCCTTTTTTCACCATTTAAAAATTTATACCAAATTTCCTCTTATCAAACCAATACATATGTATACATTGTTATCATTATCAATTATTTACCTAACTTTATCTTTATGACTACATTTTTAGCATAATGCTCTGATTTTAACTAAATTTGACTAGTTTTTTATTGTTAGTTTTCATATCTCAACCTGTGTCTTTCCAGTAATAGTGTAGTCCTATTTCTTTTGCCATTTGTGGAATTGATCTTCTGGTTATTTCCTTAATCAAATTTGTTTGGACTTCTCTTCGCAACTTGTTGCTTATTACATATCTTATAAAATCTCGAAACCCTCCATCAGCTTCCTTAACCAGTTTATCTTTGGTTATCAGTAGTGTTTTGGTCAAAATTTCTCTCCTTAAATCCATCCATTCTTCTCTTTTTCCTTTTCTATACCATGAAATCTGTAGTGAAGCACCTTTCCATCTACCTTCCCTTTCCTTGTTCCACTCTTTCCATCTCCAACCACACTCAGTTCACTGTCAATATCCATGATTATCTTGCCTCTTTGTTCATTTTCCCCCTGGGTTTTTAGGACTCCAGCCTCCACTTTTTCCATTTGCTGAATATCTTCCATTTTTCCATCAGGTTTTACCACATTAAAATTTATATCTTCAATATTTTCCAATCTCTTCTCAATTCTCTCTGTTGTTTCTAATAATGTTTGAATTCCCAACATAATCTGTTGTAATGTTATGGTTTCTTTTTGAAGCCGTGTCATCCTTGCAATTAATAAACACTGCCACTCTAGTTTAAAAACAAATCTTTGTTTTCACTTCTTTCCAGCTAGCAACAAGCATCCAGAGAGCACCTGCGTAAACAATCCATGCCCTTCTTTATAAACAAGCTGAAGCCTTTGAAGTTCATGGTCAAAATGATCAAAGGGAACAAAGAAAAAGCAATGTTTCCAGGTCTCAACCTCCAACCTCCAAGTGGCAGTGTACTTTCTTTTCCCTCTAATGTTGCTACCCTTTTTATACACCTCTTAAATCTTCTTTATGTTTCAGGCTTTGGAAGAAATAAACTTCTTAAATGAAACCAAATAAAAAGAAAAAATCCATCCTAACCAATATTGTAGAAGTAAAGGAAATAATTTAATCCATAGATAAAAAAAGAAATAGAAGAAAATCTGAAACTTTCACTTTAAAAAGTAAAAAAATATTCACAAAACTTCCATCGATAGAAAAAATAAAATTTAAAAAAAGATAACACACTGTCCAAGAATGCTTAATTCCGCTGCTTTTTTCCTTTTCTTTATCAATTTAATTTAACTTCAATCTTTTTTGGGTAGTCTTTTATAAAAATGAAATTTCCTCACCAGATGGACACACTTTCTCTTTCCGCTTTTCCTTCCGTTGTGGAGCTGTCCTGACTTCAAGCAGCTTGAGGCTGTGCTTTTTGTCGCCAGCTAGAAGAGATTCTCTTGGCTCAATCAGGGACTTTGTGATGTCTCTAAGATCAGCAAGACGTACTCTTCCCTGTTACTGTCTCTTCGGGACGGTTTAGGTCCAGATGGACCGTCCAGGGGCAAAAGTATCGACTACGATCTCGGAGCCCCGAGATCGCACATTGTATCGTCATGATGTCATCTCCTTACTCAATACTTCACGAGGTTTTGATTCTATTTCGGTCTGTACATATAAATATTTGGGAGAGACTTTCACTTGCACAAGTTTGGTACTTGCAACCAAACCGGTGCACACACATATGGAAAAAAATAGCTTAAATACTTTGCTAAGTTTAAAGGGCAGTGTTTTCAACACAACTAAAGCTAACATTAATATACACACATATATTTTCTCTTGCTCTGCTTGCATTCACCAGATCTTCACAAAGCCAGGAGGCTGATCCCAGACTCGCTTCAGATGTTGATTCTGCCTAAATAAAGCAGCTTGTGATCAAGCCAAGGTTGTGAGGTTTTGGAGAAATAATTGAGAAGACAATTGTTCAACAGATTTTTTTGAGCAACAAATTAACTGAATATGTAATAACTTTGGAATTTAAAAATCTATCCTGAGAACTTTCCATACATTTATTGAGTTGCTCCTATGGCGATCCTCTGAGAGAAGGAAGACTGTTTCACCAGGTTTTTCCACGGATGTCATTCTTTTTACACTCCATATCTTTAGATGGAGTGGATCTTATTACACAAATTAAGGAAACTTAAGTCCCTAAAGGGATCTCCGTTCCTGTTGTGGGTCAATTAATAAGGGAAATGTTGGTGGCTTTCCATAGGATATTTTTCTGCCCAATGTGGATTATTTCTTAAGAAACATTCTTTTTTCATAAAAACTCATTCTGCATTCCATACATTTCTATTTCCCTCCTGTGTGGATTCTCTTATGGGAAGTAAGGTGACTTTTCCATCTGAAGCTCTTCCCATACTCCAGGCTTTTATAAGTTTTCCCTTGTGTGGGTCCTTTTATGGTAAGTGAGAGAGCTATTGGTAGTGTAAGCCTTTCCACAGTCTAGGCATTTATAAGGCTTTTCTCCTGTGTGGATCCGTTTATGAGAAGTAAGACCACTTTTTGAAGTGAAGCTTTTTCCACACTCCGTGCATTTATAGGGTTTGTCTCCTGTGTGGACTCGTTGATGGGAAGCAAGGGTACCGCTTTGCCTGAAGCCCTTCCCACAGTCTAGGCATTTATAGGGCTTTTCTCCTGTGTGGATCAGTTTATGAATATTAAGAGCACCCTTTCCCTGAAAGCTCTTCCCACACTCCATGCATTTAAAGGGTTTTTCTCCAGTATGTATCCTTTTATGCGTAGTAAGGGAATTCTTCAGAATGAACCCTTTCCCACAATCCACACATTTATAAGGTTTTTCCCCTGTATGGACCCTTCTATGGTACATCAGGTAATTATTACTTTTGAAGCTCTTCCCACATTCTATGCATTTAAAGGGTTTTTCTTCAGTATGTACCCTTTTATGGGAAGTAAGGTAATTCTTCCTACTGAAGCTTTGTCCACAATCCACACATTTATAAGGTTTTTCCTCAGAATGGATCCTTTTGTGGGACATCAGGTAACTACTACTGCTGAAGCTCTTCCCACACTGTATGCATTTAAAGGGTTTTTCTCCAGTATGCATCCTTTTATGGAGAGTAAGGGAAAACTTCACACTGAACCTTTTACCACAATCCACACATTTATAAGGTTTCCCCCCTGTATGGATCCTTTCGTGCGATTTCAGACACTCTCTGTTCGTGAAGCTCTTCCCACACTCTAGGCATGTATAAGATTTCTCTCCCATGTGGAGCTTTTTATGGAGGTTCAGATAAGCTCTCGTTTTATAGCTCTTTCCACAATCCATGCATTTATAGGGTTTTTCTCCTGTGTGGACCTGTTTATGGGAAACAAGGTAATAACTTTGCCTGAAGCTCTTCCCACAGTCTAGGCATTTATAGGGTTTTTCTCCTGTGTGGATCTGTTTATGAGAAGTAAGAGTACGCTTTACACGGAAGCTCTTTCCACACTCCATGCATTTATAGGGTTTTTCTCCTGTGTGGATCCGTTTATGAGAAATAAGAGCACTCTTTACACGGAAGCTCTTTCCACACTCCATGCATTTATAGGGTTTTTCTCCTGTGTGGATCCGTTTATGAAAAGTAAGAGCACTGCTACCACTGAAGTTCTTTCCACACTCCATGCATTTATAGGGTTTTTCTCCTGTGTGGACCCGTTTATGAGAAGTAAGAGCACTCTTTACACGGAAGCTCTTTCCACACTCCATGCATTTATAGGGTTTTTCTCCTGTGTGGACCCGTTTATGGGAAGCAAGGGAACTGCTTCCCCTGAAGCTCTTTCCACACTCCATGCATTTATAGGGTTTTTCTCCTGTATGTATCTTTTTATGGAACTTAAGGGAATTCTTCATACCAAACCTTTTCCCACAATCCACACATTTATAAGGTTTTCCCCCTGAATGGATCTTTTTGTGGGACATCAGATTACTACTACTTCTGAAGCTCTTCCCACACTGTATGCATTTAAAAGGTTTTTCTCCAGTATGTATCTTTTTATGGGAAATAAGGGAACTCCTCAGAGTGAACCTTTTTCCACAGTCCACACATTTATAAGGTTTTTCCCCTGTATGGATCCTTTTATGGGATTTCAGATAGTATCTATACCTGAAGCTCTTTCCACACTCTAGGCACTTATAGAGCTTCTGTCTGGTGTGGATCTTTTTATGAGAAGTTAAATTACCTTTCCACCCCAAGCTTTTTCCATAGTCCACACCGTTATCGTGCTTCTCCCTTGCCTGGATCATTTTATGTGAAGTAACATTATTACTGCTGGAGCTTTTTCCAGTTTTGTGGTGGTTACTAACATTGGAGTTTGCTTTGAATCTTTTTCTACTTCGACATTTCTCCGTACTTTCTTTGGAATTACGTTGGGTCAGGAAACGATCCTTTTCCACACATTCAAGAATAGATTTTTCTCTCCGATTGTGCTTCTTTTCAAGTTTTTTCCTTCCCCAATTATTTGTAGATGTCTCCTCAGGAATTTCAGTTTTGATTATTTGCAATGGCACCAAATTTGCCTCTTGGTTGTTTCCCTTCTTCTGCACATCAGATGCTTGCGGGGGAAGAAAAATAAATTAGAATAATCTACAACCTCCACTTTGGTGTCCCTATGCACAGATTTGTCTACTACTGGGCATCTGCGGAATATTAGTTATTAACTTAAAATAGTAGCATGGCTGCTCATCTAACCCTCATTCTTTGCAGTTAAAAGAATAAAACATCAGGATCTGGCACACAAATTGTCTCAACTATGAGGCACCCAACTTGCATCCAATAAGACAACATATGTAATTGCAACACAAAGGAAGACAAAATTTGTTGCTATCCTATCCCTGATCATCTTCCCAATAACTCTGCAGTAATGACCCAGGACCCAAAGATGACCACAAGAGTGAATACCAACCCTTGCTGGTCACTACACTGATCTCTTACTTCTAAATGAAACTGCTACTTAGAAGACCATGAATGGAATTAATATAAGAGGAAAAAGAAGAGATGAAATAATATAGATCGAAGTTGTAAATAAAGTATCTAGTGACACTTTGCCATGGTTTAAATTTTCCTCCAGAGGAATCCTTACCTAAAGAGGCCACCATCCTGGACATTTCCAACATGACTTCTTGATACAGGGCTTTCTGGCTGGGATCAAGCAGCAACCATTCTTCACTGTTAAAATGGATGGCCACCTCTCCAAAGGACACAGGACCCTAAAAAAGGAAGAATCCCTGTGAGCAGACAGGACAGAATTTGCAAGATCTCCTTCAATCTGCAAATCCTAAAAGCACAAATGTCTATGGAGATTTTCAGTTATCCACGGTCATGGCTGTCCCAAAAGGTGCTTTTTTGAAGAGGGAACTGGACTTTTTAGTTTTTCTTTGAAGAGACAGAATAACAGAGTTGGAAGAGACGGATTACATCTCTGGATGGATTACACCCCAGGGTTCTGAAGGAACTAGCAGACGAGATCTCAGAACCACTGAATTATATCTTTCAGAGATCCTGGAACACCGGGGAACTACCAGAGGACTGGAAAAGAGCTGATGTGGTTCCCATCTTCAAAAAAGGGAAAAAATAGATCCAGGAAACTACAGATCTATCAGCCTGACCTCAATACCAGGAAAGATTCTGGAAAAGATAATCAAGCAACGAATTTGCGAACACCTAGAGGCAAACAAAGTAATAGCCAAAAGTCAACATGGGTTTGTCAAAAACAGATCATGCCAGACTAATCTTATTGCATTCTTTGACAAAAGTGACAAAATTAGTGGACCAGAGGAATGCCGTCGATATAGTTTACTTGGACTTCAGTAAGGCTTTTGATAAGGTAGACCATAACCTACTACTAGATAAAGTAGAAGAATGTGGGTTAGACAGCATCACCACCAGATGGATTCGTAACTGGCTGACCAACCGCACTCAACGTGTAGTCCTCAATCGAACTGCATCTGCATGGAGGGAAGTATGCAGTGGAGTACCCCAAGGCTCTGTTTTAGGCCCAGTACTCTTCAACATCTTCAATGATTTGGATGAGGGAATAAATGGGGAACTCATCAAATTTGCAGATGACACAAGCTGGCAGGAATAGCCAACACTCCAGAAGACAGGCTTAAGATACAGAAGGATCTTGACAAACTTGAACATTGGGCACTATCTAATAAAATGAAATTCAATGGTGAAAAGAGTCAGGTTCTACATTTAGGCATGAAAAACAAAATGCAAAGGTACAATATAGATGGTACCTTGCTCAACAGTAGTAACTGTGAAAGGGATCTTGGAGTCCTAGTGGACAACCATCTAAATATGAGCCAGCCGTGTGCAGCAGCTGCCAAAAAAGCCAACACAGTTCTAGGCTACATAAACAGGGAGATAGACTCAAGATCACGTGAAGTGTTAATACCACTTTATAAGGCCTTGGTAAGGCCACCCTTGTCGGGTTTTCCTTGCAACTTGCTTTCCAACTCCTTTCACTTCTTCAAAGCATCCCTTCACCAACCTGCTTTCTAGCTCCATCCTCTTCCGCCACTTGCAGAGCAAAAAAAAGAAGATTGTGGGAATACATGTAAAAAAGTTCCATCAGACCTTCCAACTTCGCGAGATCTTTTTTTCCCATGAGAAGTTGGAAGGTCTGATTCAGAGGTGGGTTGCTGCTGGTTAGGTCCGGATTGGCCAAACCAGTAGTAGCGGCAGGGGGAGGGCTCCGCCCACCCACCCAAACGCTTCTACGCATGCGCATAAGCTTCCGTGCAATTGTGGCTGCTCTGGGGTGGGGTGGGGAAGTGAAGTAATTGTGGTTTGCTCTGGGGTGGGAATTGTGGATGCAAAATCCTAACCCCCGCACTCAACCCCACAGCAATCATAATGGAAAATCTTAACCCCCGCCCCATCCCACAGCACTCATTTTTTTACTTATACTTTACTTTTAAAATAATTAGTTGCTCTCTATTCTTTTGTTGTGCATTGTTTTGTTGTGGGTGGTTGAAATCTGCCAATTTTTAAGGATTCAGATTGGCTGGGAAAAGAAGTAATTTAACAAATAAATAAATAACAGTCTCGAAATACTAGAGGAAGCTACGAGGATGCCTAATTCTAAGGTGGTGTCGATTATAAAACACGATTCTTAATCTGTCCTTGGAAAAGATTCGTCATTTTGTGAATCAACCAAAATATATTAATCCTATATATGATATTAAAATAGAGCAAGAAACACAACTACGTGTACAAAATGTAGAATATTATCAATCTACTGTGTCATCTACAAATACCGGATAATGCTGACAACCGAACTGTAACCTCAGAGTATAAATATGACTTCAGCTGTTTTTACGATGATGGTGTGAGTACGACCCTCTCAGTGCAACTGAAACAAGTGTATCACGTAGATTCACAATAGCATTGTTCCAATATCTCAGGGGTTGCCACAAAGAAGAGGGAGTCAAACTATTCTCCAAGGCACCTGAGGGTAGAACAAGAAGCAATGGGTGGAAACTAATCAAGGAGAGAAGCAACTTAGAACTGAGGAGAAACTTCCTGACAGTTAGAACAATTAATCAGTGGAACAACTGGCCTCCAGAAGTTGTGAATTCTCCAACACTGGAAGTTTTTAAGAAGATGTTGGATAGCCATCTGTCTGAAACGGTATAGGGTTTCCTGCCTGGGCAGGGGGTTGGACTAGAAGACCTCCAAGGTCCCTTCCAACTCTGCTATTGTATTGTATTGTAATGTTTAAGAGGTCAAGTTTGGGACTTTTGCTTTATGGACATTAACAAGGCTGAGAATTCTTCAAGAAAAAAAGATATGATAGCTATTTCAGCGAGGGAATATTTAATTGGGGAAGATTTGCTTCAGACCATTTTAGAACGTCTAACAGAACAAACTTTTTTTATGAATACAAATAAATCTGAGAACTTTTTTATAAAAGGAGGCTTGATGGATTCTCCAGAGAAGAAAAAGACTCTGTTCTATGAAGATAATCTGGAGGGAGTGACTTAAATATGGTTTAATTAATTAGGACGGATTTTTTTAAAAAAAATTAAATATATATGTACTGTTAGAAAGCTTTAAGTTAGTTTTGTATTTTTAAAATGAGTATATATGTATACAAAGGTCTGCTGGTTCTTTAAGTAATGCTGAACACTATTTTAAAGTTGTTAAATTGATTCTTGATTCTAAATAAATCTTGATTCTATCCCTCTGTTGATGCAGCCTAGAACTGTGTTGGCTTTTTTGGCAGCTGCTGCACACATCTGGTTCATATTTAAGTGGTTGTCCACTAGGACTCCAAGATCCCTTTCACAGTTACTACTATTGAGCAAGGTACCACCTATACTGTCCCTGTGCATTTTGTTTTTCTTGCCTAAATGTAGAACCTTACTCTTTTCACCATTGAATTTCATTTTGTTAGATAATGCCCAATGATCTAGTAGTCTGTCAATGTTACTTTTGTCACAAGCCTTTGTTCATTGTGAGTTTCCCCATTTCATCTTTACAGGCTCAGGCTATAATTTAAATCCCTCTACTGTATGTTCCATTTGTGGGTTTCATCCCACCAAGTTTCCGCAATGGCAACTATCATATCTGTCTCCATTTACTTGAATTTCTAATTCGCCCTGTTTATTCCTCATACTCTGTGCATTGGTGTATAGACATTTGAGTCCATTTTGATTGACCTTGTGTTTACTGTCTACATAACCTGTGTTATGCCTGACTGCCCCTATTTTCTTGCCACTTGTGTGATTCATGTACATGGTATGGCAATCACTATTGACAGTGGGAGTGATAATCTTACCCGCACAAACATCTGTGTTACATGCACTTATAACCCTACGAATTTTAGATTGCTGGGGACAGAAATGTTCTGTATCAATTAATTCTCTGTCCCCGCTGTTCAGTTTAAATGTTTATCCAGAAAATCTGTGAATTTAATGCCAAGTAACTCAGTCCCTTTCTTGGATGGATGCAAACCATCTCTTTTATACAGTTTTTCACTGGACCAGCTGCAGACATCATGACTAATAAAACCAAAGCCTTCCCTTCTACACTGAATCCCAGCTTCAGGAAGAAGATCTCCAAAGTCCCTTCCAACTCTACTATTGTATTGTATTGTATTGTATTGTATTATTACCACTCCTTTAGCCACACATTAAACTCTGCTACACGCTGGCCCTTCCCTTTTTGTTCTTTATATATTTAAAAATAAACCACTCATAAACAGTCATGAAAATACTAAGGAGGTACTTCCAGGCATCAAGAGGTAGATGATACACGAAGCCATTTCTGCTTCTGTTTTTATCCCTTTCCCCAATGATTGGAAAACAAGATTATACTTACAATAAAGTAGATTTAGCCTAACTATCCATGTGTCCTTTCTGCTTTACTTGGGACAGGCAACATGAACTGCCATATGGGATTTTTTGAAACCAGAATTATACAAGGAATTCCACGCATCTCCAAATCTTTGTTGACAGGTTGGCCTAGTTTGACTGATTGTAAATTTAAATTTCTAATTTCCTTGTTGTACTTTGCTCAGGTTGAATCCCCAAGGAAACTAGAGGTCTCCTACTGCTCCCCCATATAAGCGGCTAACCTCTTCCTTCCTACCTGTGTCAGGAATCTAGCGGCTCTTTCAGCTTCACCAACAGAAGGAGATGATTCAGTGAAGAACGGTGACTCCATTTTGTCCACTGAGGAGAGAAACAGAATGGAAACAGGAAAGGCTTCAACTTCATCTTTTCTAGCTTGAAGGCACAACTTTCTTACCTTTCTTATTGGGTCACCTTCTACTAAGTCAACGACTAAGACCCGAGAAGACACAGAGAACTAAGGATAACTGGAATCTTTCTAGAAAATCTCCAGTCCAGTGGAATAGTCTTCCCTTACCTAGTGAGGTATCCTGATTTTTATTCTTGGGGATCCCCCTGAAAGACAGATCAGGAGAAAGATTTGTGAGATCTGCCCAATTACTCCCTATTCCTGGAAGGACCTCAGAACGTGAAATATAAGCAAAGAAGAGCAGTTAAGAGGACAGGACATAAGAGGATCTGGATTTTATTTTCTGCCCACGAAACCCTTGTGTTCCATCAGTGGCGATGGATGAGACCCAATAGGAGAGTCGCTCCATGTCACTGCGTTTTTTTTGTTTGCCAGCTGTGCTTAAACTCTAAGACATACGGTAGACTGATCTGACTCTTATCACTAAGCTCACTAGGCATGTCCATATTTTTTTCTTCTTTTTTTGTTCGCCTGCCAAGAAGGCAGGAAGGGACACTGCCAGAATGTAATCATTAGCTAGTAAGTTTCGTTTTCATTTTCTTTACAATAAAATGAGTTTCTTAGAATGTATCTCGGGTTTATTTTTCTTAATTGTGAAGTATGCTTCAAGGAAAAACCACGCTTCATCCCTCATTAAATACAATTACCCCAGGGGGGGAACAGGGCTGAATTTTCCACCCTGACACTCCAAAGGAGATACTCTTTGGAAGAACGCAAGACCAATTTAGCCAATGAGGTTCTCTAAGTATCTTAGCACATTATTAATCTCCCAAACCCTATCAGGGACACATTAAAAAACTCAAGCATGTGAAGATCCCTTCGTGCTCCCTAAAAGAAGCTTCTCTGACCTGGAGCCTTTCCTGCTTCTTCTCCTCTGCCAGGATCAGAAGGGATCTTCCAGCCACTGGCAACGCCGGGCAACTGGTCTCCGCTGGCTCGCCAAAGATCCTTCCAGTCTTCCAGGAATCTGAATGTAAATGGAGATCGAGCAGGGGGTTCCTTTTAGGCTTCCTTCTCTCCTCCCCCCTGCCCCATTGTTGCACCCCCCCCCCCCCTGCACAGCCAAGAGCAGTTATGGGCGAGTCCCCCGCTCCCTCCAACCTCACAATCCCCCTCCCTCCCCTGGGGAGCCCCTCTGGCCCCGCCCCCACCAGGTTCCCAGGGAGCAACTCGCAGCCGCAACTACCGAAGTAGAAGAGCATGCGCAGTGGCGTTAAGCAGGCGACAGCCAAGAGCGGCGCCCCCTGGTGGCGCTTAGGGTGCAATCGCGGACGTGGGTCTCTGTCTCTCTCATTCTCCGGAAGGCAGACGACAGAGAGCGAGAGGAGGGAGGGAAAGATGGGGAGCGAGGATGGAGGAGACTCGTCAAAACTTAAAGGAAAACTGACCCGGGAAAAGTATAAAGTAAAAGTGACCTTCCCTTGTCAGACCTGAAGCCAATGAGGAAACTCTGAGCGAAACTCCTTCCTGGCTGGTCCACAGCAAAGGGAACAAAGCGAAGGGAGGAGAGAGGGAGAGAGAGGGAAGGAGGAAGGGAGGAGGGGGGAGGGAGAGAGGGAGGGAGGGGGGAAGGGAGAGAGAGGGAGGGAGGGGGGAAGGGAGAGAGAGAGGGAGGGAAGGAGGGAGGAGGGAGGGGGGAAGGGAGAGAGAGAGGGGGGGAGAGGGAGGGAGGGGGGAGAGAGGGAGGGAGGGGGGAGAGGGAGGGGGATGGAGGGAAGGGGGAAGGGAGGAGAGAGAGAGAGGGAGGGAGAGAGAGGGGGGAGGGAGGGGGGAAGGGAGAGAGAGGGGGAGGGAGGTGGTATCATGGCCCAGGCTCAGAATTCAAACTCTGGGCCGGATTTAAGCACCTGGGGCACTGGACTTGGCCCACGGGCCTTGACATCCCTGCTCTAAAAGGATGTAAATGACCAGATGTCTGCAGCCTTTGGTAAATTAGCTGACCCCTCCCTCTTTGTGGCAGCCCCTCCAATAATGGAATACAGCTATCATGTCCCCCTAGTCCTTCTTTTCTGTAGACTGGCTATACCCAAACCCTGCAACCTTTCTTCATATGTTTTAGTCTCCATTGTCAGGGTTCCGATCAATGCCCTAAGGGATTCTGGGAGTTGAAGTCCACAAGTCTTAAAGTTCCCAAGTTTGGACACCCCTGCCCTAAGGAAAGCAAGAGCCTCAAGCAAAGTTTCAAGCAAAATCCAGATGTTGATTAGGAGTGTTATGTCAGCATGGACCAAGTGAAACCCTGACTTCACTCAATTCTCACCTTGCCTCTGACCCTGTTTCCCCCACCTCCCAAGGTGTGTCATCAGTTAACGAAGCAATTCCACGTGTCGTAGAAGTCACTCCCTCCAGCCATTAACTGGTTTTCTGTGGAGATGGCCTTGACTTCGTCCAGCTAGGATGTGTTTTGTTTGGGCTGGTGTGCAAATTCCTTGATGCAGCTGCAACGCTCGATTCCTCATCCTCCTGCCTATGGCAACTCGGGAGCAGGTCAGGAAAGCTTCACGGGTTGACACCCAGGCCTTTAATCATCCTAGTTGCTCTTCTCTGAACTTTTTCCAAGGTCTCAACATCTTTTTTGCAAAGTGGTGACCAAAACTGGATGCAGGATTCCAGGTGCGGCCTTACCAAGGCTTTATAAAGTGATACTGATACTTCACGTGATTTTGATTCTATGCCTCTGTTCGTGAGTACGTTAAATTTCAATCCCCCAGGGTAGGAGTGGGTTGCTGCCGGTTTTACTACAACCCAGAGCATGTGTACGCTGTTCCCTGTAAATTGTCCTTCACACATGCGCAATTTACAGTGAACTGCGCACATCTACACTAAAAAACAAAATGGCGGTGGCACAGCAGCGATGAGGGAACTGGTCCGGGGCACGGGAGGCCTGGGTCACTGGCGGTTCTGCGGCCCAGGCCTGAATTCCACTACCGTTTTGGGCGAACCGAGTCAAACCGGGAGCAACACACCTCTGCCCCATGGGTTTTGGGATACGTTCTGTGAGTTAGCCCACTTGAGGTATGTTGAATCAAGAATTGTGGCCCAACGAGGCACCCTGTTTAAGGTTACAAACAGACACAAGAGGTTTAATAGAATATCGATAGTAAAACCTTTAATGTAAGTAAGTTCTATTTGGAAAGTCTCAAGGAAAAACATAGGATGGGCTTTCCCCTTTTCCTATCAGCCTCCCAAGCAGGACCACACTGCAGGGGTGTGGTTAATGGGCAGGCACTGGATGGAGCGAGAATCTGCCCCTTTAGGACCAGGGATTGCTCTCCATCTCATCTCCTGGGACTCGAAGGGGGTCCAGGTTCAGCCGAGAGGTCCAAAGGGCAGCTCCAGAGTGACCTTGACAAGATGGAATTATCCCTAATTGACTTAATTAGAGGGTGAATCAAGAGAGGACCCCTCCCTCCCTCCCTCCCTGTAGATCAGTGGTGGGTTGCTAACCGGTTTACTACTGGTTTGCTCACGCTTACGCAAAGCTTCTGCATATGCACAGAAGCGTCCAGGCAGGTGGGTGGAGCCTCCCACCGCCACCACAACGGGTTCGGCCAAACCGGGCCGAACCAGGAGCAACCCACCTCTGCTGTAGATGTTTCATATTAACAAAGAAGACGGGCCTACAATGGGGGTGGCACCAAAGAAGGGAGCCTGGCATCATTTTGCCAGAAACTTTGCAAAATATCGAAAGAAAGAAGGGCAACTCATAAAGGAGGGATGCTCCCTTCCGTTGCCCTCTTCAATTTCCCAAAACTTGGGAGACACCCTAGATCGGGTACTATGTAGTGTTGTGTAGAGCAGTGTTTTTCAACCTTGGCCTACCTGAAGATGCGTGGACTTCAACTCCCAGAATCCCCCAGCCAGCAAAGCTGGCTGGGGAATTCTGGGAGTTGAAGTCCACGCATCTTCAGGAAGGCCAAGGTTGAAAAATACTGGTGTAGAGTGTCTGTGCGCATTCAATTGCATTGCAGGAAAAGCTGCCAAACGGCCTCCAAAACAGAGAATTAGGCTTTTTAAATTCTCTGTTATGGAGCCTCCCCCAGTCACTCAATATTTTTTTATTTAATGGAAGGGAAATAGAAGATACTCACCTGCAGGTGGCTGGATGAGCATTGCTGGAAGGAGAAAATGACCCAATGAGAACTGTTCATGGGCTGGAGCACTGAGGGAGTCCTCCCCCACTTCAACAGCCCATAATAGGTTGCATGATCTTCCCTTAATAGCCCCTCACAGGAGAGAGGTCCCCAAACGAATTTCTCAGAGGGACAAGCAGTCTTGCTATTTGATGCCCCTCTTTGCCATCTGCTCACTAAGCTTCACAAGATGTCTCCCCTAGTTGGTCCCCATCCCTGCAACCTCTCCTCCACCCCCCCCCCGACTCACCTTTCTTGCTCTTCAGGTAGGAGAAGAGCCCCATAGCCAGGAAGGCCACTCCTATCACGGCCCCCACAGCCCCCGTCCAGAGTTTCCTCCTGGCAGAGCTGGAGGAACGGGGCTCTGAGGAAGGAGAAGGAGCTTTACCTGAGCAGGAGGACCAGAGACCCACCATCCCCCAGGAGGAGTGTCCATTCCGGTTCTACCCACAGAAAGCGTCTCTCCCACTTCTCAGGGCAGGATGGCATCCCCAGAGAAGGGGAGGGAGGGAGGAGAGGGGCTTACCCCACTGGACGGTGATGGGGGCTTCCAAGCTGGTGTGCCCCACCTTGCAAGTGTAGACATCCCCCCGCTGGGGCTGGGTCTCCAGCATCACCTGGAGCTGGTAGGTCCAGTCTCCATTCTGGAGCTCCTCCCCATAGGCCACGCCCTCCTTTTCTGGCCGTCCGTTCTTCAGCCACTGGACCTCGATCTCCACGGGGTAAAAGCCCGTCGCGGTGCAGAGGAGGATGGTGTTGGGGGAATCGGGTTCCATCTTGGTGGGGGAGATGGTGACGGTGGGCTTGGCTGGAGGGAAGGAGGGACATGAGAGACACAACAGAGCCCAGAACAGAAGACCAAACGCAGAAACCATTTTAATTTTTAAATGACAGAATAAAGGCAAAATAACAATCTTGGCCGCTGTCTAATAAAAAGAAAGAACGATCAATCCAATTTATATGGTTTCTCATCTCACCTCTGAGCATCAAACAGTTTTAAAAAATAAGAACAATCCTAAATATTACAAAAGTTAAAACGCAGAGCAGCCATGCAAAAATTCAAATCAGTAACGTAACCAAGAGGTCAGCCGCTGCATACCCTTGGCACCTTAGATGTTGGCATAAATAATAGAAGGCCAGCAGGGTTGGATGAAATCCTCTTCTCAGGAGGTGGTGTCATGGCTCAGGCTCAGAATTCAAACTCTGATTCTGAGAAAGTGCTCCAGTTAAAACCAGAATATGTGAGGCTCAGGAGACCAGAAGCCAAGAATCTCACGAGGCTGATCAAACACCTGAACAGCTGCGGCGGTCAGATTAATTTAATTAATTTAATTTATTAAACTTCTAGACCGCCCCCTCTCCCCGAAGGGACTCGGGGCAGTGTACAGGTACAAATTTAAAAAACCATACACTCAATAATATACATACTAAAATTGAATTAAATATCCCCTGTACAAATTTATAAGAATTAAAAAACTTAAACCTTAAAAACAAACCGTAAAATTTAAAAATACAAACTGAGGTGGGAAAGCTGGAATTAGGCCAGGCTGGCTAGATGAAACAGGTGGGTTTTGAGTTTCCGGCGGAAGGAGCGGAGGTCCATAGTCGTTCTAATGTCAGGGGGAAGGTCATTCCAGAGGGTCGGGCCCATCACAGAGAAGGCCCTTCCCCTGGGCGTCGCCCGCTGGCACAGCCTAGTGGACAGCACCCGGAGGAGTCCCTCTCTGTGTGAGCGAATCGGCCGGAGGGATGTATGGGGCAGGATATGATCCCGCAAATAGCTAGGTCCTGTGCCATGGAGCGCTTTAAAGATGATAACCAACACCTTGAAACGCACCCGGAAAGCCACAGGTAGCCAGTGTAGCTCACGCAGGAGAGGTGTTACGTGGGAGTATCTAAAGACTTCCGAAACTACCTGCGCGGCCACATTCTGAACCAACTGCAGCCTTCGGGTGCATCTAAAGGGGAGCCCCATGTAGAGAGTGTTGCAGTACTCTAGCCAGGACGTCACAAGCGCATGAGTGACTGTGCGAAGGGCACTCCGGTTCAATAGATGAAGATGAAGTAAAGCTGTCCAGCTCCTGCACCAGGCAAGTAGAATGAAGAGCACAGCGGAGACCTTCTATACGGCTTCTCGCTAAGCAAGGGACTACTGAAGCCAGATAAAGAAGGCAGCTCTAACCCATGTTCCTCTGTGGGAAACTACCATCTATTACTCAGCTGTTATGTGATATTCCCGAGGATTCTGCCAGTGAAAGTCTGACCTCCAGACTGGCTGACGACAACCTTGACTCGGCTCTTGGAACTTTGGAATGATTTGGGAGTATTTTTATTCACACTTCTCTTAACACCAAACTCGGTTACAGACTCTGTTAAGATAATTACGAAATGTAATACCTGGAGCAGGGAAAGGTTGGACAATGAGTAAGAACACACAGTTATAGCTAATTGGTTGAAGGGAGCTGGCCGTGGCATGAGGAAATATGATTGGTTGCTACGAGAGTAAAGGGGGAGTTTGATACCCCTGGGTTAAACAAAGGGGAGTCTTTGTACACCCCCCCTCCCCAGGGTGGACTGGAATAACTTGTTGCAGCCAACTCGCCGTGGACAACTCACTTTCGGACAACTTGCTGCAGGATAAATTCAATTAAATTATTTAAAATAATTTTTCTAAAAATCATTTTACTTTTTGTCATTTACATTTCATGTTATGTCCCCTTTGGCATTCTTGGTTAATGATTTTGTTCTATCCTTTCTTTGATATTACCGGTAATGTAACTCTTGTCCTGCAGCGAGTTGGCCATGGTAAATTGGCAGTGGTGAGTTGGATGTGATGAGTTGGTCATGACGAGTTGTCAAATATCCTCCCGAGGAAGCCCTTCCCTCCCGGACTCACTTTTCCGGCCAACCACAAGCCCCATCTTGGCCGCCTCGTAGTTGTGTCCGCAGAAGCGATCCACTTCAGCCCTCTTCATCATCAGAATGACCTTGTTTCTGTTCCACTCCTTGGCCTCCAGCTGCCCCAACTCTGTGATGGCCACGTGCTTCCCGAGGTCGCTGTCGAAGCGGACAAACTCCTGCCGGTCGTAGAAGTATCGGTCCAAGTAACGCACCCGCTGCGTCCCATCGAGTGCAAAAAGACAGTCGGTCTTCTCCTGGTACAAGAAATGGACTGCAAGGAGAGGGAGTAGGAAGAGGAGAAGGAGGAAGGCCATCATAATGGAGTCCAGAGACACCTGAGCAGTCTGTGTGCTGTCGCGGCCAAAAGAGCCAACGTGATCTTGGGCTGCATCCACAAAGGGACAATTGAAGGAGCCCAAGAAGGGCTGCACCGGTCAGACTGTGGCTGGAATTGGGTGTCCAGTTTGGTCTCCCCAATGGGAAAAGGAGGCAGAGGGACTGGGAAGGGGCAGGGGAGGCCAGAAGCCTACAACCAGAGGCTGCGGGGAACTGGCTTCTTTTGCCTGAGGGAGGAGGGGAGGATGAGGAGAAAGGAGGAGGGAGGAAGAGGGGAAGGGAAGCAGGAGGAGGAAGAGAGGGAGGGAGGAGGGGGATGAAGGAGGCCATCATAATGGACTGCAGGGTCCATTGCTCCCAGTCACTACATGATCAAGTAATTTTGGAGATTCACCACGGTTAATGCAACAAACTTTGGCGAAACCAGTTCCCGGTTTAATTCAGGGCCCAGAAGGTCCGATTCCAGCCCAGCCACATGGGACGGCTTTCAAGACAGCCTCAGAGTTGCTTCCCCATGACCCCCTTTCCCACTTGGGCCACATCCCAAGAAGAAGGGGTTCACTCAAAGGGGGTATTCAGCCAGTTCTGACAGGTTCTGGAGAAATGGTAGCAGAAAATTTGAGTAGTTCGGAGAACCGGCAAATAGGCTGGGCCCGCCACCTCTGCCTCCCAGCTGATCTTCTTTTGTTGCCCTGAACAGGAGAAGGGAGCTGGAAAGAAGATTAGCGGGGTGGGGAGGGAATGGGGATTGTACTGTATCCTTCCCCTGCCACGCCCCACAAAGTCCCGCCCACAGAACTAGTCGTAACATATTTTGAATCCCACCACTGTGCTCACTCTCTATCCTGGGGGGATGTGGGGTGGAAGGGGGAGGCCGCATAGGCGTTTGGGACTCCTGGGGGATGCTGCGTCTCTCGCCCTTGATCCCTTCCTCAAAGTCACTTGCTTTCTTCCACCACCAGCATCCCAGAACCCTCCCCTCCCCCCACCGAGCCCCCTCCTTACCAGGGAGCTTCTTCCCGCCTTCACTTCCTGGGTTCTGGGCCAGCACCCCCACCAGCAACAGCAGGGGGACCCCAGCATTGCCCATGGATGCTGCCCCACAATTCCCCCCCCCCCGCAAGAGAGGGGGAACCCCGAGGCATTCGATCCCAGAGGTGGAATCAGTGGTCTGAATTGCGGACAGAGGAAGTGCTTTTTTCTCTTAAAATTGGCAGAAGAAGCAGTGGGACCAATGGGACTTCTCCCTTATGCAGTGTCATTGGTCTCCGGGCAGAGTCTCTCTTGATATCGCCCTATGCAGGAGATAGTTCATCCGAGAGAGAGGAGTAGAGAAAGTGGGGATACTTGCAGTCTTTGAGGGGGGGGAGTTCTGTCTTAACGGGATGCCCCCCTGACAGTTCCAGAGGGGATAATCTCTTCCTTTGCTCTCTTCACCCAGCGAGATCTCTTTTTCTCTGTGTGCCCGGAGTAACCAGGCTTACTAGCAGTACAATACAATACAATACAATACAATAGTAGAGTTGGAAAGGACCTTGGAGGTCTTCTAGTCCAACCCCCTGCCTAGGCAGGAAACCCTATACCGTTCCAGACAGATGGGTATCCAACATCTTCTTAAAGACTTCCAGTGTTGTAGTAGTACTGTGTAGTAACTGTGTACTTCCAGTAACTGTGAGGGGAACCAGACAACCCGTTAAATATGAGCCAGCCGTGTGCTGCAGCAGCCAAAAAAGTCAATGCAATCCTAAATTCAATAAAGATCAAGGGAGGTACTAATACCACTCTATCAAGCCTTAGTAAGACCACACCTAGAACATTCCATCCAGTTATGATCACCACACTATAAAAAGACGTGGAGACTCTAGAAAGAGGGCAGAGAAGAGGAACCAAAATGGTTAGGGGACTGGAGACTAAAACATAGGAAGAACGGCTGCAGGTGAGATCTTGCCGAAACAAGAATAAATACATAGAGATATTAATGTACATATTTGGCATGTTATACAATACAATACAATACAATAGTAGAGTTGGAAGGGACCTTGGAGGTCTTCTAGTCCAACCCCCTGCCTAGGCAGGAAACCCTATACCGTTTCAGACAAATAGCTATCCAATATCTTCTTAAAGACTTCCAGTGTTGGGGCATTCACAACTTCTGGAGGCAACTTCTGTTCCACTGATTAATTGTTCTCACTGTCAGGATACTGTTCATATACAGAATAAAGAATACCTATATATGTGTTTATATATCTGGCATTTTATCCTGTATTCGGTTTATATACAGCATAAAGAATAAATAAGATATATTTATAAATCTGGTATCCTGTATACTGTTTATATACAGAATAAAGAACAAATGCTTATATAAATATTTATATATCTGTGTTTTATCCTGTATTCGGTTTATATACAGCATAAAGAACAAATACATGGGTAGATTTGCATATCTGTAGTGTCTATGGTTGATTTAGAGCACAAATAATAAATAATTATATCGATATATTCATAAAGGGCTTTTTAAAAAAAAAATCCTTATACGGTTTCTATACCGCCTAAAGAAGAAACACTCATGGATGGATCTATAAATCTGATGTTTTATTCTTTCTGCTGCTTCCATCTTCCCTCAACATATGAAGGGAATATTATTCCCTTCCAGAGCTTTCAAAGGCTCCCAATTTCTCGCCCATCCAGGAAAAATAAAATAAAAATAAAAATAAAAACGAAAAGGCCCCCAGGGGGGGTCTGGAAAGGCTCGCGGGCTCTGCGAGGGCGGGGGTCACGTGGCCGCCGCCGCCGCCGCGGCCCCGCCTACGCGATAATGCATCGTGCGCGTGCGCGCGCCATCTTGGGGCCGGGCGGAAGTGGGTCCGGAGGGGCGTCCTCGGCTTCCGGTTTGCTCGATCTCTCTCTCTCTCTCTCTCTCTCTCTCTCTCTCTCTCTCTCTCCCTTCCCGCGAGGTGAGAGCGGCGTTCCGGTATCCGTGGGTACGGGGCGGTTGGCGGGCGTTGCGCGGTTTCCAGGTGAGACTGCCGTTCCCATCGTCCCCGGCGAAGCGGGGCTTCTATCCTCTTGCCGGGGGGGTGGGGTGTAGGACGACGACCCTCAGAAGGACCTCGCTTAGCTGCCGGACTACAGAGTCCATTATCCCCCAGGCAGGCGGGGGCGGGCGACGGTTAACGGGCTACATCTCCCATCATCCTGGCTGCCTCGGCTGGTAGAAAGGGGGAGAGCCCCTCCCTTTCCGGAGGGGCTGGACTACAACTCCCATCCTCCTCCCCAAGAAGCGCAGCAGCTGCCCTTTGGGGACTACATCATGCCCCGAGCTGTGCAGCATGGGCCCATCCCCCCCCCCCCCCCTGGAGTCTCATATATACTTGGGGCCTCTTGGGGTCTAGTTTCAAAAAAAAAAAACCTTTACCAAATATATTATTTGGTAGAGATGCAGGAGCTGAGCCCTCCAATGTGGAATTTATTATTTTTAATTTTTATTTATACACCTACACGTGTGTGTGTGTGTGTGTGTGTGTGTGTGTACATGTATATATGTATGTGCATGTATGTTTATATCTATCTATCTATCTATCTATCTATCTATCTATCTATCTATCTATCTATTATCTCTTTCTATGTATCTATGTATCTACCTATTATCTCTCTTTATTATCTTATCTATCCATCCATCCACCCACATAGATACATACATATACAGGTTGTCCTTGACTTACGATCACAATTGAGCTCCGGATTTACGTTGCTAAGTGAGAAATTGTGAGTTTTGTCCCATCTTCATGACCTTTCTTGCCACTGTTGTTAAGTGAATCAGTTAGATTTGTAAACACGGGGGCTGTTAAGTGAATCTGGTTTCCCCATCAGCTTTGCTTGGTCAGAAGGTCGCAAAACGGGGAAATTGTGTGACCTTGCGTTTCTCATCCAAGAAACTTCATCAAGTGACAGGGTGGGGTGGGGAGCCAGTCAGACGCTGCAACCGTCATAAATGTGAACCAGTTGTCAAGCATCCGAATGTAAATCACGGTGGGGATGCTGCAATGGTCCGAAGACACTTTTTCAGTGCTGTTGTAACTTCGAATGGTCACCAAACAAACCGTTGTAAGTCGAGGACTTTCTGTACTGTGAAACTGCTGGGAAGGAAGCATCTCTGGAGGTAATAATCAATATAACCAGGTGATTGGCGTTCTTCTGTTCTTGGTTCCAGCGTGAGAGACAAACCAGAGGAGCCTCGGCACATGCAACGAGAGAAAGACACCATGGGGGAAGCTCTGCAGAAGAAGCTACAGACGGAGCTAGAGAAATATCAGCAGCTGCAGAAAGGTCAGAACCTGCCCCGGATTCTGCTGCGGGGAGGGTCCCGGGACCCCCCCTCCCCCGCTCTGTCTTTCCATTCCTCCCAGTTGCTCCTGACCAGTCTGCAGGATCCTGTTTTTCTGGAGGTGGCAGCCGTTGTAGAAACACAGTTTTTGTGCAGCTCTTCCCCAGCCAGCAGCCCACCAGCTAGGCTGCGTGAAAAAAATAGGAGCCGTAGTACCACACTTCATGTGGCGACCAATCATTTACAGAGAGTTTGCTAAGCTGGGTCTACAATGGCTGGTGAGGCTATCTGGATGCCCACTAGCTCCATCTCGCATTCACCTCCCCATGGCATCTTTGCCCTTCAATGCCCGCCTCTCAGGGCGCTGGAGCCTGGATCCACTCCTTCCTTCAATCTCCTGGTCGCTCCCCCAAACCAGCCAGAGCCTATCAGCTCCTCTTGCATCCTGGAGAGCCAGAAGATGGAAGGAAACAGCATTGTGACTCCCCTTTAGAGGAATCCCCCCTGTGTCACCCTGCTGACTGCTGGAGGTGTTCCCAAAGATGCGGAGGGTCCTTGGAGGTGTCCCGAGTGCTCTTCTCCAATTGCTGGGCCTTTTAGCAGTATTGGGGGGGGGGGCATAGAGTCCTGCCCCTTTCCCGATGCACTCGTAGTGGAAGTCTCCTCTAGACCTGATGGGGTATGGCTGCTGGAAACAGGCTCAGGAAGCAAAGGACCCTAACCACAAAGTGTGTGTGTGTGTGTGTGTGTCTCTTCTCTTCCCCCTTGCAGATATGAGCAAATGCATGACAGCCCGTCAGAAGCTGGAGGCTCAGTTGACAGAGAACCATGTGGTGAAGGAGGTGAGGGCCGGGCTGGTTCTCCCCTTCCCCTCCCTTGCCCTGGGCCCCCTTCAGCAACAGTCCTCCTTTTTCTCCCTCTCCAGGAATTGGACCTGCTGGACTCCTCTAATGCCATCTACAAGCTCATTGGGCCGGTGCTGGTGAAGCAGGACACAGAGGAAGCCAAAGCAACTGTGGGAAAGAGGCTGGAATACATCACAGGGGAGATGTGAGTGGGCGGGGGTTCCTGGGTGGGCCTCTAGCTCCCGAGGCAGTGTACCTCAGGGTCCCCACAGCTCTTCTGGGGTTTCTCCCCATGCTCAGGCATTCACTGGCCTGGTTCTGTCCGCAGCAAACGCTACGAGACTCAGATTCAGGATTACGAGCGGAAGTCGGAGCAGCATCGCGAGGCCCTGGGCCGGCTGCAGCAGGAATTCCAGCGGACCCAGGGCAAGGTGTCCGTCAAGACCTGAAAGGGAAGCACGGAGGGAGGGAGGGATGGGCTGTCTGGCCCCCAGGCCTGCCATTTGGGCCTTTTGGATCCCTTCGAATAAAATTCTGTTGGACCTTTTATGTGTGTCCTCTCTTTCACTGAGGCTTGGGGGAACCCAGAATTCCCAGAGGAAGATGCCCAGTGAGGGGAAGGCATCCGAAAGTGGGTGCAGCTGAAGTGCTTGGGTAAGTGAGCTCAGTCACGTGAAAAAGACATGATGAATCTTCCAGATGTGAAGATAAAAGTTTCCCTGACTTCAGACGAGGGACAAAACCTGAGCATCTGTGAAAGGAACCCCTTTGCTTAACTGGGGTACAGACCGGATTCCTCCTGGATTCCTCTAATTCAGCGGTACCCAACCTTCCCCACTTGGCAGCCTGGCCCAGCATGGGATGGTATGTTAGTAGCAGGCACACACAGGCATGTGCAGCTCCATTTGTGTGAACTACAAGTACGGGTGGACCTGCACTTGTGAAAGGAACTCTCACGAAAGGGAAGTGTTTGTGCTGGCGCATGAATCTCGTGTGAATGGAGAGCGCTTGCCTGCTAAGCTCCATTCACATGAATACAGAGCATGCATACGCCTGCCGCTCACATAGGTGTACGTGCATGCATGCACCTGTCGGGTCGGTCCGCCAAGTCACATTTTTCAGTGCTGTTGTAACTGTCACTAAATAAACAGTTGTAAGTCAAGGTGTACCTGTACTCTTCCCCCTCCTGAAGATACACCCCAACATTGTTTCAATGTTCCATCTCCCCAGGGAGAGACATCTGTGCCCCGCCACCAGTCAGGCTGAAGCACTTAGCCAAGCCTGGAGACCACCAGATCCAGATTCTCTGCATATACTAGCCATTTTGGGATTCCCCTCCCCTATTCCTGAGAGGTGATCTCAGAGATCCATTGCTTTGCCCAAGAAAGCTCCCTGCTTTGGATCTTCCGTTTCTCCATCTCTTCACCAAGTTTTGGTTCTACAGGAGCTTCATCTCCCCTGCTGTTCTTCTCGGAGTCAAGCCCCATGGCTTTTATTTGCTCCAAAACAATAAAGGATTAAAAAACAAACTCGAGAGTGCTGCAAGTATACATTTCGCCCTTCGTTTACGTGTATTTTAACGGAGCACCTAAACTCAAAGTCACCCAGAGATCACTCGCGCCCAGCGGAGAAGCAGCTGAGGCGATTCCGAGACTCCCGTTTCCCGCCAAAACCTGGCAGGCGCTTCTCGAGCGCCTCGCGTGCAGAAGGAGGACATGAGTTGCAGAAGGCTAAAGGGACGCTGATTTTGCTTTCCCCAGGTTTAATTTCGCCTTTCCGGAGGAAAAAAAGGGTGAAAGGCTGCGGGAGGAAAGCGCCCCTCGGCGCCTCTGCCTTTCGATCGGTAGCAAGTCGGGAGAGCCCCCGCGGTACCAACACACGTTAGGTACCTAGCGCCCATATGAGCGTCGCGCATGCTCAGTAGCCAGCCGAGTCAGCGAGGCTGTCCCTCCCCGCCTTGGCCTCGGTAGCCTGTAGGCCGCAGGCGTTCTGCTGGGGGGTGGGGGTGGGAGGGGGGGCGAGCGCGTGAACCCTTTGGGTCACGTTAGCCTGCCGAGCCAATGGCGGGCGAGCAGCGCCTGTCAGGTTTTGGCGGGAAACGGGAGTCTCGGAATCGCCTCAGCTGCTTCACCGTTGGACGCGAATCTCCCTCCTTTCCCCGAGGAAAGGCATACACATACATTAAACGGTCTCTCACACAGACTCCACCTGAGGAGAGGCAGCCCTGGGCTTGAGGCCCCGAAGAGAGAGAGCGAGAAGCTTTGACAGACGTGATCCTCTGGTGACCACCTGGATCCCGTCAAGGGGATCTCTGGGGTCTTGTTTCCCCTCAAACCCTGGAAAACCTTTGGCAGCTTCCCTATGCTGACATAGGATCTCCTGGTGGTCTCCCAAACCGGCCTCCACAAAGTTGAATTTTCTCAGCTCCCTCCAGGCAGAAGGTGGAAGAAAGGGCCATAAAAGTAGAATCGGGCTGTGGAAGAGGCGGATGAGCTGCAGGGTGCATGCATTGACTCAGCACAAGGTGAGAGGTTTGTTTTGTCTGGTGTGAACAGCCAATAATCACAGAGGTGGGAAGGAAAGGAATATGCTTAAAACTTTTTATTATTGTAACAAGAGAAAAAATCCACACTGGGGACTAGAGAAACAAACCAAGGAATCTTTGGTGGGCCCTCACACCAACAAGCCTATAAACCTCACAGATCTCTGATTATACTAATAGTTTTAATTGGTTCAAGTCCCCCCCATAGGAAATCATGACTTTGGGCCAGTTTTGCTTGGTGTCTGGGCACATTTTCTTACTTCCACATAGGGAATGCCTAAGTGTCTACGCTAACCTTTATTTGATCTTTCCTTCTTGTAGTAGTCCTAGCAGCTTCTCGCGGCTTCTCTTAACAGAGTGCCATCCACCAGACTGCTTTGACTACAGTGGCAGTGGGACACTGTTGGAAAATCTGAAGGAGCCAGTTAGGGACAGATTATCTTGGGCAGAGTCTCTACAGCTAATCCTCATTTTACAACCGTTTGTTTTAGTGACCTTTCAAAGTTACAAAGGCACTGAACAAAGTGACACGGTCAATCTTCACACTTACAACCACTGCATGATTGCAGCTTAGGGTGCTTGACAGCTGGCATGTATTTACAAGAGTTGCAGCAGCATCCTGGGGTAGTGTGTGCTTACCTTTTGTGACCTTCCCAGCCAGTCAGTCAATGGGGAAGCTGGATTCACTTAACAACTGAGGCAAAAAAGGTCAAAAGTTGCTGTTACTTGCTTAGTGACCAATTGTTTTGCAGTGAAAGTTCCAATCCAATTGTAATAAGTCAAGGACTCCCTGTCTATAGTCACAAGAGCTGACCCTGATTTCAGGTCACATAATAAAAAATTAAATTGGCCGGCTTCTCATAAGCATGATGTCAATGTGGAAGCCACAAGTCACATGTTGCAATCATTTCACATTGTCCTTTATGACCACAGAGGATTTGATTAACAATTACAAGTGGAACTGACCAATTGATGTAAGACCAGCACAATCATATGATATTTCAATTTATGACTACATGGCTTAATAATGAAGTTGCCAATCCCTATTGTTGTCGTTAATTGAGGGTTACCTATATAGACTTACTTAAAACTTTAAACATTTATATAGCTGCCAATCTTAAAACAACTGAGTGGCTTACAGCCAATAAAAACAATATAAAACAATATAAAAGCAAACAGCAAAAAAAAAAAAGATGCCTCAGCCTTACTTCTCTAATGCACCCAGTTTAAGGGCTCTGTGGAAGGGTAAAAGGGGCAGAGATTATCAGATCTTGGGAAGTGTGTTCCCACACTCCATGCATTGAAAGGGACACTGCAACAGAAAAGGCCGCTTCTGAGGACCTACAAGATGGCAATATTTAAGAGAAGGGACAACTCCATTGCTCCAGTGGAACAGGCAAATAGCAATTGCACTTAAGACTATCACTCTATAGTGCTTTAGAGCAATTTATAATGTCAGATAGATATCCTCAGGGAAAGTTAGTCCTGCAGATATATAGTCCTGCACATCAAGTGTTTTAACATGAATCAGTTTAGTCAATTCTTGACTAAAGTTCTGTCTGCATTCCATGCTTTTATAAGGTTTCATATCATAGTGGATCCGTTTACATGAATTAAGGACACTTCAGTTCCTAAAGGTATCTTCTCCATATGGGTCCTTTTATGGGAAGTAAGTTGATTACTCCACATGAAATTCTTTCCACACAACATGCATGCATATTTTTTCTCCCCCGTGTGGATTCTTTCATGACAAATAAGAGTCCTGTTTTCAGAAAAACTCTTTCCACATTCCATACATTTGTAAGGTTTCAAACCTGTGTGGATCTTTTTATGGGAATTTAGGTGACTTTTCAACCTGAAGCTCTTCCCACACTCCGTGCACTGATATAGTTTCTTCCCTGTGTGGATACTAATGTGGTAAGTAAGAGAGCTGCTTGTACTAAAGCTCTTCCCACATTGATTGCATATATAAGGTTTGAATCCTGAGTGGATCCTTCTATGGCAAGTAAGGGAACTGCTTCGACTGAAGCTCTTTCCACAGTCCATGCATTTATACGGTTTCTCTCCTGTGTGTACTCTTTTATGGGAGGTAAGGGAACCACTATGACTGAAGCTCTTTCCACACTCCAGACATTTATAGGGTTTCTCTCCTGTGTGAATCCTCCTATGAGACATCAGGTGGCCACGGCCATGAAAGGTCTTTCCACAGTCCGTGCATTTATAAGGTTTTTCTCCTGAATGGATCCTTTTGTGGGAAGTAAGGACACTGCTCTTGCTGAAGCTCTTCCCACACTCCATGCATTGAAAGGGTCTCTCTCCCGTATGGATCCTTTTATGGGAAGTCAGGTAACAGCTTTTGCTGAAGTTTTTCCCACACTCTATGCATTTATATGGCTTCTCTCCTGTATGGATCCTTCTATGAGAAGTAAGGGAACTGTTCAAACTGAAGCATTTCCCACAATCAATGCAATTGTAGGGTTTCTCTCCTGTATGCATCCTTCTGTGGGCAGTAAGGACGCTGCTTTTGCTAAAACTCTTCCTATATTCAATGCATTCATAAGGCTTCTCACCCGTATGTGTCCTTTTATGATAATTAACAGAACTATTCGAACTGAAGCTTTTTCCACAGTCCATGCACTTATATGGTTTTTCCCCTGTATGGATCCTTTTATGGGAAGTAAGGTCACTACTTTGTATGAAGCTCTTCCCACACTCTAGGCATTTGTAGGGTTTTTCTCCCCTATGGATCCTTTCATGATAAGTAAGAGAACTGTTTGAACCAAATCCTTTTCCACAGTCTGTGCATTTATAAGGCTTTTTCCCAGAATGGATCTTCTTATGGTAGTTAAGATTACTAGTACATCTCAAGCTGTTTCCAGAGTCCACATGTTTATAAGGTTTCTCTCCTGTATGGATCATTTTATGAGGAACAATGTCACTTTTATTGCTGAGGTGGTAATTACTGAAATTGGGTTTTGCTTGGAATATTTCCCCATTTCCTTGATAGTTTCCCATCCCATTTTCCTTACAAACATTTTGGGTCAGGAGATAATCCATTTCCATACATTCAAGAGTGGAGTTTTCTCTCCAGTTGTAGCACTGTTTTTTCTCATATTGCCTTCTTCCAAACTTATCGGTAGATGTCTCTTCTTTTATTTCAATCTTGATTACTTCTGGCACAGCACTCAGCTCTTGGTGATTGTCATTCTCCTGATCATCAACTGTTTGATGGGGAAAAAAGGACAATTAGAAAATCTGTTTAGAAAAGCAAGAAATTCAGGATGTTGACAGGGATCAAGTCTCATTATTTGCAGATGCTCTTTCAATACTTCTAAATCTAAGGCAACAAACATACCACTTGCTGTTCCCATCCCAGTCCCTAGCCTGAATCTGCAGAGACAGCAATAGGAAAATGACAGCATGATTGTTAGTTATTAATTTTTAAAAAATTGTATATATGATGGAATGAATGCCTGGAAAAACATGTTTCCCAGATCTCTCACAGAGAAAGGTCCAGATCGAAACACTGCGTAATCCCAAACTGGATGAAGGAGGGGGGAAGAGATTCAGGGTCTCTAGAATTTCTCAGGATATACCGGTATGGTTATAGCTTTAGTTTGGCAAGATTTTATTAGGTGCAAGCAAACAATTCAATTGGATTTGACTGTGTCATCTCTGGACTTGGTCCGACAAGCATAGTTGGTCTTGTTTCATTCTTGTCGGTAAACAACAACTAAAAAACCCCACACAAATTAAATAATAAGCAATGCAGTGTCCTGCAGCCCAGGTCTTGTCATCATGATGTGATGTATGAACTTGTGTCATATGTGCTGTACGTTAGTTGCGTCCAATGCCACAATATACATATTATGACAATAATTTTAACAAGATCTGCGCAAATCTCCTAAGCTGTAAATAAACTGTCTAGTGACTCCTTGCTTTTGCTTAATTTTAGAGGAACCCTTACCTAAAGAGGCCACAATCCCACAAGTCTCCAACATGATTTCTCGGTGTGAGGCTTTCTCGCTGGGATCCAGCAGCAACCACTCTTCACTAGTGAAATATATGGCCACTTCGTCAAAGGACACAGGACTCTGAAAGAGAAAGAATCTCTATGAGCAGACTCAGTCAGCGTATTTGGGGTCTCAGTTGTCAACGTTTCAACTGACGAACCCAACCAAAGCAGCCACAGTCGAGACAATACAATCTCTTAATGCAAAACCTTTGAGTATACCATTTTGGCATTGATGAGGGCAAAACCAGATCTAGCCAATTTACACGCAAACCTACAGAATCAAAGTATAGGATTCTCCCTCCCCTCATTAGTACAGGTCACATTGTCCAATTGAGTTTCATTGTATTGCTATGAGAAAAAGTCTTTGGATTTGGCAAACACCTGCTGAATTGTCCTTGGTGCTCACACTTGTCTTCTTGATGTCTGGAGCCTAGATTCCATCTCCCCTTCTCTCCTCATGGTTCGTTAGCAAGCTGAGAAGCAATAATGATTGCAACAGCAAAAGCTCGCTTGAAATCTTGACAGCAGTATGTTGTGCTGAGACCCCAAATGAAAACGGAGGCCTCCCAATGCTTCCCCAAATTAGCCCCTGATCTTTTCTTTCCTACCTGATATGGAGGTCCAGCTCCTCTTTCAGCTTCACCAATGCAAGGAGTTGATCCAGTGAACAATCTTGATTCCATTTCATTCCCTGGGAAGGAAAGAGATAAGCAGGAAAAAGATTATCTCTTCTGATATGAAGGCACAAGATGGTCTAGCAGGGAGATGTGTTAGAATTTTATCCAAATTATTAAGAAAGGCCAAAGACAGGTTGCTCCCTTCCCTGTCTCTCAGGACAAAGAAAATACGTTGGGATGAAGGAATAAGAATACCACCAAAGTGATACCCAGAAGAACCAGTCTTCTGCAAATGGGGAATCATGGGAAGGCAGTGTATGGACTGAAGGAGGGGCTTCCTTCATGGGACTTAAGCCTTCTAGCTTGAAGTAGGAGAATTAAGTGTTTCTTGTTGGGTCAACTAGTAATTCTAATTGGACACAAGAGAGAAGATACACAGAATTAAGAAAAACTGGAATATCTCTCAAAAACCTCCAGCCATGCAGAATGACCATCACCTGCTGAACCATCCTGATGTTGACCTTCCTGCTTGGAGATAGCCCTGCAATACCACGGATCTGCATGAACAACCATTTCTTCAGGATAACAAGTGCCCACTTCCAGGAAGGACTTCGTAACCTGAAAAATACAGGCAAGAAAGAGGAGATAAGAATAGGATATAACTGAACCTGAATTTTAATTTTGTGCCCACAATATTGCAAGACTTGAGTGTCTATTTTTGGGGACAAATAGAAGAGATGCTCTACATATTGTCTGGGAGAATACAGGAACCGCCCCAAGTCCCTTTGGGGAGAGGGGGCGGTATAAAAATCGAAATAAAGGTAAGGAACAATTCCTCTAATGGAATTCTCTAAACATTTTCTTGTATTACTAATCCTAACAATTCTCCTAGGCAGATAATTAAGAATACAAGCAGATTAAAATCCATCTCTATTTCCCAAGAGGAGCATCTCTCACCTGGCACCTTCCCTGTTCCCTCTCTTCCGCTTGGCTTAGCAGGAAACCTTCGGCCAGGGCCACTGCCTGGCAACTGGTCTCTGCTTGGCACTCCCGCACCCAGCGCTGCATGTCCCTGGGCAAGACAGCCAGAAACTGCTCCAAGATCACCCGGTCCAATATCTGAGCCTTGGTGTGCTTCTCGGGCTGCAACCATCCCCAGCAAAGGCGGTGAAGGTGGCTGCAAAGCTCTCGTGGTCCTTCAGCCTCCTGAAAAGGGCTGTTCCTGAAGCACCAATGCTGGATCTCAGAACTAAGAGTTTCCTCCAGGATGTTCTGCTGGGCTTCTGCCCAGATCTCCCCACAGTTCCCAAGATGAGCAGCAGTAGGGCTTTTTCCTACTCTCTCCCAGACTGGCTGGTTTGCATCCATTTCCAGTCTTCTCTGACAGAAATGCACAAAGGCCCTGAAATCTTCTGGATCTCCAAGGATCTTTTCAGACCTGGGATCTGAATGAGTTGCACAGCGAAACCAGGTGAAGTTTTTCAAGCCATTCAGTCCTTGAATGGTCTCCAACGATTACATCTTAACTGAAAAAGAAAAACTCAGGAGATTACACAGAACATTCTCACTGAGAAACTGAGCATTTAATCTAAATCAGAGCAATTGACTTTTCAAGGCGCTCCATGGCACAGGACCTAGTTATTTGCGGGATCGTATCCTCCCCCATACATCCCTTCGGCCGATCCGCTCACACAGAGAGGGACTCCAGGTGCCGTCCACTAGGCTGTGCCAGCGGGCGACACCTAGGGGAAGGGCCTTCTCTGTGATGGGCCCCACCCTTTGGAATGACCTTCCCCCTGACATTAGAATGACTATGGACCTCCGCTCCTTCCATCAGGAACTCAAAACCCACCTGTTTCAGCTAGCTGGCCTGGCCTAATTCCAGCTTTCCCACCTCAGTTTCATTTTTAAATTTTTATGATTGGTTTTATGGTCTAAGTTTTTAATTTTTATAAATTCGTACATGGGCTATTTAATCTAATTTTAGCTATGTATACTATTGTTTGTATGGTTTTTTAAATTTATACCTGTACACCGCCCCGAGTCCCTTCGGGGAGAGGGGGCGGTCTAGAAATCCAATTAAATAAATAAATAAATAAATAAATTTTGGTGGAGGCTACACCTCAGAAGAACCGGGAAGAATGTGCTTGGAAAACAATTGGCTTAGTTTCTCTGAAAGGCTTAAAACTAAAATTGGAAAGGAAGGAGATGAATCTTTAGGACCTAACTCCAAACATAAACCTTACAATAACAAAACAGACAACAACAAAAACCAAGAAAGGAAATGGTGAGAAGGAAGGTGAATTTAGGTATAAAACACAAGTAGGGAGCAAATGGAAGGTCAGCCGTAAAGCACTCAGATGCCTATACATTACTGTTCAAAGTAACGGGGAACAAATGGGGTGTACTTGAAATCCAATACATGAAAGCAGGTATCATATTGTTGCCATTATGGAAACTTGGTGGGATAGAACCCATGATTGGAATTACAACTAGAAGGGTATAAATTGTTCAAAAAAACCCAGAGCCAACAAAAGAGGAGAGGAAATTGCATCGTATGTGAGGAATCACTGCATCTCTACAGAAATACACAACACCAAGGATGAAAGCATTCTTGAATACATTTTGGAGAAAATCAGAGGAAAGAGAAATAACATTGCGACAGACACTTAAACATGAGCCAGGCATATGCGGCCGCAGCCCAAAAAAAGCTAATACAATCCTTGGTTGTATAAACAAAGGCATAGAAACAAAATAATGTGAAGTATTAGTATTGCTTACAATAGTAAGGCCACTGCTGGGATACTGTATCCAGTTTTGTATCCACAATAAAGTTGTTGAGCTTTGGAAAAAGTGCAAAGAACAGCAACTAAGATGATTCAAGGCCTGGAGTAATAGGCAGTAACTAGCAGTACTCAACAGTAGCAGTAACTGTGAGGTGGATCTAGGTGTTAAGTGTTGCACCTTGCTGCATCTACCAAAAAAGCAAATATAATTCTGGCCTGCATCAACAGAGGGACAGCATCAAGATCAAAGGAAGTCATAGCTCTGCATTGCTGAGGTCGCACTTGGAATATGAAGTCCAGTCCTGGTTGCCACAATGCAAACAAAAATATGCTGGAGACCTAGGAAGAGTTCAGATAATAGCAATTTATAAGGAGTCTGCATAAGGGGGAGGGGGGTTAATGGCAACTGTCTTTCAGTGCCTGAGGAGCTGCTACAGATAGGAGGGGGGTGGACTTATTCTCCAAAACTGTGGCTAGGACAAGAAGCAATGGATGGGAGCTTGTTAAACAGATTTTCAACCTGGAATTAAGACATTTCCTGAACGTGAGAACCATTAATCAACGGAATAGCTTGCTTCCTGGAGTTGTGGGTACTTCAGCGATCAGCACTGGATGTTTTCAGGAAAAGACTGGATAACTATTTGTCGGAGTTGATATAAAGTCTCCTGCCATGGGCAGGGAGGGGGTTGGACTAGAAGACCTTCAAGGCCCCTTTCAGATCTATGAGCCTATTTTATTCTTAGAGATGTTTCAGCTCAGTGGCAATATCTGTCCTCTCTCCCTCAGCCCCCCCTCCCTTCCCTCCCTTGGAGACCAAGCCAAATTTGGGGGAGGGTGTTCTGCGGAGGTGTGAAGAGAGTGAAGCCCCTTTCCCGGATTCTTTTTTCGCTACAAATCTGTGAAGCAAAATATATGAACAAGTGGCGATTTAAGCTTCCTCCCCCTCCCCCAGCAATTCTTCCCCTCCCTCCCTTCTGAGTGCGGGATCTTTTATACCGCACGGCCAGGAGCAAGAATGGGAGGGAGGAACTCCCCCTTCTTAACAGCCTCGAGATTCGGAGCCCAGCATACCTTCTGGGGGAATCCGGGGGTTCCCCTCTTCACCATGGGCTCGGGGGGGGGGGGGAGTTTCCTACCTCTCTTCCCTGCAAGAATCGGTCGAGGATGCTCTGGCGACGGATGGGAAAGGGGCTGTTCTCCACCCCTCCCCGCGAGAAGCCCCCTTGCCCGCTCCCCAAGATTCTGGGGGCAACTCGCTGCCGGGTGTCCCCAGCCAGGCAGACTCCAGTGCATGCGCAGTGGCGCTCGGTGAGTCGGCAGAGCTGGCAGCGCCCGGCCCCCTAGCGGCGGGATCGTGTGATGATTCTGCAACGCTACTCAGGCCAATGTCTCCTTGGTCCTCCCGGCTCTTTTTGAGACGGCGGCGTTTCCGATGGCATTCATTCTGGCGGGGAGGCGTTGCGGAACGAGGAAGCGTTGCACGAAAAGGTTGAATCGTTAACACCAGTTTAGATTCGCTCTCCGTTCTTCCCAGCCGAGAGAACCATCTAGTCCAACCCCCGCTCACTACATCGATGTATAAAATAGAGGAGAAGAGAAGAGAACAAGAACTTTATTGTCACTCTGAATGTATACTGACTGGCATACATTAAAATGAAATCTCATTGCATACAGCTCTCAAAAGGGACACCATCTCCAATATGCACTATATAAACATGACAAAGTAAATACATACAAAATTATGTATATACCCAAATATATGACACAGAGAAACAACACAGGCATTTGCCCGACGGGGCTCCCACCTGGTTGACACTTGCAAGAGACCTCCGTTTTTCAAGTGGCGGGCTGTAACCTTGCCATGCAGCCACCCGCAAGCTTCCTTGGACTTTTCATCTAATGGTCTTTGTCTTGCAGAAATAATTGGTCCCTTTTTGATCTGTGGGACACATTTTCTCTGTCCCATTTGTGTGCCAAATGCCACCTATAGGCACACAGAGATCGACCTCGGCCAAGAAGTATCAGGTAGAAGCCACCTGGACATCACAGGCCTCATTGGGCCTCATACAATTTTGGGCATCATTGCCTAGAAGTATGGGATTTTTGCATCTCGGCAATCATTGCCACTCCTAGGCTTTGCTTCGCTCGAAGCCCACTTGCCTCCTCTTCGGGACACCCTGGCTGCAGACAATTTGGATAGCTTCTGCTCCAAAGGCTTCCCCCTTGACTGCCCAGAAACAGATGAATGGCAGAAGGGAAGATTCCCATTTGTGTTTTCTCCAAAATACCCACCCTGGCCAGACCCCACCCACCTAATTCCATTTCTGAGGTCAGACCCCCACCCACCCAATTCCACTTCTGAGGTTGGCAGCCTCTAGGTGTCTCCTCTCTTGGGGGGGAGCATCCATGGGCTATGTTGAGGTCCCCTGTTGCTACTGGTGGGAGTGCTATCCAGGGTCCCTAGAAGGGGGTAAGGAGCCCCAATCAGTAAGGAGGGAGTGGTGGGAGACCATTGATGTTGGCAGGGTGGGTATTAGAAGGAGACTGAAATCCCTAGAGGAGATGTTGGAGAAAAGGATGCAGGGCAAGGGAGGTGGGAGTGTGAGACTCCTCCCCTTCTGTCCACATCCCTCCCAGTGCACTTCTCTCAGCAGGAAATGGCGATCTTGAGTGGGGTGGGAGCCTATTTACTGGCTGAGAGGATGAGAAAGAGGCACCCCCAGAGGGACGCACTGCCATCAGGGGTCTCCAGAGCTCCTCAGGAACCAATCCTGCTCTTCCTTTCTCTCACACTCTGAATTAGGCCACCCTCTGGGCCCCTCTTCTCCCTCAGGCCCGCTTCTACCTCAATGGTGTCCTGCCAAGAATATCTTTCCAACCCCCCTTGAGGATCTTGGAGGCCAATCACCTCCACATGCTTTAAAGTGTCCCTGATTTAGGCAAGCCAGAAAAAAGTCCCCAACCCAAAAGAAGGACCAGAGTTTGGGGAGCAGCCCCCCTCAATTCATCTCAGTGGATCCCTCACTCACCCCATGGCTGAGGCTGAATGACTGGGAGTATCCCCAGATCCTGATCCCCTTCAAGGCCTCTGACTCCACTCACCCCCAAATATCCTTCAATATAACAATGGTATATCTTACAAGGCAAAAAGAAAGGGTGAAATTGCTGGCTGGAGAATACGAAATACCTCGAAATAATATATTCAAGTACTATATTATTTAACTGTATTTAATGAGAAGATACTGGTAAATGTCTTCCCATTAATACCTAGACCCTCTGACTCCTTGAAGCACAAATCCTTGTCTATCACTCAAAAGTCCAAATGGATCCTCAGACTGTAGAAAGCAGCAAAAGGGCTTCTATTCTCTGGTTATCCTTTGAATCCTCTGATGTAAAGAAGATAAAGTTGGCCAAAGCATTATCAATGCTGCATGGATTCCAAAGCTGCAAAATTACAATACAATAATTACAATACATAAATTAAGTAATTAAGAAAATTCTAATAAAAATGCCAAGATTTTATAATGAGGCATGTTCCCCGATTTTATAGGCTATGTCTCTTCTTTGCTTCTTTCATAGATAAATCTACCTTGCTAATGCTTTTCTCATTCCATGGTTTTCAATGTATCACTGTGCAACGTGAAACTGAGTCAGATCTGAACTCATTCCACAACCCCTTCTAGCATTTTCTAACATTTTATTCCGCTCCCCCTCCCCCGATAAGTTCTCTTACATATTCATCTAGTTTCTTCATTTAGCTTTTTTGTTCAATGTCTATAAAGTAGGCCATCATTTAAATAGCAAACTAACTCCAAGTGAAGATGAAATAATAAGAAAGGTTATGGACTGTGCTGAAATGGACAAACTAACTAAAGAAATTCAGGGAAAAGAAGAATCAGAATTCTACTAGATATGGGATAAATGGTATAGGTGGATGGAGGAAAGAAATAAGAATCAATGAAGGAATGTAACAAAACTTAAAAATAATAGTTATGGGTAAAATAAGAAAGTTAAGAATGGTGAAACCCAAATAAAACATAATCGAATGGAAAAAAATAATAAAAATAAAAATTAGTTAATTCTAGGTGATAAATAAGTAGAAGGTTGTAGCTGCTTATAGAATGTTTTCGTTTTTAAAATGTTTATTCGTCAACAGATAACCCATCATGACATTTATTATAATATAAATATAAATGATTCTAGACAAAAGTACGTTCAAACAAATATAGTTAAATGAGAATGTTGGTATATTGATGGTATAAAGATTTTTGATTTAAAATGTACAATTCAATATGAATGAAATATAAAGAATGATTGTAGTAACGCACGAAATTCAACTGTAACCAATCGACATGCTTTCTGGAAGATGTAATGAAGAATGTCTTTGTGTGTGTTTTTTGTTTAATTAAAACAATTTAAAAAAAGAGAAAGGTTGTTAATAATCAGGAAATCTGTTTTTTTAAAAATATATCGATAAAAAGTACAAAGTCACAATCATGCTAGTAACTGTTTTCTCCAAAACCATAGCAACCTGATATGTCAACTATGATTGATCTTTCTGATGAACCTGATATCACAAATGAAGGACCCAGTAAGGGGGCATTTGAAAATCTTGAGAAATAGAAAATACGGTAATGATTAATCAGACAAACTGACCAATGAATAACTTAAATCAAGAAATTTAAGGTCTTTAAAAAAATGTTAGATCAATAAAACCATTTTGTCAAGCCTCCAAGTAATGTGTCCTGAAAAATAAAGTCCATGGCATCCATCTTTCGTTTCAAATCCATTTATTAGGAACACATTAATTTGTCAAGGACTTGATATAACTCCAACTCTGAACCAGATCCAGAATTACACCCTATAAAAGCAAAAGTTTGAAACTCCCCCCCCCCCCAACTCACCATCTTCAATCACTTGTCAATCCAACAGCCTGGTGACTCCAAACTCCACCTCCAGCCAGATGCAGGCCTCTTCTCTTCCCACGGGAAATGCCACCTAAATATGACATTCCCCCCTCATCTTTACACCCCCCCTTGCCTTTCAACAGTTAGAAAGTGGCGAGCCTGAAAGTATTTTTAAATTCATTTACTACAAACCTAAATGCTAATAGAAAAGAGTACAAAGGCTACAATAAAATATGTTTCCATATATGTAATCTTAAAGTCGACACATTTTTAAAGTCCCTTTCAGCTAGGTTAGGAGAGTATTAATATGGTAAATAAATTGATTTCCACGGGGTATTTTTTCTGTCCTCTGTGGATTCTTTCTTGAGACGCACAAAAACACCTTCCTCATTCCGTACATTTCTATTTCCCTCCCGTGTGGATCCCCTTATGGGAACAGGTGACTTAATTGCCCTGGTGCAATTTCTTCCCTGTGTGGTATTAATGAGGTAAGTAAGGGACCGGCTTGTACTCAAACTCTTCCCAAATTCATGGCATACATGATTTCTCTCCTGTATGGATCCTGTTATGGGAAGTAAGGGAACGTTTATCTCTGAAGCTCTTTCCACATTCCAAGCATTTATAAGGCTTCTCTCCTGTGTGGGTTCTTTTATGGTAAATCAGTTGGCCACAGGCAGCGAAGGCCTTTCCACAGACTGTGCACTTGTAAGGTTTTTCCCCTGTATGCATCCTGTTATGGAAACTAAGTTGACTACTTTGGCAGAAACTCTTCCTACACTCTAGACATTTATAGGGTTTTTCTCCTGTGTGGATCCGTTTATGAGAAGTAAGAGAACCCTTTACACTGAAGCTCTTTCCACACTCCATGCATTTATAGGGTTTCTCTCCCGTGTGAAACCGTTTATGTAAGTTCAGGTAACTGCTGTTTCTGTAGCTCTTTCCACACTCCATGCATTTATAGGGTTTTTCTCCTGTGTGGACTCGTTTATGGGAAGCAAGGCCACAGCTTTGGCTGAAACCCTTCCCACAGTCTAGGCATTTATAGGATTTTTCTCCTGTGTGGATCCGTTTATGAGAAGTAAGAGAACTCTTTCGACTGAAGCTCTTTCCACACTCCATGCATGTATAGGGTTTTTCTCCTGTGTGGATCCGTTTATGGGAAACAAGGTCACCACATAGCCTGAAGCCCCTCCCACAATCTACGCATTTATAGGGTTTTTCTCCTGTGTGGATCCGTTTATGAGAAGTAAGACCACTCTTTACACTGAAGCTCTTTCCACACTCCAGGCATTCATAGGGTTTTTCTCCTGTGTGAACCAATTTATGGGAAGCAAGGCCACTGCTTCGGCTGAAGCCCCTCCCACAATCTAGGCATTTATAGGGTTTTTCTCCTGTGTGGACCCTTTTATGAGTAGTAAGAGCACTCTTTACACTGAAGCTCTTTCCACACTCCATGCATTCATAGGGTTTTTCTCCTGTGTGGATCCGTTTATGAGAATCAAGAGCACTCTTTCTCCCGAAGCTCTTTCCACACTCCATACATTTATAGGGTTTTTTTCCAGTATGCTTCCTTTTATGGCAAGCAAGGGAACACTTCACACTGAACCCTTTTCCACCATCCACACATTTATAAGGTTTTCTCTCTTTATGGATCCTTTTGTGGGATTTCAGAAACTCTTTATGCCTGAAGCTCTTTCCACACTCCAGGCACTTATAGAGCTTTTCTCTGGTGTGGATCTTTTTATGAGAAGTTAAATTACCTTTCCACCCCACCCTTTTTCCATAGTCCACACCATTGTAGGGCTTCTCCGTTGCCTGGATCATTTTATGTGAAGTAACATTATTACTGCTGGAACTTTTTGCACTTTTGTAGTGGTTACTAACATTAAGGCTTGCTTTGAATCTTTTTCTATTTCGACATTTCTCCGTACTTTCTTTGGAATCATGTTGGGTCAGGAAACGATCCATTTCCACACATTCAAAAATAGATTTTTCTCTCCGATTGTGCTTTTTTTCACGTTTTCGCCTTCCCCGATTATTTGTAGATGTCTCCTCAGGAATTTCAGTTTTCCTTATTTGCAATGGCACCAAATTTGCCTCTTGGTCGTTTCCTTTCTTCTGCGCATCAGATGCTTGCGGGGGAAGAGAAATAAATTAGAATAATCTACAACCTCCACTTTGGTATTCCTATGCAGACATTTATCTACTACTGGGCATCTGCAACGAGGGAAATGACAGCATGAATATTAGTTACTAACTTAAAAGACTAGCATGGCTGTTCATCTAACCCTCATTAAAAGGTTAAAGCAAAAACAAGTCTTGACAAGAGGACATGGCACCCAATGTGTCTCATCTATGAGGCACCCAACTTGCATTTAGTAAGAGAACATATGTCATTGCAACACAAAGCAAGACAAAATTTGTTGCTGAGTAGGACAACTACAACAGGCAAAAACATCCTATCCCTGATCATCTTCCCAATTAAATTATTTACTTAGCTGTACAGTTCTTTAAACCTTTTAATCCTCCTCTTATCTATTTATCTACTTAATAATTTTAATTGTTTAATTTTATAACTATTTATGATGTATTTCTGATATGGACTGTACACCGCCCCGAGTCCCTTTCGGGAGAGGGGGCGGCCTATAAGCGCTTAGTAAATAAAAAATAAAATAAAAAATAACTCTGCAGTAATGACCCAGGGGTGGGTCAAAGATGATTACGAGACTGAATGTCAACCCTTGCTGGTCACCATACTGATCTCTTTCTTCTAAATGAAACTGCAACTTGGAAGACCATGAAAGGGGACTGGAATTAATGTAAGAGGAAAAAAGAAGAGTATGGAATCATTTTTAACAACTTACGTACAGATCTAAGTTGTAAATAAAGTATCTAGTGACACCTTGCTCTGACTTAAATTTTCCGCCAGAGGAACCCTTACCTAAAGAAGCCATGATCCTAGACATTTCCAACATGACTTCTTCATGCAGGGCTTTCTGGTTGGGATCAAGCAGCAACCATTCTTCACTGTTGAAATGGACGGCCACCTCCCCAAAGGACACAGGACTCTAAACAAGGAAGAATCCATGTGAGCAGATAGAATTTGCAAGACCTGCTTTAATCTGCAAAGCCTAAGAGCACAAAGTGAAAATTCTTGACTGGGCATTTCCCTAGTCAGGCTTAACATACCGTGTTTCCCCGAAAATACAACCTGTCCTGAAACTAAAGCCTTGCGACATTTTCCGCATGTGCAAAAATATAAGCCCAACCCCGAAAATAAGCCCTCTGGACAATCCCCCCCACTTCGACCAGGCAGAGCACCGCTCGCCAACCTAGTGGTATCCCGAAGGCACCAAGCCACGGGAATGAGGTGTGGGCAAAGGCGCTTGCGTTGCTTGGTGCTTTCGGGGTACCGCTAGGTCGGCCAGCGGCGCTGTGCCCAGCTGAAGAGGGGGGGGGGTTGCTCGGCAGCTACTCTCTTGCGAGCGGGCTCCCGAAGAGCCGGGCAAGCCTCAGGGTCGAATGGCTGTGTTGCGCTGTCGCAGCAGCAACGCAGCAGCCATGAGGTGACCAAACTTATGAGCAGCCGCTCGGCAACCCCCCTTTCCAGCCGGGTACAGCGTCGCTGACCGACCTAGCAGTACCCGGAAGGCACCAAGCAACGCAAGCGCCTGTTCGCCGCCCTCCGCCTCCCGCGGCTCGGTGCCTTCGGAATGCCCCTAGGTGAGTGAATGGTGCTCTGCATGGCTGGAGAGGGGAGTTGTGCAGCGGCTTTTCCGCTCCGCGCTCGCGCGAAGGGCATCCCCGCTGCTGGAGCCGTCCGCCGCTTGGGGTTTTTTTTTCAAAGCACGGAGGATGGATGCCGCTCTGGAAGTACACAACCCAGTCACAAGGGAGCAGCCGCCCGGCAACCCAAAAATAATAACCCCTCCCCTTTAATAAGCCCAAGGCCATATTTCGTGGGTCAAAAAAATTTAAGACCCTGTCGTATATTCGGGGAAACACGGTAGTATGCTAAAAAGGGCAACCTTCATAGCCTATGCCTGACATTTTATCACTACTTTGACTGACTCTGCCGACCTTCAATGTCAGCACCTGCCTTGATCAAGTGGCATGGTGTGCCTCAGACACACCATCTACCAGTGGCCCCAACATTTCAAGATATTTGCAGGAGGTTCTGTAGGATTTCTGTGTAACATAGTAACTAAATGGTCTTTGTGGTTCTTTGAAGGGTCAGCCTTGCTCACCCTCATGAACTTTCATGAAAATACTAGGAAGGCACTTCCAGCCATCAAAATGCTGATGATACAGAAAGCAATTTATCAAGAGAGAAAGAGAATATAACTTTATTGTCACTTTGAATGTACGCTATTTGGTATATATTAAAATGGAATTTTGTTGCATACAGTCCTTAAGGTTCTCCACCTCTAATAATTAAATACAAAATTATGCATATATCACATACATGACACGGAGAAACAACCCAGTTTAGTTTGGATGTATACATGGCGAGAGAAACAGATCTTGGACGTTTACCAAGCATAGGGAACAAAGCTGTTACAGAATCATAAATTTAAATTTCCTTGTTGTACTTTGCTCAGGAATAGCAGTAATCATACGTACAGTCCCCAAAGGAAACTAGGGGCCTCCTAATTCTCCCCCATATAAGCGGCTAACCTCTTCTTTCTTACCTGAGTCAGGAATCCAGCAGCTCTTTCAGCTCCACCAATAGGAGGAGAAGATTCAGTGAACAACGGTGACTCCATTTTGTCCACTGGAAATGAGAGAGACAGAATGGAAACAGGAAAGGCTTCAACTTCATCTTTTCTATCCTGAAGGCACAGCTTAAGATTTCTTCCTGTCCTGCCCAGGAAACCTCCATTTTTCTCTCTTCAACACACTGCCTTTCATGGGCTCCATCATGGGAGCTATGAATTAAAGGAGAGGACCAAACCCCACCACATGCTGAAGAAGTAAGCTCACTTAGATTGTTCTCCTAACCTTTTGGAACAACACATGGAAGTTTATACTCTTGGCAGCCGAAGCATTTGCTCAATCCCTGTAAATTCTCTCCCCCCCCTTCTGCAGTTTGAAACCAGAGAAATTAGTGATGTTCTAGCAACCGAGGAAACATGCCTGAAAGAGCAGGTGGTGTTGGAAATGGACCAGCAGGGATCTGTGTAGGAATTTAGTCCAAATTATCTCTTAAGGAAGGCCAAAGAACAAAGAGAAATCATGATGGAGGAGGAGCCAGAATGCAACTCAAGGTGGCCCCTACAGGAGTCTTCTGTGGAAGGCAAACCCTAGGCTTGCTCTGAAGGGAGGGAATTCCTTTGTGTGCCTTACGTCTTCTAGCTTGAAGAGGGAGTTCTCTCTTTCTTATGGGGTCACCTTCTACTAAGTCCAACGACTAAGACCCGAGAAGACGCAGAGAATTAAGAATAACTGGAATCTTTCTAGGAAATCTCCAATCCGGTGGAACAGTCTTCCCTTACCTAGTGAGGTATCCTGACCCTCCAGACACTGGCACGGCCGGGCAACTGGTCTCCGTTGGCTCTCCAAAGATCCTCCCAGTCTTCCAGGGATCGGAAGATGCGAGCAGGGGATTCCTTTTGGCTTCCTTCTCTCCTCCCCGTTGCCTCCCTCTTGGACCTCCCCCATGCACAGCCAAAAGCAGTTATGGGGCGGGATTCCCGCTCCCTCCAAACCTCAGAATCTCCTTCCCGCTCCCGAAGAAGATCTGAGTGGCGGATCCGTTCTTGCCCGCCCCCACCAGATTCCCAGGGAGCGACTCGCAGCCGAAACTACCCAACGACGCAGACGGAGTGGAGCATGCGCAGTGACCTCGGCCGTGGGCAGCCAAGAGTGCGCCCTCTGCTGGCACCTGGGGTGAAACGGCGGCCGCGGAGGCAGCTTTGGAGGCTTTTGCAGGGCAGCCTCTGCCCGGAGTTGAACCTGCCCTGGAGAGCGAGCTGTGCAAGCGGCATCCGGGAGAAGCCAGGCGGAGATCGTGCGCCTTTCCCGGGTCCTGGTGCAAAAGGCGACTTGGAGAAAGTCAGGCGGAGGGCATGCCGCTTCCGTCCTTTGGGGATCCTCTCTTTTTCTCCGTCACTCACTCACACACAATAGTTCAGGGAAAGCGGCTCCCCGCGAAGCAGAAGGAGGAGAGTCACGCAGCTCCCCCTTTCTCTTTCGGCTCCATTCTCCGCAGGGAGAAATCTGCCCGGAGACAGATGACTCAGCGGAAGGGAGACTTCCCATTGGCGCAACGGATTCCTTGGATGCCCACTCCGAAATCTCCCTGTCAAGCCCCGCCCCCTCCCGATGCCTCTTCTCCCCTCTCTCATGGGAAGCCCCCGTGGACGCCGCCTATGGCTGCTGCGGGTGGGGACGTTGGCCGGGAGCCCTTGAAGCGAAGGGGGGAAGGGGCACCCACGGGGGACTGGGCGGGACCAACGATGCTGGCGCAGGGAGGAGGGGAGGAGGGGACTGTGACACCCAGCCACACCCACTCCAGGCGAGCCAGGTGGGAGCTTGCGTGAGCCCTCCCCTTTCTCCTTGGCCACGCCCCTCCCAGTGCGATTCCCAGACGGAGAAGCGGGAAAAGGGGGGGCGAGAGGGGTGGGAGGAGCCTATTCTGGCGGGAAGAGCGGAGAGGGAGAGACAGAGAGAGAGAGAGAGAGAGAGAGACGGCTCTGAGGGAAGCGCCAACATCGAGGGTTCCTTTGTGAGGGATTCGACTTCTCCTTTCTCTGCGTCAGAAACTGAATTGGGTCCCCTGACCCCTTCTTCTCCCTCCACCCCTGCAGTGTCAACCCCAACCCCGGATCCTCTCCAACCCCTTCGGCCTCCACCCAGCCCCAAAGACCCTTCAGAATAAGGAGGGAGTTTCTTTCAGGGCTTCATTTTCCAAGGGAAAGAGTGGAATCTCTGGCTGGACAATAAGGAATATATTCAATTCACCTATTCAATTCATACGTTGTTTTAAATGATATTAACTGGGAAGATGAATGTAGATGCCGCCTGGACCTCCTCAGCCTCAAAGGGCAAATCCTTAAAGGCCAAAAAACACCTTCCCAGTTGTAGAAAAAGAGGCTCCCCTTTGAGTCCTCTGGGGTAAAGGAAGAAGGTAAAGTTGGCCAAAGGACTTTCAGTGCTGCATGGATTATCTCCACAGATGTGAAATTTACATCATTAGGAAAATCCTGAAAAAATGTGACATAAGAAACTTAATGAATCTTCCTACATTTTAGAGGCACTGATTTCTCTCATTTCTTGCTTCACTTATAGGTCAAACTGCCTTGCTACTCTCCTCACATTCCATGGATTTCTATACACTCATCATCTGCAGTGGGAATCCTTTGATTCTGAGTTTGATCTGAGCTCATTCTGCCATTTTCTAGCACTTTCTGTGTATTCCACTCCTCACCCCTCAATATAATAATATAAATAGCAGAGTTGGAAGGGACCTTCGAGGTCTTCTAGTCCAACCAGACAAAAGTTGGCCAAAGCATTATCAATGCTGTATGGATTCCAAAGCTGTAAAATTAAGTAATTAAGAAAATTCTAATAAAAATGCCAAGATTTTATAATGAGGCATGTTCCCCGATTTTATAGGCTACGTCTCTTCTTTGCTTCTTTCATAGATAAATCTACCTTGCTAATGCTTTTCTCATTCCATGGTTTTCAATGTATCACTGTGCAACGTGAAACTGAGTCGGATCTGAACTCATTCCACCACCCCCTCTAGCATTTTCTAACATTTTATTCCGCTCCCCCTCCCCCCGATAAGTTCTCTTACATATTCATCTAGTTTCTTCATTTAGCTTTTTTGTTCAATGTCTATAAAGTAGGCCATCATTTAAATAGCACAACTGTTTCCAATAATTTATTAACCTTTCGAAATGAGAAAGGTTGTTAATAATCAGGAAATCTGTTTTTTTAAAAATATATCGGTAAAAAGTACAATGTCACAATCATGCTAGTAACTGTTTTCTCCAAAACCATAGCAACCTGATATGTCAACTATGATTGATCTTTCTGATGAATCTGATATCACAAATGAAGGACCCAGTAAGGGGGCATTTGAAAATCTTGAGAAATAGAAAATACGGTAATGATTAATTAGAGAAACTGACCAATGAATAACTTAAATCAAGAAATTTAAGATCATTAAAAAATGTTAGATCAATAAAACCATTTTGTCAAGCCTCCAAGTAATGTGTCCTAAAAAAAGTCCATGGCATCCATCTTTCGTTTCAAATCCATTTATTAGGAACACATTAATTTGTCAAGCACTTGGTAAAACTCCAACTCTGAACCAGATCCAGAATTACACCCTATAAAAGCAAAAGTTTGAAACTCCCCCCCCCCAACTCACAATCTTCAATCATTTGTCAGTCAAACAGCCTGGTGACTCCAAACTCCACCTCCAGCCAGCTGCAGGCCTCTTCTCTTCCCACGGGAAATCCCACCTAAATATGACATTCCCCTCTTATCTTTACACCCCCCCTGCCTTTCAACAGTTAGAAAGTGGCGAGCCTGAAAGTATTTTTAAATTCATTTACTACAAACCTAAATGCTAATAGAAAAGAGTACAAAGGCTACAATAAAATATGTTTCCATATATGTAATCTTCAGGGTCGACACATTTTTAAAGTCCCTTTCAGCTACGATAGAAGAGAATTAATATGGTAAATAAATTGATTGCTTTCCACAGGATATTACAATACAATAATACAATAGTAGAGTTGGAAGGGACCTTGGAGGTCTTCTAGTCCCACCCCCTGCCTAGGCAGGAAACCCTATACCGTTCCAGACAATATTTTTTCTGTCCTCTGTGGATTCTTTCTTGAGACACACTCTGTTTTCACAAAAACACCTTCCTCATTCCGTACATTTCTATTTCCCTCCTGTGTGGATCCCCTTATGGGAACAGGTGACTTAATTGCCCTGGTTCAATTTCTTCCATGTGTGGTATTAATGTGGTAAGTAAGGGACCAGCTTGTACTCAAACTCTTCCCAAATTCAGGGCATACATGATTTCTCTCCTGTATGGATCCTGTTATGGGAAGTAAGGGAACGGTTATCACTGAAGCCCTTTCCACATTCCAAGCATTTATAAGGCTTCTCTCCTGTGTGGGTTCTTTTATGGTAAATCAGATAGCCACTGGCAGCGAAGGTCTTTCCACAGACTGTGCACTTATAAGGTTTTTCCCCTGTATGCATCCTGTTATGGAAACTAAGTTGGCTACTTTGGCGGAAACTCTTTTTACACTCTAGACATTTATAGGGTTTTTCTCCTGTATGGATCCGTTTATGAGAAGTAAGAGAACCCTTTACACTGAAGCTCTTTCCACACTCCATGCATTTATAGGGTTTCTCTCCTTTGTGGATTCGTTTATGTAAGTTCAGGTAACTGCTGTTTCTGTAGCTCTTTCCACACTCCATGCATTTATAGGGTTTTTCTCCTGTGTGGACTCGTTTATGGGAAGCAAGGCCACAGCTTTGGCTGAAACCCTTCCCACAGTCTAGGCATTTATACGGTTTTTCTCCTGTGTGGACCCTTTTATGAGAAGTAAGAGAACTCTTTAGACTGAAGCTCTTTCCACACTCCATGCATGTATAGGGTTTCTCTCCTGTGTGGATCCGTTTATGGGAAACAAGGTCACCATTTAGCCTGAAGCCCCTCCCACAATCTACGCATTTATAGGGTTTTTCTCCTGTGTGGATCCGTTTATGAGAAGTAAGACTCCTCTTTACACTGAAGCTCTTTCCACACTCCATGCATTCATAGGGTTTTTCTCCTGTGTGGACTCGTTTATGGGAAGCAAGGCTACAGCTTTGGCTGAAACCCTTCCCACAGTCTAGGCATTTATAGGGTTTTTCTCCTGTGTGGACCCTTTTATGAGAAGTAAGAGAACTCTTTACACTGAAGCTCTTTCCACACTCCATGCATTCATAGGGTTTTTCTCCTGTGTGGATCCTTTTATGGTAAGTAAGAGAAATCTTCATACTGAACCTTTTCCCACAGTCTACACATTTATAGGGTTTCCCCCCTGAATGGATCCTTCTATGGCATATCAGGTAACTACAAGTGCTGAAGCTCTTCCCACACTGTATGCATTTAAAGGGTTTTTCTCCTGTGTGGATCCTTTTATGGTAAGTAAGAGAAATCTTCATACTGAACCTTTTCCCACAGTGTACACATTTATAAGGTTTTCTCCCTGTATGGATCCTTTTGTGGCACCTCAAGTAACTACTACTGCTGAAGCTCTTCTCACACTGTTTGCATTTATAGGGTTTTTCTCCTGTGTGGACCCTTTTATGAGAAGTAAGAGAACTCTTTACACTGAAACTCTGTCCACACTCCATGCATTTATAAGGCTTTTCTCCTGTGTGGACCCGATAATGGGCAGCAAGGGAACTGCTTTGGCTGAAGCTCTTCCCACAGTCTAGGCATTTATAGAGTTTTTCTCCTGTGTGGATCCGTTCATGAGAAGTAAGTGTATTCTTGATCCTGAAGCTCTTTCCACACTCCATGCATTTATAGGGTTTTTCTCCTGTGTGGATCCGTTTATGAGAAGTAAGAGAACACCTTACACTGAAGCGCTTTCCACACTCCAGGCATTCATAGGGTTTTTCTCCTGTGTGGACCAATTTATGGGAAGCAAGGCTACCACTCCGGCTGAAGCACCTCCCACAATCTAGGCATTCATAGGGTTTTTCTCCTGTGTGGACCAATTTATGGGCAGCAAGGCTACCGCTTTGGCTGAAGCCCCTCCCACAATCTAGACATTTATAGGGTTTTTCTCCTGTGTGAACCAGTTTATGGGAAGCGAGGCCACTGCTTTGGCTGAAGCCCCTCCCACAATCTAGGCATTTATAGGGTTTTTCTCCTGTGTGGACCCTTTTATGAGTAGTAAGAGCACTCTTTACACTGAAGCTCTTTCCACACTCCATGCATTCATAGGATTTTTCTCCTGTGTGGATCCGTTTATGAGAATCGAGAGTACTCTTTCTCCCGAAGCTCTTTCCACACTCCATACATTTATAGGGTTTTTTCCCCGTATGCTTCCTTTTATGGCAAGCAAGGGAACTCTTCACACTGAACCCTTTTCCACCATCCACACATTTATAAGGTTTTCTCCCTTTATGGATCCTTTTGTGGGATTTCAGATACTGTTTATACCTGAAGCTCTTTCCACACTCCAGGCACTTATAGAGCTTTTCTCTGGTGTGGACCTTTTTATGAGGTTAAATTACCTTTCCACTCCACCCTTTTTCCATAGTCCACACCATTGGAGGGCTTCTCCCGTGCCTGGATCATTTTATGTGAAGTAACATTACTTGCTTTGAATCTTTCTCTACTAAGACATTTCTCTGTACTTTCTTTGGAATCATGTTGGGTCAGGAAACGATCCATTTCCACACATTCAAAAATGGATTTTTCTCTCTGATTGTGCTTCTTTTCATGTTTTCTCCTTCCCCGATTACTTGTAGATGTCTCCTCAGGAATTTCAGTTTTGGTTATTTGCAGTGGCACCAAATTTGCCTCTTGGTCGTTTCCTTTCTTCTGCGCATCAGATGCTTGCGGGGGAAGAGAAATAAATTAGAATAATCTACAACCTCCACTTTGGTATTCCTTTGCAGACATTTATCTATTACTGGGCATCTGCAACGAGGGAAATGACAGCACGAATATTAGTTACTAACTTAAAAGACTAGCATGGCTGTTCATCTAACCCTCATTAAAAGGTTAAAGCAAAAACAAGTCTTGACAAGAGGATCTGGCACCCAACTTGTCTCATCTATGAGGCACCCAACTTGCATTTAGTAAGAGAACATATGTCATTGCAACACAAACCAAGACAAAATTTGTTGCTGAGTAGGACAACTACAATAGGCAAAAACATCCTATCCCTGATCATCTTCCCAATAACTCTGCAGTAATGACCCAGGGGTGGGTCAAAGATGATTACGAGACTGAATGTCAACCCTTGCTGGTCACCATATTGATCTCTTTCTTTTAAATGAAACTGCAACTTGGAAGACCATGAAAGGGGACTGGAATTAATGTAAGAGGAAAAAAGAAGAGTATGGAATCATTTTTAACAACTTACGTACAGATCTAAGTTGTAAATAAAGTATCTAGTGACACCTTGCTTTGACTTAAATTTTCCTCCAGAGGAACCCTTACCAATGTTCCCTCTAATTTTTTTTCACTGTGAGCAGAAAAGTATAGTGTTTGAGCGGCACATTTTCATGCCTGAGCACCTGAATTTTTTTTCACAGATGTCACCTAAGACAACAACGAAATCAGTATTATTTTAAACTCAAAGTTATGTTTATTCAAGGTACCCGCTTAATTAAAAGTGATATAATTAAAAGTGATATCTGTGGCGGGACCAGCCCTGTGGAATGACCTCCCCCCGGATATTAGGACTACTACTGACCTCCGCTCCTTCCGTGTCAAGCTCAAGACCCACCTTTTCCAAATAGCTGGCCTGGCTCGACCATAACTTAGTAACGCTCCTGATGGGTTTTTTAATTTGGTAATTTTATTAGGGGATTTTAAATTGTATTTTTAACTGTCTTTCACTTAAGTCCATCCTCCTCCATGCACATATGTATATGTCTCTGTTCTTTTGTATATATGTTTGTCTTATGTGTATTTTTATCTGTTTGATTGTACGCCGCCCCGAGTCCTTCGGGAGAGGGTTGCGGCTAATCAAATAAAATTATTATTATATTATTATTAATATCAGTATCACTTAACAACGCTTCTGCTTAGCAACGAAAATGTTGGTTCAGAAACTCTGCCACCTGAAGTGCGCAAGTCTTAAAGCTGTCAAGTTACAAGACCTTTGCACCCCTAACCCTTTAGGAAAAAAAACCCAGGGATGTTCAAACTTGACAGTTTTGAAGACTTGTGGATTTCAACTCCCAGAATTTCTCCTCCAGTCATGTTGGCTCAGGAACTCTGGCATTGAAGTTTGCAAGTCTTAAAGCTGTCAAGTTACAAGACTTGACAGCTTTGAAGACTTGTGGAGTTCAACTCCCAGAATTCCTCAAGTCATGTTGCTCTTTCGCCTCGGCGCTGCTCTGGCTACCTCCGTCCAGACCTGGCAGCTGCGGCGACGTCATCAGCCTGGATCTGCTCCGTTTTCACTTTTTTCACTGGAATCAGGGCCGCTGCTGAAGATGCCAACGAGCCCCTGCCGCCCGCCACCAGAATACCTGCTGCTGCTCCTCCTCCAAAAGCACCATCGCATTTGCTGCCCGGCGCTGCGGCTGAAGTGAAGCTGCCAAAGCTGACGCCGGCACAGTGGCGGTGCCTCCTCCTCCGCTCGGAGCACCTGAGCTCGGCCCCACGTTATCCCTGTCGCCTCCTCCTCCGCCACCGTGCTTTTGAGGAGCCATGAAGCCTTATTTTTCCTGCTCCCGCCCCCTTCTCCGCCTTCCTACTGGCTCCCGCAATGGCGCCATTGGAACCCTCACCACCTCACCTTTGCCAGGGCTCCGGCACCCTTTTTCCCCTTCCACGGTCGGTTCGCACCTGCCGTACAGTTCCTGCCCCGTAGGGAAAAAAAGGCCTCATGGCTCCTCAAAAGCACGGCGGCAGAGGAGGCGGCAGAGATAACGTGGGGCCCTGCTGAGGTGCTCCGAGTGGAGGGGGAGGCACTACCGCCGCTGCCATGGGTGGGGGCACCGGCGGGAGCTTTGGCGGCTTTGCTTCAGCCGCAGCGCCGGGCGGCAAATCCAACAGTGCTGTTGGAGAAGGACGCGGCAGCAGCAGTTATTCCGGTGGGGGCGGGGGATTTGGCGGCTTCACCTCAAACATCGCAAAGTACCGTCAGTTGCCCTGTGCTCATCAAGGCAAGTTTGTGGAGGACCTTTGCGGGCGGCCAGTTCTAGCCGCCTGCAAAGGACTTCCCCGCGTTTGCTTTGCTCAATACGGGGCGACTGACGGTAGTTTGAGCGGTGCAGCCGGCCCCTAGGAGGTCTTAGGAGACCGGCCGTGCTGCGTAAGCTCCTGCCGCCGTCCCCACCCCCACCCCCGCGCCAAACCTTTTATCACTACTTTGACTGACTCTGCTGACCTTCAATGTCAGCACCTGCCTTGATCAAGTGGCATAGTGTGCCTCAGACACACCATCTACCAGTGGCCCCAACATTTCATGATATTTGCAGGAGGTTCTTTAGGATTTCTGTGTAACATAGTAACCAAATGGTCTTTGTGGTTCTTTGAAGGGTCAGCCTTGCTCACCCTCGTGAACTTTCATGAAAATACTAGGAAGGCACTTCCAGCAATCAAAATGCTGATGATATAGAAAGCAATTTATCAAGAGAGAAAGAGAATATAACTTTATTGTCACTTTGAATGTACGCTATTTGGTATATATTAAAATGGAATTTTGTTGCGTACAGTCCTTAAGGGTCTCCACCTCTAATAATTAAATACAAAATTATGCATATACTCACATATATGACACGAAGAAAAAACCCAGTTTAGTTTGGATGTATACATGGCGAGAGAAACAGATCTTGGACGTTTACCAGCCTTAGGGAACAAAGCGGTTACAGAATCTGGTAGTCCTGTTAGAAATACTCCAAATGCAACAAAGGAAATGGAGACGCTGGTTTGCATGCTTCAGTAAGGATGATGTGTGGAGACCAGTTCAGATTCTTTGATATCTGCATTTCCAACACTTAATACTGTTCACCATGTCTACTGCTACATCCTTCATATGGAATGGAGTATGACCAGGCTGACTGTTTCTAAAATCTATGATGATCTCCTTCCTTTTATTAACATTTCTGCTTCTCCTGTTTTTATCCCTAACCATTCATGTCTCCTGTCTGCTTTATTTAGGATAGACAACATGAAGTTCCATGTGGCATTTTTTGAAACCAGGAGTTTGACTCGGTTGCCATCGAGGATTTGGACAAGTTACGTGGACGTCTGCGACCTACCACATGTTTATTGGACCCGTGCCCCTCCTGGCTTGTACTGGCATCCTGGGAGGTTATACGCGACTGGCTCCTGGGCCTAGTGAACGCTTCGTTGGGCGAGGGGTCTCTGCCGGCCGCCTTGAAAGAGGCGGTTGTGAGACCCCTACTCAAGAAGCCTTCCCTGGACCCAACGGAGCTAGCTAATTATCGTCCAGTCTCCAACCTTCCCTTCTTAGCGAAGGTTGTAGAGAGTGTGGTGGCCCAACAGTTTCCACGTCACTTGGAGGAGAATGATTATCTAGACCCGCGCCAGTCCGGCTTCCGACCCGGGCACAGCACGGAGGCGGCCTTGGTCGCGTTGGTTGATGATCTCTGGAGGGCCAGAGATAGGGGTTGTTCCTCTGTCCTGGTCCTATTAGACCTCTCGGCGGCTTTCGATACCATCGACCATGGTATCCTGTTGCACCGGCTATGGGGGTTGGGAGTCAGGGGCACCGTTTTGAGGTGGTTCGGCTCCTACCTCTCCGGCCGGACGCAACATGTGTTGGCAGGGGAGCAGAGATCGACCCTGAGCCCCCTCACTTGCGGGGTGCCACAGGGGTCGGTTCTCTCGCCACTCCTGTTCAACACATACATGAAACCACTGGGCGAGATCATCCGTGGCTTTGGGGTGGGATACCATCTGTATGCTGATGACACTCAGCTGTACATCTCCACCCCGAACCACCCCAACGAGGCCGTTGAAGTGATGTCCCGGTGCTTGGAAGCCGTACGGGTCTGGATGGATGACAACCGACTTAAACTCAACCCCTCCAAGACGGAGTGGCTGTGGCTTCCGGCCCCCCGGTTCAACCAGTTGCTTCCATCTCTGGCCATTGGGGGCGAGCAACTGGCCCCCATGGAACGGGCGCGCAATTTGGGCGTCCTCCTAGATGCCCGGCTGTCCATGGATGACCATGTAACAGCCGTGGCAAGGGGGGCGTTCCACCAGGTCCGCCTGGTGCGCCAATTGCGCCCCTTATTGGACCGGGATGCCTTGCGCACAGTCACCCATGCGCTAGTGACGTCTCGCCTGGACTACTGCAATGCTCTCTACATGGGGCTTCCCTTGAGATGCACTCGGAGACTACAGTTGGTCCAGAATGCGGCCACGCGGGTGATTATGGGGAGGACTAGGTTCTCCCATGTAACACCTCTCCTGCGCGAGCTGCACTGGCTTCCTGTGGTCTATCGGCTGCGTTTCAAGGTTTTGATTACGATCTTTAAAGTGCTCCATGGCATTAGAATCACCTCGGACTTCCGCTCCTTCCGTCAAAAATTGAAGACTCACCTGTTCCGACTAGCTGGCCTGGCATGATTATAAATGTTACATCTATGAACTCCTGGTAGTATATTCTCATCTGGTTATTTTAAGGGTAATGTTTTAGTTTTAATTGTTTTTAGGGCTTTTAGCTTCATATTTATTTATTCTTCTGTACAGGACTCTTAATTTTAACCTCCTCCACACACATACATACATACATATATTTATAACCCTATTTATATTTGTATTTTATCTGTAATTTATTGTGGACTGTACACCGCCCCGAGTCCCTTTTGGGGAGAGGGGGCGGTTTAGAAATGTGAATAAATAAATAAATAAATAAATAATAGGACCTAGTTACTTGCGGGATCGCATCCTGCCCCATACATCCCTACGACCAATCCGCTCACACAGAGAGGGACTTCTCCGGGTGCCATCCGCTAAACAGTGTCGGGGGGCGACACCCAGGAGCAGGGCCTTCTCTGTGATGGGCCCAGCCCTGTGGAAAGACCTCCCCCTTGACATCAGGATTACTTCCGATCTCCGCTCCTTCCGTGTAAAGCTCAAGACCCACCTCTTTCAATTATCTGGCCTGGCTCAACCGTAGTTTATCCTCCTCCTGACAGTCCTTTTAAATGGTATTTTATCATGGGATATTTTAATGGCTATTTTTAATTTTCTATTATTATTATTAATGTGATATATGTTTGATTACTACCTCCTCCATGTATGTATATGTATGTATATGTGTGTATCTGTATGTTTATATGTATGTATGTATGTATATTTTTATTGTACGCCGCCCCGAGTCCCTTGCGGAGAGGGAGCGGCTAACAAATTAAAAATTTGAATTTGAATTTGAATATAACCGGTCAGGGTAAAGATTTAAGAGCTGACCTAGTGCTACAATGATGTAATGCTGGGAATGAGTCAGCAAGGTTTTTGGGCTGATACCATTTTAAGAGCCTGTAATAAGAAGAGACCTGTTGGGGCATATCTCTTTTCCCGTGTGTGCTTCTGTGCTTTAATTTGCTGATTGCTGTCTGTTTGAGGTCGGACTAAAGAACATGTATGTATATATTCTTTGTAGATAAAACCACTATTTAAATACAAACCTCTATTTGCTTTATCTACTCCTGGCTTGTCTCACATAGTCACAGTGTGCGCACTCTGACACAACCCTAAAGAATTCCATTCATCTCCAAAACTTAGTTGAGAGATGGGCCTAGTTTGACTGATCATAAATTTAAATTTCCTTGTTGTACTTTGCTCAGGAATAGCAGTAATCATACGTACAGTCCCCAGAGGAAACTAGAGGCCTCCTACTGCTCCCCCATATAAGCGGCTAACCTCTTCTTTCTTACCTGAGTCAGGAATCCAGCAGCTCTTTCAGCTCCACCAATAGGAGGAGAAGATTCAGTGAACAACGGTGACTCTATTTTGTCCACTGGAAATGAGAGAGACAGAATGTAAACAGGAAAGGCTTCAACTTCATCTTTTCTATCCTGAAGGCACAGCTTAAGATTTCTTCCTGTCCTGCCCAGGAAACCTCCATTTTTCTCTCTTCAACACACTGCCTTTCATGGGCTCCATCATGGGAGCTATGAATTAAAGGAGAGGACCAAACCCCACCACATGCTGAAGAACTAAGCTCACTTAGATTGTTCTCCTAACCTTTTGGAACGACACATGGAAGTTTATACTCTTGGCAGCCGAAGCATTTGCTCAATCCCTGTAAATTCTCCCCTCCCCACCCTCTCTGCAGTTTGAAACCAGAGAAATTAGTGATGTCCTAGCAACCGAGGAAACATGCCTGAAAGAGCAGATGGTGTTGGAAATGGAACAGCAGGGATCTGTGTAGGAATTTAGTCCAAATTATCTCTTAAGGAAAGCCAAAAACAAAGAGAAATCATGATGGAGGAGGAGCCAGAATGCAACTCAAGGTGGCCCCTACAGGAGTCTTTCTTCCGTGGAAGGCAAACCCTAGGCTTGCTCTGAAGGGAGGGAATTCCTTTGTGTGCCTTACGTCTTCTAGCTTGAAGAGGGAGTTCTCTCTTTCTTATGGGGTCACCTTCTACTAAGTCCAACGACTAAGACCCGAGAAGACGCAGAGAATTAAGGATAACTGGAATCTTGCTAGGAAATCTCCAATCCAGTGGAACAGTCTTCCCTTACCTAGTGAGGTATCCTGACCCTCCAGACACTGGCACGGCCGGGCAACTGGTCTCCGTTGGCTCTCCAAAGATCCTCCCAGTCTTCCAGGGATCGGAAGATGCGAGCAGGGGATTCCTTTTGGCTTCCTTCTCTCCTCCCCTTTGCCTCACTCTTGGACCTCCCCCATGCACAGCCAAGAGCAGTTATGGGGAGGGATTCCCGCTCCCTCCAAACCTCAGAATCTCCTTCCCGCTCCCGAAGAAGATCTGATCGGCGGATCCGTTCTTGCCCGCCCCCACCAGATTCCCAGGGAGCGACTCGCAGCCGAAACTACCCAACGACGCAGACGGAGTGGAGCATGCGCAGTGACCTCGGCCGTGGTCAGCCAAGAGTGCGCCCCCTGCTGGCACCTGGGGTGAAACGGCGGCCGCGGGGGCAGCTTTGGAGGCTTTTGCAGGGCAGCCTCTGCCCGGAGTTGCACCTGCCCTGGAGAGCGAGCTGTGCAAGCGGCATCTGGGAGAAGCCAGGCGGAGATCGTGCGCCTTTCCCGGGTCCTGGTGCAAAAGGCGACTTGGAGAAAGTCAGGCGGAGGGCATGCCGCTTCCGTCCTTTGGGGATCCTCTCTTTTTCTCCGTCACTCACTCACACACAATAGTTCAGGGAAACCGACTCCCCGCGAAGCAGAAGGAGGAGAGTCACACAACTCCCCCTTTCTGTTTCGGCTCCATTCTCCGCAGGGAGAAATTTGCCCGGAGACAGATGACTCAGCGGAAGGGAGAATTCCCATTGGCGCAACGGATTCCTTGGAGGCCCCCTGCGAAATCTCCCTGTCAGGCCCCTCCCGATGCCTCCTCTCCCCTCTCTCATGGGAAGCCCCCGTGGACGCCGCCTATGGCTGCTGCGGATGGGGACGTTGGCCGGGAGCCCTGAAAGCGAAGGGGGGAAGGGGCACCCACGGGGGACTGGGAGGGACCAAGGATGCTGGCGCAGGGAGGAGGGGAGGAGGGGACTGTGACACCCAGCCACACCCACTACAGGCGAGCCAGGTGGGAGCTTGCGTGAGCCCTCCCCTTTCTCCTTGGCCACGCCCCTCCCAGTGCGATTCCCAGACGGAGAAGCGGGAAAAGGGGGGGCGAGAGGTGTGGGAGGAGCCTATTCTGGCGGGAAGAGCGGAGAGAGAGAGAGAGAGAGAGAGAGAGAGAGAGACGGCTCTGAGGGAAGCGCCAACATCGAGGGTTCCTTTGTGAGGGATTCGACTTCTCCTTTCTCTGCGTCAGAAACTGAATTGGGTCCCCTGACCCCTTCTTCTCCCTCCGCCCCTGCAGTGTCAACCCCAACCCCGGATCCTCTCCAAGCCCTTCGGCCTCCACCCAGCCCCAAAGACCCTTCAGAATAAGGAGGGTGTTTCTTTCAGGGCTTCGTTTTCCAAGGGAAAGAGTGGAATCTCTGGCTGGACAATAAGGAATATATTCAATTCACCTATTCAATTCATACGTTGTTTTCAATGATATTAACTGGGAAGATGAATGTAGATGCCGCCTGGACCTCCCCAGCCTCAAAGGGCAAATCCTTAAAGGCCAAAAAACACCTTCCCAGTTGTAGAAAAAGAGGCTCCCCTTTGAGTCCTCTGGGGTAAAGGAAGAAGGTAAAGTTGGCCAAAGGACTTTCAGTGCTGCATGGATTATCTCCACAGGTGTGAAATTTACATCATTAGGAAAATCTCGAAAAAATGTGACATAAGAAACTTAATGAATCTTCCTACATTTTAGAGGCACTGATTTCTCTCATTTCTTGCTTCACTTATAGGTCAAACTGCCTTGCTACTCTCCTCACATTCCATGGATTTCTATACACTCATCATCTGCAGTGGGAATCCTTTGATACAGAGTTTGATCTCAGCTCATTCTGCCATTTTCTAGCACTTTCTGTGTATTCCACTCCTCACCCCTCAATATAATAATATAAATAGCAGAGTTGGAAGGGACCTTCGAGGTCTTCTAGTCCAACCAGACAAAAGTTGGCCAAAGCATTATCAATGCTGTATGGATTCCAAAGCTGTAAAATTAAGTAATTAAGAAAATTCTAATAAAAATGCCAAGATTTTATAATGAGGCATGTTCCCCGATTTTATAGGCTATGTCTCTTCTTTGCTTCTTTCATAGATAAATCTACCTTGCTAATGCTTTTCTCATTCCATGGTTTTCAATGTATCACTGTGCAACGTGAAACTGAGTCAGATCTGAACTCATTCCACCAGCCCCTCTAGCATTTTCTAACATTTTATTCCGCTCCCCCTCCCCACGATAAGTTCTCTTACATATTCATCTAGTTTCTTCATTTAGCTTTTTTGTTCAATGTGTATAAATTAGGGCATCATTTAAAAGCACAACTGTTTCCAATAATTTATTAACCTTTCAAAATGAGAAAGGTTGTTAATAATCAGGAAATCTGTTTTTAAAAAAATATATCGATAAAAAGTACAAAGTCACAATCATGCTAGTAACTGTTTTCTCCAAAACCATAGCAACCTGATATGTCAACTATGATTGATCTTTCTTGCGGGTTTTGCGCCCCGCAAATAATGGGCTGCTCATAATGAAGACAACAGACAAGGTTTCTTGATACACGAGTGGCACAGAGCGTAATCTGTAACCCCCTTTTATTAAGAGCGTATAAGGAAATAATATATTATTGGTTACATGAAGCATTTCTCCTAATATGGTTATTTTTAGCTATACCTGCTTAAACGCTTTCACCACGTGTTTCCTATGCTGCTAGTAACTTCCTCAGTTTGAAAGTTCCTGTTAAGATCTAAGCATTGCTATTGTCATTGCAAACACAGCTTTCTAATTTGGGCCCTCCCAGCGGGCATCCATCTCAACCCGCATTTACTACTCAATTTATTCCAGTCCCAAATTCCATATATGTGTTCCAATCAGGAAAACTGATCTGCACAAATACCATGGTGACCTTGTTCCCACATCTCCTCTGTTTTTGTTTTTTAAAGACACTCTTCTTCGTCCCCTTCTCAGTTGGTTAATGCGAAGGGTGCAATGAGCGAGGGGATGCTGCCAGAGGCTTGTTCAGTGGTGTCCTTGTTCTCATCCTCACTGTTTAAGGTGAGGGGAACTTTTGCAGACACCTCATCTTCCTGAGGCAGGGGTTCATAGGAGCTACGAGTGTGTAGCAACGCATAAACTCGTGCTGTTACCCTTTTTTCAGCCAATAATGACAAATTATTGGAGATAGTCCAAACAAAAATTGGCAAAACACAGGGTAATATTATGCAGCCTAAAGCAATCATTCCAATAAGCACAACTACAGTTTGCAAACCAGGCAATTTTTACCACCATCCACTAAAGGCATCAGAGAGGTCCATCCCCTTCCATGTTTGCACAGGATTGTTGGAGACCATGGTTCCTCAGGGCAGGTGCCAGGCAGTGGAAGGATTTTTGTGCAGTGTCTGTAATGCTCGAGAGCTTCCTTGTGGCAGAATTATTCCGTTTGATGCACAATTCCGCAGGAAATGAGATAAAAAGTGTCACTGAATAAGTTTTGTTCATAGTGTGATGGTTCGTAAAGTCATCTTCTTACAAAAGCTAGAAAAGGAGCTATTATCAGGAGAGGGATATCCCTGCAGTTGTCTATACAAGGCATAAACCTGACCCTAGGCCAACGTGAGATGTGGTTTTGGAATTAAACATGTAGAAAGCAAATTTCCCATATATACACTTCAGACAAACAAAAGGCATCAGTTTGTGTGATGTATGCAAGCTGTATCTATAAGTCTTGTTTCATGTGTTGTTCAAGCGAATGTCTGGGTGATATGACAGCTCAAAATACAGTTATTATCAATTAAACACAAAAATTGCAGCACACTAATTCTCGGGTGTGCTTTGGTGGTTAAATTCTTCACATCTCCCCATTTCACTGGATGACTGGCATGACAGGATCGGGTTGGTGTAGAGTCGCCGTTACCATCTCTGGGATAGGAGTCAGGGGTTGGTGGCACGACATCTTTGGCTGGACCCTGTAGATGTAAACACAGCAGCCTAGCCCCACCCTCAAGTAATTAAAGTAATCGGTCCTAACCATGTTTTGTCTGGTAATTGGTGTAAATATACCAGATGAAGAGGCAAACTTGTTTTTTGTTGAAAATGCCTCTGATAAGCGGTCGAATTAGAAATTGAAAAATTCAATTGATTCAAAGTAAATAAACAAGGATTGAGTTTGTTTTGCAGGGCTGGGAGGCCGAGGCATTTTTCCTCTTTTGATTTATTCAGGGCATGTTTGTGAGTCAGTTCAATTGGGCGTCCCAACATTGCAAAGGTACGAATGCAGTGGTTGATAAGTGTCAATGGAAACATGTAGATATTTCCACGGGGCAAATGAAGCATATTTGGTGACATCCATTTGCCAGATCTGTCAGGATTCAGTGCCCCTAGGATTTACTTCCATAGGCACTGAATGTGCTTGATGACTGCATGTGGGCATTGTTGAATGATTGCAGCCGCTTCTGTTGAAGAGAAATCAAATTGTTTCATAAATGTCTTTGAAAAGGCTGATGGCTTCTGACGTGAGAAACATGAAAGGAGTGTTGTCTTTTTGAAATAAAAGTTTGTAGGGAAAGAAAAAGGACAGCAAGGTAGGTTCAATAGAAGGAGAGAGATAAGCTTCATAGATGGAAGAAATAATTTGAGAGACATACAGACTATCCAAAATGAGATTAAAAGGCTGATCAGAAAATTGTTGAAATGCTAGCAAAGATGCATAGAGTTCCAGAGGAAAGGTACAGTTTTTGGTTTGGAGCCTCTTTGTAGATTGTTCCTGTTTGCACCGCCCCCAAGGGCGCGGCACTGAGCCTTGAAATGACCAGGTTTCCCACAATTAAAACAATTTCCGGTAGGGCGGGAAGAAGCAGATGAAGAAGAAGCAGAGGAAGAAGAAGCAGGAAACGCGCCATTTTGTTGCAACGCAGCAGCAAGAGCCCCCAACTTGTGGTCAGTTGTACCCACGATGCTACAAGCCTGAAGGAAATCAGCTAAAGTAACCCTGGGACGATTTGCTATAGGTTGAAGAACCTTTTGACAATCCCTATTACCATTTTCATAAGCCAATTTCAAAGAAAGTTCCTCATTATCAATTTGTCTTTCTAGTGCCAATTGTTAAGTATGCAAAGTGCACGCAAACATAAAAACATAAAAGAGTAAAAAAAACAGCTTCAAAAATAAAACAAACAATCTAAATAAGGTAATTTGAGTCAATACTCTGAAATTTAATTGGTTATGAGAATATCAAAAATTTCCAAAAATCAAAGTTGCATTAAAAACTGCAATTGCAGGCATCAAATATCACCCTTTACCCCGCCTTTCTCTCGCAGGCTTGTTCGGCAGGGAGAGAAAAGAAAAAAAATGGTGAAAAGAACACAGCCCCCCCCCTCCTGCCTTCTCACCAGAGAAAAAGAGGGAGGTGAGAGGAAAGGAAAAAAGTTTGTTGTTAAAACGACAGGCTCCCTTTTCTGGGAAGACAGGGAGAAAAAATAGAGACACATAAATCATTTTGTATTAGGGTTTTGATCCCTGATGAAAGAGAGGGCGAGATGTTACAGACATGCCCCTCCTTGGATTTTTACTAACGCTTTTCTTGAGGTTTCCTGTCTAGTAATAAAGCAGTTACTAGGAGCGCAAGCCATTGCAGAATCGTACAGGGGAGGTATTGCTTCTGCAGGCACCTGATTATCAACTTTATAATGAATCATTCCATGACCACGGGCCACGTAGTCAAAATTTGGACTGGGGCCCTGGGAGCCTCATGAAAATACTCCCCCAATTTTGTCCAAGTTGAAATTTTTTGGACACTGTTTCCAAATTTAAGACAGAAGGCCAATTAACTCCTTTTTTGTCAAACGAGGGAGAGATTTCCCTCCATTTGAGGCAATTTTAGTGGAGGATTCGGTTGATTCTCCCAACTCTTGCAAATGTACAAACTTGCCCATGAGAGAATCTTCCATCTATACTTACGAGAAACCGGTCGTGTTTCAGACAGGTCGAAAGGCCAGCCTCTTCCAGGCGAGTAGGTACAGACAGTCCGAGACTGATTCTGATGAATCACGTCGGGGTCACCAGTTGCGGGTTTTGCCTCCCCGCAAATAATGGGCTGCTCATAATGAAGACAACAGACAAGGTTTCTTGATACACGAGTGGCACAGAGCGTAATCTGTAACCCCCTTTTATTAAGAGCGTATAAGGAAATAATATATTATTGGTTACATGAAGCATTTCTCCTAATATGGTTATTTTTAGCTATACCTGCTTAAACGCTTTCACCACGTGTTTCCTATGCTGCTAGTAACTTCCTCAGTTTGAAAGTTCCTGTTAAGATCTAAGCATTGCTATTGTCATTGCAAACACAGCTTTCTAATTTGGGCCCTCCCAGTGGGCATCCATCTCAACCCGCATTTACTACTCAATTTATTCCAGTTCCAAATTCCATATATGTGTTCCAATCAGGAAAACTGATCTGCACACATACCATGGTGACCTTGTTCCCACACTTTCTGATGAATCTGATATCACAAATGAAGGACCCAGTAAGGGGGCATTTGAAAATCTTGAGAAATAGAAAATAGGGTAATGATTAATCAGAGAAACTGACCAATGAATAACTTAAATCAAGAAATTTAAGATCTTTTAAAAAATGTTAGATCAATAAAACCATTTTGTCAAGCCTCCAAGTAATGTGTCCTGAAAAATAAAGTCCATGGCATCCATCTTTCTTTTCAAATCCATTTATTAGGAACACATTAAATTGTCAAGGACTTGGTATAACTCCAGCTCTGAACCAGATCCAGAATTACATCCTATAAAAGCAAAAATTTGAAACTCCCCCCCCCCCAACTCACAATCTTCAATCACTTGTCAGTCCAACAGCCTGGTGACTCCAAACTCCACCTCCAGCCAGCTGCAGGCCTCTTCTCTTCCCACGGGAAATGCCACCTAAAAATGACATTCCCCCCTTATCTTTACACCCCCCCTGCCTTTCAACAGTTAGAAAGTGGCGAGTCTGAAAGTATTTTTAAATTCATTTACTACAAACCTAAATGCTAATAGAAAAGAGTACAAAGGCTACAATAAAATATGGTTCCATATATGAAATCTTCAGGGTCGACATATTTTTTTTAATTGAAAAAGTTTTATACAAACACATTTTACCCCCTTTTTACCCCCCGACCATATAATGTAAATCACATACAAATATTATACCCCCTGCCCTCCCCCCAACTTAAAAAAAAATTCTCATTCAAATATTGTGCCAAATACTGTACCCCCTCCCCTCCCCACGTCTTAAGGTTAATTTCTCATTCAAATATTGTACCCCCTCAGCTCCCAACAATCATAATATAAGTTTCTCTTAGAGTAGCAATAGCCCATTAATCCCATCTTCTAAGTTAATTGAACATATATAAATCATGATATAAATTTCTCTTAAAGTAACAATATCTCATTAATCGCATCTTCTAGGTTAATTATGCATATATATTACCCCACCCTCCACCCTAACCCTCCCCCACCTCCCACTCGAACCCACCCCCCTGACCTCCGCTATACACCACTCTAACAATTCCAAGCATCCCCTGTGTTATTTACTCTAATCATACTCTAATCATTTATCAGTCTAAACATTCTTACCTAAAGGCTACATAGTACTTCCTAGTCTGGTATTTATTCTGTATGTAATCAATCCATTTTACCCATTCCTGTGTATAATTCTCCTGCTTCTGAGCTTTTAGGAAAGCTGAAATTTTTGCCATTTCGGCGAACCCCGCCACTTTCTGAATCCATTGATCGATTGTCGGTAAAAAATCTTTTTTCCAGTGTTGAGCAATCAACAACCTAGCTGCTGTAACCATGTACAAAACCAGTTTTGTTTCCCCTTTCTTAAAGTCCTTAGTTATACCCAGTAAAAACATTTGCGGAGTAAATTGTATTCTTTTCTTAAATACATTTTGCATAACCCACCATATTTTTATCCAAAAAGCTTTAACCTTGTTGCAAGTCCACCATACATGAAAAAAGGTAGCATCTAGGCACCCGCATCTCCAACATTTTGGTTGAACATTTGGGTACATGCATGATAATTTTTTAGGATCTAAATACCATCTGTAAAACATTTTATAAAAGTTCTCCCTTAAATTCTGTGACTGTGTAAATTTAACATTAATGAGGTAGGAGAAAAGCTAGGCCTACAACTTTGGTTCATTATATTCAAAAGTACAAACTCTGGTCACGGAGAAATGTGCAATCTGTTGCAGGTTTGGATTGCTGATACAAGACATTGGTATTTTTATCTCTAAGCACAGACAGACCATGAGGGGTGTATCCTGTTTATCGGTCAAGGACAGGGGACGGTTCCTCTATTTTCTTGCAGATGTCTACACTTTATAAACCGCCCACTAAGGGCTTTTTATTCTTATCTTTTCTGTAATTTTCCACCCATCCTTTTACCATATTTGGAACATGTATGTTAACGTAATTGTGTACGTCAAGATGGGTATAAAAGGTTGCTGAAGTGAACCATTCGGGGTTCAGACTATTGTTCCCAATTTTGGTGTTTGAACCTGCGCAATAAACTTTCTTGCATTGGAAAGAGCTGGTCTTTGAGGCCTTGATTTTCCACAACATTCTGAACCCATATTTTTTCCCACGCGTCCAACATAACCGCTTCACCAAAATTCTGAGCCCATTTAATCATACAATCCTTAACCAGTTCACTTTCTGAATCTCTTTCTAACAGTACATTATATATTCTTTTGACCTGTTTTGGGCCAGTCTCTTTTATCTGCTTGATCAGTTCCACTTCTTTATCCATAAAACCGACCCTGCGATCTTCTTCCCATCTCTTCTGTAACTGTATATAATGTAACCAATTTAAAGTAATTCCTTCTTCCAACAGTTGTTCCAAAGTTTTTAACTTCCATTCGTCCCCATCAGCAATAAGCACGTCTTTGTATAAACAACCCCCGAGTGACTTAGTATTCGTAATACCCATGGTGTCTGCAAGATCCAACCAAAGCGGTATTTTATAATCCCAATCGGGCCGGTGCTTCTTCCATATTCTCATCAAGGCACTTCGGAGAACATGATTGTATTTTTAAATTCATTTACTACAAACCTAAATGCTAATAGAAAAGAGTACAAAGGCTACAATAAAATATGGTTCCATATATGTAATCTTAAGGGTCGACACATTTTTAAAGTCCCTTTCAGCTAGGTTAGGAGAGTATTAATATGGTAAATAAATTGATTTCCACGGGATATTTTTTCTGTCCTCTGTGGATTCTTTCTTGAGACGCACTCTGTTTCACAAAAACACCTTCCTCATGCCGTACATTTCTATTTCCCTCCTGTGTGGATCCTCTTATGGGAACAGGTGACTTAATTGCCGTGGTGCAATTTCTTCCCTGTGTGGTATTAATGTGGTAAGTAAGGGACTGGCTTGTACTCAAACTCTTCCCAAATTCATGGCATACTTGATTTCTCCCCTGTATGGATCCTGCTATGGGAAGTAAGGGAACGGTTATCACTGAAGCTCTTTCCACATTCCAAGCATTTATAAGGCTTCTCTCCTGTGTGGGTTCTTTTATGGTAAATCAGATAGCCACTGGCAGCGAAGGTCTTTCCACAGACTGTGCACTTATAAGGTTTTTCCCCTGTATGCATCCTGTTATGGAAACTAAGTTGATTACTTTGGCAGAAACCCTTCCCACAGTCTAGGCATTTATAGGGTTTTTCTCCTGTGTGGATCCGTTTATGAGAAGTAAGAGAACCCTTTACACTGAAGCTCTTTCCACACTCCATGCATTTATAGGGTTTCTCTCCTGTGTGAAACCGTTTATGTAAGTTCAGGTAACTGCTGTTTCTGTAGCTCTTTCCACACTCCATGCATTTATAGGGTTTTTCTCCTGTGTGGACTCGTTTATGGGAAGCAAGGCCACAGCTTTGGCTGAAACCCTTCCCACAGTCTAGGCATTTATAGGGTTTTTCTCCTGTGTGGACCCTTTTATGAGAAGTAAGAGAACTCTTTAAACTGAAGCTCTTTCCACACTCCATGCATGTATAGGGTTTCTCTCCTGTGTGGATCCGTTTATGAGAAGCAAGGGCACTGCTTGTCCTGAAGGGTTTTCCACACTCCGTGCATTTATAAGGTTTTTCACCTGAATGGACCCTTTTGTGGTATGTCAGTTGATTTGTACTTCTGTAGCTCTTTCCACACTCTGTACACTTATAGGGTTTCTCGCCTGTATGAATGCTTTGATGGGAAGCAAGGCCACCACTTTGACTAAAGCTCTTCCCACATTCTATGCATTTAAAGGGTTTCTCTCCCACATGGATCAATTTATGTTTAGTAAAATAACTGCTTGTATTGAAGGTTTTTCCACAGTCTACACATTTATAGGGTTTTTCTCCTGTGTGAAACCGTTTATGGAAGTTCAGGTAACTGCTGTTTCTGTAGCTCTTTCCACACTCCATGCATTTATAGGGTTTTTCTCCTGTGTGGACTCATTTATGGGAAGCAAGGCCATAGATTTGGCTGAAACACTTCCCACAGTCTAGGCATTTATAGGGTTTTTCTCCTGTGTGGATCCGTTTATGAGAAGTAAGAGCACTCCTTACACTGAAGCACTTTCCACACTCCATGCATTTATAGGGTTTCTCTCCTGTGTGAAACCGTTTATGGAAGTTCAGGTAACTGCTGGTTCTGTAGCTCTTTCCACACTCCATGCATTTATAGGGTTTTTCTCCTGTGTGGACTCGTTTATGGGAAGCAAGGCCACAGCTTTGGCTGAAACCCTTCCCACAGTCTAGGCATTTATAGGGTTTTTCTCCTGTGTGGACCCGTTTATGAGAAGTAAGAGAACTCTTTAGACTGAAGCTCTTTCCACACTCCATGCATGTATAGGGTTTCTCTCCTGTATGGACCAATTTATGGGAAGCAAGGCCACTGCTTTGGCTGAAGCCCCTTCCACAATCTAGGCATTTATAGGGTTTTTCTCCTGTGTGGATCCTTTTATGAGCAATAAGAACACTCTTTACACTGAAGCTCTTTCCACACTCCATGCATTCATAGGGTTTTTCTCCTGTGTGGATCCGTTTATGAGAATTAAGAGTACTCTTTCTCCCAAAGCTCTTGCCACACTCCATACATTTATAGGGTTTTTTCCCAGCATGCATCCTTTTATGGCAAGCAAGGGAACTCTTCACACTGAACCCTTTTCCACCATCCACACATTTATAAGGTTTTCTCCCTTTATGGATCCTTTTGTGGGATTTCAGATACTCTTTATACCTGAAGCTTTTTCCACACTCCAGGCACTTATAGAGCTTTTCTCTGGTGTGGATCTTTTTATGAGAAGTTAAATTACCTTTCCACCCCACCCTTTTTCCATAGTCCACACCATTGTAGGGCTTCTCCCGTGCCTCGATCATTTTATGTGAAGTAACATTATTACTGCTGGAACTTTTTGCACTTTTGTAGTGGTTACTAACATTAGGGCTTGCTTTGAATCTTTTTCTACTTCGACATTTCTCCGTACTTTCTTTGGAATCATGTTGGGTCAGGAAACGATCCATTTCCACACATTCAAAAATAGATTTTTCTCTCCGATTGTGATTCTTTTCACGTTTTCTCCTTCCCCGATTACTTGTAGATGTCTCCTCAGGAATTTCAGTTTTGATTATTTGCAGTGGCACCAAATTTGCCTCTTGGTCGTTTCCCTTCTTCTGCGCATCAGATGCTTGCGGGGGAAGAGAAATAAATTAGAATAATCTACAACCTCCACTTTGGTATTCCTATGCAGAGATTTTTCTATTACTGGGCATCTGCAATGAGGGAAATGACAGCACGAATATTAGTTACTAACTTAAAAGACTAGCATGGCTGTTCATCTAACCCTCATTAAAAGGTTAAAGCAAAAACAAGTCTTGACAAGAGGATCTGGCACCCAACTTGTCTCAACTATGAGGCACCCAACTTGCATTTAGTAAGAGAACATATGTCATTGCAACACAAACCAAGACAAAATTTGTTGCTGAGTAGGACAACTACAACAGGCAAAAACATCCTATCCCTGATCATCTTCCCAATAACTCTGCAGTAATGACCCAGGGGTGGGTCAAAGATGATTACGAGACTGAATGTCAACCCTTGCTGGTCACCATACTGATCTATTTCTTTTAAATGAAACTGCAACTTGGAAGACCATGAAAGGGGACTGGAATTAATGTAAGAGGAAAAAAGAAGAGTATGGAATCATTTTTAACAACTTACGTACAGATCTAAGTTGTAAATAAAGTATCTAGTGACACCTTGCTCTGACTTAAATTTTCCTCCAGAGGAACCCTTACCTAAAGAAGCCATGATCCTAGACATTTCCAACATGACTTCTTCATGCAGGGCTTTCTGGTTGGGATCAAGCAGCAACCATTCTTCATTGTTGAAATGGATGGCCACCTCCCCAAAGGACACAGGACTCTAAACAAGGAAGAATCCATGTGAGCAGATAGAATTTGCAAGACCTCCTTTAATCTGCAAAGCCTAAGAGCACAAAGTTAAAATGCTTGACTGGGCGTTTCCCTAGTCGGACTCAACGTAGTATGATAAAAAGGGCAACCTTCACAGCCTATGCCTGACAGCCAATTATGACATTTTATCACTACTTTGACTGACTCTGCCGACCTTCAATGTCAGCACCTGCCTTGATCAAGTGGCATAGTGTGCCTTAGACACACCATCTACCAGTGGCCCCAACATTTCAAGATATTTGCAGGAGGTTCTGTAGGATTTCTGTGTAACATAGTAACCAAATGGTCTTTGTGGTTCTTTGAAGGGTGAGCTTTCATGAAAATACTAGGAAGGCACTTCCAGCCATCAAAATGCTGATGATACAGAAAGCAATTTATCAAGAGAGAGAAAGAGAATATAACTTTATTGTCACTTTGAATGTACGCTATTTGGTATATATTAAAATGAAATTTTGTTGCGTACTGTCCTTAAAGGGTCACCACCTCTAATAATTAAATACAAAATTATGCATATACTCACATATATGACACGGAGAAACAACCCAGTTTAGTTTGGATGTATACATGGCGAGAGAAACAGATCTTGGAAATTTACCAGCCTTAGGAACAAAGCTGTTACAGAATCTGGTACTCCTGGTAGAAATACTCCTCATCCAACGAAGGAAATGGAGACGCTGCCTTGTACGCTTCACTAAGGATGATGTGTGGAGACCATTTCAGATTCTTTGACATCTGCATTTCCAACACTTAATACTGTTCACCATGTCTACTGCTGCATCCTTCATATGGAATGGAGTATGACCAGGCCGACTGTTTCTAAAATCTATGATGATCTCCTTCGTTTTATTAACATTTCTGTGTCTCCTGTTTTTATCGCTTTCACCAATGATAGGAAAACAAGATTATGCTTACAATAAAGTATATTTAGCCTAGCCATTCATGTCTCCTGTCTGCTTTACTTGGGATAGGCAACATGAAGTGCCATGTGGCATTTTTTGAAACCAGAATTATATAACCGGTCAGGGTAAAGATTTAAGAGCTGACCTAGTGCTACCATGATGTAATGCTGGGAATGAGTCAGCAAGGTTTTTGGGCTGATACCATTTTAAGAGCCTGTAATAAGAAGAGACCTGTTGGGGCATATCTCTTTTCCCGTGTGTGCTTCTGTGCTTTAAATTGCTGATTGTTGTCTGTTTGAGGTCGCACTAAAGAACATATATGTATATATTCTTTGTAGATAAAACCACTATTTAAATACAAACCTGTTTGTTGTATCTACTCCTGGCTTGTCTCACATAGTCACAGTTTGCGCACTCTGACATAACCACTAAGGTATTCCATTCATCTTCAAAACTTAGTTGAGAGATGGGCCTAGTTTGACTGATCATAAATTTAAATTTCCTTGTTGTACTTTGCTCAGGAATAGCAGTAATCATACGTACAGTCCCCAAAGGAAACTAGAGGCCTCCTACTGCTCCCCCATATAAGCGGCTAACCTCTTCTTTCTTACCTGAGTCAGGAATCCAGCAGCTCTTTCAGCTCCACCAATAGGAGGAGAAGATTCAGTGAACAACGGTGACTCCATTTTGTCCACTGGAAATGAGAGAGACAGAATGGAAACAGGAAAGGCTTCAACTTCATCTTTTCTATCCTGAAGGCACAGCTTAAGATTTCTTCCTGACCTGCCCAGGAAACCTCCATTTTTGTCTCTTCAACACACTGCCTTTCATGGGCTCCATCATGGGAGCTATGAATTAAATGAGAAGACCAAACCCCACCACATGCTGAAGAACTAAGCTCAGGAGGAGGAGGAGCTTCCGGTGATGGCGGTCGCCTCCTGAGCTCCGGAGAACGCCATGGAGCTCCCGACGGGATAAGGGACTGCCGCCGGGCCTCATGTCATCGGAGGCCCGAGAGTTTGATAGCTCGTCCACCCTGGCTTGTTTTGAGCTCGTTTCGGGCCGCCAGGGTGGTCGGGGGAGTTTGGAGTGCGGAGGGACAAGAGGAAAGGAAGGAAGGCTGTAAGCGAGGAGAAGGCTGGGCAGCAATGGCGGCAATAGCAGCGCGCAGCGGTGCGCAGCGCAGCGCGACGTGGTGCGAGGATTGCGCTGGCGCTAGCGCTGGCGGCGAAAAGACACTGACAAGAAGAACAAGGCACCGGGGAGGAGAACAGTAGAACAAGACTGATGGGTGTGAGGTGTGAGGATTGCGCTGATGCTGGCGGCGAAAAGACACCGGTAAGAAGAACAAGATACCGGGGAGGAGAACAAGACAAGGCTAAGAGGCTGGGAGTCAGCCGGGAGAGGCTAATGGAGACGGTTATGGCGGCGTGCGAGGGGAAAGAAAGGTCGCCACTGCCAGGGACTCCTGTCGTTTTTCCATCATATCCTGGCTGCTCCCATGCCCCCCCCCCCCCCGGCCCTGTCGACGCCAGCAGGGGGGCGCCAAATGCCTATTACGAGTCTTTGTGAACCTTTGTGAAGTTTGGTGAATTTTGGAGAACTCTACCCCAAACTTTACCCTGAACCTTGGAGAATCTTGGAGCGCCGGGTGGGAGCCTCTGGAACCATCTTGAATAGTCTCCCACCTTCTGGTCATCTCTGCCATTTTACACAACTAAGGGATATTCGATCATTCCCCTCCCCCCCTTTTTTCATCCAAGTACATTAACATCTCCTTCCCCCTACTAACACCCCAACTCATCGTCTATCAACTTTTTTCATCAGCATCCTGATCCCACTGGGCTTTTAATTATCTATTCGAGGTTAGACCTGCTCCGCCTGCGGGAGGCCCCTCTCTCGCAGGTATGGCCCTTGGCTCTCTCAAGGGCCTGCCTTGATGACGGGTTTGTGAACCCCGAGAGGTGGAAGAAACGGAGGCTGAGGGGCTTTTTATCAAAATGTTTTTTATTGTTATTAAGGGGTTCCAGGGAGGGGGGGTGGGTTAACCAGACCGGGAGAGGAGCCAGTGCCAGACGAACAGGTGAGTCCAGGAGGGAAGTGAGCGGGGTAGGGGGGGAGAAGGAACAAGTTATTCCAACAGAGGGTTGTTTGATTACAACGGTCGCGGGGAGGGGGGGATGCGAGGACAAGAGAAGATCACAAGGTCGGTTGGGAGACCGTGGCTGCTGGCTACGCCCGGTCGTTTGTACCAACCCCCGCAACCTAGGTGGCCAGGAACTACAGAGCCAGGGCCTGCGGCTGATGCTTTGCAATGCAAGGTCCGTGACCAACAAGGCCCCCCTCATTAATGAGTTGATCTCTGAGGGGGAGCTGGACCTTGCAGGGATAACGGAGACCTGGTTGGGCCACGAGGGTGGTTTACCCCTCGTGGAAATGTGCCCACCGGGTTTCCGTGCATTCCATCAGCCTCGGGCCCTGGGTAAGGGTGGTGGGGTGGCGGTAGTTGTATGGGAAGGTCTAGAGCCGAGGGAGTTCACTGTCCCTCAGATACCCGGGTGTGAGTCCCTTGGTGTGAAATGGGGCCCAGGGAGGCAGTGGGGTTTGCTGATTGTATACTTGGCTCCTCGCTATACATCAGCGGCCCTGCCCGAGCTCCTCGAGCTGATCACGGAGACGGCGGTTGAGATCCCCAAGCTTTTGGTTATGGGGGATTTCAACCTGCCGTCAACGGGAGCAGCATCTGAGGTGGCTCGGGAGTTCATGGCTTCCATGACAGCCATGGACCTGACCCAATTAATTCAGGGCCCCACACACGAAGGTGGCCACACACTGGACCTTGTTTTCGTATCTGAGCAGTGGACGAGTGATCTGGGAATAGGGGATTTAGTTGTTACTCCCCTGTCATGGTCAGATCACTCATGTCTCCGGCTGGACTTCCCTGGCGCTACCCCCCACCGCGAGGAGGCGGGACCAGACTGTCCAAGCTGGTACCGCCCCAAGCGCCTGATGGAGCCGGATAGGTTCCAGACGGAGCTTGGGCCATTACCTGTAGCCCTGACCCGCGCTCGGTCGGAGGACCTAGCGGCCGCCTGGAATAGGGCGGCGGCTGGGGCCTTAGACCGGGTTGCGCCTTTGCGACCTCTCCTGCGGCAGCGACCCACCCGAGCTCCTTGGTATACCGAGGAGTTGAGGGTGATGAAGCGCCACAGGAGACGTCTAGAGAGCAGGTGGAGGTCCTCACGCTCTGAATCTGATCGAATACAGGTAAGAGCCTATTTACGGACCTACCTTGTGGCATTGAGAGCGGCCAAACGTAGATATTGTGCCGCTCTTATTGCGTCCGCCGATAACCGCCCTGCCGCCCTGTTTTGGGTAACCCGCTCCCTCTTATCACAGAGGACGCGGGAAGCCCCTTTGCAGGGCAGAGCAGAGGAGTTTGGGGAATATCTGCAGGACAAAGTCGCTCAGATCCGGAGCGGATGGGCCCCCTTCAGTGTACCGGACGGGCCGTCAACAGTGAGTCTTGTGAGACCATTCTGGGAGGAGTTTGATTCTGTTGCCCCCGAGGATTTGGACAGGTTGCGTGGACAGCTGCGACCCACCACATGTTTAATGGACCCGTGTCCCTCCTGGTTGGTACTGGCATCTTGGGAGGTGACTCGAGGCTGGCTTCTGGGCCTGGTGAATGCCTCATTGGGTGAGGGATCCTTACCAACTGCCTTGAAGGAGGCGGTGGTGAGGCCCTTACTTAAGAGGCCTTCACTCGACCCAACGGAGCTAGCTAATTATCGTCCAGTTTCCAACCTTCCCTTTCTAGCGAAGGTTGTCGAGAATGTGGTGGCGCAGCAGTTTCCACGACACCTTGACGAATCCGATTATCTAGACCCACGCCAGTCCGGCTTCCGACCCGGGCACAGCACGGAGACAGCCTTGGTCGCGTTGGTCGATGATCTCTGGAGGGCCAGAGATAGAGGTTGTTCCTCTATCCTGGTCCTATTAGACCTCTCGACGGCTTTTGATACCATCGACCATGGTATCCTATTGCGCCGGTTGGAGGGGATGGGAGTCGGAGGTACCGTTTTGCGGTGGTTCGGCTCCTACCTCTCCGACCGGAAGCAATGTGTGTTGACAGGGGGGCAGAGGTCGACCCTGAGGCCACTCACTTGTGGGGTGCCACAGGGGTCGGTCCTCTCGCCTCTCCTGTTCAACGCATATGTGAAGCCGCTGGGTGAGATAATCCGTGGTTTTGGGGTTGAGTACCATCTGTACGCTGATGATACTCAGCTGTACATTTCAACCCCAAACCACCCCAACGAGGCTGTTGAAGTGATGTCCCGGTGTTTGGAAGCCGTCGGGGTCTGGATGGGGGACAAGACTCAAACTCAACCCCTCCAAGACTGAGTGGCTGTGGCTACCGGCACCTCGGTTCAGCCAGCTGATTCCATCGCTGGCCATAGGGGGCGAACAATTGCCCCCTGTGGAACGGGCGCGCAATTTGGGCGTCCTCCTTGATGCCCGGCTGTCAATGGATGACCATGTGGCAGCCGTGGCAAGGGGGGCGTTCCACCAGGTTCGCCTGGTGCGCCAATTGCGCCCCCTACTGGACCGGGATGCCCTGCGCACGGTCACTCATGCGCTGGTGACATCCCGCCTGGACTACTGCAACGCTCTCTACATGGGGCTGCCCTTGGGACGCGCCCGGAGACTGCAGTTAGTTCAGAACGCAGCCGCGCGGGCTGTGATAGGGAGTACTAGGTACTCCCACGTAACACCTCTCCTGCGCGAGCTGCACTGGCTACCTGTGGTTTTTCGGGTGCGTTTCAAGGTCCTGATTACCATCTTTAAAGCGCTCCATGGCACAGGACCTAGTTACTTGCGGGATCGCATCCTCCCACATACATCCCTGCGGCCAATTCGCTCACACAGGGAGGGGCTTCTCCTGGTGCCGTCCACTAGGCAATGCCAGCGGGCGACACCAAGGAGTAGGGCCTTCTCTGTGATGGGCCCAACCCTCTGGAATGACCTCCCCCCCGACATCAGAACCACCACTGACTTCCGCTCCTTCCGGCAAAAATTGAAGACTCACCTGTTCCGATTAGCGGGCCTGGCATAATTACAACTGTTACCTCCTGGTAGACGTATTATTCACTGGTTATTTTAGGGGTATTGTTTTTAATTTAATTTGTGTGTTTTTTAGGGGTTTTAAAATTATATTTATATATACTGGCTAATTGTACAGTTCTTTTTAACTCTATTTTAACCTCCTCCATATTTAAATCTACATATTTAACTTTTCTATTTATTATATTGTGATATATTCCTTGCATGGACTGTACACCGCCCCGAGTCCCTCTTGGGAGAGGGGGCGGTCTAGAAGCACAGTAAATAAATAAATAGATTGTTCTCCTAACCTTTTGGAACAACACATGGAAGTTTATACCCTTGGCATCCGAAGCATTTGCTCAATCCCTGTAAATTCTCTCTCCCCACCCCCCACTCTCTGCAGTTTGAAACCAGAGAAATTAGTGATGTTCTAGCAACCGAGGAAACATGCCTGAAAGAGCAGGTGGTGTTGGAAATGGACCAGCAGGGATCTGTGTAGGAATTTAGTCCAAATTATCTCTTAAGGAAGGCCAAAGAACAAAGAGAAATCATGATGGAGGAGGAGCCAGAATGCAACTCAAGGTGGCCCCTACAGGAGTCTTTCTTCCGTGGAAGGCAAACCCTAGGCTTGCTCTGAAGGGAGGGAATTCCTTTGTGTGCCTTACGTCTTCTAGCTTGAAGAGGGAGTTCTCTCTTTCTTATGGGGTCACCTTCTACTATGTCCAACGACTAAGACCCGAGAAGACGCAGAGAATTAAGGATAACTGGAATCTTGCTAGGAAATCTCCAATCCAGTGGAACAGTCTTCCCTTACCTAGTGAGGTATCCTGACCCTCCAGACACTGGCACGGCCGGGCAACTGGTCTCCGTTGGCTCTCCAAAGATCCTTCCAGTCTTCCAGGGATCGGAAGATGCGAGCAGGGGATTCCTTTTGGCTTCCTTCTCTCCTCCCCATTGCCTCACCCTTGGACCTCCCCCATGCACAGCCAAGAGCAGTTATGGGGCGGGATTCCCGCTCCCTCCAAACCTCAGAATCTCCTTCCCGCTCCAGAAGAAGATCTGAGTGGCGGATCCGTTCTTGCCCGCCCCCACCAGATTCCCAGGGAGCGACTCGCAGCCGAAACTACCCAACCACGCAGACGGAGTGGAGCACGCGCAGTGACCTCGGCCGTGGTCAGCCAAGAGTGCGCCCCCTGCTGGCACCTGGGGTGAAACGGCGGCCGCGGGGGCAGCTTTGGAGGCTTTGGCAGGGCAGCCTCTGGCCGGAGTTGCACCTGCCCTGGAGAGCGAGCTGTGCAAGCGGCATCCGGGGGAAGCCAGGCGGAGATCGTGCGCCTTTCCCGGGTCCTGGTGCAAAAGGCGACTTGGAGAAAGTCAGGCGGAGGGCATGCCGCTTCCGTCCTTTGGGGATCCTCTCTTTTTCTCCGTCACTCACTCACACACAATAGTTCAGGGAAACCGGCTCCCCGCGAAGCAGAAGGAGGAGAGTCACGCAGCTCCCCCTTTCTGTTTCTGCTCCATTCTCCGCAGGTAGAAATCTGCCCGGAGACAGATGACTCAGCGGAAGGGAGACTTCCCATTGGCGCAACGGATTCCTTGGAAGCCCCCTGACAAATCTCCCTGTCCAGCCCCGCCCCCTCCCGATGCCTCTTCTCCCCTCTCTCATGGGAAGCCCCCGTGGACGCCGCCTATGGCTGCTGCTGGTGGGGACGTTGGCCGGGAGCCCTGAAAGCGAAGGGGGGAAGGGGCACCCACGGGGGACTGGGAGGGACCAAGGATGCTGGCGCAGGGAGGAGGGGAGGAGGGGACTGTGACAGCCAGCCACGCCCACTCCACGCGAGAGTCAAGCCAGGTGGGAGCTTGCGTGAGTCCTCCCCTTTCTTCTTGGCCACGCCCCTCCCAGTGCGATTCCCAGACGGAGAAGCGGGAAAAGGGGAGGGGTGGGAGGAGCCTATTCTGGCGGGAAGAGCGGAGAGAGAGAGAGAGAGGCGGCTCTGAGGGAAGCGCCAACATGGAGGGTTCCTTTGTGAGGGATTCGACTTCTCCTTTCTCTGCGTCAGAAACTGAATTGGGTCCCCTGACCCCTTCTTCTCCCTCCGCCCCTGCAGTGTCAACCCCAACCCCGGATCCTCTCCAAGCCCTTCGGCCTCCACCCAGCCCCAAAGACCCTTCAGAATAAGGAGGGTGTTTCTTTCAGGGCTTCGTTTTCCAAGGGAAAGAGTGGAATCTCTGGCTGGACAATAAGGAATATATTCAGTTGACCTATTCAATTCATACGTTGTTTTGAATGATATTAACTGGGAAGATAAATGTAGATGCCGCCTGGACCTCCCCAGCCTCAAAGGGCAAATCCTTAAAGGCCCAAGAACACCTTCCCAGTTGTAGAAAAAGAGGCTCCCCTTTGAGTCCTCTGGGGTAAAGGAAGAAGGTAAAGTTGGCCAAAGGACTTTCAGTGCTGCATGGATTATCTCCACAGGTGTGAAATTTACATCATTAGGAGAATCCTGAAAAAATGTGACATAAGAAACTTAATGAATCTTCCTACATTTTAGAGGCACTGATTTCTCTCATTTCTTGCTTCACTTATAGGTCAAACTGCCTTGCTACTCTCCTCACATTCCATGGATTTCTATACACTCATCATCTGCAGTGGGAATCCTTTGATACAGAGTTTGATCTCAGCTCATTCTGCCATTTTCTAGCACTTTCTGTGTATTCCACTCCTCACCCCTCAATATAATAATATAAATAGCAGAGTTGGAAGGGACCTTCAAGGTCTTCTAGTCCAACCAGACAAAAGTTGGCCAAAGCATTATCAATGCTGTATGGATTCCAAAGCTGTAAAATTAAGTAATTAAGAAAATTCTAATAAAAATGCCAAGATTTTATAATGAAGCATGTTCCTCGATTTTATAGGCTATGTCTCTTCTTTGCTTCTTTCATAGATAAATCTACCTTGCTAATGCTTTTCTCATTCCATGGTTTTCAATGTATCACTGTGCAACGTGAAACTGAGTCAGATCTGAACTCATTCCACCACCCCTTCTAGCATTTTCTAACATTTTATTCCGCTCCCCCTCCCCCCGCTAAGTTCTCTTACATATTCATCTAGTTTCTTCATTTAGCTTTTTTGTTCAATGTGTATAAATTAGGGAATCATTTAAAAGCACAACTGTTTCCAATAATTTATTAACCTTTCAAAATGAGAAAGGTTGTTAATAATCAGGAAACCTGTTTTTTAAAAAATGTATCAATAAAAAGTACAAAGTCACAATCATGCTAGTATTTTTTTTCCAAAACCATAGCAACCTGATATGTCAACTATGATTGATCTTTCTGATGAACCTGATATCATAAATGAAGGACCCAGTAAGGGGGCATTTGAAAATCTTGAGAAATAGAAAATACGGTAATGATTAATCAGAGAAACTGACCAATGAATAACTTAAATCAAGAAATTTAAGATCTTTTAAAAAAATGTTAGATCAATAAAACCATTTTGTCAAGCCTCCAAGTAATGTGTCCTGAAAATTAAAGTCCATGGCATCCATCTTTCTTTTCAAATCCATTTATTAGAAACACATTAAATTGTCAAGGACTTGGTATAACTCCAGCTCTGAACCAGATCCAGAATTATACCCTATAAAAGCAAAAGTTTGAAACTCCCCCCCCCCCCAACTCACAATCTTCAATGATTTGTCAGTCCAACAGCCTGGTGACTCCAAACTCCACCTCCAGCCAGCTGCAGGCCTCTTCTCTTCCCACGGGAAATGCCACCTAAATATGACATTCCCCTCTTATCTTTACACCCCCCCTGTCTTTCAACAGTTAGAAAGTGGCGAGCTTGAAAGTATTTTTAAATTCATTTACTACAAACCTAAATGCTAATAGAAAAGAGTACAAAGGCTACAATAAAATATGTTTCCATATATGTAATCTTAAGGTCGACACATTTTTAAAGTCCCTTTCAGCTACGATAGAAGAGAATTAATATGATAAATAAATTGCTTTCCACAGGATATTTTTTCTGTCCTCTGTGGATTCTTTCTTGAGAAGCACTCTGTTTTCACAAAAACACCTTCCTCATTCCGTACATTTCTATTTCCCTCCCGTGTGGATCCCCTTATGGGAACAGGTGACTTAATTGCCCTGGTGCAATTTCTTCCCTGTGTGGTATTAATGAGGTAAGTAAGGGACCGGCTTGTACTCAAACTCTTCCCAAATTCATGGCATACATGATTTCTCTCCTGTATGGATCCTGTTATGGGAAGTAAGGGAACGGTTATCACTGAAGCCCTTTCCACATTCCAAGCATTTATAAGGCTTCTCTCCTGTGTGGGTTCTTTTATGGTAAATCAGATGGCCACTGGCAGCGAAGGTCTTTCCACAGACTGTGCACTTATAAGGTTTCTCCCCTGTATGGATCCTGTTATGTAAAATAAGTTGATTACTTTGGCTGAAGCTCTTCCCACACTCTAGACATTTATAGGGTTTCTCTCCTGTATGGATCCGTTTATGAGAAGTAAGAGAACCCTTTACACTGAAGCTCTTTCCACACTCCATGCATTTATAGGGTTTCTCTCCTGTGTGAAACCGTTTATGGAAGTTCAGGTAACTGCTGTTTCTGTAGCTCTTTCCACACTCCATGCATTTATAGGGTTTTTCTCCTGTGTGGACTCGTTTATGGGAAGCGAGGCCACAGCTTTGGCTGAAACCCTTCCCACAGTCTAGGCATTTATAGGGTTTTTCTCCTGTGTGGACCCTTTTATGAGAAGTAAGAGAACTCTTTAGACTGAAGCTCTTTCCACACTCCATGCATGTATAGGGTTTCTCTCCTGTGTGGATCCGTTTATGAGAAGCAAGGGCACTGCTTGTCCTGAAGGGTTTTCCACACTCCGTGCATTTATAAGGTTTTTCACCTGAATGGACCCTTTTGTGGTATGTCAGTTGATTTGTACTTCTGTAGCTCTTTCCACACTCTGTACACTTATAGGGTTTCTCGCCTGTATGAATCCTTTGATGGGAAGCAAGGCCACCACTTTGACTAAAGCTCTTCCCACATTCTATGCATTTAAAGGGTTTCTTTCCCACATGGATCAATTTATGTTTAGTAAAATAACTGCTTGTATTGAAGGTTTTTCCACAGTCTACACATTTATAGGGTTTTTCTCCAGTATGTATCCTTTTATGGTAAGTAAGAGAAATCTTCATACTGAACCTTTTCCCACAGTCTACACATTTATAGGGTTTTTCCCCTGAATGGATCCTTCTATGGCATATCAGGTAACTACAAGTGCTGAAGCTCTTCCCACACTGTATGCATTTAAAGGGTTTTTCTCCAGTATGTACCCTTTTATGGGAAGTAAGGGAACTCTTCAGACTGAACCTTTGTCCACAATCCACACATTTATAAGGTTTTCTCCCTGTATGGATCCTTTTGTGGCACCTCAAGTAACTACTACTGCTGAAGCTCTTCTCACACTGTTTGCATTTATAGGGTTTTTCTCCTGTGTGGACCCTTTTATGAGAAGTAAGAGAACTCTTTACACTGAAGCTCTTTCCACACTCCATGCATTTATAAGGCTTTTCTCCTGTGTGGACCCGATAATGGGCAGCAAGGCTACCACTTTGGCTGAAGCCCCTCCCACAATCTAGACATTTATAGGGTTTTTCTCCTGAGTGGACCAATTTATGGGAAGCAAGGCCACTGCTTTGGCTGAAGCCCCTCCCACAATCTAGGCATTTATAGGGTTTTTCTCCTGTGTGGACCCTTTTATGAGAAGTAAGAGCACTCTTTACACTGAAGCTCTTTCCACACTCCATGCATTCATAGGGTTTCTCTCCTGTGTGGATCCGTTTATGAGAATTAAGAGTACTCTTTCTCCCGAAGCTCTTTCCACACTCCATACATTTATAGGGTTTTCTCCCTTTATGGATCCTTTTGTGGGATTTCAGATACTCTTTATACCTGAAGCTCTTTCCACACTCCAGGCACTTATAGAGCTTTTCTCTGGTGTGGATCTTTTTATGAGAAGTTAAATTACCTTTCCACCCCACCCTTTTTCCATAGTCCACACCATTGTAGTGCTTCTCCCGTGCCTGGATCATTTTATGTGAAGTAACATTACTTGCTTTGAATCTTTTTCTACTACGACATTTCTCTGTACTTTCTTTGGAATCACGTTGGGTCAGGAAACGATCCATTTCCACACATTCAAAAATGGATTTTTCTCTCTGATTGTACTTCTTTTCACGTTTTCTCCTTCCCCGATTACTTGTAGATGTCTCCTCAGGAATTTCAGTTTTGGTTATTTGCAGTGGCACCAAATTTGCCTCTTGGTCGTTTCCGTTCTTCTGCGCATCAGATGCTTGCGGGGGAAGAGAAATAAATTAGAATAATCTACAACCTCCACTTTGGTATTCCTTTGCAGAGATTTATCTACTACTGGGCATCTGCAACGAGGGAAATGACAGCATGAATATTAGTTACTAACTTAAAAGACTTGCATGGCTGTTCATCTAACCCTCATTAAAAGGTTAGATTTAATGCATTTAGTAAGAGAACATATGTCATTGCAACACAAAGCAAGACAAAATTTGTTGCTGAGTAGGACAACTACAACAGGCAAAAACATCCTATCCCTCATCATCTTCCCAATAACTCTGCAGTAATGACCCAGGGGTGGGTCAAAGATGATTACGAGACTGAATGTCAACCCTTGCTGGTCACCATACTGATCTCTTTCTTCTAAATGAAACTGCAACTTGGAAGACCATGAAAGGGGACTGGAATTAATGTAAGAGGAAAAAAGAAGAGTATGGAATCATTTTTAACAACTTACGTACAGATCTAAGTTGTAAATAAAGTATTTAGTGACACCTTGCTCTGACTTAAATTTTTCGCCAGAGGAACCCTTACCTAAAGAAGCCATGATCCTAGACATTTCCAACATGACTTCTTCATGCAGGGCTTTCTGGTTGGGATCAAGCAGCAACCATTCTTCACTGTTGAAATGGACGGCCACCTCCCCAAAGGACACAGGACTCTAAACAAGGAAGAATCCATGTGAGCAGATAGAATTTGCAAGACCTCCTTTAATCTGCAAAGCCTAAGAGCACAAAGTGAAAATTCTTGACTGGGCATTTCCCTAGTCAGGCTTAACATACCGTGTTTCCCCGAAAATACAACCTGTCCTGAAACTAAAGCCTTGCGACATTTTCCGCATGTGCAAAAATATAAGCCCACCCCCGAAAATAAGCCCTCTGGACAATCCCCCCCACTTCGACCAGGCAGAGCACCGCTCGCCAACCTAGTGGTATCCCGAAGGCACCAAGCCACGGGAATGAGGTGTGGGCAAAGGCGCTTGCGTTGCTTGGTGCTTTCGGGGTACTGCTAGGTCGGCCAGCGGCGCTGTGCCCAGCTGAAGAGGGGGGGGGGGTTGCTCGGCAGCTACTCTCTTGCGAGCGGGCTCCCGAAGAGCCGGGCAAGCCTCAGGGTCGAATGGCTGTGTTGCGCTGTCGCAGCAGCAACGCAGCAGCCATGAGGTGACCAAACTTATGAGCAGCCGCTCGGCAACCCCCCTTTCCAGCCGGGTACAGCGTCGCTGACCGACCTAGCAGTACCCGGAAGGCACCAAGCAACGCGAGCGCCTGTTCGCCGCCCTCCGCCTCCCGCGGCTCGGTGCCTTCGGAATGCCCCTAGGTGAGTGAATGGTGCTCTGCATGGCTGGAGAGGGGAGTTGTGCAGCGGCTTTTCCGCTCCGCGCTCGCGCGAAGGGCATCCCCGCTGCTGGAGCCGTCCGCCGCTTGGGTTTTTTTTTTTCAAAGCACGGAGGATGGATGCCTGGAAGTACACAACCCAGTCACAAGGGAGCAGCCGCCCGGCAACCCAAAAATAATAACCCCTCCCCTTTAATAAGCCCAAGGCCATATTTCGTGGGTCAAAAAAATATAAGACCCTGTCGTATATTCGGGGAAACACGGTAGTATGCTAAAAAGGGCAACCTTCATAGCCTATGCCTGACATTTTATCACTACTTTGACTGACTCTGCCGACCTTCAATGTCAGCACCTGCCTTGATCAAGTGTCATGGTGTGCCTCAGACACACCATCTACCAGTGGCCCCAACATTTCAAGATATTTGCAGGAGGTTCTGTAGGATTTCTAACATAGTAACCAAAGGGTCTTTGTGGTTCTTTGAAGGGTCAGCCTTGCTCACCCTCGTGAACTTTCATGAAAATACTAGGAAGGCACTTCCAGCCATCAAAATGCTGATGATACAGAAAGCAATTTATCAAGAGAGAAAGAGAATATAACTTTATTGTCACTTTGAATGTACGCTATTTGGTATATATTAAAATGGAATTTTGTTGCATACAGTCCTTAAGGTTCTCCACCTCTAATAATTAAATACAAAATTATGCATATACTCACATATATGACACGGAGAAACAACCCAGTTTAGTTTGGATGTATACATGGCGAGAGAAACAGATCTTGGACGTTTACCAAGCATAGGGAACAAAGCTGTTACAGAATCATAAATTTAAATTTCCTTGTTGTACTTTGCTCAGGAATAGCAGTAATCATACGTACAGTCCCCAAAGGAAACTAGAGGCCTCCTAATTCTCCCCCATATAAGCGGCTAACCTCTTCTTTCTTACCTGAGTCAGGAATCCAGCAGCTCTTTCAGCTCCACCAATAGGAGGAGAAGATTCAGTGAACAACGGTGACTCCATTTTGTCCACTGGAAATGAGAGAGACAGAATGGAAACAGGAAAGGCTTCAATTTCATCTTTTCTATCCTGAAGGCACAGCTTAAGATTTCTTCCTGTCCTGCCCAGGAAACCTCCATTTTTCTCTCTTCAACACACTGCCTTTCATGGGCTCCATCATGGGAGCTATGAATTAAAGGAGAGGACCAAACCCCACCACATGCTGAAGAACTAAGCTCAGTTAGATTGTTCTCCTAACCTTTTGGAACAACACATGGAAGTTTATACTCTTGGCATCCGAAGCATTTGCTCAATCCCTGTAAATTCTCCCCTCCCCACCCTCTCTGCAGTTTGAAACCAGAGAAATTAGTGATGTCCTAGCAACCGAGGAAACATGCTTGAAAGAGCAGATGGTGTTGGAAATGGAACAGCAGGGATCTGTGTCCAAATTATCTCTTAAGGAAGGCCAAAGAACAAAGAGAAATCATGATGGAGGAGGAGCCAGAATGCAACTCAAGGTGGCCCCTACAGGAGTCTTTCTTCCGTGGAAGGCAAACCCTAGGCTTGCTCTGAAGGGAGGGAATTCCTTTGTGTGCCTTACGTCTTCTAGCTTGAAGAGGGAGTTCTCTCTTTCTTATGGGGTCACCTTCTACTGAGTCCAACGACTAAGACCCGAGAAGACGCAGAGAATTAAGGATAACTGGAATCTTGCTAGGAAATCTCCAGTCCGGTGGAACAGTCTTCCCTTACCTAGTGAGGTATCCTGACCCTCCAGACACTGGCACGGCCGGGCAACTGGTCTCCGTTGGCTCTCCAAAGATCCTTCCAGTCTTCCAGGGATCGGAAGATGCGAGCAGGGATTCCTTTTGGCTTCCTTCTCTCCTCCCCATTGCCTCACTCTTGGATCTCCCCCATGCACAGCCAAGAGCAGTTATGGGGCGGGATTCCCGCTCCCTCCAAACCTCAGAATCTCCTTCCCGCTTCTGAAGAAGATCTGAGCCGCGGAACCCGTTCTTGCCCGCCCCCACCAGATTCCCAGGGAGCGACTGGCAGCCGAAACTACCCAACGACGCAGACGGAGTGGAGCATGCGCAGTGGCCTCGGCAGTGGGCAGCCAAGAGTGCGCCCCCTGCTGGCACCTGGGGTGAAAAGGCGGCCGCGGGGGCAGCTTTAGAGGCTTTTGCAGGGCAGCCTCTGGCCGGAGTTGCCCCTGCCCTGGAGAGCGAGCTCTGCAAGCGGCATCCGGGAGAAGCCAGGCGGAGATCGTGCGCCTTTCCCGGGCCCTGGTGTAAAAGACGACTTGGAGAAAGTCAGGCGGAGGGCATGCCGCTTCCGTCCTTTGGGGATCCTCTCTTTTTCTCCGTCACTCACTCACACACAATAGTTCAGGGAAAGCGGCTCCCCGCGAAGCAGAAGGAGGAGAGTCCCACAGCTCCCCCTTTCTCTTTCGGCTCCATTCTCCGCAGGGAGAAATCTGCCCGGAGACAGATGACTCAGCCGAAGGGAGACTTCCCATTGGCGCAACGGATTCCTTGGAAGCCGCCTCCGAAATCTCCCTGTCAAGCCCCGCCCACTCCCGATGCCTCCTCTCCCCTCTCTCATGGGAAGCCCCCGTGGACGCCGCCTATGGCTGCTGCGGGTGGGGACGTTGGCCGGGAGCCCTGGAGGCGAAGGGGAGAAGGGGCACCCACGGGGGACTGGGAGGGACCAAGCATGCTGGCGCTGGAAGGCGGGGAGGAGGGGACTGTGACACCCAGCCACGCCCACTCCAGGCGAGAGGCAAGCCAGGAGGGAGCTTGCGTGAGCCCTCCCCTTTCTCCTTGGCCACGCCCCTCCCAGTGCGATTCCCAGACGGAGAAGCGGGAAAAGGGGGGGGCGAGAGGGGTGGGAGGAGCCTATTCTGGCGGGAAGAGCGGAGAGAGAGAGAGAGAGAGGCGGCTCTGAGGGAAGCGCCAACATCGAGGGTTCCTTTGTGAGGGATTCGACTTCTCCTTTCTCTGCGTCAGAAACTGAATTGGGTCCCCTGACCCCTTCTTCTCCCTCCGCCCCTGCAGTGTCAACCCCAACCCCGGATCCTCTCCAAGCCCTTCGGCCTCCACCCAGCCCCAAAGACCCTTCAGAATAAGGAGGGTGTTTCTTTCAGGGCTTCGTTTTCCAAGGGAAAGAGTGGAATCTCTGGCTGGACAATAAGGAATATATTCAGTTGACCTATTCAATTCATACGTTGTTTTGAATGATATTAACTGGGAAGATAAATGTAGATGCCGCCTGGACCTCCCCAGCCTCAAAGGGCAAATCCTCAAAGGCCCAAGAACACCTTCCCAGTTGTAGAAAAAGAGGCTCCCCTTTGAGTCCTCTGGGGTAAAGGAAGAAGGTAAAGTTGGCCAAAGGACTTTCAGTGCTGCATGGATTATCTCCACAGGTGTGAAATTTACATCATTAGGAAAATCTCGAAAAAATGTGACATAAGAAACTTAATGAATCTTCCTACATTTTAGAGGCACTGATTTCTCTCATTTCTTGCTTCACTTATAGGTCAAACTGCCTTGCTACTCTCCTCACATTCCATGGATTTATATACACTCATCATCTGCAGTGGGAATCCTTTGATACAGAGTTTGATCTCAGCTCATTCTGCCATTTTCTAGCACTTTCTGTGTATTCCACTCCTCACCCCTCAATATAATAATATAAATAGCAGAGTTGGAAGGGACCTTGGAGGTCTTCTAGTCCAACCAGACAAAAGTTGGCCAAAGCATTATCAATGCTGTATGGATTCCAAAGCTGTAAAATTAAGTAATTAAGAAAATTCTAATAAAAATGCCAAGATTTTATAATGAGGCATGTTCCCCGATTTTATAGGCTATGTCTCTTCTTTGCTTCTTTCATAGATAAATCTACCTTGCTAATGCTTTTCTCATTCCATGGTTTTCAATGTATCACTGTGCAACGTGAAACTGAGTGAGATCTGAACTCATTCCTCTCTAGCATTTTCTAACATTTTATTCCGCTCCCCCTCCCCCGATAAGTTCTCTTACATATTCATCTAGTTTCTTCATTTAGCTTTTTTGTTCAATGTGTATAAAGTAGGGCATCATTTAAATAGCACAACTGTTTCCAATAATTTATTAACCTTTCGAAATGAGAAAGGTTGTTAATAATCAGGAAATCTGTTTTTAAAAAAATATATCGATAAAAAGTACAAAGTCACAATCATGCTAGTAACTGTTTTCTCCAAAACCATAGCAACCTGATATGTCAACTATGATTGATCTTTCTGATGAACCTGATATCACAAATGAAGGACCCAGTAAGGGGGCATTTGAAAATCTTGAGAAATAGAAAATACGGTAATGATTAATCAGAGAAACTGACCAATGAATAAATTAAATCAAGAAATTTAAGATCTTAAAAAAAATGTTAGATCAATAAAACCATTTTGTCAAGCCTCCAAGTAATGTGTCCTGAAAAATAAAGTCCATGGCATCCATCTTTCTTTTCAAATCCATTTATTAGGAACACATTAAATTGTCAAGCACTTGGTATAACTCCAGCTCTGAACCAGATCCAGAATTACATCCTATAAAAGCAAAAGTTTGAAACTCCCCCCCCCAACTCACAATCTTCAATCATTTGTCAGTCCAACAGCCTGGTGACTCCAAACTCCACCCCCAGCCAGCTGCAGGCCTCTTCTCTTCCCACGGGAAATGCCACCTAAATATGACATTCCCCTCTTATCTTTACACCCCCCCGCCTTTCAACAGTTAGAAAGTGGCGAGCCTGAAAGTATTTTTAAATTCATTTACTAGAAACCTAAATGCTAATAGAAAAGAGTACAAAGGCTACAATAAAATATGGTTCCATATATGAAATCTTAAGGGTCGACACATTTTTAAAGTCCCTTTCAGCTAGGATAGAAGAGAATTAATATGGTAAATAAATTGATTGCTTTCCACAGGATATTACAATACAATAATACAATACAATAGTAGAGTTGGAAGGGACCTTGGAGGTCTTCTAGTCCCACCCCTTGCCTAGGCAGGAAACCCTATACCGTTCCAGACAATATTTCTGTCCTCTGTGGATTCTTTCTTGAGACACACTCTGTTTTCACAAAAACACCTTCCTCATTCCGTACATTTCTATTTCCCTCCTGTGTGGATCCCCTTATGGGAAGAGGTGACTTAATTGCTCTGGTGTAATTTCTTCCCTGTGTGGTATTAATGTGGTAAGTAAGGGACCAGCTTGTACTCAAACTCTTCCCAAATTCATGGCATACATGATTTCTCTGCTGTATGGATCCTGTTATGGGAAGTAAGGGAACGGTTATCACTGAAGCCCTTTCCACATTCCAAGCATTTATAAGGCTTCTCTCCTGTGTGGGTTCTTTTATGGTAAATCAGATAGCCACTGGCAGCGAAGGTCTTTCCACAGACTGTGCACTTATAAGGTTTTTCCCCTGTATGCATCCTGTTATGGAAACTAAGTTGACTACTTTGGCGGAAACTCTTTTTACACTCTAGACATTTATAGGGTTTCTCTCCTGTGTGGATCCGTTTATGAGAAGTAAGAGAACCCTTTACACTGAAGCTCTTTCCACACTCCATGCATTTATAGGGTTTCTCTCCTTTGTGGATCCGTTTATGTAAGTTCAGGTAACTGCTGTTTCTGTAGCTCTTTCCACACTCCATGCATTTATAGGGTTTTTCTCCTGTGTGGACTCGTTTATGGGAAGCAAGGCCACAGCTTTGGCTGAAACCCTTCCCACAGTCTAGGCATTTATAGGGTTTTTCTCCTGTGTGGACCCTTTTATGAGAAGTAAGAGAACTCTTTAGACTGAAGCTCTTTCCACACTCCATGCATGTATAGGGTTTCTCTCCTGTGTGGATCCGTTTATGGGAAACAAGGTCACCATTTAGCCTGAAGCCCCTCCCACAATCTACGCATTTATAGGGTTTTTCTCCTGTGTGGATCCGTTTATGAGAAGTAAGACTCCTCTTTACACTGAAGCTCTTTCCACACTCCATGCATTCATAGGGTTTTTCTCCTGTGTGGACTCGTTTATGGGAAGCAAGGCTACAGCTTTGGCTGAAACCCTTTCCACACTCCATGCATTCATAGGGTTTTTCTCCTGTGTGGACCCTTTTATGAGAAGTAAGAGAACTCTTTACACTGAAGCTCTTTCCACACTCCATGCATTCATAGGGTTTTTCTCCTGTGTGGATCCTTTTATGGTAAGTAAGAGAAAACTTCATACTGAACCTTTTCCCACAGTCTACACATTTATAGGGTTTCCCCCCTGAATGGATCCTTCTATGGCATATCAGGTAACTACAAGTGCTGAAGCTCTTCCCACACTGTATGCATTTAAAGGGTTTTTCTCCTGTGTGGATCCTTTTATGGTAAGTAAGAGAAATCTTCATACTGAACCTTTTCCCACAGTGTACACATTTATAAGGTTTTCTCCCTGTATGGATCCTTTTGTGGCACTTCAAGTAACTACTACTGCTGAAGCTCTTCTCACACTGTTTGCATTTATAGGGTTTTTCTCCTGTGTGGATCCTTTTATGAGAAGTAAGAGAACTCTTTACACTGAAACTCTGTCCACACTCCATGCATTTATAAGGCTTTTCTCCTGTGTGGACCCGATAATGGGCAGCAAGGGAACTGCTTTGGCTGAAGCTCTTCCCACAGTCTAGGCATTTATAGAGTTTTTCTCCTGTGTGGATCCGTTCATGAGAAGTAAGTGTATTCTTGATCCTGAAGCTCTTTCCACACTCCATGCATTTATAGGGTTTTTCTCCTGTGTGGATCCGTTTATGAGAAGTAAGAGAACACCTTACACTGAAGCGCTTTCCACACTCCAGGCATTCATAGGGTTTTTCTCCTGTGTGGACCAATTTATGGGAAGCAAGGCTACCACTCCGGCTGAAGCACCTCCCACAATCTAGGCATTCATAGGGTTTTTCTCCTGTGTGGACCAATTTATGGGCAGCAAGGCTACCGCTTTGGCTGAAGCCCCTCCCACAATCTAGACATTTATAGGGTTTTTCTCCTGTGTGAACCAGTTTATGGGAAGCGAGGCCACTGCTTTGGCTGAAGCCCCTCCCACAATCTAGGCATTTATAGGGTTTTTCTCCTGTGTGGACCCTTTTATGAGTAGTAAGAGCACTCTTTACACTGAAGCTCTTTCCACACTCCATGCATTCATAGGGTTTCTCTCCTGTGTGGATCCGTTTATGAGAATTAAGAGTACTCTTTCTCCCGAAGCTCTTTCCACACTCCATACATTTATAGGGTTTTTTTCCCGTATGCTTCCTTTTATGGCAAGCAAGGGAACTCTTCACACTGAACCCTTTTCCACCATCCACACATTTATAAGGTTTTCTCTCTTTATGGATCCTTTTGTGGGATTTCAGATACTGTTTATACCTGAAGCTCTTTCCACACTCCAGGCACTTATAGAGCTTTTCTCTGGTGTGGACCTTTTTATGAGGTTAAATTACCTTTCCACCCCACCCTTTTTCCATAGTCCACACCATTGGAGGGCTTCTCCCGTGCCTGGATCATTTTATGTGAAGTAACATTACTTGCTTTGAATCTTTTTCTACTTCGACATTTCTCTGTACTTTCTTAGGAATCATGTTGGGTCAGGAAATGATCCATTTCCACACATTCAAAAATGGATTTTTCTCTCTGATTGTGCTTCTTTTCACGTTTTCTCCTTCCCCGATTACTTGTAGATGTCTCCTCAGGAATTTAAGTTTTGGTTATTTGCAGTGGCACCAAATTTGCCTCTTGGTCGTTTCCTTTCTTCTGCGCATCAGATGCTTGCGGGGGAAGAGAAATAAATTAGAATAATCTACAACCTCCACTTTGGTATTCCTTTGCAGACATTTATCTATTACTGGGCATCTGCAACGAGGGAAATGACAGCATGAATATTAGTTACTAACTTAAAAGACTAGCATGGCTGTTCATCTAACCCTCATTAAAAGGTTAAAGCACAAACAAGTCTTGACAAGAGGACATGGCACCCAACTTGTCTCATCTATGAGGCACCCAACTTGCATTTAGTAAGAGAACATATGTCATTGCAACACAAAGCAAGACAAAATTTGTTGCTGAGTAGGACAACTACAACAGGCAAAAACATCCTATCCCTGATCATCTTCCCAATAACTCTGCAGTAATGACCCAGGGGTGGGTCAAAGATGATTACGAGACTGAATGTCAACCCTTGCTGGTCACCATACTGATCTCTTTCTTCTAAATGAAACTGCAACTTGGAAGACCATGAAAGGGGACTGGAATTAATGTAAGAGGAAAAAAGAAGAGTATGGAATCATTTTTAACAACTTACGTACAGATCTAAGTTGTAAATAAAGTATCTAGTGACACCTTGCTTTGACTTAAATTTTCCTCCAGAGGAACCCTTACCAATGTTCCCTCTAATTTTTTTTCACTGTGAGCAGAAAAGTATAGTGTTTGAGCGGCACATTTTCATGCCTGAGCATCTGAATTTTTTTCACAGATGTCACCTAAGACAACAACGAAATCAGTATTATTTGAAACTCAAAGTTATGTTTATTCAAGGTACCCGCTTAATTAAAAGTGATATAATATCAGTATCACTTAACAACGCTTCTGCTTAGCAACGAAAATGTTGGTTCAGAAACTCTGCCACCTGAAGTGCGCAAGTCTTAAAGCTGTCAAGTTACAAGACCTTTGCACCCCTAACCCTTTAGGAAAAAAACCCCAGGGATGTTCAAACTTGACAGTTTTGAAGACTTGTGGATTTCAACTCCCAGAATTTCTCCTCCAGTCATGTTGGCTCAGGAACTCTGGCATTGAAGTTTGCAAGTCTTAAAGCTGTCAAGTTACAAGACTTGACAGCTTTGAAGACTTGTGGAGTTCAACTCCCAGAATTCCTCAAGTCATGTTGCTCTTTCGCCTCGGCGCTGCTCTGGCTACCTCCGTCCAGACCTGGCAGCTGCGGCGACGTCATCAGCCTGGATCTGCTCTGTTTTCGTTTTTTTCACTGGGATCAGGGCCGCTGCTAAAGATGCCAACGAGCCCCTGCCGCCCGCCACCAGAATACCTGTTGCTGCTCCTCCTCCAAAAGCACCACCGCATTTGCTGCCCGGCGCTGCGGCTGAAGTGAAGCCGCCAAAGCTCCCGCCGGCACAGTGGCGGTGCCTCCTCCTCCGCTCGGAGCACCTGAGCTCGGCCCCACGTTATCCCTGTCGCCTCCTCTTCTGCCACCGTGCTTTTGAGGAGCCATGAAGCTTTATTTTTCCTGCTCCCGCCCCTTCCTCCGCCTTCCTACTGGCTCCCACAATGGCGCCATTGGAATCCTCGCCACCTCACCTTTGCCAGGGCTCCGGCACACTTTTCCCCTTCCACGGTCGGTTCGCACCTGCCGTACAGTTCCTGCCCCGTAGGGAAAAAAAGGCCTCATGGCTCCTCAAAAGCACGGCGGCAGAGGAGGCGGCAGAGATAACGTGGGGCCCTGCTGAGGTGCTCCGAGTGGAGGGGGAGGCACCACCGACGCTGCCATGGGTGGGGGCACCGGCGGGAGCTTTGGCGGCTTTGCTTCAGCCGCAGCGCCGGGCGGCAAATCCAACAGTGCTGTTGGAGGAGGACGCGGCAGCAGCAGTTATTCCGGTGGGGGCGGGGGCTTTGGCGGCTTCACCTCAACAACGCAAAGTACCGTCAGTTGCCCTGTGCTCATCAAGGCAAGTTTGTGGAGGACCTTTGTGGGCGGCCAGTTCTAGCTTGCTTTGCTCAATACGGGGCGACTGACGGTAGTTTGAGCAGTGCAGCCGGCCCCTAGGAGGTCTTAGGAGACCGGCCGTGCTTCGTAAGCTCCTGCCGCCATCCCCACACCCACTCCCGCGCCAAACCTTTTATCACTACTTTGACTGACTCTGCTGACCTTCAATGTCAGCACCTGCCTTGATCAAGTGGCATAGTGTGCCTCAGACACACCATCTACCAGTGACCCCAACATTTCATGATATTTGCAGGAGGTTCTTTAGGATTTCTGTGTAACATAGTAACCAAATGGTCTTTGTGGTTCTTTGATGGGTCACCCTTGCTCACCCTCATGAACTTTCATGAAAATACTAGGAAGGCACTTCCGACCATCAAAATGCTGATGATACAGAAAGCAATTTATCAAGAGAGAAAGAGAATATAACTTTATTGTCACTTTGAATGTACGCTATTTGGTATATATTAAAATGGAATTTTGTTGCGTACAGTCCTTAAGGGTCTCCACCTCTAATAATTAAATACAAAATTATGCAAATCTTCACATATATGACACGGAGAAACAACCCAGTTTAGTTTGGATGTATACATGGCGAGAGAAACAGATCTTGGACGTTTACCAGCCTTAGGGAACAAAGCTGTTACAGAATCTGGTAGTCCTGGTAGAAATACTCCTCATCCAACGAAGGAAATGGAGACGCTGGTTTGCATGCTTCAGTAAGGATGATGTGTGGAGACCATTTCAGATTCTTTGACATCTGCATTTCCAACACTTAATACTGTTGGCCATGTCTACTGCTGCATCCTTCATATGGAATGGAGTATGACCAGGCTGACTGTTTCTAAAATCTATGATGATCTCCTTCGTTTTATTAACATTTCTGCTTCTCCTGTTTTTATCCCTAACCATTCATGTCTCCTGTCTGCTTTATTTAGGATAGACAACATGAAGTTCCATGTGGCATTTTTTGAAACCAGGAGTTTGACTCGGTTGCCATCGAGGATTTGGACAAGTTACGTGGACGTCTGCGACCTACCACATGTTTATTGGACCCGTGCCCCTCCTGGCTTGTACTGGCATCCTGGGAGGTTACACGCGACTGGCTCCTGGGCCTAGTGAACGCTTCGTTGGACGAGGGGTCTCTGCCGGCCGCCTTGAAAGAGGCGGTTGTGAGACCCCTACTCAAGAAGCCTTCCCTGGACCCAACGGAGCTAGCTAATTATCGTCCAGTCTCCAACCTTCCCTTCTTAGCGAAGGTTGTAGAGAGTGTGGTGGCCCAACAGTTTCCACGTCACTTGGAGGAGAATGATTATCTAGACCCGCGCCAGTCCGGCTTCTGACCCGGGCACAGCACGGAGGCGGCCTTGGTCGCGTTGGTTGATGATCTCTGGAGGGCCAGAGATAGGGGTTGTTCCTCTGTCCTGGTCCTATTAGACCTCTCGGCGGCTTTCGATACCATCGACCATGGTATCCTGTTGCACCGGCTATGGGGGTTGGGAGTCAGGGGCACCGTTTTGCGGTGGTTCGGCTCCTACCTCTCCGGCCGGACGCAACATGTGTTGGCAGGGGAGCAGAGATCGACCCTGAGCCCCCTCACTTGCGGGGTGCCACAGGGGTCGGTTCTCTCGCCACTCCTGTTCAACACATACATGAAACCACTGGGCGAGATCATCCGTGGCTTTGGGGTGGGATACCATCTGTATGCTGATGACACTCAGCTGTACATCTCCACCCCGAACCACCCCAACGAGGGCGTTGAAATGATGTCCCGGTGCTTGGAAGCCGTACGTGTCTGGATGGATGACAACCGACTTAAACTCAACCCCTCCAAGACGGAGTGGCTGTGGCTTCCGGCACCCCGGTTCAACCAGTTGCTTCCATCTCTGGCCATTGGGGGCGAGCAACTGGCCCCCATGGAACGGGCGCGCAATTTGGGCGTCCTCCTAGATGCCCGGCTGTCCATGGATGACCATGTAACAGCCGTGGCAAGGGGGGCGTTCCACCAGGTCCGCCTGGTGCGCCAATTGCGCCCCTTATTGGACCGGGATGCCTTGCGCACAGTCACCCATGCGCTAGTGACGTCTCGCCTGGACTACTGCAATGCTCTCTACATGAGGCTTCCCTTGAGATGCACTCGGAGACTACAGTTGGTCCAGAATGCAGCCGCGCGGGTGATTATGGGGAGGACTAGGTTCTCCCATGTAACACCTCTCCTGCGCGAGCTGCACTGGCTTCCTGTGGTCTATCAGGTGCGTTTCAAGGTTTTGATTACGATCTTTAAAGCGCTCCATGGCATAGGACCTAGTTACTTGCGGGATCACATCCTGCCCCATACATCCCTACGACCAATCCGCTCACAGACAGGGACTTCTCCGGGTGCCGTCCGCTAAACAGTGTCGGGGGGCGACACCCAGGAGCAGGGCCTTCTCTGTGATGGGCCCAGCCCTGTGGAATGACCTCCCCCTTGACATCAGGATTACTTCCGATCTCCGCTCCTTCCGTGTAAAGCTCAAGACCCACCTCTTTCAATTATCTGGCCTGGCTCAACCGTAGTTTATCCTCCTCCTGACAGTCCTTTTAAATGGTATTTTATCATGGGATATTTTAATGGCTATTTTTAATTTTCTATTATTATTATTAATGTGATATATGTTTGATTACTACCTCCTCCATGTATGTATATGTATGTATATGTGTGTATCTGTATGTTTATATGTATGTATGTATATTTTTATTGTACGCCGCCCCGAGTCCCTTGCGGAGAGGGAGCGGCTAACAAATTAAAAATTTGAATTTGAATTTGATTATAACCGGTCAGGGTAAAGATTTAAGAGCTGACCTAGTGCTACAATGATGTAATGCTGGGAATGAGTCAGCAAGGTTTTTGGGCTGATACCATTTTAAGAGCCTGTAATAAGAAGAGACCTGTTGGGGCATATCTCTTTTCCCGTGTGTGCTTCTGTGCTTTAATTTGCTGATTGCTGTCTGTTTGAGGTCGGACTAAAGAACATGTATGTATATATTCTTTGTAGATAAAACCACTATTTAAATACAAACCTCTATTTGCTTTATCTACTCCTGGCTTGTCTCACATAGTCACAGTGTGCGCACTCTGACACAACCCTAAAGAATTCCATTCATCTCCAAAACTTAGTTGAGAGATGGGCCTAGTTTGACTGATCATAAATTTAAATTTCCTTGTTGTACTTTGCTCAGGAATAGCAGTAATCATACGTACAGTCCCCAAAGGAAACTAGAGGCCTCCTAATTCTCCCCCATATAAGCGGCTAACCTCTTCTTTCTTACCTGAGTCAGGAATCCAGCAGCTCTTTCAGCTCCACCAACAGGAGGAGAAGATTCAGTGAACAACGGTGACTCCATTTTGTCCACTGGAAATGAGAGAGACAGAATGGAAACAGGAAAGGCTTCAACTTCATCTTTTCTATCCTGAAGGCACAGCTTAAGATTTCTTCCTGTCCTGCCCAGGAAACCTCCATTTTTCTCTCTTCAACACACTGCCTTTCATGGGCTCCATCATGGGAGCTATGAATTAAAGGAGAGGACCAAACCCCACCACATGCTGAAGAACTAAGCTCAGTTAGATAGTTCTCCTAACCTTTTGGAACGACACATGGAAGTTTATACTCTTGGCATCCGAAGCATTTGCTCAATCCCTGTAAATTCTCCTCTCCCCACCCTCTCTGCAGTTTGAAACCAGAGAAATTAGTGATGTCCTAGCAACCGAGGAAACATGCCTGAAAGAGCAGATGGTGTTGGAAATGGAACAGCAGGGATCTGTGTAGGAATTTAGTCCAAATTATCTCTTAAAGAAGGCCAAAAACAGAGAAATCATGATGGAGGAGGAGCCAGAATGCAACTCAAGGTGGCCCCTACAGGAGTCTTTCTTCCGTGGAAGGCAAACCCTAGGCTTGCTCTGAAGGGAGGGAATTCCTTTGTGTGCCTTACGTCTTCTAGCTTGAAGAGGGAGTTCTCTCTTTCTTATGGGGTCACCTTCTACTATGTCCAACGACTAAGACCCGAGAAGACGCAGAGAATTAAGGATAACTGGAATCTTTCTAGGAAATCTCCAGTCCGGTGGAACAGTCTTCCCTTACCTAGTGAGGTATCCTGACCCTCCAGACACTGGCACGGCCGGGCAACTGGTCTCCGTTGGCTCTCCAAAGATCCTCCCAGTCTTCCAGGGATCGGAAGATGCGAGCAGGGATTCCTTTTGGCTTCCTTCTCTCCTCCCCATTGCCTCACTCTTGGATCTCCCCCATGCACAGCCAAGAGCAGTTATGGGGCGGGATTCCCGCTCCCTCCAAACCTCAGAATCTCCTTCCCGCTTCTGAAGAAGATCTGAGCCGCGGAACCCGTTCTTGCCCGCCCCCACCAGATTCCCAGGGAGCGACTGGCAGCCGAAACTACCCAACGACGCAGACGGAGTGGAGCATGCGCAGTGGCCTCGGCAGTGGGCAGCCAAGAGTGCGCCCCCTGCTGGCACCTGGGGTGAAAAGGCGGCCGCGGGGGCAGCTTTAGAGGCTTTTGCAGGGCAGCCTCTGCCCGGAGTTGCCCCTGCCCTGGAGAGCGAGCTCTGCAAGCGGCATCCGGGAGAAGCCAGGCGGAGATCGTGCGCCTTTCCCGGGCCCTGGTGTAAAAGACGACTTGGAGAAAGTCAGGCGGAGGGCATGCCGCTTCCGTCCTTTGGGGATCCTCTCTTTTTCTCCGTCACTCACTCACACACAATAGTTCAGGGAAAGCGGCTCCCCGCGAAGCAGAAGGAGGAGAGTCCCACAGCTCCCCCTTTCTCTTTCGGCTCCATTCTCCGCAGGGAGAAATCTGCCCGGAGACAGATGACTCAGCCGAAGGGAGACTTCCCATTGGCGCAACGGATTCCTTGGAGGCCCCCTGCGAAATCTCCCTGTCAAGCCCCGCCCCCTCCCGATGCCTCCTCTCCCCTCTCTCATGGGAAGCCCCCGTGGAAGCCGCCTATGGCTGCTGCGGGTGGGGACGTTGGCCGGGAGCCCTGGAAGCGAAGGGGGGAAGGGGCACCCACGGGGGACTGGGAGGGACCAAGGATCCTGGCGCAGGGAGGAGGGGACTGTGACACCCAGCCACGCCCACTCCAGGCGAGAGGCGAGCCAGGTGGGAGCTTGCGTGAGCCCTCCCCTTTCTCCTTGGCCACGCCCCTCCCAGTGCGATTCCCAGACGGAGAAGCGGGAAAAGGGCGGGCGAGAGGTGTGGGAGGAGCCTATTCTGGCGGGAAGAGCGGGGAGAGAGAGAGAGAGGCGGCTCTGAGGGAAGCGCCAACATGGAGGGTTCCTTTGTGAGGGATTCGACTTCTCCTTTCTCTGCGTCAGAAACTGAATTGGGTCCTCTGACCCCTTCTTCTCCCTCCGCCCCTGCAGTGTCAACCCCAACCCCGGATCCTCTCCAAGCCCTTCGGCCTCCACCCAGCCCCAAAGACCCTTCAGAATAAGGAGGGTGTTTCTTTCAGGGCTTCGTTTTCCAAGGGAAAGAGTGGAATCTCTGGCTGGACAATAAGGAATATATTCAGTTGACCTATTCAATTCATACGTTGTTTTCAATGATATTAACTGGAAAGATAAATGTAGATGCCGCCTGGACCTCCCCAGCCTCAAAGGGCAAATCCTCAAAGGCCAAAAAACACCTTCCAAGTTGTAGAAAAAGAGGCTCCCCTTTGAGTCCTCTAGGGTAAAGGAAGAAGGTAAAGTTGGCCAAAGGACTTTCAGTGCTGCATGGATTATCTCCACAGATGTGAAATTTACATCATTAGGAAAATCTCGAAAAAATGTGACATAAGAAACTTAATGAATCTTCCTACATTTTAGAGGCATTGATTTCTCTCATTTCTTGCTTCACTTATAGGTCAAACTGCCTTGCTACTCTCCTCACATTCCATGGATTTCTATACACCCATCATCTGCAGTGGGAATCCTTTGATACAGTTTGATCTCACTTCATTCTGCCATTTTCTAGCACTTTCTGTGTATTCCTCTCCTCACCCCTCACTATAATAATATAAATAGCAGAGTTGGAAGGGACCTTGGAGGTCTCCTAGTCCAACCAGACAAAAGTTGGCCAAAGCATTATCAATGCTGCATGGATTCCAAAGCTGTAAAATTAAGTAATTAAGAAAATTCTAATAAAAATGCCAAGATTTTATAATGAGGCATGTTCCCCGATTTTATAGGCTATGTCTCTTCTTTGCTTCTTTCATAGATAAATGTACCTTGCTAATGCTTTTCTCATTCCATGGTTTTCAATGTATCACTGTGCAACGTGAAACTGAGTGAGATCTGAACTCATTCCTCTCTAGCATTTTCTAACATTTTATTCCACTCCCCCTCCCCCGATAAGTTCTCTTACATATTCATCTAGTTTCTTCATTTAGCTTTTTTGTTCAATGTGTATAAAGTAGGGCATCATTTAAATAGCACAACTGTTTCCAATAATTTATTAACCTTTCGAAATGAGAAAGGTTGTTAATAATCAGGAAATCTGTTTTTAAAAAAATATATCGATAAAAAGTACAAAGTCACAATCATGCTAGTAACTGTTTTCTCCAAAACCATAGCAACCTGATATGTCAACTATGATTGATCTTTCTGATGAACCTGATATCACAAATGAAGGACCCAGTAAGGGGGCATTTGAAAATCTTGGGAAATAGAAAATACGGTAATGATTAATCAGAGAAACTGACCAATGAATAACTTAAATCAAGAAATTTAAGATCTTAAAAAAAATGTTAGATCAATAAAACCATTTTGTCAAGCCTCCAAGTAATGTGTCCTGAAAAATAAAGTCCATGGCATCCATCTTTCGTTTCAAATCCATTTATTAGGAACACATTAAATTGTCAAGCACTTGGTATAACTCCAGCTCTGAACCAGATCCAGAATTACATCCTATAAAAGCAAAAGTTTGAAACTCCCCCCCCCCCCAACTCACAATCTTCAATGATTTGTCAGTCCAACAGCCTGGTGACTCCAAACTCCACCTCCAGCCAGCTGCAGGCCTCTTCTCTTCCCACGGGAAATGCCACCTAAATATGACATTCCCCCCTTATCTTTACACCCCCCCTGTCTTTCAACAGTTAGAAAGTGGCGAGCCTGAAAGTATTTTTAAATTCATTTACTACAAACCTAAATGCTAATAGAAAAGAGTACAAAGGCTACAATAAAATATGGTTCCATATATGAAATCTTAAGGGTTGACACATTTTTAAAGTCCCTTTCAGCTAGGTTAGGAGAGTATTAATATGGTAAATAAATTGCTTTCCACAGGATATTTTTTCTGTCCTCTGTGGATTCTTTCTTGAGACACACTCTGTTTTCACAAAAACACCTTCCTCATTCCGTACATTTCTATTTCCCTCCCGTGTGGATCCACTTATGGGAACAGGTGACTTAATTGCCCTGGTGCAATTTCTTCCCTGTGTGGTATCAATGTGGTAAGTAAGGGACCGGCTTGTACTCAAACTCTTCCCAAATTCATGGCATACATGATTTCTCTCCTGTATGGATCCTGTTATGGGAAGTAAGGGAACGGTTATCACTGAAGCCCTTTCCACATTCCAAGCATTTATAAGGCTTCTCTCCTGTGTGGGTTCTTTTATGGTAAATCAGATAGCCACTGGCAGCGAAGGTCTTTCCACAGACTGTGCACTTATAAGGTTTTTCCCCTGTATGCATCCTGTTATGGAAACTAAGTTGACTACTTTGGCGGAAACTCTTCCTACACTCTAGACATTTATAGGGTTTTTCTCCTGTGTGGATCCGTTTATGAGAAGTAAGAGAACCCTTTACACTGAAGCTCTTTCCACACTCCATGCATTTATAGGGTTTCTCTCCTGTGTGAAACCGTTTATGGAAGTTCAGGTAACTGCTGTTTCTGTAGCTCTTTCCACACTCCATGCATTTATAGGGTTTTTCTCCTGTGTGGACTCGTTTATGGGAAGCAAGGCCACAACTTTGGCTGAAACCCTTCCCACAGTCTAGGCATTTATAGGGTTTTTCTCCTGTGTGGACCCTTTTATGAGAAGTAAGAGAACTCTTTAGACTGAAGCTCTTTCCACACTCCATGCATGTATAGGGTTTCTCTCCTGTGTGGATCCGTTTATGAGAAGCAAGGGCACTGCTTGTCCTGAAGGGTTTTCCACACTCCGTGCATTTATAAGGTTTTTCACCTGAATGGACCCTTTTGTGGTATGTCAGTTGATTTGTACTTCTGTAGCTCTTTCCACACTCTGTACATTTATAGGGTTTCTCGCCTGTATGAATCCTTTGATGGGAAGCAAGGCCACCACTTTGACTAAAGCTCTTCCCACACTCTATGCATTTAAAGGGTTTCTCTCCCACATGGATCAATTTATGTTTAGTAAAATAACTGCTTGTATTGAAGGTTTTTCCACAGTCTACACATTTATAGGGTTTTTCTCCAGTATGTATCCTTTTATGGTAAGTAAGAGAAATCTTCATACTGAACCTTTTCCCACAGTCTACACATTTATAGGGTTTTTCCCCTGAATGGATCCTTCTATGGCATATCAGGTAACTACAAGTGCTGAAGCTCTTCCCACACTGTATGCATTTAAAGGGTTTTTCTCCAGTATGTACCCTTTTATGGGAAGTAAGGGAACCCTTCAGACTGAACCTTTGTCCACAATCCACACATTTATAAGGTTTTCTCCCTGTATGGATCCTTTTGTGGCATCTCAAGTAACTACTACTGCTGAAGCTCTTCTCACACTGTTTGCATTTATAGGGTTTTTCTCCTGTGTGGACCCTTTTATGAGAAGTAAGAGAACTCTTTACACTGAAGCTCTTTCCACACTCCATGCATTTATAAGGCTTTTCTCCTGTGTGGACCCGATAATGGGCAGCAAGGGAACTGCTTTGGCTGAAGCTCTTCCCACAGTCTAGGCATTTATAGAGTTTTTCTTCTGTGTGGATCCGTTCATGAGAAGTAAGTGTATTCTTTCTCCTGAAGCTTTTTCCACACTCCATGCATTTATAGGGTTTTTCTCCTGTGTGGATCCGTTTATGAGAAGTAAGAGAACACCTTACACTGAAGCGCTTTCCACACTCCAGGCATTCATAGGGTTTTTCTCCTGTGTGGACCAATTTATGGGAAGCAAGGCTACCACTCCGGCTGAAGCCCCTCCCACAATCTAGGCATTCATAGGGTTTTTCTCCTGTGTGGACCAATTTATGGGCAGCAAGGCTACCGCTTTGGCTGAAGCCCCTCCCACAATCTAGACATTTATAGGGTTTTTCTCCTGTGTGAACCAGTTTATGGGAAGCGAGGCCACTGCTTTGGCTGAAGCACCTCCCACAATCTAGGCATTTATAGGGTTTTTCTCCTGTGTGGACCCTTTTATGAGTAGTAAGAGCACTCTTTACACTGAACCTCTTTCCACACTCCATGCATTCATAGGGTTTCTCTCCTGTGTGGATCCGTTTATGAGAATTAAGAGTACTCTTTCTCCCGAAGCTCTTTCCACACTCCATACATTTATAGGGTTTTTTCCCAGTAAGCTTCCTTTTATGGCAAGCAAGGGAACTCTTCACACTGAACCCTTTTCCACCATCCACACATTTATAAGGTTTTCCCCCTTTATGGATCCTTTTGTGGGATTTCAGATACTCTTTATGCCTGAAGCTCTTTCCACACTCCAGGCACTTATAGAGCTTTTCTCTGGTGTGGATCTTTTTATGAGAAGTTAAATTACCTTTCCACCCCACGCTTTTTCCATAGTCCACACCATTGGAGGGCTTCTCCCGTGCCTGGATCATTTTATGTGAAGTAACATTATTACTGCTGGAACTTTTTGCACTTTTGTAGTGGTTACTAACATTAGGGCTTGCTTTGAATCTTTTTCTACTTCGACATTTCTCCGTACATTCTTTGGAATCATGTTGGGTCAGGAAACGATCCATTTTCACACATTCAAAAATAGATTTTTCTCTCAGACAGAAAAGGAGAATGGAACTGGAAGATGAAATAAAAAAGAAGGAACAGTTACTTATAGAAACCCCAAAAGACGAGGCACTTCAGATGGCGATAAAGCTGTTGAAAGATCAATTTCAAATGCTTATATCAGAACAAACAGCAACCAACTTACAATTTGCGAAACATAACACCTTTGCTAATGCTAACAAACCTGGTAGGTGGTTGGCTTATACCTTGAGAAAGAACACAAATGACAGAATTATTGATAGAATCGAGTATGGAGGGAAAACGGTATATCAACAAGACTTGATTAAAAAATCATTTGTGGACTATTATGCTGTTATATGTACAGGACAATATACAGAACAAGTCAGTAGATGACTTTTTGGAAGGAAAAAGGGTTACTAAAATATCCGTGCTTCAAAAGGCAAATTTGGAACGTCTGATAACTGCTGATGAAATTATTTTAGCTATAAACCAACTTAAACTAGCCAAGGCTCCAGGGACTGATGGTTTGACTGCAATGTACTATAAAACTTTACAATTGGAAATGATTGATTATCTTACAGAACTATTTTGCAACATACAGAAAGGAGGTAAAATACCTTTCTCATGGAAAGCGGCTTTTATATCATTGATACCCAAAGACAAAGATGGCCCTAAGAAACCAGAGGATTACAGACCGATATCTCTTCTGAACACAGATTATAAAATATTTGCTAAAGTACTAGCCAACAGATTGATGCCAGTTATCCAAGAGGTTATACATCATGATCAAGCAGGATTTATTGAAGGCAGACACATGAAGGAGAATGTAAGGCAACTCATAGACTTAATTGATTATCTTGATAACAATAAGCAGATCTCAGCAGTGCTGGTTTTCTTGGATGCGGAGAAGGCCTTCGATCGAGTGAATTGGAACTTTCTAACCAAGACTTTGGAAAATATGGATATGGGACCACGATTTCGGCAGGCGATTGGAGCAATTTATCAGCAACAAAATGCACAACTCATTATTAATGGAAATCTGATCTGGTTGTTACCCTTTCACATCCTCTGAATTCAATAATCCAGATGAAAAACATCATAGCAGAATTTGGCATGGTGTCTGGGTTTAGGCTAAATCAAAATAAAACGAAAATGATGGTTAAAAACATGACAGAGACTCAAAGAAAGAGACTTGTAAGTTTGGCAGGTTTCGAAATAGTTTCCAAGGTCAAATATTTAGGAATACAAATTGCAGAATCAAATACAAAACTTTTCTTAAATAATTATGAAGTGTTGTGGCAAAAGATACAGAAAGACCTTCAAGTATGGAAAAAGCTACAACTATCTTTGCTTGGAAGGATTTCAGCAATTAAAATGAACATTCTACCTAGATTCATTTTTTTATTTCAGATGATACCGGTGCTTAAATCAGATAAAATTTTGACAGAATGGCAAGCAACATTAAATAAATTTGTTTGGAAGGAGAAAAAACCGAGAGTAAAGATGAAGATTATGCAAGATACTCGTGAAAGAGGTGGCCTCAGACTCCCAAACCTCCGATTGTATTATGAAGCTGCGGTATTTACGCATGTAGCAGATTGGTTTGGGAAAACAAAAACGGAACTGTTGAATATAGAAGGTCATGACCTTGTTCTGGGATGGCATGCATATCTTTTTTATGAAGATAGGGTGGATAAAGTGTTTAACAATCATGTTCTCCGAAGTGCCTTGATGAGAATATGGAAGAAGCACCGCCTAATTGGGATTACAAAATACCGCTTTGGTTGGATCTTGCAGACACCATGTGGATTACGAATACTAAGTCACTCGGGGGGTGTTTATATAAAGATGTGCTTATTGCTGATGGGGACGAATGGCAGTTGAAAACTTTGGAACAACTGTTGGAAGAAGGAATTACTTTAAATTGGTTACATTATATACAGTTACAGAAGAGATGGAAAGAAGATCGTAGGGTCGGCTTTATGGATAAAGAAGTGGAACTGATTAAGCAGATAAAAGAGACTGGCCTGAAACAGGTTAAAAGAATATATAATGTATTGTTAGAAAGAGACTCAGAAAGTGAATTGGTTAAGGATTGTATGATTAAATGGGCTCAGAATTTTGATGAATCGGTTATGTTGGATACGTGGGAAAAAATATGGGTTCAGAATGTTAAATTTACACAGTCACAGAATTTAAGGGAGAACTTTTATAAAATGTTTTACAGATGGTATTTAGATCCTAAAAAATTATCATGCATGTACCCAAATGTTCAACCAAAATGTTGGAGATGTGGGTGCCTAGATGCTACCTTTTTTCATGTATGATGGACTTGCAATAAGGTTAAAGCTTTTTGGATAAAAATATTGTGGATTATGCAAAATGTATTTAAGAAAAGGATACAATTTACTCCGCAAATGTTTTTACTGGGTATAACTAAGGATTCTACTAAAGGGGAAACAAAATTGGTTTTGTATATGGTTACAGCAGCTAGGTTGTTGATTGCTCAACACTGGAAAAAAGATTTTTTACCGACAATCGATCAATGGATTCAGAAAGTGGCGGGGTTTGCCGAAATGGCAAAAATTTCATCTTTCTTAAAAGGTCAGAAGCAGGAGAATTATACACAGGAATGGGTTAAATGGATTGATTACATAAAGAATAAATATCAGACTAGGAAGTACTATGTAGTCTTTAGGTAAGAATGTTTAGATTGACAGATGATTAAGTAAATAATATATCGGATGCTTGGAATTGTTAGAGTGGTGTATAGCGGAAGTCAGGGGGGTGGTTTTGATTGGGAGGTGGGGGAGGGTTAGGGTGGAGGGTGGGGAAATATACATGTTTAATTAATCTAGAAAATGGGATTAATGAGATATTGTTACTTTAAGAGAAACTTATATTGACTTCCGGTTCCGGCGGCTGACAGCGACGGGCAAGTCCTTTGCCCGCTCTGGCTCCCCGGTGGGCTTCCCCACTTCTTTGGGGGGCACAGGACGCCCCAGAGAGGCGTCCTGCCGAAGGAGCGGCTTCGCGGGGGATCCCGGCATCGGCGGCGGCTGGTGGGGGGCCCCCCGCTTCGCTCTAGGCATCGGGGAGCAGTTTCGGAGGGCGCTTCGCGTCTTCGCAACAGGCTGATCGGACAATGAAAAAATAGAAGGAAGCAGCGGCGGTGTGGTGAGGCGCTTCCCCCCTTCATTCCCTTTCTTGACTTGAAGGACCTTTCAGCATTTTAAAACATTAACTTTTGGATTTCCTTGGAGGCGCGGCTGGAGGGAGGGGGATTCCCCCCCCCTTGGACAAGCGGCTTGGAAAAATTTTGCTCTCAGCCCCAGGGGAAGGACGAGGGGGGAGAGCCAACCAATGATGCCTCACCCCTGCAAAAGTGATTTTTCATTGAATCTAGCCCCATAACTTATTGATGATCTGAGAACTTTGGGAACTTTCAAAACTTTATTATGCCTCTGAGCCCAAAGCTGGCAGGGCAAGATGGCACACTTCCGTTGTCTTCATGAACTGTGAAACCTGACTCCATCTTTAAAATTCAGGCTTCCGGTCTTTGTCTCCGTGTCACCCAGAAGAATCTCTTGTGGATTGTTATTCTTTGAACTCTCTGGTGGAAAAATTCTTCTCTATTGCCAGACTGACTAGAGAAATTCTCTTCTGCTTGGATCTTCTGCCTCCTGGACTCATCTGGCTGCTCTGCTTCTCCAGCTGTCCATTCTCCATACTGACTGATCTCTTTACTTTATAAACTATGTCTCCTAAAAGACCACCCCCTGGAAAACCTGGCTTTGCTACTTCTGCCCCGACATCTGCAACATCCAGTCCTGCCACACAATCAAAGATCACAGACCTGATGCAACCTAAGAGTACAGAGATGGATTTGCAACAAATGCTTCAGCAACTTATACAGGGCCAGGAAGAAATTAAGAAACAATTAAAGGAAATGAAGGAAGAAATTAAAGAGAACCAAGTCCAAATCTATAAGAATTCACAGAGACTGGACCTTGTGGAGGGTGGGGTGGCGGAGGTGAGGGGGGGGGGTAGAAGCAGTGCAGAAGGGAAACAAAGAACTTGATATCCAGCAAATGAAAACAGAATTTGAGAGAATGTCCTTTTATCTTAGATTTCAAAATGTCATAGAAGCAGATGGGGAAAATATAAGGGACATTATGACTAACATCTTCACTGAATACATACACAAAGAAAAACAACAGATGGAATGGGAGATAGATCTGGTTTATAGAGTGAATTCAGCTTATGCCAGAACACACAATGTACCCAGGGAGGTCCATATTAAATTTCTTAGAAAAAGCACAAGAGACGAAATTCTGGGTGTACAAAGGGGGCAGGCACTGACATACCACGACAGGGAAATAACCATCCTGAAGCAGATCCCCAAGAAAATTAGGGAAAAAAGGAAAAACTATTCGCAATTGGCGAATAAATTATACCAGAAGGGGGTGTGGTTTAGATTGTTGATGCCTGAAGGTATGCTGATATTCTGGGAGGAGACAAGAATTAGAATTAACACACCCATAGAGGCACAGGCCTTTATGGAAAAAAACAAAACAAATCTAGAAAAAACAGAAGATTCTACAACGGATATGCAGGACACGGGAGGGGCCGGAGCTCTGCCAGCGGGGGGAGAAGGGGCAATACCAAGAAAGCTCAGATCACAAAAATGAATAAGAAAATCTCATTGTTATAAACTGACCGAAAGTAGTAATGGAATTATATGTGGATCATATACTACAATGTATAAACTGATTGAAAATATTATTAGAATTAATATGCTGATTATATATGATTATGTATTAATGTTTTATACACAGATGTATTCTATGAGTTTGGAGGGAGGGGGCGCCTGCCACACTTTGCAACTGCCAAAATTTGTATACCTTTCTATTTACCTTTTCCCTTATAAATGTTAAAAAAAACCAATAAAATTCTTTTTTTTTAAAAAAAGAGAAACTTATATTATGATTGTTGGGAGGTGAGGGGGTACAATGAATGAGAAATTTACTTTAAGATGGGGGGAGGGGAGGGGGTACAGTATTTACGGTATATGTGATCTACATTATATGTCGGGGGGAGAGTAAAAAGGGGGGAAATTTCTTTGTATAAAACTTTTTCAATAAAAAAAAAGACGCAGAGAATTAAGGATAACTGGAATCTTTCTAGGAAATCTCCAATCCGGTGGAACAGTCTTCCCTTACCTAGTGAGGTATCCTGACCCTCCAGCCACTGGCACGGCCGGGCAACTGGTCTCCGTTGGCTCTCCAAAGATCCTCCCAGTCTTCCAGGGATCGGAAGATGCGAGCAGGGGATTCCTTTTGGCTTCCTTCTCTCCTCCCCTTTGCCTCACTCTTGGATCTCCCCCATGCACAGCCAAGAGCAGTTATGGGGCGGGATTCCCGCTCCCTCCAAACCTCAGAATCTCCTTCCCGCTTCTGAAGAAGATCTGAGCCGCGGAACCCGTTCTTGCCCGCCCCCACCAGATTCCCAGGGAGCGACTGGCAGCCGAAACTACCCAACGACGCAGACGGAGTGGAGCATGCGCAGTGGCCTCGGCAGTGGGCAGCCAAGAGTGCGCCCCCTGCTGCACCTGGGGTGAAACGGCGGCCGCGGGGGCAGCTTTAGAGGCTTTTGCAGGGCAGCCTCTGCCCGGAGTTGCCCCTGCCCTGGAGAGCGAGCTGTGCAAGCGGCATCCGGGAGAAGCCAGGCGGAGATCGTGCGCCTTTCCCGGGTCCTGGTGCAAAAGGCGACTTGGAGAAAGTCAGGCGGAGGGCATGCCGCTTCCGTCCTTTGGGGATCCTCTCTTTTTCTCCGTCACTCACTCACACACAATAGTTCAGGGAAAGCGGCTCCCCGCGAAGCAGAAGGAGGAGAGTCACACAGCTCCCCCTTTCTCTTTCGGCTCCATTCTCCGCAGGGAGAAATCTGCCCGGAGACAGATGACTCAGCGGAAGAGAGACTTCCCATTGGCGCAACGGATTCCTTGGAGGCCCACTCCGAAATCTCCCTGTCAAGCCCCGCCCCCTCCCGATGCCTCCTCTCCCCTCTCTCATGGGAAGCCCCCGTGGACGCCGCCTATGGCTGCTGCGGGTGGGGACGTTGGCCGGGAGCCCTTGAAGCGAAGGGGGGAAGGGGCACCCACGGGGGACTGGGAGGGACCAAGGATGCTGGCGCAGGGAGGAGGGGAGGAGGGGACTGTGACACCCAGCCACGCTCCCTCCAGGCGAGCCAGGTGGGAGCTTGCGTGAGTCCTCCCCTTTCTCCTTGGCCACGCCCCGAGAGGGGTGGGAGGAGCCTATTCTGGCGGGAAGAGCGGAGAGAGAGAGAGAGAGAGAGAGAGAGACGGCTCTGAGGGAAGCGCCAACATGGAGGGTTCCTTTGTGAGGGATTCGACTTCTCCTTTCTCTGCGTCAGAAACTGAATTGGGTCCCCTGACCCCTTCTTCTCCCTCCGCCCCTGCAGTGTCAACCCCAACCCCGGATCCTCTCCAAGCCCTTCGGCCTCCACCCAGCCCCAAAGACCCTTCAGAATAACGAGGGTGTTTCTTTCAGGGCTTCGTTTTCCAAGGGAAAGAGTGGAATCTCTGGCTGGACAATAAGGAATATATTCAGTTGACCTATTCAATTCATACGTTGTTTTCAATGATATTAACTGGGAAGATGAATGTAGATGCCGCCTGGACCTCCCCAGCCTCAAAGGGCAAATCCTTAAAGGCCAAAAAACACCTTCCCAGTTGTAGAAAAAGAGGCTCCCCTTTGAGTCCTCTGGGGTAAAGGAAGAAGGTAAAGTTGGCCAAAGGACTTTCAGTGCTGCATGGATTATCTCCACAGATGTGAAATTTCTATCATTAGGAAAATCCTGAAAAAATGTGACATAAGAAACTTAATGAATCTTCCTACATTTTAGAGGCACTGATTTCTCTCATTTCTTGCTTCACTTATAGGTCAAACTGCCTTGCTACTCTCCTCACATTCCATGGATTTCTATACACTCATCATCTGCAGTGGGAATCCTTTGATACAGAGTTTGATCTCAGCTCATTCTGCCATTTTCTAGCACTTTATGTCTATTCCACTCCTCACCCCCCACTAAAGTGTCTTCCATATATTCATTTGTTTTTTCCCCTTTAGTTTCTTTGCCATATATATTATGCAGAGGAATCATCTACATTGTACAATGACTGTTTCCGTTATTTAATATAATAACCCTTCAAAATGAGAAATACAATTAATCAGGACGTGCAGAAGCATTTTTAAAGCTATATTAAGGTAAAAAAAATAATCATAATAGTCATAATCACACCAACACAAGATTTCTCCAAATTACAATTTCCATTAAAGTTTCAAATAGGATTGACCTTTCTGATTATGTCGATATCACAAAATATACAATGGTATTAAAGTGATCATTAAATCCTTGACAAATTCAGCAGTTTGGGAATGTAACATAAATCCAGAAAACATTCTTTCACACACACTTTGAGATGAATGGTTTTTTGTGGTTTTTTTTATAAGATGTTAGAAAATATGGTCCTGGTTAGAAGACGCTGAGTAATTTAAATCAAGCTGATTCCCTCCTTAAAAAATATTGTTCATATAAATACACTGTTGGATCCGTAATTTTTTTAAAAAAATAAAGCAGCAAAACTCACTGGCCACACTTCTTACAGAAAGATTAATGTGATTTTGCAGCCAGACATGTACTCAACGAAATGGGCATGTACAGGCAAAACTCAAAAAAATTAGAATATGTGCAAAAGTTCATTTACTTTAGTAATGCAACTTAAAAGGTGAAACTAATATATGAGATAGACTCATTACATGCAAAGCAAGATAGTTCAAGCACTGATTTGTCATAATTGTGATGATTATGGCTTACAGCTCATGAAAACCCCAAATCCACAATCTCAGAAAATTAGAATATTGTGAAAAGGTGCAATATTCTAGGCTCAAAGTGTCCCACTCTAATCAGCTAATTAAGCCATAACACCTGCAAAGGGTTCCTGAGCCTTTAAATGGTCTCTCAGTCTGGTTCAGTAGGAATAACAATCATGGGAAAGACTGCTGACCTGACAGTTGTGCAGAAAACCATCATTGACACCCTCCATAAGGAGGGAAAACCTCAAAAGGTAATCGCAAAAAAAGTTGGATGTTCCCAAAGTGCTGTATCAAAGCACATTAATAGAAAGTTATGTGGAAGGGAAAAGTGTGGAAGAAAAAGGTGCACAAGCAGCAGGGATGACCGCAGCCTGGAGAGGATTGTCAAGAAAAGGTCATTCAGAAGTGTTGGGGACTTTCAAAGGAGTGGATTAAGGCTGGAGTCAGTGCATCAAGAGCCACCACACAGAGACGGATCCTGGACATGGGTTTCAAATGTCGTATTCCTCTTGTCAAGCCGTTCCTGAACAACAAACAACGTCAGAAGCATCTTACCTGGGCTAAAAGAAAAATAGATCTGGTCTGTTGCTCAGTGGTCCAAAGTCCTCTTTTCTAATGAGAGCAACTTTTGCATCGCATTTGGAAACCAAGGACCCAGAGTATGAAGGAAGAATGGAGAGGCACAGACTGCAAGATGCTTGAAGTCCAATGTGAAGTTTCCACAGTCTGTGTTGATTTAGGGAGCCATGTCATCTGCTGGTGTTGGTTCACTGTGCTTCATTAAGTCCAGGATCAACACAGCCGTCTACCAGGAGATTTTGGAGCGCTTCATGCTTCCTTCCGCAGACAAGCTTTACGGGGAAGCTGACTTCATTTTCCAGCAGGACTTGGCACCTGCCCACACTGCCAAAAGCACCAAAACCTGGTTCAATGACCATGGGATTACTGTACTTGATTGGCCAGCAAACTCACCTGACCTGAACCCCATAGAGAATCTAAGGGGCATTGCCAAGAGAAAGATGAGAGACATGAGACCGAACAATGCAGAAGAGCTAAAGGCCGCTATTGAAGCATCCTGGTCTTCCATAACACCTCAGCAGTGCCACAGGCTGATAGTTTCCATGCCACGCCACATTGAGGCAGTAATTGCTGCAAAAGGGGCCCAAACCAAGTACTGAGTACATATGCATGCTTATACTTTTCAGAGGTCCGATATTGTTCTATGTACAATCCTTGTTTTATTGATTGCATGTAATATTCTAATTTTCTGAGATTGTGGATTTGGGGTTTTCATGAGCTGTAAGCCATAATCATCACAATTATGACAAATCAGGGCTTGAACTATCTTGCTTTGCATGTAATGAGTCTATCTCATATATTAGTTTCACCTTTTAAGTTGCATTACTGAAATAAACGAACTTTTGCACGATATTCTAATTTTTTGAGTTTCACCTATATATATAAACACCTGGAAGAGATGTTTTACAGATAAACCACAACTAATGCATATCATGATATATGACAAAAGAACAAACCGCTGAAATACTTGGCTATATATTGAAGGAAGGCTGATATTTTCAATACAATCAGAGCTAAAATACACATACCAACATATATATTTCCCCTGCTTTGCTTGTGTATGTCAGCTCTTCACAAAGCCTGATCTCAGAACAACTTACGATGTTGCCTCTACCTACGATATATAAAGCAAATTGAGCAGGTACAGGTTTTGACAAATACTGGCATAAGCAGGACAATGTAATAAAAGATTCTTGTGAGAAAGACATAACTAACTAGGTAATGCCTCTTGTATAAAAACAAATCTGTCTTGGGAGCTCTTTCCATAATGCATACATATATTCAGTTTCTCTTATGACGATGCTCTGAACTGTTCACTTCTTTCTGTGGGAGCATTGTACTTACTGGATCCTTAAAAGTTGATTCTTTTATGGGAAATACTGTAAGACGGATAAAATGCTGTTCTATGCATTTATGTCTACATTGTCTCTCCTATGTGAAACGTTTTATGGGAAATAAAAGCTCCTTATACTGAAATTCTGGACTCCGATAATTCTTCTCCCACACATGTACTTGTGGTTCTTCGATATGGGTCCTGTCATGGAAACTAAGGGAGCTGCCCTTGCTTAATGTCTTCCCATTCTCCCTGCACTTATAGTCCTTTCCCAAGTGAACATTTTTGTCTCAAACTGTTCCCGCATTTTATGCACTCTAATGTTTTTCCCATGCATACCTACAATAACTTATTTTCCAAAAATAAAGTTTTTATTCCACTTGAAAAAGCCAGCTTGGTGGAGTGGTTAAGACACCAGGCTGGAAACTGGGAGACCACGAGTTCTAGTCCTATATTAGACACTAAATGATCTTGGGCTGTCACTTTGTCTTAGCCCAGGGGTGTCCAAACTTGGCAACTTTAAGACTTGTGGACTTCAACTCCCAGAATTCCCCAGCCAGCTGGGGAATTCTGGGAGTTGAAGTCCACAAGTCTTAAAGTTGCCAAGTTTGGACACCCCTGTCTTAGCCCTATGATGGCAGCAATGGCAAAGCTATCTGCAAGGCACACACAGAAACAAAAGCATTGCAAGCTCTTCCCACGGTATGTGCTTATATGCTATTTTTCTTGTGTGTGGCCCTTTAAGACACATCAATTCACAATTCTTGAGTGAAGCACTGCCTTTACTGTATATTTTTGATATTAGTCAATCTTTTTACACGAATTCAGGACACTTCAATCCCAAAAGGCATCTCCCCCATGTCGTTCCTTTTACGGAAAGTAAGTTGATTGCTCCACATGAACTTCTTTCCTTATAGTTCCAATTTTAATATACGCTGCCATATATTATGCTGTGTTACGAGGCATAAGGATCCCATTTTTCACAAATAACTATTTCCATATTTGGAGCATATCTATCGTTTCTCCCGTGTGTGAACTCGTTTATGGGAAGTAAGATAACGGCTTTTGCTGAATCTCTTCCCACAGTCTGTGCACTCATAGGGTTTCTCTCCCGTATGGATCCTTTTATGAGAAGTAAGGGAGCTGTTCTTAGTGAAGCTTTTTCCACAGTCGGTGCATTTATAGGGTTTCTCACCTGTATGCATCCTTTTATGAGAAATCAGGTGACTTTTCCATCTGAAGCTTTTCACACACTCCGTACACTGATATAGTTTCTCTTCTATGTGGATACTAACATGATTTGTAAGGGAGCTGCCAGAAATAAAACTTTTCCCACATTCCTTGCATACAAAAGGTTTCAACCCTGAATGGATCCTCTTGTGAGAAGTAAGAGAACTATTCATACTGAAGCTTTTCCCACAGTCCGTGCACCGATAAGGTTTTTCTCCAGAATGCATTCTCTTGTGGGAAGTTAGGTGACTATTCAATCGGAAGCTTTTCCCACACTCGGTACAGGGATATAATTTCTCCCCTGAGTGGATACTAATGTGTTTAGTAAGGGAGCTGCTTGAAATAAAACTCTTCCCACATTCACTGCATATATAAGGTTTCAACCCTGAATGGATCCTTTTATGGCAAGTGAGAGAACTGCTGCTACTGAACCTCTTTCCACACTCCGTGCATGTATAGGGTTTCTCTCCTGTATGGATCCTTTTATGAGAAGCAAGGGAACTGTTCAAACTGAAGCTTTTCCCACATTCTATGCATTTATAGGGTTTTTCCCCTGTATGGATCCTTTTATGGGAGGTTAGATAACTGCTACTACTGAAGCTCTTTCCACACACTGGACATTTATAGGGTTTCTCTCCCGTGTGGATCCTTTTGTGGTAAGTAAGAGAACTATTCATACTGAAGCTTTTTCCACATTCCAGGCATTTATACGGTTTCTCTCCCATATGGATCCTTTTATGGTAAGTAAAGGAACTTTTCATACTGAAACTTTTTCCACAGTCTAGGCATTTATAGGGTTTTTCTCCCGTGTGGATCCTTTTATGGGAGGACAGATAACTTCTGGTGCTGAAGTTTTTTCCACATTCCAGGCATTTGTAAGGTTTCTCTCCCAGGTGGATTCTTTTATGAAAAGTAAAGGCACTGTTCATAGTGAAGCTTTTACCACAGTCATTGCATTTATAGGGTTTCTCTCCCATATGGACCCTTTTATGATAAGTCAAGGAACTGTTCATATTGAAACTCCTTCCACATTCTGCACATTTGAAGGGCTTTTCCCCCAAGTGGATCTTTTTGTGGTAGTTAAGATTACCTCTCCACCTAAAGTTCTTTCCGCAGTCCATACATTTATAGGGCTTCTCTTTTGCATGGATCATTTTATGTGGGATAATTTTGGTGTTACAGTTGAAGTTTTTCCCCATTTTGCTGCGGTTACCGAAATTGGGTTTTGGTTTGAATCTCTTCCCGTTTCCTCGACACTTTCCCATACTGCTTTCTTTGAAATCATGTTGAATCTGGAAGTGTTCCATTTCCCCACTTTCAGAAGTCGAGTTTTCTCTCCAATGGTAGGATCCTTTTTCCTCACATCTCCTTCTTCTTCCCCACTTATCTGCAGGTATCTCTTTTTGTATTTCAGTTTTGATTATTTGTGATGGCACCATACTTGGCTCTTGGTAATCTTCATTTTTCTGCGCAACAACTGCTCGAGGGAGGAGAAAAAGAAATCAGAAAACTCTACAACGTATAATTTGCTATCCCCATAACAATCTCTAGCCTGCACCTATTCCTGGACAAAATGTTTGTTTGTTTGTTTGTTTGTTTGTTTTTTATTTAATTTATTTAATTAATTTATAGGCCGCATCCTCTCCACAAAGGGACTCGGGGCGGCGTACAACTCAATATACAAATAAATGACAAGGAGGAGGTAATCAAAAACATTGTACAATTCATAAATAAATAATCATAAGTTAAAAACAACACAATAAAATTTAAAACAATTAAAATACCCAAGAAATCAGTTAATTTAAATTTAAAATTGTCCAGGGGGGATTAGAGAATGTAGATTATAATTCAGGCCAGGCCGGCTAGTTGGAACAGGTGGGTCTTGAGTTTTGTGCAGAAGGAGCGGAGATCGGTAGTTGTCCTAATGTCGGGGGGGGGGGGGGAGGTTATTCCAGAGGGCTGGGCCCATCACAGAGAAGGCCCTTCCCCTCGGCGCCGCCCTCTGGCATTGCTTAGTGGACGGCACCTGGAGGAGTCCCTCTCTGTGAGAGCGAATTGGTCGCAGGGATGTATGGGGCAGGATACGATCCCGCAAGTAACTAGGTCAATGTTAAAAAACCTGAACATCTGGAGGGAAAACAAAACAAGGAATGACGGCATGAATGCTATTTCTTAATTTAAAACATTGGCATGGCTGCTCAACTCATCTAATTATTGGGGTTTGACAATTTAAATGCAACAACTAACGCCGTGTCCTGCAGCCCTAGGTTTTGACATCATGAGGCGGCATATGCCCCTTTGTCAGATGTACCAAAGCCAAAGTCATTGCAGTACCATTCCAAGAAAAAAAAATGGTGCTAATTAGGATAAGTGAAATAAGCAAAAACATCTCTTTCTGATTATATTCCCAGTAGTTCTGCAGTATTGACACACAGGGCGCAAAGAAGATACCAAGACTGCATGTCAATTCTCCAGACGGACTCACTCTAACCAGTTCCTTTCTTCTAAATGATGCCGTGGTACTTAGAAGACCACAGAGGTGGACCGCCATTAATACAAAATGAAAAAAAAAGAGAGAAGTAAGAATCCATTTTAAGAAGATCTGCACATATATGCTAACCGGCAAATAAACAGTTCAGTGACTCCTCAATCCTATTTAATTTTCCTCTAGATGAACATTTACCTAAAAAGGTTACAATCCTAGAAGCCTCCAACATGACTTCTTGGTGCAAAGCTTTCTGCCTGGAATCCAGCAGCGACCATTCTTCACTGGTGAAATGAACAGCCACCTCCTCAAAGGACACAGGACCCTGAATGAGGAAGAATCTCTATGAGCAGAGTCAGGAAGAATTTGCAAGATCTCCTTTAATCTGCAAATCCTAAAAACATAGTTATAATTCTTAGTTGGACTTTTCCCCAGCTGGATTCAACATGTTATGTGATAAAATCGTCCCCTGATCTCTCAACACCATCCTCTCCATCCAAGTGATGAAGGACAGCAGGTTCTCCCTGAAGATTATTAAAGTTATTATATGTGTATTAACTGTATTCCTCTCTCTACTGAAATATTTCATGTGATTGGTTACTATAAACTGGATTTTACCAATTGACTACTCCATCCCTCAGTTGACTTTCTGAGCTAAGCAAGTTCACAGGATGAGGGACCACTATATCAGTTTCCTTTATCTTATCCTTTATCTCTTTTCTAATCCAAAATTTTAAAAAACCTGAAAATAGACCAATACAAAACCACTTGTATCAAGCAAGAGGTTGGACTAGAACACCTTCACGATCCCTTCCAACTATATTATTATGCATTCTATCATTTTGCAGTTCCTACAAGCCAAAATGAAGTGAGGATTGTCTTCAGTCTTTACCCTTTAGCCCAGAAAAACAAAGTTCCTAACTCTTCGAAAACAAGGAATAATTCTCAACGTATTTTCTCCTAGAATTACGATATTTCGCTTAATGATAGTTCCAAAATGAAAGCCATTTTGGAAAGTCACTTAAGACCATCAGAAACAGTCGCACCAATCCCCACGGTCATATAATTGCAATTCATGCACATAGAAACAAGTTCATTTTTATGTGTTCTGGCAAAAAAAGACATTGGTAAAGTTGGATTTGTATTTATGACATGTGACTAGCTTAATAAACATGATTTTTTAAAATAACTGGTTACTCAACTCAACTGGTTACTCAACAACCACAATGACTTACCATGGAATTCCTGTCCCAATTTGGTCATAAATTGAGGACTAGCTGTTTATGCTAGTTAAATTGGCAGCCTTATTACTGGGCTTCCAAAAATGATAAAAGCTGGCACTGTTTCAGATGTCCCTATTGCTTTGCCTACCAGTTTTGTTTTATTGCTTTTTGTTTTATAGTATAAACTGTATTTTTGGACTCCGGCAGTATAATTCAATAAAGTTATGAATGCTTTTCCAAAACAGTCTAGAGAGTTAAGCCTTTGGAAAAGTTGAAAAGGGTTGTTAAGAGTTTGGAAGAGTTGAAACTTTGGGGAAAGTGCAGAGAAGAGCAACGAAGATGATTAGGGGCCTGGAGAGAAACATATATGAACAGGTTGCAGGAATTGGCTATCTAGTGAAAAAAAAAGGGGGAGACATGAGAGCATCATGCCAATATTGGAAGGGCTGCCACAAAGAAGAGGGACCTATTTTCCAAAGCACATGAAGGCAAGACAAGAAGCAACGGATGGAACCTAATCAAGAAGAGAGGCAACCTGGAATTAAGGAGCAACTTACTAACAGTGAGAATAATTAGTCAGTGGAAGAGTTTCCTTTCAGAAGTTGTGGGTGCTCCATCATTAGGATTTTTTTAAAAAGGTCTAGACAACCATTTGTCTAAAATGGTATAATGTCTCCTGCTTGAGCAAGGGGTTCAAATAGAAGACCTCAAAGGTCCCTTTCAATTCCAATATTCTGCGTTCCAAGTCAAGTGTTTATACTGCAATACTATTTTGTTTTTTGTTCGACATTGCTCAGGACGGGCAATATCATACACTGAGACCCCAAATGAAACTGGAGGTCTCAACTGTATTAGCTTTTGATCTTTTCCTTCCTACCTGAATTGACGGTCCAGCTGATCTTTCAGCCCCACTAGTCCAAGGAGATGATTGGATGAATAACGATGACTCCATTTTGTTCCCTGGGAAAAAGACAGGAAAACAGGAAAGGAATCAACTCCACCATTTCTAGCTGGAAGCATCGACTTAATATTTCTTCCTGTTCTGTGAAGGAAACCTCTATTCACCGCCCGCTTCTTTCGGCGGCCTTTTGTGGGCTTCGTTTTGGGATCCAAGAAAAAGGAAGAAAAGAAGACCACCACCCCACTATGCACGAGGACCAGAGGTGGGATTGAGCAGGTTCTGACCACTTCTGGAGAACCGGTAGCGAAAATTTTTAGTAGTTCAGAGAACATTTAAATACAACCTCTGGCTGGCCACGCCCCATCTATTCTCTGCCTCCCGAGTCCCAGGTGATAGGAGGAAATGGGGATTTTGCAGAAACCTTTCCCTGGAGTGGGGAGGGAATGGGGATTTTACACTATCCTTCCCCTGCCATGCCCACCAAGCCATGCTCACAGAAGAGGTAGTGAAAAAAAATTTAAATCCCACCACTGACTAGGGCACAAAGCCCAAGTGGACCTCTCTCCTAGCCTTTTGAGTAGGGACACAGAAATATGCTCTTGCCAACCAAAGTATTCACTCAATCGTGGTAGTTGATCCCCCCTACCCCTGAAACCAATCCGTTTAGAAGGGCAAATGACACAATTCCGGCACCCTAGGAGCACACCTGCAAGGAAAAATGGCTTATAGATGTTCCAGCATGGATATGTGTCACATTTTACTTGAAATTACGCATCAGGAAGGCCAGAGACAGGTTAATCCCCTCCCCATCTCGGAAGATGAAAGAATAAAGAATAACTAGCATTTCTCTGCAACATCTCCAACCTTGTAGAATGACCTCCTCTTACCTATTGAGGTGTCTTGACATTGATCTCCCTCTTTGTAGAGTCCTCTACAACGTGTCTCCTGAGAGTGATTTATGGGATTCACCCTTTCCCCAGGACAATTAGTCCCTACCTCCACGAAGGACCTCAGAACCTGAAATTTTGACCCCAAAAAAATAGGAGTTACAAGAACTTATGAACTACATTTTCATTTTCAACATTGCCAGCTCTGTGTGACCTAAATCAATGAACGGGGATTATTAAGATGTATTAATCATCCAAAGTATTAAGGACACATTTAAGAATTCCCGCACTTTAAGCTTCCTCCATATTTCCCAAGAGGAATGTTTCTCACCTGGTGCATTCCCTCCTCCTCTGCCTGCCTTAACAGGAAGCCTTCGGCCAGGGCCACCGCCTGGCAAGTGGTCTCCACTCGGCATTCCCGCACCCAGCGCTGCATCTCCCTCGGCAGGACGGCCAGAAACTGCTCCAAGATCACTCGGTCCAACATCTGAGCCTTGGTGTGCTTCTCTGGCTGCAACCATCCCCAGCAAAGGTGGTGAAGGCGGCTGCAAAGCTCTCGTGGTCCTTCGGCCTCCTGAAAGGGGCTGTTCCTGAAGCGCCAGTGTTGGATCTCAGAACTGAGGGCTTCCTTCTCTGGGATCTTCTGCCCAGGTCCTGCCCAAATCTCCCTACAGTTCCCAGGTTGAGCGGCAACGGGGCCTTTCCCCACTCGCTTCCAGGCCGGCTGGTTTGCATCCATTTCTGGTCTTTTCCCTGACATGGATTCAGAAGGGCCCTGTGGATCTCCTGGGTCTCCCAAGGTCTTTTCAGTCCTGGGATCTGGCGGAGTGGCAGAGAGGCTGGGAGACGGCGGTATTCAAGCCATTCAGCTCTCAAGAGGGCTCCCGTTTTTTTTTACACTGGAGGCGGAAAAGAAACGGAACCTCAGGAATGACAGGCTGTTTTCATTCAGAAGCTATGATTGTACGGATCAAATTCGGGGCCAAGTAACGGTTTGGAAGAAGTGGGGCGTGTGTGGCAAAATCCACAAACCTTTCAGGCTCAGGGAAAGGTCTGTCCCTCCTTCCACTCTCTTGACGCACACACCCCACCCTCCTTTTGGGGAGGGTCTTTTCTGGAAGGTGCCCGCTCAGCTCCCGTGGCAACAGAAGAACTCCCGGCGGGGTCTTTTCGATCCCTCCCCCCTTCAAAGCTTGGAAGGGGTCCCTTTGCAGAGGGTGGAGGAGGAGGAGGAGGAGTGCCAGGCTGGGAAGCCCCCTTGCCAGGTCCTTTGTTAGAAATGCCGGGGGGCGAACCTGGTGGATGCAAATGGGAAGAGCTGGTTCCTTTAGCCTCCCTCCAGCGATTCCTTTTCCCCGGAGGAGACTCGGGGTTGCAGGACCCCTTCCTCCCCGTTTCTCCCCAGATTCCCCAGGGCTCAGCTCCCAGCCGCTCCTTCCCAGCTGGGCAGACGTGGCGGAGCATGCGCAGTGGCGCTCGGGTATTTGACGTTGAGGCGGGCGCCCCCTAGGCATCCCCTCTGCAATTGCCTTCCCCCGCAGCTCCGCAGCACTGGCAGCGGACGCAAAGCAGATCCCGGCAATGATTGCATTCCCCCCCCCGCCCCTCCTGCCCCAGACCGACTGGTCACCAGAACGATTCCTTTCTTCTAGCCCAGGGGTGTCCAAACTTGGGAACTTTTAAGACTTGTGGACTTCAACTCCCAGAATTCCCCAGCCAGCTATGCTGGCTGGGGAATTCTGGGAGTTGAAGTCCACAAGTCTTAAAAGTTCCCAAGTTTGGACACCCCTGTTCTAGCCGAAACTGCGGGAATTCGAATTCGCTGGTTAATTGCTCTCACTATCAGGAAGTTTCTCCTTCGTTCCAGGTTGCTTGATGAGTTTCCATCCATTGTTTCTCGGCCTGCCTTGAGGGGCTTGGGAAAAGAAGTTGGCCCCCTCCTCTTTGTGGCAGCCCGCCAAAGACTGCTCTCGTGTACCCCCACCCCCCGCGCAGTCCCTCTTTCCTGCACCCCAGCCAAGCCCAAATCCTCCAACCGTCCTTCATGGTTTAGCCTCCAGGCCTTTGAACAAGATCTGCACAACCTCACAGGACGGTTGTTGTGGAGTTGGCGCCTTGAGTCGCAAAAGGCGGAATAAAGAAGGAAAGGAATGCATTGTCCTGCTTGAGTTTGCAATGCAAAAAAACCTCCCTTCTCCTTTCCCCGAGGCTTTTTCCCGGGACGGTTACTGGGGGGGGGGGGTGTCTTGCATGCAAAGCACTCTCCTCATCCCCCCCCCCCAAGACTTGGATGACTAACCCTGATTGATCCCTCTGCATGTCCTCCTCCCTCCCCCTTTGGCTTCCTTCCCACGAGGTGGCTCTGCACACTTCTGACTCCCTGGTTCTTTGCCGCCTGCGGGGAGGAAGGGGTTACAGCCAGCGAGCGAGCGCGGAGTCCTAGAGGGGCCAGTCGTCCTCAGAGAGAGCGAGGGAACCCCTCCCGCCGCGGCTTCCGAAGGCTCTGGGCGCCTGGCGTTTTGGGGGCGTGGATAGGAGGGGGGGGGGAGCGCGCTGAGTCACGTGAGTCGGGGAGCCAATAGGAGGTGAGACGTTATGTCCGTTGGAGCGGGAAAGACGTTTCTGAGTCGCCTCAGCCGCGGAAGACAGGCAGTTGGGAAGATTGGAAGGAAATTGGAAGGAAGGATGGAAAGGAAAAAAGAAAGTAGGAAGGAACAATGAAAGATGGAGAGGAAGGGAAAAAAAGAAGAAAGGAAGGAAAATTGGAAAGAGGAAGGATGGAAAGAAAAAAAGGAAGGAAAGATGAGAGGAAGGAAGGGAAAAGAAGAAGAAAAGATGGAAAGGAAAAAAGGAAAGATGAAAGAAGGGAAGGAAGGAGAGGAAGGAATGAAGATTGGAAAGAAAGTGGAAGGAAGGATGGAAAGGAAAAAAGAAAGTAGGAAGGAACAATGAAAGATGGAGAGGAAGGGAAAAGAAGAAGAAAGGAAGGGAAATTGGAAAGGAAAAACGAAGGAAGGAAAGATGAGGGGAAGGGAAAAGAAGAAGAAAAGATGGAAAGGAAAAAAGAAAGGAAAGATGAAAGAAGGGAAGGAAGGAGAGGAAGGCAGATTGGAAAGAAAGTGGAAGGAAGGATGGAAAGGAAAAAAGAAAGTAGGAAGGAAAGATGAAAGACGGAGAGGAAGGGGAAAAAAAGAAAGGAAGGGAAATTGGAAAGGAAAAACGAAGGAAGGAAAGATGAGGGGAAGGGAAAAGAAGAAGAAAAGATGGAAAGGAAAAAAGAAAGGAAATATGAAAGAAGGGAAGGAAGGAGAGGAAGACAGATTGGAAAGAAAGCGGAAGGAAGGATGGAAAGGAAAAAAGAAAGTAGGAAGGAACGATGAAAGACAGAGAGGAAGGGAAAAAAGAAGAAAGGAAGGAAAATTGGAAAGAAAGAGGATGTATGGAAAGGAAAAGAAGAAGGGAGGAAAGCTGAGAGGAAGGAAGGGAAAAAAAGAAGGAAAGATGGAAAGGAAAAAAGAAAGGAAAGATGAAAGAAGGGAAGGAAAATTGGAAAGAAAGAGGAAGGAGGGATGGAAAGATGAAGGACGGAAGGAAGCACACAAATAAACTCACATACTCCTCCTGAGAGAGGACAGGCAGCACCGCCCTCATGGGCTTTGGGTGAGAGAAGTATGGACAGAGGTGATCCTCTGGTGACCTGGGTCCTGTCAAGTTGTCCCTCTTGCAGGGGATTTCTGGGCCCTTGTACTTCACCTCAGACTCATGGATAGCCTTTGGCAGCTTTGCCTTTTGGGCATAGGATCACCTGGTGGTCTCCCAACTCTCCCAACAAAAAGAAGTCTGAATTCCTATTCTTCTAGAATAAGCTTCCCTTTCTTAGTTCCCTCAATAGTGGAGCATAGCTGGAAAAAGACACAGGGAGAGATTATTCTTGGAGGACAAGTGAAGATGCAGCACAACAAAACAACAGCTAAAAAGCCACACACAACCAGGCACCACAAATACTATTTATCTGAAAGCATACATTCTGGTGAAGAGACATTCCCTGAGGATGGGTTCCAGCAGGAGTCCCAAAGCTCAAAAGACAATCTCTGGTCCCTGTAACTGAGCCAGATTGGATCCTGCAATATTTAGATATATTTGCCTTCATTTGTGAGAGATTGTCGTGGACAGAATCTCTAAGTGGGTCCCCAAGATCTGAGCTTGGCTTGAGAACACAGAAGGAAAGTCAAATGTCAAACTGTCCCATCTCTGTCCTGTATCCCAGCATTGAGATACAGTGCCAATGTATCCCAATACTGGGATGCATTTCCAGAGGTCTGGAAAAGAGCCTCGATTTTAGGCCTTAAATGAATGAAAGTTGGGGGACTGGGGGGGTCACTGGAGGCAAGGATGTCCCCAAATTGTCCTACCCCATACTTCCAGCTTTGCAATCAAGGTTTTGCAATTATACTCACTTTAGGCCCTCACAGATTTTTTTACTTGCTGTATTCTGAGAGAAAAGAGGATAGAACAAATGTAAATCCAAAACAAAGAGATCACACGTTGGGCTTTTTTGCACTGCCATGTTTTTAGGCCTAAATCTATTTTTTATCTATTAAGTTAGAGGACAAAAAGGAGGGGTTTTTGCATGCTGTTCTAAGCAAAACATTTAAGATGTACCATTCTTCAGGATGGCCTAGATCAGGGGTGTCAAACTCGATTTAATTGAGGGCTGCATCAGGGTTGTGTTTGTCCTGGGTGGGGTGGGGGTGGCCAACTTGATGTCACTTGTGTCAGGGGTGCCTGCGGTGGCCTGAGTGCTCTGGCAGTGAAAATGGGCTCCCGATCTCTGTTTTTGGCTGGGACAACCTCCTGCAACCCTCTGCCAGCGAAAACGAAGCTCGGGAGGGCTGTGTAAACTTCCACATCATGCTTTGCGGTAAGATACCTAAAGGTATAACAAGGAAGGCCTCTCATGTGACATTGCATGGTGGTAAGCAGGCTAACCCAGTCAGTTTTGGTATGTTTTGGCCATTAGAACATGAGCATGACCAAAACCTTGTTCTGCTCCATGCACCTTCAGGCAAGCCAGTATCTATAAAAGAGTGACTGTTTTAGAAAGCTACCGAACTGCTTTTTCAGGAGCTTTTTCATTCGGTGTATGTATAGTTTCTCTCATGTGGATCCTTTTATGAGAACGCAAGGTAACATGACAATTTTACCTTACCATACAATCATATGCTTTCTTCCTGTGTGGACTCTTATGGTATAGGAAGTTAAAACCCACCTAGAAAAATGAAATATCCTATTCAAGAATGGACGCTAAAAGTAGCAAATCTAGCAGAGATTACAGCATATTTGAAGGACCATTCGGATGAGAAATATAAATTGGAATGGAGAAGATGGATTGACTATATTCAAAATAAATATCGGACTAGGAAATTTCAATTAGTTTATGAGTGAAGGCACATGGAATGTTACAATTTACCTAAAGTTAGTTTAACAAAAGGGGAATTAAAGCACAAGAGGAGGTAGGATGTTAAAATAAGTTAGCTTATGTTAGCGTATGATTGTTAAATGTTTATACCCTGTATTTTGCTCTGGGAGGTTGGGGGGAGGGAGGGTCGGAGGGTGGGAAGGGGTAATATTTGTAAAATTTGTTAAAACTTTTAATTTTAAAAAATGAAATATCCTGGGAAATAGTGAAAAGGCAGTATATTATATTTCCCTGGATAAGAAATGGGGAAACATAATTTTAGGCAGGAAACAGACTCACTCTAAATAGTCCCATCCTTTGATAATGGCCCATTAACAAAGCCTGGGCCGGTCTATTCTACATGTCAAAGATCCCTCCCCATCAGATCCAGGGTGATGGGATTAAGGGATGATAGTATTAGCCCCTTACCCTTCTCACCACAGGGCACCTGGGAAGAAGCAAAGCTCAACCAAACCTGGACTCAAAACAACCTAGAGAGTTGCCCCTGCATGACCCCATGGGAGTCGGACAACCAATCACAGGAACAGGAAACAGAGAGATGGGGCCAAACAGAGTATAAAATACCCAGCAAGCCCCTTCTCTCTCTTTTCCTTCTTCACCCAACATCTTGAAGCGTGTGATCCCCCTTTTCTGTTCAGGAGCTCAAGCCATGTGATCCTGTCCACTATTAAACCATCTTTTCCAAGCAGCCTCCATGTTTCCAGTGTCTTTTTCCCCACTTGGAACTCAACCCAGAAGGACATTTCTTCCAACAATGGCAAACTAGGCAAACTGTGCCATCTGAAGCTCATCCCACATTCCATGCATTTATGTTTTTTCCATGTGCAGAGTTTTATGGAGATTAAGTCTAGAAGTGTAGAAGTTGTTCCCAGATTCCATGTATTTATATTTTCTCCAGAGTGTGTAAAGAGGTCTTCCAAAAGTAAAAAAGTTTTTTTTTAACTTTATATTTTAACCCACTTTAACCTATATTTGACCTTTTTAAAAGCACAATTATTGGAGTGGCTACCAGTTTTTTCTAGCTACATTTTAACAATTCTACAAGCCAGGATTTTTAAGAATGGGGAAAAGGAGAAAGAGACAATAGAGTTTGTCCAAGTCATTGAAGCAGCAGAAAATGGAAGATGGTCTGGTAACTCATCCTTGCCAGATAAGATCTAATTTATGTGACACTTTGGAATGGGATTTACAAACCAAACTTGAAAGCCAACAGCTTATAGTACTTTCTTTCCCCCTCATTTCTTCTTTCTTCTCCCCTCCTCAGAATTCAGCGGCCTGCCACTTTCCTTGCACAGGATGGGAATGTAACATTTAAAAAGGGAGACTGTAACAGATTTCCTTTCCAGACAATGTTTGCTTACGGTTCAAACTGTAAATTCAATCTATGAACTTTTATCAACTGTCATAAATAATGTTGACTGCTTGAAAAAGTTTTTTGCAAAGTTTATTAAGAATCACCGAATATCGCAGAAGGACTTGGGAGGACACACCTGTTACCCCTATTGATAGGCAAGGGATGGCTAATTCAGAAACTGAAACTAGAGCAGGCCCTTCTCTCTCAAGAGTCCACAATTCCCTCTGCTTTTTAGAATGAAGCCCTTCCTGAGCATCTTTTCAATATTCCCAATATGTGTCTTCTGCTCAGAGAAAGTGTGTCCACTCTTGGATCAGTCTGTCCAAGAGGGAACTATTATCCAAGCTGCAATAAACTTCACACTGATAAGCTTGAAGTGATTGCAGCTGAATGAGTTTGAAAAAGCAGAGGAATGATCTGAAAACTACAGCTACAGCATCTGCTGAGGAGATGCCAAAAAAAAACCCAACGTTGATTGACTTCTCTCCTGCCCTGCTGGAACCTGAGCAAGTTAACATTATTAAGAGACTGGATGATCTAAGACAGTGATGGCGAACCTTTTTGGCACTCATCTGTGCCACAACCTGGAAGAGGATCATGCACACGTCAGAAAATGAACTCTGGTTTCCGGCACATGCACGGCACGCATGCTCACACTGGAAAATGGAAGACCAGCTCTTCCAATTTCCAGCAGTGCTGCATGCACGAAGGCCAGCTGATCATGTGCTCATGTGTGCCAGAAACCCAGGAGAGATACAGGCGACGCAGCACATAGCAGGCAAAATGGCTTCGGGCATGCGTATCATAGGTTCACCATCATGGATCTAAGAGGCACTGACAACAATTCAGTCTACAGCAATGTCTCTGTTTAATTTGGCTCCACCAAATACTCAGACTTGTGATAATATATTTACCCAACAATCTACCATTACCTCAATAGTAATAATAATTGTTAGAGGCCGACAGAGGGTCAACTGCACTGACTAACTCAATCTCCGATAAACAGCAGAAAGACAAATTGTTCCATCGTACAGTGCCCTCTAAGCATGTAGACTCTAAGGATAAAATCCTTCTTCCACCTTCACTTGAGTCAGAAGTGCCCTTAATATCCCACCAACATGAATCCCCAACTGCATCCCCCCCTCAAATGGCCATAAACTTACATGGGAGCTAGATGGGGATTCTGCTGAGATAATTGCTAAAGGTGAAGACTCTCCCATCCAGCTATCAGCCAGAGACAGAGGCATGCTTGGGTCCCCCACACAAATGCTAGGGCCACCTTTGCTGCAGCATGGGCCTAGGTATGCTCTAGTTCTCCCAAGACCACTATCCCTGAGACACCCTATGCTCCACTTAACAATTGCAGTGTGGAGAAGATTGGTTTCATTAAGCAAAGTGACCGTGTGAGTACCTTAATGTCCATTACAACTTGCAACTATAATGGCAGGCTTCATTACCATCATAAATTGTGGATTACCTATACTTCTCATAGAAAGGATTCATAAGGGGGAAAAATACATGAATAGTGTGTGGAAAGGACTTCGGGCGAATCACCAGCTTCCCTAAAAGGATCCACATGGGGGAGATAACTTTAGGGACGGAGATATCCTTAATTCCTGTAAATGATCCACTGTAATATCAAATATATTCAGCAAAGGGAGAGTCAAGAATTGCCAACTGATATATATATATTAAAAGGTTTCATACAAGGGAAATGCAATGTAAGCATGTAGTGTGGGAAGATCTTCAAGTGCTTTTCCTTTATGCTTTTGAAGTAGTTTTTTGACTCCTGGTGCTACTAGTCCCTGCTTGGGCAAGATTTTCCCATGGCCGCCATTGTAGGACTAAATGAAAGTGATAGACCCAAAGTCACCCAACTGGATCCATGCCTAAGGCAAGTCTCCTGGTGTCTTAACCATTCCATCAAACTGGCTCTTTCAAGTGTAATAGAAATTTTATTTTCTATAAATGCTATTGGAGATATATATGTGGGAGAAACATTAGAACACATGGGAAAAGTTTGAGAGGGAATCACCCACTTGGAAAAGGTATCTATAAATGTAAGAAGGATGGGAAGAGGGTAAGCGAGATTCCTTAGTTTCCATGGTAAGATCTATGTGGGAGAAATCTAGAAATATGTGTCTGGGGGAAGAATTAAAGAGCAGCAGTCTTGAGAACTTCAGTATAAGGAACTCTCTGATTTCCTAGAACAAGGTTTGCTTAGGAAAGATAGAATAAATGCATGGAATACAAAGAGTCAGTCTGCTGACCTGTCTTATTTCCCATAAAAGGAGCCGCATTTAAGGGTCTAGTAAACACAAGGATCATGTGAAAAGAGGGTGTACAATCTTCTTTTCAGAGGATCATCGTTGGAGAAAATGAACAATGTATGGGTTATGGAAACAGCTCCCACAATAGATTTCTTAATGCCAGAAGTATTACATAACCCTGTAGTCCCAAACCTTTTGGGCACCAGGGACCGTTTTCATGGAAAATAATTTTTGCATGGATGAGGGCACATTTTCACATGCTCCCACACATGCGCAGATGAAACTTCACTTGCGCAGCATGGTTCCTAACGGGCTGAAGCCCCATACCAGTCCAAGGCCCAGAGGTTGGGGACCCCTGACCTAATCAGTTTGGTCTGGCTCATGAGAATCTTTGATTCAACTGTCCCAGTCATTATGCAAAATCTCTGCCTGGTCAAGCAAGTTTATTTAGGCTGAAGTAATATCTGAAGCGACCCTGGGATCAGTTCTAGGCTTTGTAGAGAGCTGGCAGAGGAAAAAATGTTTAGTTTTATGTGTTACAAATGTTGGGACTTAAACGTTACTGAAGTATTTAAATTATTCTTTTTTCATTTAATCTGATGTGCATAACGTTTAGTAGAAAAAAGTTATAAAACGTTTAGCTCAGATCTCTGGGTGGAAAATCGCGTTAATCCCGCGGAAAGAAATGTAGCCAGTGAATTAATGATTGCTGATGCCTCTTTACTTTCAAAAGTTTTTTTTTTAATCCAACACTGTCTCATACGAGCAATTTGGAAAAAAAAAAGTTTGATCAAGTTATTTCTTTTTATGTCTTCATTTCCTACTGTTCTGATCGAATTAAGAGGATGGTGCTACCACAGCGATGGCAGGAAAGGAGGGAGCCTGGTATCCCTTTGTGTAAAATCTCACAAGGCAGCAAGGGTCAGGAAGGACAGCCCAAAACTCAGGGGCCTCCCTCCCACTAATGATAGGAACGGCCCCATGTTTTAGTGTTGTGTGTATTTTGTGTTTTATTGCACTGTATTTGGGAGTCTGTAAGAAAAAAAACTGCCTAAAATTTCAGCCTTCTGCAAAGGAGGCTTTGCCGAGTCACTTCAAGTGTGATGCTTTTATTTATTTCTTTTTGGAAAAGGAAGAATTATTATTATTTTATATAAACCATCTATAACTTGTGGGAGGGATTTGGTGAGGGGAATAGAAGAAACTCCCCTGCAGGTGGGTGGATGGGAGTTTCTGAAAGGAGAAAAAGATGCAATCAGAATCGTTAATGAGCTGAAGGACTCAGGGGGTCCCCCTCCCAATCGATACCCCATAATAGTTTGTGCGACCTTCACTTTCAGCCCCTCAAAGAACAGAGGTTCCCCCAAAAATATTTCCCAGGGGGACCCTCTTCGCCATCTGCTAAGCTTGATGTAGATGTTCCCCTCCCCATAACCTCTCCTCCAGCCCCTCACAGACTCACCTTTCTTGCTCTTCAGGTAGAAGAGCCCCACCGCAAAGAAGGCCACTCCTATCACAGCTCCCATGATCCCCGTCCAGAGTTTGCTCTTGGCAGAGCTGGAGGAAGGGGGCTCTGGGGAAGGAGAAGGAGCCTCACCTGCGCAGGAAGATCAGTCCCACCTTACCCCAGGAGGGTTCATTCTGTTTCCCTCTACAGGGAGGGTCTCTCCCCCTTCTCAGGGCAGGATGGGGGGTCCCCAGAGCAGGAGGGGAGGGAGGAGCTTACCCCACTGGATGATGAAAGGGGCCTCCAGGCTGTCGTGGCCCACCTTGCAGGCATAGAAGTCCCCTCTGCTGGGACTGGGTACCGATAAGTACAGATTAGGCGAGACCTGCCTCATAAGCACTCACTCTGCGAGGGACCTCGGAGTCCTCGTGGACAAGCCAGCAGTAGCAGCCCAAAAAGAGAACACAATCCCGGGTGACAAAACTTTACCCAAAACATACAAACAAATGCATCTAAGGAATGGCCGCCCCCTGCAAGAGGGGCTCAGAGTATTCAACACTGGAAGTCTTTAAGAAGATGTTGGATAGCTATTTGTCTGAAACGGTATAGGGTTTCCTGCCTAGGCAGGGGGTTGGACTAGAAGACCTCCAAGGTCCCTTCCAACTCTACTATTGTATTATTGTATTATTATTGTATTCTATGCATTTAAGGCAGATAGAAGCAAAGTTTATCCAATCAGAGACAAAGAGTCCTTGCCAACTTAAAGCGTCCTTTTGTTCAAGCTCCTGTCTCTGTCTACCTTACCTGTGGAGGATTCCTATAGCCTTGGGTAGGGGGTGGCAGCCCCCTCCCCACTTTGCCAAGTTGTTTTTCGACAGAATGCTTTAAGGATTCATGAGCCAGGAAAGCTCCCTACTTTGGTTCCTTTTTCTATGGGGCCTGATATTCCCGTGTAACAATTTCTTCCATGTTTTCAAGAATGTGCCTAGCTTTGAAGCCAGGAATGGAAGGGAGACATTTGCGGTAATGCCATCCAGTGTTAAGGTTGCAATTCGCCAGGCTAGAAAACAACTCATTTCTGACAGTCTACAATCATATGAGCAGACACCAATATCGAGTCATATACTCCTTCAAAATATTAGTAAGTAAGGCCACACCTGGAATCCTGCAACCAATTTTGGTCACCGTACTACAAAAAAGACTTTGGAAAAAGTTCAGAGAAGAGCAACGAAGATGATCAAAGGCCTGGAGACTCTAAACCACATGAGGAACGGCTGCGGGTTTTGGGTCTGGCTAATCTAAAGAAAAGGAGAGTTAGGGGTGACATAATATCAATATTCCAGGATTTGAGGAGATATTTCACTTGTCTGGAATGGTGTAGGGTCCCCTGCCTGAGCAGGGGCTGGACTAGAAGACCTCCAAGGTCCCTTCCGTTCTAATTCAATGATCATGATTTATCATTTATTGCCTGTATACACCCTGGGAGCTTATGCACTGGAGATGAAGTATGCGCTCCAATCACACTTGGCCGATTAAAAAAAAAATCCCGTTCTGTTCTCTTGAGCCCGGGTTGCTCTGGATGGCCTTTAAGGGACCCCTCACGATCTCGCAGTCAGAAGCCCGGGCGTTGCCCGCAAGTGCCACCAGGGAGCGCTCGCCCCCGTCTGTCTGTCTGGCTCTCGCCGCCACCGCGCATGCTCCGCCACGGATTGCCTAGCTTGGGTGGACCGGTTGTAAAGCTGCGCTTTGGGGATCCCGCGACCAAAGAGCCTCTCGAGGAGGAGCATCCTCCGAGGAGCCGGTGGAGAGACGGAGGGTTTGCTGGACCGAGGACCTGGAGGCTTGCAGGCTGGGGGTGGGTGGGTGGGTGGAGCAGCCTGCCCTGCTCCTGGCTTTGCATGCAAGGGATCCGACATTGGGGTGGGGTGGGAGGGAGAGGAAGAGTGGTGGTGGTGGTGGGGAAGCCCACGAGAACCTCACATTGGGGATAAACCAGGTTTGCCCCGCAGCGTTCCTAGCCCAAAACGAATCCAGGGATTCCTTCCTGGCACTCCCGCACCTTGGAGAGCTCCGATTCTGTGCCTGGGAATTAATCCCTAGGGCTCTCTGGAAGACCCTCAATGTTTGTCTTGCTGTCATGGAGCTCAGCTGCACTTCCGCGGAAGAAAGACCCTCCCCCCAAATGAGGGTTGGTCTCCAAGGGGTGGGAGGGGTCGAGACTGGAGAGAGAGATCTGATTTTTGGCCCTCCCCGGTACCAGAATATCACCTTGCCCTCCTTTTGACGAACCCATCGCAGTTTCTGAAGGGGTTATTCCTTTAAAAGAAAGTTTTATTTTTCTTTCTCATATATACATTCGCAAATATATTTTATAACAACCCTACTCCTTCCATCCTCCCAACCTCCCTTCTCTACCTTCTTCTTTCCGCCTCTCCTTTCTCTTTTCTTCTTCCCCTCCCTCTCCCCCATTCCTCCTCTCTTCTTACAATACAATACAATACAATACAATACAATACAATACAATACAATACAATAGCAGAGTTGGAAGGGACCTTGGAGGCCTTCTAGTCCAACCCGGTATAGGCAGGGAACCCTATACCGTTTCAGACAAATGGCTATCCAACATCTTCTTAAAGACTTCCAGTGTTGGGGCATTCACAACTTCTGGAGGCAACTTCTGTTCCACTGATTAATTGTTCTAACTGTCAGGAAGTTTCTCCTCAGTTCTAAGTTGCTTCTCTCCTTGATTAGTTTCCACCCATTGCTTCTTGTTTTGCCCTCAGGTGCCTTGGAGAATAGTTTGACTCCCTCTTCTTTGTGGCAACCTCTTCCCCTTCCTACCTTCTCCCCTACTCTTCCTACCCCTCCCTTCCTCTTTTTCTCTTTCTCCTTTTCCCTCCTCTCTTCTTCTTCCTGCCCTCTCTCCTATTCTTACTACCCCTCCCTTACCTCCTCTCCTTTCCCCTTTCTTCTTCCCCTCTCCGTTCTCCCTCCTTCCGTTGTTGTATTTACTTATTTTCTTCTTCACTCTGACGGATTTTCGGGGTGGGATTCGAGCAAACCCAGTTCCATATTTACATAAAAATAAGATTCCCTCTTCCACATTTTATTTTCATTATAATAATTCCACATACGTCATCTTTTAACTGTATATTAATACTTTTCTGTTTTTTCCCCTCCCCTCCCCTTAGTTTAATAATGTGTCATCTGGATTTCTTGATCTGTAATCCTTCATTCATATTCCTTTTCTAACCAATCGTAAAATCGTCCCCTTGTCCTGAAGTACACCGATTCCTCTTTGTCTTTTATTCTCAGAGTTAACCTATTCATTTCCGCACAGTCCAATATTTTCTTTATTATCTCTCCTTCTGATGGGATTTTGTCTGTTTTCCAGTTCTGTGCAAATACAATTCTAGCCGCTGTTGTTATATGTATGATCAAATAAGTATAAGTATAATCTTTATTGTCATTGTACTTGAATACAGCGAAATTGGTTATCTTCTTTACTATATTTCTCTGGTAAGATACCCAGTAAAAATACAACAGTCGGCAATTCCTGAAGTTTCCATTAGAGAAGAATTGTTTGTAGCTCAGGGTTCAATTTTCCTTTCTTTTCCTCCTCAGATGTAAAAGCTGGAGGCCTCCTGAGAACTGAATGGCTTGAAAATCTTCTCCGGGCCTCCCGGTGCAGCGCCTTCAGACCACAGGACCGAAAAGACATCTGTAGGCTCAGGATATCCGCACGGTCCTTCTGGATCCCTGTCAGAGAAGAGGCCAAAATGGATGCAAACCACCCAGCCTGGAAAGGAGTGGGGAAAGGCCCCATTGCCGCTCAACCTGGGAACTGTGGGGAGGTCTGGGCAGGACCTGGGCAGAAGATCCCAGAGAAGGAAGCCTTCAGTTCTGAGATCCAACATTGGCGCTTCAGGAACAGCCCCTTTCAGGAGGCCGAAGGACCACGAGAGCTTTGCAGCCACCTTCACCGCCTTTGCTGGGGATGGTTACAGCCAGAGAAGCACACCAAGGCTCAGATGTTGGACCGAGTGATCTTGGAGCAGTTTCTGGCTGTCCTGCCGAGGGAGATGCAGCGCTGGGTGCGGGAATGCCGAGCTGAGACCACTTGCCAGGCGGTGGCCCTAGCTGAAGGCTTCCTGCTGAGCCAAGCGGAGGAGAAGGAGGAGCAGGAAGAGTATCAGGTGGGAGATGCTCCTCTTGGGAAATAGAGATGCATTTTAATCGGCTTGAATTCGAAATTGTCTCTTTAAGGGAGTTTGGGGTATTAATAATACGAGATATTTAGAGAAGATAATTAAGGAAATTGTTGTTGTCTTCTTCCAGAGGAAACATTTGGAGCAATTCTTCCACTATCCTCTTTTATCCTTAATGATGGACACTGAGGACATGCAATACTATGGCCACAAAATGAAAATCCAGATCCTCTTTTATCTCCTGCCCTCTTAATTCTTCTTCGTAAATATTTCAGGTTCTAAGGTCCTTCCTGGAGGTGGGGACTACTTATCCTGAAGAAAAGGTGGATCCCATGAACCCTGCTCGGAAGTTGTGTTTCGGAGGGATCTCTAAGGAGAAATATCGATGTCAAGATGTCTCAATAGGTAAGGCAATGTCCTACATGTTTGGTGGTTTTCCAGAGAGCTTCTAGCTCAGTGATGGTGAACCTTTTTTGGCTCGCGTGCCAAAAGCGGGGGTGGGAGCACAGGGGGGTCGTGGGTGGGCATGCCACACCCATAATGCAATGCGCGACCCTCAGAGCACATGCGCGCGTGACCAATGCGACCCCCAATTTTTTGCATGCTTTTTTCACCCTCCCCAGGCTCCAGAGGCTTTATAGGAGCCTGGGGAGGGCGAAAACAGCCTCCCCCCAGCCCCCCCCCTCTCCTGGACGCCTTCAGGAGCTTCCCTGAAGCCTCCAGAGTGCAAAAAACCGTCCCTACTGACAAACCGGAAGTTCGGGAATGGACTTCCGGTTTGCTTGTAGGGCCGGTTGGAGCCCTCCGGAGCCTTCAGAGGCCTTCTGGGGGCTTCCCCGAAAGCTCTGAAGGGCAAAAAACGACCCTACAAGCAAACCGGAAGTCACTTTCAGTTTGTCCGTAGGGTCATTTTTTGCCCTCCAGAACCTTGAGGGAAGCCTCCGGAAGGCCCCTGAAGGCTCCGGAGGGCTATAACCAGCCCTACGAGCAAAGTCTGTTCCCGAATTTCCAGTTTGCCCATAGGGCCGTTTTTTTGCGCTCTGGAAGCTCTGGATCCTGGGGAGGGCAAAAAATGGAATATCATTGGGCTCTAGCTACCAGCCCTGAATGACATCTTCTCATCTCGCTGTTTGAGGAAGTTGCATAACATCCTCAGAGACTCTTCCCATCCTGCTCACAATCTTTTTAGACTGTTGCTTTATGGCAGAAGATACAGATCAATTCAAACTAGGACCAGACGTCTTCTGAATAGCTTTTGTCCCAGAGCTATAATTGCACTCAACAATGAACTAAAGAGCTATTGGACAGCACTACTTGGTCTATTATGCAGATGTTTGGGTGGTTGAAGGGTGGAGGGTTTTTTTTTGTGTGTATGTGTGTGTTTTGGGGATTGTTATGGGTGTTGCGACTGACGTGAATTTCGTTATATGTGTAAATGTACAATGACAAATAAAGTATATATAAATACTAAGTCATGCCTTCAAGCTCAAAACTGGGAGTTAATCCCTTTCCTGTTTTTATCCCATCTGTTCCCTTCCCAGGGAACAAAATGGAGTCACCGTTGTTCATTGGTTCTTCTCTTTGTACTGGTGGAACTAAAAGAGCAGCTGAACTTCCAGCTCAGGTAGGAAGGAAAAGATCTGGGGCTAATATTGGGGAGCAGTTGGAGACTGCTTTGGGGTCATTTGAAGTCTACGCATATGATACTGCTGTTCCTGAGCAACGTGGGATGGGGAAGTTAGGATTTAACTTAGAGATCAGCCACAATTGGTCTGTCTCACTCTCCCGAACCGAGTGCCCAAACCGAGTGCCCAAACCCACAAATGCATGTATGCGCACTCAAACCCCCCTTAATGCAATGCACATAGGGCCCTGTGCATGCATCCCACCCCCCCTGCATGCACCTCCACATGTGCCCTGCCCCCGCGCATGCATGCATGACTCCTGCACAGGTGCCCCTTGCAGGCGCCCTGCTTCCATGCGTGCATGCACAACCTCTCATATGCACCCTGCGCATACGCATGCAAGCCCCCCACAGCTTTCACATCAGAGGGGAACTGGGGCAACGGCTCGAGTGCCGTCAGACGGCACTGCCTGCCACCTCTGCTACAGGTGCCACAGGTTTGCCATCACGGCTCTAGACTGTTTTGGAAACGTGTTAAATTCTTTAGTGGTAATATGCGGTTGGACTTTAAAAAATAATTCCTTCCTTGATCATTTTGGGAAGGCCAATAAGGAGGTCGCCAACCTAACTTGCAATAAGACAGCCGAATAAAAGATCTATGCTGTTATTCCTCCTTTTCAAATTTTAATAGTTTTTTTTTTCCCCTGGGTTTTAAGGAGATCACCCAAATTGGATAAAGACTAAAGACACCCCGGACTCTAACGTGGCTTTTAAAACCTTTATCAGTGCTATTTGGGATGCATCACAGAAGTCATTTCATATTGGTCTCTTCCCAGCTTTTTGTCTAGGAAAGAGTTAACGGGGTTAGGGAGCCCTTTATGGGTTGTTATGTTGTGGATTTTTAATGTAAGTTACAACGTACACCTTTTAGTGTAAGTTACCTACAGATAGATGAAAAGGGTGTGTCGTATAACGCTCCATCACCTTTCCCTGAGAGAGCAGGGATTGGTGTTATTACATAACATCTTGAGCCCAGCCAGGGAAGTGTCCAAATAAGCATAAATACTGTGTATTTAGGATTTGCAGATTGAATGAGATATTGCAAATTCTATCGAGTCTGCTCACAGGGATTCTTCCTTGTTTAGGGTCCTGTGTCCTTTGGGGAGGTGGCCATCCATTTCAACAGTGAAGAGTGGTTGCTGCTGGATCCCAGCCAGAAAGCCCTGCATGAAGAAGTCATGTTGGAAACATCTAGGATGGTGGCCTCTTTAGGTAAGGGTTCCTCTGCAGGAAAATTTAACTCAGGGCAAGGTGTCATTAGCTTATTTACACCTTGGGAGATCTGTATAAATGTTTTTTTTTCTTATATCACTTGACTTTATCACCATATTTTCTCCTACAATTATTTTAAGATTTAAGGTAATTTTTATTGCCATGTTTTACCGCGAGCACACTGGCCCACTTAAAAAATGAAATTCTGTTGCCTGCTCTCAAGAGCAAGTGTTTCCCCCCCAAATAAGACAGGGTCTTATTTTCTTTTGACCCCTGAAATAAGCACTTGGCCTTATTTTCGGGGAGGTCTTCTTGTTTTTGAGGTGCAGGAGGCGGTGAGCGTGGTCACCTCATGGCTGCTGCTGTGTTGCAATATTTTCAGGGAGGTCTTATTTTCGGGGAGGGCTTATTTTAGCGCATGTGCTCAAAAGCCCGATTGGGCTTATTATCTAGGGACGTCTTATTTTCAGGGGAAAAGGGTATCCATACACACATACACAATACATATATACTCATGCTAGATACATGCATATATGATAGCAGACATGATATCAGTGACATGATAGCAGTCTTCCAATATCTCAGGGGTTGCCCCAAAGAAGAGGGAGTCCAACTATTCTCCAAGGCACCTGAGGGTAGAACAAGAAGTAATGGGTGGAAACTAATCAAGGAGAGAAGCAACTTAGAACTGAGAAGAAACTTCCTGACAGTTAGAACAATTAATCAGTGGAACAGAAGTTGCCTCCGGAAGTTGTGAATGCCCCAACACTGGAAGTCTTTAAGAAGATGTTGGATAGCCATTTGTCTGAAACGGTATAGGGTTTCCTGCCTAGGCAGGGGGGGGTGGACTAGAAGACCTCCAAGGTCCCTTCCAACTCTGCTATTGTATTATTGTATATACCTGCACCCATTATATGTGTGTGTACCCATATCTATCTATCTATCTATCTATCTATTTATCTACCTACCTACCTACCTATGTACGTGCTTCCGTCCGTCCGTCCGTCCATCCATCCATCCATCCATCCATCTCTATCACTGTCCAATTTGAATACATAGTGGAAAGAGGAAACTTGAGCATTCACAAGGTATTTTGCAATGATATGTATATTCTGTCATCTAACATTTCTGATTTCCTTTTCCCCCTCCCCACAAGCAGTTGATGAACAGAAGAATGAGGATGACCAAGAGCCAAATCTGGTGCCGTTGCAAATAATAAAAATTGAAATACCAGAAGAAACATCTGCAGACAGGTGGGGAATGAGGAAACATGAAAAAACCCAAACTTGCAATGGCACTGAAATATTCACTTTTCAGCGTGCAGACATGAATCACTTTCTGACCCAATGCATTTTCAAGAAAAACAATATGCGCAACACTCAAGGGAGTGAGGAAAAGTTCAAAGGAAAATCCATGATTAGTAATGACTATGAAATTAAAACGAGTGATAGCAATAATAGCAACATTATTCCCCATAAAATGATGCATATGAAGGCGAATCCCTATAAACGTGAGGATGGGAGAAATAGTTCCACTTTGATTAGTTCCCTTACTTGTCATAAAAAGACCCATAAGGGAGAAAAACCCTATAAATGCCTGGAGTGTGGAAAGAGCTTCAGCAGCAGCAGTTATCTGACCATCCATAAAAGGATTCACACAGGAGAAAAACCTTATAAATGCACAGACTGCGGGAAAAGCTTCAGTATGAAAAGTTCCCTTACTTCTCATAAAAGGGTTCATACAGGAGAGAAACCTTATCAATGTGTGGAGTGTGGGAAAAGCTTCGGAAACAGAGATCATCTGACCTCTCATCAAAGGACCCATACAGGGGAAAAGCCTTATAAATGCACAGACTGTGGAAAGACGTTTAATTGGCATGGCCACCTGACTTCTCACAAAAGGATCCACACAGGAGAGAAACCATATAAATGCCTGCAGTGTGGGAAAAGCTTCAGTATGAACAGTTCTCTTACTTCTCATAAAAGGATCCACACCGGAGAGAAACCATATAAATGCCTGCAGTGCGGAAAAAGCTTCAGTATGAACAGTTCTCTTACTTCTCATACAAGGGTTCATACTGGAGAAAAACCCTTTCAATGCCTGGAGTGTGGAAGAAGCTTTAGTATGAAAAGTTCCCTCACTTCTCATCAAAGAATCCACACAGGAGAAAAACCCTATAAATGCATAGACTGTGGGAAAAACTTTAGTATGAAAAGTTCCCTTACTTCTCATCAAAGGGTCCATACAGGAGAGAAACCTTATCAGTGCTTAGAGTGTGGGAAGAGGTTCAGCCATAGCAGTCAGCTTACTTCCCATAAAAGGGTCCACACAGGAGAAAAACCCTTTATATGCACAGTGTGTGGGAAGAGTTTCAGCAACAGCAATCACCTGACCTCCCATAAAAGAATGCACACTGGGGAAAAACCATATAAATGTATGGATTGTGGAAAAAGCTTCAGTATGAACAGTTCCCTTACTTCTCATAAAAGGATCCACTCGGGAGAGAAACCGTATAAGTGTGTTGAGTGCGGAAAAAGCTTCAGTATGAACAGTTCTCTTAGGTACCATAAAAGGATCCATATGGGAGAAAAACCCTATAAATGCACAGAATGTGGGAAGGGCTTCATCCGAAGCAGTGATCTTGCTTCCCACAAAAGGATCCATACAGGAGAGAAACCCTTTAAGTGTACTGTATGTGGAAAGAGCTTCAGTATAAACAGTTCTTTTAATTATCATAAAAGGCTCCATACAGGAGAAAAACCCTATCAGTGCCTGGAGTGTGGGAAGAGCTTCAGCAAGAGCAGTGTCCTTGCTTACCATAAAAGGATTCATTCAGAGGAAAAACCTTATAAATGCATGGACTGTGGTAAGACCTTCAATTGGTATGGCCACCTGACTTCTCATAGAAGGATTCACACAGGAGAGAAACCCTACAGATGCCTAGAATGTGGAAAGTGCTTTAGTCATCGTGATTCCCTTACTTCCCATAAGAGGATCCACACAGGAGAAAAACCATATAAATGTATGGAATGTGGGAAGAGTTTCAGTCACAACAGTCACCTGACTTGTCATAAAAGGATCCATTCGGGGTTGAAGCCCTATATATGCAATGAATGTGGAAAGAGTTTTGTTACGAGGGGTTCTCTTACTAAACACATTAGTATCCACACAGGGGAGAAACTGTATCATTGCACAGAGTGTGGTAAGTACTTCCGGTTGAAAAGTCATCTAAATTCCCATAAAAGAGTACACACAGGAGAAAAACGGTAGAAATGCGTCGGAAGCAGAAAAGTTTCGTGAAAACAGGACTCCTCTTATGAAAAAAAGCCAGAGGGGGGAATTCATGCATAATGTGTGGGAAAACCTTCATATGAGGAAATCAAGTTAATTCCCATCAAAGGACTGATTCAAGGATCTTGTGGAAGACACCTGAGGTAAATCGTCCTTTTTTTATTTTGAGACTTGCCTGCCATAGGAGAAACTGAATAAAAATATGGATTTTGGAAAGAACTTCCAAGATATGATTAGTTTCCATCCATTGCTTCTTGTCCTGACTTCAGGTGCTCTGGAGAATGGGTTGAACCTGGACTAGACTTCCAAGGTCCCTTCCAACCTTTTATTTTATGCTCTGTTTTTTGTGGCAGATATTGGAACACTGGTATCACCTTAGTCCTTCATTTCATTAAAGTAGACATGTAATTCCTGCAACTGTACTTCATATGTTTTAGCCTTAGTCATCTTTGCTGCTCTTCTCTTCACTCTTTCCAGAGTCTCCCCATCTTTTTTATATCATGGTGACCAAAACTGGATGCAATAATCCAAGCGTGGTTTTTATAATGTAAATTGTTGCATTTGTTGTGTCCAAATCTGTCAAAACCTGTCTGGTCAAACTGCTGTATCTAGGCAAGAAGCAACATCTGAAGTAAGTCTTGCCAGGCTCCACGCTTTGTGGAGAGTTGATGCAATTGTGTTCACACTACTTGCCTTCTTTAAACATGTAGCAAGATACATAAACTGTTCATTCTTTTTTCATATATGTTCATATGTTTCGTTTAGAAGGGAATCTTTTTTTCTGAATATTTGTATGAACATGTCTGCTTAGACTTGTATTTGTCTGGTGCAAACTTGCATTAACCCAGCTGAAAGGAGAAATATAACTGTCAGTTTATGATCATAGCGGATGCCTCTTTACTTTAAAAATGGTTTTATTGATCCAACATTGTACTATATGAGCAATGTCTTTTTTAAAAGGGGGGGCTTAAATTGCTTGATTTAAATTATTCAGTTATTGTAAATAACCAGAACCATATTTTCCATTGGGTCAAGGTTTTAAAATGTCACTTTAGTGGCACTTTTAATTTTGTGATATCAATGTGATTAGAAAGGTCAATCTAATTTGAAATGTTAAGGGGCCAAGTTAGTAACCACTCCTTTTTGTAGTATGATTGTACTACTGTGCTTTTTATCTTAGCATAGCTTTTAAAATAACATTAGTATATCCTTCTTATTAACTATATTGGTATGCAAGGTTAGTATAATAAATTATTGGGAATAATTGTGCAATGTAAATGTTTCCTGCTTAATATGAATTGAAGAAGAAAATTAAATGAAAAAATCAGATGCAGATTTTCATGGGGGGAAGTGTAATAAAATGTTTAGAAAGTGGTTGAAGGTAGAATGAACTCAGATCTGATTCACTTTCAAATGGCATAGACTCACATCCATGGAACATGAGGAAAACATTCTCAACGCAGGATCCACCTTATAAAGGCAGCAACAAAGTGGTGAAACTAGAGCCCATTTTAACGTGGGAAGACCATTACACACCTTGTAAATATATGGAATTTGAGAAGAACTTCTTAATTATGTAATTTTACATTGGTGGAGATAATCCATGCATCATTGAAAGTAATACAATAATACAATAATACAATAGTAGAGTTGGAAGGGACCTTGGAGGTCTTCTAGTCCAACCCCCTGCCTAGGCAGGAAACCCTATACCAGTGATGGCGAACCTTTTTTGGCTCGCGTGCCACAAGTGGGGGGAGCGCAGGGGGGTTGAGTGCGGGCATGCCGCACCCATAATGCAACACGCGACCCCCCCAGTGCGCATGTGCGCACAGCACGCGACCTCCCCATTTTTACATGTTTTTTTTGCCCTCCCCAGGCTCCAGGGGCTTTATAGGAGCCTGGGGAGGGCGAAAAGAGCCTCCCCCGACCCCCAGGAGGCCCTCGGACGGTCCCTGAAACCTTCGGAACACTTAAAACGACCCTCCGAGCAACCCGGAAGTCACTTCCAGTTTGCTCAGAGGGTGGTTTTAAGCGTTCCGAAGGCCGTCCCTGAAGCCTCCCGGGGGGGCGAGGGAGCCTCTTTTCGCCCTTCCCAGGCTCCTATAAAGCCTCTGGAGCCTGGGGAAGGCGAAAAATAGCTTTTAAAAAGGTGACCTCAGCTGGCCAGTGTGCGCATGCGTGCTGGCCAGCTGACAGGGCAGTGTCTCGCGTGCCCTAACAAATGGCTCCGCGTGCCACTTGTGGCACGCGTGCCATAGGTTCGCCATCACGGCCCTATACCGTTTCAGACAAATAGCTATCCAACATCTTCTTAAAGACTTCCAGTGTTGGGGCATTCACAACTTCTGGAGGCAATTTCTGTTCCACTGATTAATTGTTCTAACTGTCAGGAAGTTTCTCCTCAGTTCTAAGTTGCTTCTCTCCTTGATTAGTTTCCACCCATTGCTTCTTGTTCTACCCTCAGGTGCTTTGACTCCCTCTTCTTTGTGGCAACCTCTGAGATATTGGAACAATGCTATCATGTCTCCCCTAGTCCTTCTTTCTCTTAAGCTAAACATACCCAGTTCCTGCAACCGTTCTTCATATGTTTTAGTCTCCAGTCCCCTAATCATCTTTGTTGCTCTTCTCTGCACTCTTTCTAGAGTCTCCACATCTTTTTTACATCGTGGCGACCAGAACTGAATGCAGTATTCCAAGTGTGGCCTTACCAACGCATTATAAAGTGGTATTAACACTTCACGTGATCTTGATTCTATCCCTCTGTTGATGCAGCCTAGAACTGTGTTGGCTTTTTTGGCAGCAGCTGCACACTGCTGGCTCATATTTAAATGGTTGTCCACTAGGACTCCAAGATCCCTTTCACAGTTACTACTACTGAGCAAGGTATCACCTATACTGTACCTGTGCATTCCAAGTGCTTCGGCCAACTTTCCCTTCTTCTTTTACACCAGAGGACTCAAAGGGGAACCAGAAAATTTCAACCTTATTCCTCATTCTGCAACTTGGAAGGTACTTTTGGCCTTTTAAGGATTTGCCTTTGGAGTCAGAGCGGGGATGTTCAGGCAGCGTCTACACTTACCTTCCTATTTAATATCATTAAATACTGTATTAATTGAATAAGGCCAATAAATTCCTTAAGTGTCCAGCCAGCGATTCCACTCCTTCCGTTTGAAAATGAAGCCCTGGAAGAAACGTCATCATTATTCTGAGGGGTCTTTGGGGGGTGAGGGGAGGCCGAGGGCATGAAGGGGGATCCAGTGTGGGGATCGTCCCGAATCATTCGCCTCAGAGACGGCGACTTCAAAGGATTCCGGACGGGGGGGGGCTCCTGAGGGGGACACGGGGCTGAGGGAGAAGAGGGGACCAGAAGGAGGCCCAATTCGGGGTCTCGTCCAGAGAAAGGAAGAGTCGAGTCCCTCCCTGAGGAGCCCCAAAGACCTACCAGCCCCCCATTGCTGGCTCTTCCCTCAGAGGCGTATCAACCACTCCGCCTCTCCGCTCTTCCCGCCAGAATAGGCTCCTCCCACCCCTCTCGGAAATCCTTTCCCCGCTACTCCGCCTGAGGGAATAGCACTGCAGGGGCGTGGCCAAGAGGAAAGGGGAGGAGTCTCACAAGCTCCCTCCCTCGCCCTGCAGCCTTTTCCTCAACGTCCCCTGAGAGGAGTCCCAGTCCCCTTCCCCCCCCTCCCAGCATCAATGGTCTCTCCCATTCCCCCACCCTTGACAAAGGAAGGTCATTTTTACTTCCTGGGAAAGCTTTCACTTTTCCCGTGTCTGTTTTCCTTTAAGCTTTGAGGGTGTTTCTCCCCCCCCCTCTCTCCCTCCCTCCAAAGCTGCCCCCACAGCCGCCACTTCAAAGTCAGGGGCCAGCAGGGGGCGCTCTCTTGGCTGCCGACTGACCAGCCCACTGCGCATGCTCTACTCCGTCTGCCTGGTTCGATAGTTCCGCCTGCGAGTCTCTCTCTGGGAATCTGGTGGGGTCGGGCAAGGATCGACTCAGATCCTCCTCGGGGGAGGGAATGAATCCTCCTCGGGGGAGGGAATGAGATTGTGAGGATTAGCGGGAGCGGGAAATCAGCCCTATAGCTGCTCTTGGCTGTGCTTGGGGGAGATCCAACAATTGGGGAGGGGGAAGGAGAGAAGGAAGCCTAAAGGAACATCTTGCTCACATCTCATTCAGATTCAGATCCGGAGGCTGGAAGGATCTTTGGAGAGCCAGCGGAGACCAGTTGCCCGTCGGTGCCAGTGGCTGGAAGATCCCTTCTGAGCCTGGCAGAGAAGAGAAGAAGCAGGAAGGGCTCCAGGTCAGAGACGCTTCTTTTGGGGAACACGGAGGGATCTTCACATGCTTGAATTCTTCCATTTCTCCCTGATAAGGTTTGGGAGATTAATAATGTGAATTGATATTTCGAGAACCTCATTAGCGAAATTGGTGTTGCATTCTTCCAAAGAGTATCTTGTTTGGAGCAATTCTATTGGGTCTCATCCTTTGTCACTGATGGAACACAAGGGTTTTGTGGGCAAAAAGTAAAATCCAGATCCTCTTATGTCCTGTCCTCTTAACTGCTCTTCTTTGCTTATATTTCAGGTTCTGAGCTCCTTCCAGGAATGGGGAGTAATTGGGTGGATCCCGCAAATCTTTCTCCTGATCTGTCTTTCAGAGGGATCCCCAAGGATACAAGTCAGGATACCTCACTAGGTAAGGGAAGACTGTTCCACTGGATTGGAGGTTTCCTAGAAAGATTCCAGTTATCCTTAATTCTCTGCGTCTTCTCGGGTCTTAGTCGTTGGACATAGTAGAAGGTGACCCAATAAGAAAGAGAGAACTCCCTCTTCAAGCTAGAAGACGTAAGGCACACAAGGGATGCCCTCCCTTCAGAGCAAGCCTAGGGTTTGCCTTCCACGGAAGACTCCTGTAGGGGCCACCTTGAGTTGCATTCTGGCTCCTCTTCCATCATGAGAGATTTCTCTTTGTCTTTGGCCTTCCTTAAGAGATAATTTTGGCTAAATTCCTACACAGATCCCTGCTGGGCCATTTCCAACACCATCTGATCTTTCAGGCATGTTTCCTGGGTTGCTAGGACATCACTAATTTCTCTGTTTCAAACTGCGGAGAGTGGAGGGAGAAATTACAGGGATTGAGCAAATGCTTCGGATGCCAAAGTATAAACTTCCATGTTCCAAAAGGTTAGGAGAAGAACCTAACTGATGTTTGTTCTTCAGCGTGTGGTGGATTTGGTCTTCTCCCTTTATTCTTACCTCCCATGACGGAGCCTATGAAAGGTAGAGTGTATTAGTGGCAAAAATGGAGGGCAGGACAGGAAGAAATCTTAAGTTGTCCCTTCAAGGTAGAAAAGATGAAGTTGAACCCTTTCCTGTTTCTATTCTGCCTCTCTCATTTCCAGTGGACAAAATGGAGTCACCGTTGTTCACTGAATCTTCTCCTCCTATTGGTGAAGCTGAAAGAGCTGCTGGATTCCTGACACAGGTAGGAAGGAAGAGATTAGCTGTTTATATGGGGGAGAATTAGGAGACCTCTAGTTTCCTTTGGGGACTCAACCTATGATACTGCTATTCCTGAGCAAAACACAACAAGGAAATTAGAAATTTAAATTTATGATCAGTCAAACTAGGCCAACCTGTCAACAAAGATTTGGAGATGCATGGAATTCCTTGTATAATTCTGGTTTCAAAAAATCCCATATGACAGTTCATGTTGCCTGTCCCAAGTAAAGCAGAAAGGACACATGGATAGTTAGGCTTTATTGTAAGTATAATATTTTCCAGTCGTTGGAGAAAGGGATAAAACCCGCAGTAGCAGAAATTGCTTTGTGTATCATCTACACCTTGTTGCCTGGATGTTCTTCCCTTGTATTTTCACGAATGTTCACGAGTGGGTTTTTTTTAAATTTAACTTTTTTATTAGTTTATAGAAGTATAACATAGAAAGAAAAAAATGGAAAAGTAAGACAAGAGGAAGGGGGAAATAGCCAGTGTAGTATAATGCGAGAAAAAAAAGAAAAAGGCATCAACCTTCGACACTCTTTGGTGCGGTCAAAGGTAACAACATTACAACCATAACATTTTGCTTTTACAAAACATAATGTACAAATTATTTCTGTCACAATAAGCCTGTCTAGTTTACAAAAATGGAATTATTTCATTTTTTTCTCATTGCAAACAGAAAATCTGGAAGCAATTTCAAGCTAGAGACAAAATTAAATATGGTCTCTTATTTGGATTAAAGAATAATTTTAATCATCTCAGCTTCTCCTTGCTCTACAGAATTATATATCATTTTTCTGTTAGACATTGTAAATTGGTCTGAAGCAAATCTTCCCTGATTACATTTTCCCTCACTGAAATGGCTACCATGTCTTTTCTTGAAGAATTCTCAGCCTTGTTAATGTCCATAAAGCAAAAGTCCCAAACTTGACCTCTTAAAAATTGTGAATCTACATGATACACTTGTTTCAGTTGCACTGGGAGGGTTGTACGCACACCATCATCATAAGAAGAGCTGAAGTCAGATTTATATTCTTTTTTTTAACAGTTTATATATTTTCACATTACATACATAAGTGCAAGTTCCATGTTGAAAACTATTCTGTCTCTTCTTTTTCTTTTATTTTTAGTGTCAGTTTATCCATTTCTGCACAATCTAAAGTTTGTTTTAATCACATCATCCTCTATAGGAGTTTCCTCATTTTTCCAGTACTGTGCAAATATAATTCTTGCTGCTGTCAAGAAATGTAATATTAAATATAGGTTCCCTTTGTCATATTTTTTCAAGTAAAAACAGGACTGTTTTATTCCTTTGTGTAAAGACAGATGCAAAACATGAGTTAAATAGTTCTGCTTTCTCCCTGTTGCTTGTCATCTTCTTTCCACTTTCTCCTAGCAATGGACCAATTGTTTCCTTAACTTTTTTCTTGTTTTTAACATGTTGGAAGAAGCTTTTTTGTTATTTTTTACTTTTGTGGCAAGCCTTTCTTCATTGTGAGCCTTTTCTTCTTCATTGGTATTGTGCTAGACTGGGCTTTTGTAGTCTCATCTTTCAAAATTTCGCAACTTCTTGAGTTGTTTTCCCCTTGAGGATTCTCATCCATGAAATTCTTCCCAAGCTCTCTCTAAGTTTATTGAAATTAGCTCTCTTAAAGTTCAAGACTCTAGTTTGACTTTTTTCTACTACTTGTGTTTGCATGTTGCAAGTTGAATTCCAATATTGCATGGTCACTTGCCCCCAGGGTTCCTGTGGCTTTTTGGAAGGAACCCATTTTGATCTAGGTGGATTCATTCATTCAGAAATCTTTTTAATTTCTCTGCCATTATAGATGCAAACAAATTATAACCAGCATTTAATAATGATATAGGTCTATAGTTCTTTATCTGTGTCAAGTCTGAGTCTCTTCTTTTGAAATAAAGTAATATTAAAGTAATATCCCGGTGTTTGGTGGTCAGATTTATATTCTGGGGTTACAGTTAGGTTGTTTGCATTATCTGGTATTTGTAAAGATGACATAATAGGTTGATAATTTTCTACGTTTTCTACACCTAGTTGTGTTTCTTGTTCTATTTTAATATCATTTATAGCCGTAAGGGTGAACTTATGGCATGCAAGCCATATTTGCCGGCACGGCATGCACAGGCCGGCCAGCTGCTTTTCAGCCTTCCAGACGGTCAGGGGAGGCTGTTTTCACCCTCCCCAAGCTCCGGAGGCTTTCCTGATTTTTATGGTTATGTTTATTTGATTTATATGCCGCCCTTCTTCCAAAGGACTCAGGGCGGCGTACAACATTAAAAAAAAACACATTACAAAAGTTAAAAAGAAATTAGATAATCCAACAAACCCAATTAGTATGAACAGTAACATTTTAAAAATTGGATTAAAATTAACAATTAAATCAAGCATTTATTTTATTTTGTTCAGGCCTTGGGAGAGCGAAAACCCCCTCCCCGTGCGGGATGGGGGGGGCGCACATGTGCGGGGGGGGATTTTGTGCAAGCATGCACCATTGGGTGGACACACGGGTGCGCACAATAGCTCTCAGGCATGCAATTTTAGCACACCTTTAGAAAATGGTTAGCCATCACTGATCTATAGGATTAATATATTTTGGTTGATTCACAAAATGGTGAATCTTCTTCAAGGACTGATCAAGAATGTTTTATAACCAACACTAGTTTAAAATTAGGCATCCTCGTGGCTCTCTTTAGTGTTCAAGCACCTTTGGGAAAACCATGAATGACTGAGAATCTCCATAGACATTAGTGCTTTTAGGATTTGCAGATTGAAAGGAGATCGAGTCTGCTCACAGGGATTCTTCCTTCTTTAGGGTCCTGTGTCCTTTGGGGAGGTGGCCATCCATTTCAACAGTGAAGAATGGTTGCTGCTGGATCCCAGCCAGAAAGCCCTGTATCAAGAAGTCATGTTGGAAACGTCGAGGATGGTGGCCTCTTTAGGTAAGGGTTCCTCTGTATGTAACTTGCTAAAAATTATTTCATCTCTTCTTTTCTCCTCTTATTGTCAACTCATAAAGTTGCCATGGTGAGGAAAAGGGGGGGGGGTGCATTCCAAGCATAGTTTTGGCTAGAGCTGGATCTCAGATTACTGCAGCAGGTTTGGGAGGGGTTTACCTCATTGGGGAATGTGATTTATGACACAGACTGAGGGGAGAGAAGGGACAGGGGTAAAGTTCAGCTATAATTCAAATGAGGCTCAGAACTGACTGCTATACGGTCTTGCCGAATGGTGCTCCTAATAAATGTCTAGTTTTCTTTTGAAACTTGACTTGAGACTCATGAACCAATTAGGGCATCTTTCGGAAGCCTGACATTAATTCCAGTACCCCTTAATGATTTTCTAAGTAGCAGAGTTTTACTTAGAAAGAAGAGATCAATATGGTGACCAGCAAGGGTTGACATTCAGTCTCGTAATCATCTTTGACCCACCCCTGGGTCATTACTGCAGAGTTATTGGGAAGATGATCAGGGATAGGATGTTTTTGCCTGTTGTAGTTGTCCTACTCAGCAACAAATTTTGTCTTGCTTTGTGTTGCAATGACATATGTTCTCTTACTAAATGCAAGTTGGGTGCCTCATAGATGAGACAAGTTGGGTGTCAGGTCCTGTTGTCAATACTTGTTTTTGCTTTAACCTTTTAATGAGGGTTAGATGAACAGCCATGATAGTCTTTTAAGTTAATAACTAATCTGCATACTGTCATTTCCCTTGTTCCTTTCTCCGCAGATGCCCAGTAGTAGATAAATGTATTCATAGGGACAGCAAAAAGGTTGTAGATTATTCTAATTTATTTTTCTTCCCCCCCGCAAGCATTTGATACGCAGAAGAAGGAAAACAACCAAGAGCCAAATTTAGTGTCATTGCTAATAATAAAAACTAAAATTCCTGAGGAGACATCTATAAATAAGAGGGGAAGGAGGAAACGTGAAAAGAAGCACAATCCGAGAGAAAAATCAATTCGTGAATGTGTAAAAACGGATTATTTCCTGATCCAACGTGATTCCAAAGAAAGTACGGAGAAATGTCAAAGTAGAAAAAGATTCGAAGCAAAACCCAATGTCAATAACCACTGCAAGACTGGAAAAATCTCCAGCATTAATAATGCTACCTCACATAAAATGAACCAAGCAAGGGAGAAACCCCATAACAGTGTGCACTGTGGAAAAAGCATTGAGAGAAGAGGCAATTTAACTTCCCATAAAAAAAAATATAAATGTGTGGATTGTGGGAAAAGGTTCAATAGAAAGAATTCCCTTACTTCCCATAAAAGGGTACATACAGGAGAAAAACCCTTTAAATGCATAGAATGTGGGAAGAGCTTCAGAAGTAGTAATTACCTGATGTGCCATAAAAGGATCCATTCAGGAGAAAAACCTTATAAATGCTTAGATTGTGGGGAAAGATTCAGTATGTGGAATTCCCTTTCTTCCCATAAAAGGATACATACTGCAGAAAAACCCTTTAAATGCATAGAATGTGGGAAGAGCTTCAAAAGTAGTATGTACCTGAAGTGCCATAGAAGGATCCATTCAAGGGAAAAACCTTATAAATGTGTGGATTGTGGGAAAAGGTTCAGTATGTGGAATTCCCTTACATCCCATAAAAGGATACATACAGGAGAAAAACCCTATAAATGCATGGAGTGTGGGAAGAGCTTCAGTGTAAAAAGTTCTCTTAATTGTCATAAACGGATCCACACAGGAGAAAAACCCTATAAATGCCTAGATTGTGGGAAGAGCTTCAGTCAAAGCAGTGCCCTTGTTTCCCATAAACGGATCCACACAGGAGAGAAACCCTATACATGCATGGAGTGCGGAAAGAGCTTCAATGCAAAGAATTCTCTTACTTTGCATAAACGAGTCCACACAGGAGAAAAACCCTATAAATGCAAACAGTGTGAGAAGAGCTTCAGCACTAGTAGTTACTTGAGGTGCCACAAAAGGATCCATACAGGGAGAAAACCTTATAAATGTGTGGATTGTGGACAAAGGTTCAGGATGAGGTATTCCCTTACTTCCCATAAAAGGGTGCATACAAGAGAAAAACCCTTTAAATGCATAGAATGTGGGAAGAGCTTCACAAGTAGTAGTTACCTGGTGTGCCATAGAAGGATCCATTCTGGAGTAAAACCTTATAAATGTGTAAATTGTGGACAAAGGTTCACTACCAAGGGTGCCCTTACGTCCCATAAACAGGTACATACAGACGAAAAACCCTTTAAATGCATGGAGTGTGGGAAGACCTTCAAGAGAAATGGTGCTCTTAATATTCATAAACTGATCCACACAGGAGAAAAACCCTACAAATGCCTAGACTGTGGGAAGGGCTTCAGCCAAAACAGTACCCTTGCTTCTCATAAACGGATCCACACAGGAGAAAAACCCTATAAATGCATGGAGTGTGGAAAAAGCTTCAGTGTAAAGACTTCTCTTACTTCTCATAAACGGATCCACACAGGAGAAAAACCCTATAAATGCCTAGACTGTGGGAAGGTATTCAGGCAATACTCTGATCTTGCTTCCCATAAACTGGTCCACACAGGAGAAAAACCCTATAAATGCATGGAGTGTGGAAAGAGCTATAAAAGCAGCAGTTATCTGATCCTCCATAAACGAGTCCACACGGGAGAGAAACCCTATACATGCCTGGAGTGTGGAAAGAGCTTCACTATCAAGGCTTCTCTTACTTCTCACGAAAGAATCCACAGAGGAGAGAAACCCTATAAATGCATGGAGTGTGGGGAGAGCTTCAGCCAAAGCAGTCGACTTACTTTCCATAACAGGATCCATACAGGAGAAAAACCTTATAAGTGCACAGAGTGCGGAAAGACCTTCACTGCCAGTAGGTCTCTGACTTCCCATAAAAGGACCCACACAGGAGAAAAACCCTATAAATGCCTGTAATGTGGGAACAGCTTTAGATTTAATAGTAACCTTGTTTTCCATAAGCAGATCCACACTGGAGGGAAATAGAAATGAATGGAATGCGGAAGTAGTTTTTGTGAAAACAAAATGCTTCTCAAAGAGAAATCCATAGTAGGCAGAGAAATATCCTGTGGACAGCAATCAACTTAATTCTATTACAGTTAAATCGAAAGAAGATAGACTTTCAGGTAGTCAAGAAAGTTAAATATTTGGGAGTATACTTAACAGCAAGATGTGCAACAATTAAAGAAGGTAACTAGAAAAGATTAATACAACAAATTAAATGGGACTTGGAGAACTGATACATCTAAATGTTGTAAACTTGGAAAATATTGTAAAATATAAAGACATTCTGAATGAGGAAGGGGAACTAAAAACAAAACAGGAACTACGAAACGAAGGTGTGGACCTAGAATGTTGGCCACACTTTCCAATACAATCGTGATGTGAGAAAGATGCAAAGATGCATGGTTTCTATAAAGAGCCAACAATACTTCAACGGATACTATTAGCAACGGATGAAGAATTAATAAAGAAAATATATAGCTTTCTATTAATCCTGAAAATGGAAGATGAACAAGTGAAAGAAACAATGATAATATGAGCAAAATTTTTTGGCTATACCATAGAATTAGATAGATGGCAAAAACTTTGGGATATAAATTATAAATTGACAATGGCAACTACCTATAAGGAAAACCTGAATAAAATGTTTTACATGTAGCATTTGCCACTGGGAAAGGTACAAAGATGTTTTAAAACATGTCCACCAAATGTTGGAAATGTAATCAGATACTTATTACCATATTTGGTGGACATGCCGAAAAGGGGGGGGGGGGAAATGGATGAAAATACACGTTTAGAGAAAATGTTAAAGCAACATATAGATTTAATGCCAGAAATATTTTTGTTAGATATAATACCAGAAAAATAAGACAAAGGGAATAAATATTTAATATTACATGTCTTGACAGCAGTGAGAATTCTATTTGCACAACACTGGAAGATTGAGGAAACTCCTACAGACGAAAATATAATTAGAAAAATACTAGATTGTGCAGAAACATAGATTAACTTTAAAGATAAAAGACAAAGAAGACACAATATTTTTTTTAATGGGATTTGTTAATGGTTAGACCAGTGGTTCTTAACCTGTGGATCGGGACCCTTGGGGGTCGAACAGCCCTTTCACAGGGGTCGCCTAAGACCATCGGAAAACACATATTTCTAAAAAAATACGGAAAACATAAAATAATTTTATAGTTGGGGGGTCATCACAACATGAGGAACTGTATTAAAGGGTCGTGGCATTAGGAAGGTTGAGACCCACTGGGTTAGACAATTGAGGCAATAATCAGAAGTTAGAACAGTGGTTCCCAAAGTGGGCGGGGTGGTGGGATGACTTAGGGGGGTGCTAAGAGGCAAGAGAGATGGCAGAGGAGTACTGGAGGTGGCCCCCTTGCAGGGCGCAATTCTGCCTGGGGCTCTGTTAGCCGCCAGTCAGCTGAGCATTTCCGGCAGGGGTGAAATTCAGTCTAACGTCCCAAAGACTGGAAGGATTTTTCACTCGCTCAGGAGGCATACAAGCATGTCAGGCTGGGGGGGGGGGGGGAGGGGGGGGCAGAGAAAGAAGAGAAGAGCCTTTTGCCTGCATTTCTCCTCTGATATGACTCTGGGTGTGCTGTGCATGGAGAAGAGATGCGGGACTGAACGGGGCTGTCCTTGGGCCTGCATTTCAGGGATTGGGAATTGGCGCTGCATTACGCAGCGAGTGATGTCACTGCAGAAGAGCGCTCACCTCCCTGTCTGCCTGCCTGGTGCTTTTATAAATGGCTTTACTTCTGACTCCCTTTCTGGGGCTGTGCTGTGAGCTGCCTCCGTGAGGATTGCACCTGTGCAACGGAGCCACCCCCAACCCCTCTTGCACCCACTCCACACAGACATGCCACTCTCGCCTGCCTCTACCCCTTCCACCTTAGAAATGCAACACAGGTAAACATGTGGCGGGGGGGAGAGGCTACCCCTCCTCTGCCTCCTCGCTCCATTCATAGAGGTGGCCTTAAAAAGCAAGGAGCAGGAGGAAGGGCACTTGGGGTGGTTTCTCAAACTTCCTACATAGCTGGCATCTCTCTGCCATGAGCTGCGAAGTAATCTCATTGAAGGCTGAAAGATAGGGGAGATTGTGGGAAAGGGATAAGCATTTCCAACATATACTGTTTTTTAAAAAGTAAATAAAAAGTGATCTAATTACTGTCTAAAGTTGGATATTGTCATATACAGGAAAAAGCAAAGCAAAACAAAATTATGATAGAACAAAGTCCCACATTAGAAGAAAATTCTGTCTAAATGTTCCCAGTATGCCAAACAAGATGTTTTATAACCAAATGGAATCAAAACTGCAGTTTTTTTTAATAAAGTGCCCTTCCTATCTTGATATTTATGCACAGTAAGACCTTTGTCACAGATAAACCTGGATAATAGCATCACTCTTATGTTGTGTGAGTATACATGCGCTGCAAGGCAGCAGTGTGTGTGAATGATCAGGCATGTACTGTATTACACAGAATTTACTGAACAGTGAAGTAGTTACTAAATTTTACTGAGTTTACTAAGTTACTACTTACTAAGGTTGATAAATGACTAACAGACTTTGAAAACCTGGTATCACCGGATCATGTTCAACAATTTTGTTGAATTAACATTAACTCAAACGGTTTTTAAATTGGATTTTGAATAAATGTGCAATTAATTGTTACAGTTTTGAATTTTACTGTTACTATCTTCCTTCCGTCGTGCAAACCGCCCAGTCACATGACCCCCCCAGCCATGCCCACCAAGCCACGCCCACAGAACTGGTAGTAAAAAAAATTGAATTCCACCACTGGGTGGGGATCACTGAGGATCAGTTTGTAGCACCAAGGGGGCGGTGGACTGAAAAAGTTTGAGAGCCACTTTAGAAGTTAGAAGATTATTACTAGGTATGAGTGAATAATATTACGTACAAGTGAATTGACCCAGACAATATGCTGTTTATTAAGCAGTTTATATGTTAAAGAAAAGTGTATAATTTTTTAAAAAAATATTTCCCTTATTAATATGAACCATATTAAACATATCAAGGCTACATACAGGACGGGCGGGAGATCCCTTTAGGGGCTGTAGTGTCCTTAATTTGTGTAAAAGGATCCACTGTTATATGAAACCATCTAAAGGAGGGTTGTCAAATCCAAGGGCCGTGGGCTGGATCCAGCCCGCCATGTGATCGGAACCAGCCTGTGTGGCTGTCCTGGAAATAGTAAGGGAGTGGCCTGTGTCACTTCAGCCTGGCCCATCACATCCTGGCAGGCGCACATGCACCTAGGAGGAGGTGGGCGCACATGCACACAGGCCTGGCCCACATAATCCAGGCAGGCATGCATGAAGATAATAGGAGGTGGGTTCATGTCCAGATAGGGTAGGCCAGGTCTGCGCATGTGCGCCTGTCACTACTTGTGCACATGCCTGCCTACAGGATGGTGCTTGAATTCTTCCATTTCTCCCTGATAGGGTTTTGGAGATTAATAATCCGACTCACTAGAGTATTTATAATTCCAAAGAGTATTTCATTTGGAGCGACTCTCCTATTGGGTCTCATCCATCACCACAGATGGACACAAGGGTTTTGTGGGCAGAAAATAAAACCCAGATCCTGTTCCTGTCCTGTTCTCGTAACTGCTCTTCTTTGTTTATATTTCCGGTTCTGAGGTCCTTCCAGGAATGGGGAGTAATTGGGTGGATCTTGCAAATCTTTCTCCTGATCTGTCTTTTAGAGGGATCCCCAAGGATAAAAGTCAGGATACCTCACTAGGTAAGGGAAGACTGTTCCACTGGACTGCAGTTGCAGTCTTTCTAGAAATATTCCAGTTATCCTTAATTCTCTGTGTCTTCTGGTGTCTTAGTCATTGGACTTAGTAGGGGGTGACCCAATAAGAAAGCTAGAACTCCCTCTTCAAGCTAGAAGACTTAAGGCACACAAAGGAATTCCCTCCTTTCAGAGCAAGCCAAGGGTTTGCCTTTCTCTGTAGGGGCCACCTTGAGTTGCATTCTGGCTCCTCCTCCATCATGAGAGATTTCTCTTTGTTTTTGGCCTTCCTTAAGAGATAGTTTTGACTAAATTCCTATACAGATCCCTGCTGGTCCATTTCCAACACCATCTGACTTTGCAGACATGTTTCCTGGGTTGCTAGTATATCACTGATTTCTTGGGTTTCAAACTGCAGAGATTGGGTGGGGTGGGGGAGATAATTTACAGTGATTGAGGAAATGCTTTGGTTGCCAAGAGTATAAACTTCCATGTACTGTTCCAAAAGGTTAGGAGAAGAATCTAACTGATGTTTGTTCTTCAGCGTGTGGTGGATTTGGTCTTCTCCCTTTATTCTTACCTCCCATGATGAAGTCTATGAAAGGTGGAGTGTATTAGTGGCAAAAATGGAGGGCAGGACAGGAAGAAATCCTAATTTGTCCCTTCAAGTTAGAAAAGACGAACCCTTTCCTGTTTCTATTCTGTCTCTCTCCTTCCCAGTGGACAAAATGGAGTCACCGTTGTTCACTGAATCTTCTCCTCCTATTGGTGACGTGGAAAGAATTGCCGGATTTCTGACACAGGTAGGAAGGGAGAGATTAGTCTATGGAATTCCTTAGTGGTTGTATAATTCTGGTTTCAAAAAAAATGCCACATGGCAGTTCATGTTGCCTAGCCCAAATAAAGCAGAAACGAGATGAATGGTTAAGATAAAACTCTTTATGGTAAGTATAATTTTGTTTTTCTATCATTGGGGTGTTGGAAGAAATGTCCTTCTGGGTTCGGCTCCAAGTGGGGAAAAAGACACTGGAGACATGGAGGCTGCTTGGAAAGATGGTTTTAATGGTGGACAGGACCGCATGGCCTGAGCCCTGAACAGCAAAGGTGATCACATGCTTCAATGTTGGTGGAGAAGGGAAGAGAAGGGAAGAGAAGGGGAAGAGCAGACAAGAAGAAGGGCTGAAGAAGGGCTTGCAGGGATTTTTATAATCTGTTCTGCCCCACCTCTCTGTTTCCTGTTCCTGTGTAAGAAGTGTATTCTGATTGGTTGTCAGACTCCCATGGGCCCGTGCAAGGGCAACCCTCTAGGCTGTTTTGAATCCAGGTTTGATTGAGTTTAGATGCCATGTGGTCAGTTGAGTAAAGGCTTATTATCCTGCCTTAATCCCATCACAGCTGAAGAGGAGAACTCTTTATTATGTAAAGTGGACTAGCTTGGCCTTCTTAATGGCCCATTGACAAAGGGCAGGAAGCTGCAGGAATTTACTCTGTGTTTAAAATGTGTTTCTCCCTTTTTCACATCCAGGAAAATATAATATTCTGCCTTATCAATATTTCCTAGGATATTTCATTTTTCTGGGAGAGGGCTAGGTGATAACTTCCTACAGGGGAAAGGGATAAATTGCTTTGTGTATCACCTACATCTTGATGCCTGGAAGTGCCCCCCTAGTATTTTCACGAATGTTCATGAGTGGGTTTTTTTTTCAATTTAATTTTTTTATTAGTTTATTGAAGTATAAAAATGTGGAAAAGTAAATCAAGAGGAAGGGGAAAAGAGGGGGTATAGTGTAACGGGAGAAAAAAGAAAAGAAAAAGCATCTACTTCTGATTCTCTTTTGCTACATTAGGACCACAACTTTTTGGTTTACACAACATATAAATTATTTATATCACAATAAGCCTGTCTAGTTTACAAAAAGAGAATCAAAGTTTCATTTTTTCCCCAGAAAATCCAAAAGCAATTTCAAGCTAGAGACAAAATTAAATAAATGGGGAACTCATCAAATTTGCAGATGATACCAAGCTGGCAGGAATAGCCAACACTCCAGAAGATAGGCTTAAGATACAGAAGGATCTTGACAAACTTGAACATTGGGCACTATCTAATAAAATGAAATTCAATGGTGAAAAGAGTAAGGTTCTACATTTAGGCAACAAAAACGGAATGCACAGGTACAGTATAGGTGATACCATACTCAGTAGTAGTAACTGTGAAAGGGATCTTGGAGTCCTAGTGGACAACCATTTAAATATGAGCCAGCAGTGTGCAGCAGCTGCCAAAAAAGCCAACACAGTTCTAGGCTGCATCAACAGAGGGATAGAATCAAGATCACGTGAAGTGTTAATACCACTTTATAATGCCTTGGTAAGGCCACACTTGGAATACTGCATTCAGTTCTGGTCGCCACGATGTAAAAAAGATGTGGAGACTCTAGAAAGAGTGCAGAGAAGAGCAACAAAGATGATTAGGGGACTGGAGACTAAAACATATGAAGAACGGTTGCAGGAACTGGGTATGTTTAGCTTAAGAGAAAGAAGGACTAGGGGAGACATGATAGCATTATTCCAATATCTCAGAGGTTGCCACAAAGAAGAGGGAGTCAAACTATTCTCCAAAGCACCTGAGGGTAGAACAAGAAGCAATGGGTGGAAACTAATCAAGGAGAGAAGCAATTTAGAACTGAGGAGGAATTTCCTGACAGTGAGAACAATTAATCAGTGGAACAGCTTGCCTCCAGAAGTTGTGAATGCCCCAACACTGGAAGTCTTTAAGAAGATGTTGGATAGCTATTTGTCTGAAACGGTATAGGGTTTCCTGCCTAGGCAGGGGGTTGGACTAGAAGACCTCCAAGGTCCCTTCCAACTCTACTATTGTATTGTATTGTATTATTGTAAATATTTCTTACTTGGATAAAAGAATCATTTTCACCATCTCAGCTTCTCATTCCTATGGGGAATGATATATCGTTCATTCTCATATTTTCAAATCTAGTCCATAATACCATTTACCAACTTTAGAATATTGCTCAGCATTACTTAAAGAACCAGCAGACCTGTACATACTCATTTTTTAAAAATACAAAACTAACTTAAAGCTTTCTAACAGTACATATACAGTATATATCAATTTTTTAAAAAATCCATCCTAATTAATGAAACCATATTTAAGTCACTCCTCCAGCTTATCTTCGTAGAATAGATTCTTTTTCTTCTCTGCAGACTATCAAGTCTCCTTTCCTAAAGAAGTTCTCTGATTTATTTACATCCATTAAAAAAGTCCCAGAGTTGTTCTGTTAGACAAACAGGTCTGAAACAAATCTTCCCCGATTAAATTTTCCCTCACTGAAATATCTCGTTTTTTTCTTGAAGAATTCTCAGAATTCTCAGCCTTGTTAATGTCCATAAAGCAAAAGTCCCCAAACTTGACCTCTTAAACATTGTGAACCTACTTGATGGCACTTGTTTCAGTTGCAGTGAGAGGATTGTATTCACACCCTCAAGAGTTGAAGTCAGATTTATATTCTGAGGTTACATTTAGGTTGTTTGCATTATCTGGTATTTGTAAAGTCGAAACAGTAGATTGATAATTTTCTACAACTAGTTATATTTCTTGTTCTATTTTAATATCATCTATAGAATTAATATATTTTGGTTGATTCACAAAATGAGAAATCTTCTCCAAGGACTGATCAAGAATCTGTTTTATATCCGACATCAATTTAAAATTAGGCATCCCGTGGCTCCCTCTATTATTTATTTATTTATTCATTTAATTACCATGTTTGTCGGAGTATAAGACGCACAGGAGTATAAGACGCACCAAGGTTTTGAAGAGGCAAATTTTTTAAAAAGTAGGTAGGTAGATAGAGGAATAGAGGGAAAGAAAGAGAGATAAATACGGTAGGTAGGTAGGGGGAGAGAGAGAGTAGTTAGGTAGGTAGGTAGATAAAGGGATAGAGAGAGAGAGAGAGAAATAGAGAGTGAAATACATTAGGTAGGGAGGGAGGGAGAGGGGGGTAGGTAGGGAGGGAGAGGAATATATAGAGAGAAATAGAGAGAGAGAAATACAGTAGATAGGGAGGGAGGGAGGGAGGGAGGGAGGGAGGGAGAGTAGATAGGTAGGTAGATGTTTCCAGGTGTATTTATCCATGTGCTGGAGGAAATCGCTGACAATCTGCAGCACCTTAAGACTTTGTTTCTGCTGGCACAGCACTTGTTCAATGTAATTCTCATCAATCAGTTAAAGAGCTTTCCAAAAGGAGGAAAGTTGAACTCTGCAAACCTCCCAAAAACGGGGGGGGGGGGGGGCTTTTTAAAAAAAAGGCATGATTAGCCTTGGGAAGGCTTGCAGAGTGCTCGTGAGGGGGTGGGGGGCCAAAAAAGTGGGAAAAATGCACCAAAAATTCACTTATAGCCTTATGGAGGTTTATAGAGTACTGCAGGGGGGGGGGGACACAACCTGTTTTTTGCTCATTTCTGCCCTCCCCATCCCCCAGGAGCTATCTGAAAGCCTCCATAAAAATATGCATGGCCAATTTGGTGAAAGGGTGGGGCTTCGGGGGCAAAAAAATGCTGTATTCAATGTATAAGACGCACCCAGATTTTCAGCCTCTTTTTTGAGGGAAAAAGGTGCGTCATACTCTGAAAAATACGGTATTAATTACCATATTTTTCAGAGTATAAGACATACCTTTTCCCCCCTGAAAGAGGGTGAAAATTTGGGTGTGTCTTATACACTGAATGTAGCCGCACCCACCTACCCTAAACTTTCGCCTCTGCCTCCCAGCAATTTACCTCTTTGCAGTAAACGGGGAAAATAGGGCTTGTGGAGGCTTCAATAAGTTATAGCAATCCCTGCAGCCTGTAACAACTGATGATTGGGAGAAATTGAAAGTGAAACTTGCTGTTTGCTCAATGGCAAATTGCTGGGAGGCAGATTTTTTTTTCTTGTGCTAATCAGGCTGTTTGCTGCAAGGAAGTAGGTTAACAACTATAAATGCCTATAGAATGTTCATATTATTAGACTTATTTTTTAAAGACTGCTTTATTATTATTCTAGACAACTTAACAAAATGAAGAAGCTTTTTAAAATAAATGCTTGATCCGAAGAGGCCCCGTGCTATTGTTTTAAAAAGTGCTATTCTTTTAAACAGCAGAGAATAACTATACTTCCAGAAAGCACATCAATTTTAACAGCATCTGTACAAGTACAGTCTAAAATATAACATTACAAACAGTGTATATTGTCTGTACTGTTTGTTGTAAGGAAGCAAATTGCTGAGAGGCAGAGGCAGATATTTTTCCCTTGTTTTCCTCCCCCAAATCTAGGTGCGTCTTATACTTCGGAGAGTCTTATACTCAAAAAAATACAGCATATGAAGGAAGTCTTGCAAATTCTGTCGAGTCTGCTCACAGGGATTCTTCCTTCTTTAGGGTCCTGTGTCCTTTGGGGAGGTGGCCATCCATTTTAACAGTGAAGAGTGGTTGCTGCTTGATCCCAGCCAGAAAGCCCTGTATCAAGAAGTCATCTTGGAAACATCTAGGATGGTGGCCTCTTTAGGTATGAGTTCTTCTGGAGGAAAATTTAACTCAGGGCAAGGTGTCACTAGATATTTAATTTACAACTTAGATCCACTGTTCCCTCTAAGGTGCGCCGCTGTGCGCCCACGCAGGTGGCAACAAAACACCGCGCAGCAGTTTCCAACTGCCGCGCAGTGCTTTCTACTTTCACAGGCGCCAGAGGCTGGGGAGGTCCTTTGCAGATGGCTAGACCTGGCCGCCCGCAAAGGACCTCCCTGGACTTGTTTTGGTGAGCGCGGGGCGACTGACGCCAGGAAAGCAAGCCCGGGGAGGAGGTCCTTTGTGGGCGGCCAATCCTAGCTGCTTGCGCCCGGCGCTGCAGCTAAAGTAAAGCCCCTGCCGCTACCGGAATATCTGCTGCCGCCTCCTCCTCCTCTAACAGCACCCGACGTTGCGGCAGAGGTGAAGCCGCCAAAGCTCCCGCCGGCACCCCCGCCCATGGCAGCGGCGCCTCCCCCTCCGTTCGGAGCACCTGAGCTGGGCCCCGCATTACCCCTGCCCCCTCCTCCTCTGCTGTGCTTTTGAGGAGCCATGAGGCCGCGGGAGCCAGTAGGAAGGCGGCGGAGGGGGCGGGAGCAGGGGAAAAAGGCCTCATGGCTTCTCAAAAGCACGGTGGAGGAGGAGAAGGCAGCAGGGGTAACGCAGGGCCCAGCTCAGGTGCTCCGAGTGGAGGGGGATGCCAGCGGGAGCTTTGGCGGCTTCACTCCAAATGTGGTGGTGCTGTTGGAGGAGGAGGAGGCGGCAGCTGTTATTCTGGTGGTGGCAGGGGCTCGTCGTCGGCATCTTCAGCAGCAGCCCTGCCCCCTGTGAAAAAAGCCGAAGATGGATCCACGCAGATGACGTCGCCGCAACATGACTGGAGGAGGAATTCTGGGAGTTGAAGTCCACAAGTCTTCAAGCTGTCAGGTTTGAAGACCCTGGTTTTTTTTCTTTTTTCTAAAGGGTTAGGGGTGCAAGGGTCTTGCAACTTGACAGCTTTAAGACTTGCATGCTTCAATGCCAGAGTTCCTGAGCCAACATGACTGGAGGAGGAATTCTGGGAGTTGAAGTCCAGAAGTCTTCAAGCTGTCAGGTTTGAAGACCCTGTTTTTTTTTTTTTTTTCTAAAGGGTTAGGGGTGCAAGGGTCTTGCAACTTGACAGCTTTAAGACTTGCATGCTTCAATGCCAGAGTTCCTGAGCCAACATGACTGGAGGAGGAATTCTGGGAGTTGAAGTCCAGAAGTCTTCAAGCTGTCAGGTTTGAAGACCCTGGGTTTTTTTTTCCTAAAGGGTTAGGGGTGCAAGGGTCTTGCAACTTGACAGCTTTAAGACTTGCATGCTTCAATGTCAGAGTTCCTGAGCCAACATGACTGGAGGAGGAATTCTGGGAGTTGAAGTCCCCAAGTCTTCAAGCTGTCAAGTTTGAAGACCCCTGGGGTTTTTTTTTCCTAAAGGGTTAGGGGTGCAAAGGGTCTTGCAACTTGACAGCTTTAAGACTTGCACACTTCAATGCCAGAGTTCCTGAGCCAACATGACTGGAGGAGGAATTCTGGGAGTTGAAGTCCACAAGTCTTAAAGCTGTCAGGTTTGAAGACCCCTGGGAGTTTTTTTCCCTAAAGGGTTAGGGGTGCAAGGGTCTTGTAACTTGACAGCTTTAAGACTTGCGTGCTTCAAATGCCATAGTTCCTGAGCCAACATTTTGGTTGCTAAGCAGGAGCGTTGTTAAGTGATACTGACATATAATACTTTTAATTAAGTTGGTACCTTGAAGAAACATAACTTTGAGTTTCAAATAATACTGATTTCGTTGTTTTAGGTGACATTTGTGAAAAAAATTCAGTTGCTCAGGTATAAAAATGTGCCGCTCAAACACTATACTTTTCTGCTCACACTGAAAAAAAATTAGAGGGAACATTGCTTAGATCTCTACGTAAATTTCATCTCTTCTTTTTTCCTATTACATTAATTAATGGTCTTCTAAATAGCACAATTTTACTTAGAAGAAAGAAATCAGTGTGGTGATCAGCAATGGTTGTCTTGTGGTCATCCTTGTGCCCTGGGTCCTTACAGCGGAGTAATTGAGGATGTTTTTGCCTGTTGCAGTTGTCCTAATCAGCAACAAATTTTGTCTTGCTTTGTGTTGCAATGGCATATGTTGTCTCATGGATTGCAAGTTGGATGCGTCATAATTAAGACAATTTGTGGGCCACGTCCTGATGTCAAGACCTGTTTTTGTGTTAAATTTTTAGATTAGATTATTCTAATATATTTTGTTTTTCTCCCCCCACAAGCATTTGATGTGCAGAAGGAAAATGACCGAGAGCCAAATTTAGTGCCATTGCAAATAATCAAAACTGAAATTCCTGAGGAGACCTCTACAAATAAGCGGGGAAGGAAGAAACATGAAAAGAAGTACAATTTGAAAGAAAAATCTTCTCTTGAATGTGTGGGAATAGATCGCTTCCTGACCCAATGTGATTCCAAAGAAAATATGGGGAAATGTCACATTAGAAAAAGATTCAGATCAAATCCCAATGTTAGTAACTGCAAAACTGGAGAAGGCTCTAACAGAAATAATCTTACTTCACATAAAATGATCCAGGCAAGGGAGAAGCCCTGCAACAGTGTGGACTGTGAAAAAAGCGCTGGGTGGAGAGGTAATTTAACTTCTCATAAAAAGATCCACATCAGAGAAAAAGTCTATAAGTGCCTAGAGGGTGGAAAGAGCTTCAAGTACAGAGAGTATCTGAAATCCCACAAAAAGATCCATTCTGGGGCAAAACCTTACAAATGTTTGGATTGTGGAAAAAGGTTCAGTGTGAAGAGTTCTCTTACTTCTCATAAACGGATCCACACAGGAGAAAGGCCCTTTAAATGCATACAGTGTGGGAAGAGCTTCAGAACTAGTAGTTACTTGATGTGCCACAAAAGGATCCATACAGGGAAAAAACCTTTCAAATGTGTGGATTGTGGAAAAATGTTCCGTGTGAAGAGTTCCCTTACATCCCATCAAAGGATGCATACTGGAGAAAAACCCTTTAAATGTATGGAATGTGGAAAAAACTTCAGATGTAGTAGTTATCTGATGTGCCATAAAAGGATCCATTCAGGGGAAAAACCTTATAAATGTGTGGATTGTGGGAAAAGGTTCAGTATGAAGAATTCTCTTACGTCCCATAAAAGGATACACACAGGAGAAAAACCCTTTAAATGTGTACAGTGTGAGAAGAGCTTCAGCACTAGTAGTTATCTGATACGCCATAAAAGGATCCATTCAGGGGAAAAACCCTATAAATGTTTAGACTGTGGAAAGACCTTCAGGATGAAAGTTCATTTTACTAGGCATACTGTTAGATCTGGGCAACGAGAGACAGACTGCGGACACGAAGTGACTTAACAGCTCTTTATTTGTAATAATAGTGATCCAGCTTGTTTGGTAGTCGGAGGGTTCCCCTTTTATAGGGATTGGGCACGCCCCTCGACCAATCAGAGGGATACCTGAGCCAACATTTTGGTTGCTAAGCAGGAGCGGGGATTTATTCATTTTAATTGGGTTTGGGGTTTTAAAAAGTTTTTAATATACTATATACTATATTTAATATTTATTATTCTATGTACAGTCTTGCAACCTCCTCCACCTACGTATTTAATTATTTAACTGTTTTGTATGTATTTTATAACGTATTTTAGTGACTGTACACCGCCCCGAGTCCCTTCCGGGAGAGGGGGCGGTCTATAAATATGAATAATAAATAAAATACCTGTTTCCCGCTGTAGGAGCGGACCAGAGGGAAGACTTATCCCGATATATGTTAATATCTAACACCCCTCCCCTCCTAGATGGGACGTTGCGGTAGGTAACATAATCTTTTAGGTAGGTGGGTGTTTGTCTTGCTCGGGAGGAACGTCGTAGTTCGGGTTGGCTTGAAGTGGTTGCAGGACTGGGTGCGGGTTGGTTTGAAGTAGTTGCAGGATCGGGTGCTTTTTCTATTTCCCGTTCTGGAGGTCTTGTGCCTTCGTTGCTCGGGCGTTCAGGAGTTTGTTCGGCTGCGCTGTCTGGGGTTTTCTCTGTTCCGTGTGTGTAGTCTTGTTCCACGCTTGGCTCGCCGGCATCGTTGTTTCCTATGCTGGGGTTTTCTTGTGGCTGACTTTCCGTAGACAGGAAACTTTCGTCTTCTTCTCTAAGGTTGGAGTGTGCTAGGCGACCCCGCAGTTGATCGATGTGCCTTTTCCAATTCCGCCCATCTTCTAGCTCTAGCAAATACGATCGTGGGCCCGTGATGCCTATGACCTTTGCCGGCATCCATAATGTTCCCCCCGTGTAGTTGTGAGCGTATACTGAATCCCCTACTCTGAAAGACCGGACCTTACTTGTAGAGTCTGGGGGAGCCGTGGCAGAGTAATTCGGATGGAGCCGGTCTAGGTGAGATCGTAGGCGACGGCCCATGAGTAGTTCAGCGGGGCTCCTACCCGTCGTTGCGCTCGGGGTAATGTGTTGAATGAGGAGGTAATGGTCAATGCGTGTTTGCCAATCACCTGGACCCATCCTGGCGAGGGCCTCTTTTGCGAATCGCACCATTCTCTCCGCCTGTCCGTTTGATGCTGGGTGGAATGGCGCGATGAGGGCATGCCGGATTCCCAACCCTGCTAAAAATGTTTCAAAGTGCATGGCCGTGAATTGGGGCCCGTTATCGGATACGAGGAGATCTGGCAGGCCATGGGTGGCGAAGAGTCGCCGTAGAACCTTTATGACTGCCTCTGCCGTGGTTGAAGTCATTAGGACTACATCTAGCCACTTTGAGTATGCATCCACAACTATAAGGAAAGTCTGACCTTGGAATGGCCCTGCGAAGTCGATGTGTATTCGCGACCAGGGTGCTTTGGGTTTCTCCCATTCTGTGGCGGGCGCTTCCGGGGGTGCTGGTCTCGATTCCTGGCATGGGTCACAAGTGGCCACCCACTCCTCTATTTCTTTGTCCATGTTTGGCCACCACACGTAACTTCTTGCTAACGCCTTCATTCTAACAATCCCCGGATGACCCATATGTAAAGCATCTAATACATTTTTACGTAAAGCATGCGGAATAACAACTCGATCCCCCCACAACAAACATCCTTGTAGTACTGAGAGCTCGTCCGGTTTCGACCAAAACATTTTGAATTCCGGGCCCACATTTCCCTTTGGCCACCCCCTCCAAACCCAAGTTTGAACTTGTTTTATTAAATTGTCATTAGAGGAGAACCTTGCAACATCGTAGGAAGAAACCGGTCCCGAATCCAAACAGTCAATGAGCAATACCGGTACTTCTGGAGTGGGGTCTGGCAGAATGTCAGGTAATGGGCAACGGCTGAGTGCGTCTGCGTGTCCAAGAGTGGAGCCCGGTCGATGTATCAATTTGTATGAATATGCAGCCAGGAAAACAGTCCACCTGGTCATGCGAGAAGAAAGGGAGACCGGAGTGGGGCGGTTTCCCGCCAAAAGTCCCAACAGCGGTTTATGATCTGTGATCAGTTCAAAATCGCGGCCGTAGAGGTATTCGTGGAAACGCTTTACTCCCGCGACGGCAGCCAGCGCTTCCCTGTCCATTTGGCTGTAATTTCTTTCGGCCGATGATAGAGTTCTGGAGTAGAACGCGATGGGTGCTTCTTTTCCGTCGGGCATCCTGTGGCTGAGGACTGCTCCAACTCCGAAAGGTGATGCGTCGCAGGTCAATACCAGCGGTAGGGTCTGGCTGTATTGAACAAGCAATGAGTCAGTGGTGAGTAGACGCTTTACTCCGGCGAAAGCTGCAGCTTCGGATCGTCCCCATTTCCATGGAGCGTTCCTCTGGAGTAGACGGTGTAGTGGCTCAGCAACGGTCGCCTTCTGTCTCAGAAAAACGCTGTAGAAGTTAAGTAATCCGAGGAAGGCCTGCAACTCGGTCTGATTTCGTGGTGTGGGGGCGTCCTGGATCGCCTTAATTTTCTTTGAAGTGGGGTGTATTCCCTGACCATCGATTCTATAACCCAGGAATTCTACGCTAGGCACGTTAATTTGGCATTTTTCTTTTTTAAGGCGGAGACCCTTTTCTCTGATTCTGGCCAAAACAGATCTGACTCTTTTGTTCAATTGCTCCTCGTTTGCAGCTGACACCAAGATGTCGTCAAAATAGGGGACGACTCCTGGTATCCCTTGCAACAGTCGTTCCATGACGCTCTGGAACAATCCTGGGGCAATGCTAACGCCAAATTGTAGCCGGTTGCATTTGAATGCTCCTCTATGCGTCACTATCGTTTGGGCCTCCGCTGTGGCGCTATCAACTGGCAGTTGCTGGTAAGCTTGTGCCATGTCTAACTTTGCGAATACCTTTCCTGGCCCCAACGAGTGCAATAAGTGCTGTACTACTGGCACAGGATATGCGCTCTGTTGTAGCGCGACATTAATTGTGCACTTATAGTCCGCGCAGATGCGGACTGATCCGTCTGGCTTGACTGGGGTCACGATGGGCGTTTCCCAGCGCGCGTGATCTACCGGCTCAAGGATTCCTTGCTCCACTAACTTATCTATCTCTTTGTCTATTTTAGGGCGGAGTGCAAAAGGCACTCGTCTCGGTTTAAGTCGGATTGGCGCCACTTTAGGGTCTAAATTGAATGATATTGGTTTACCCACATACTTACCAAGACCGGGGCTGAACACATCCTCGAATTCCTTAAAAATCTGTTCAGCGCTGCTGTTTCTTACGGCGTTGATCCCGGTGACTTCTAACCCCAGGGCTTCAAACCAATCAAGCCCCAGAAGGTTCTGCAATGGCGCGCTGGCGATGGTCACGGGCAGCTGGGCTTCGATGTCCTTGAAACGGATGTGGAATGTGCCTTGGCCCACGATGGGGACTTGGTTCCCCTGGTAGTCTCGTAGAAGGACGTCTGGAGCGTGTAGTTGGCTCTTTCTGAGGCTAGGAATAGCCTGTTTCATGGATGCCCATGAGATGATCGTCAGGGTCGATCCTGTGTCAACTTCTAGCTCGCAGGGTGAGCCCTCCAAGAGGACTGTGACTCTCAGCCTTTTTGGCCGCTTAGGGCGGACCTGATGTATTGTGGTGAGATACGTTCGCAACTCCTCTCTCTGGGTCAACTCTATCTCATCGTCAACATCCTGAAAATACTCTCGTTGAGCGTCTTGATAGAACGCTCTTTCAGCTCTTTGTGTGTATTCTCTCTGGGGATACGCTCGCTCACTTCCTTGTGAGTAATCTCTCTGGGAATACGCTCGTTCAGCTCTTTGGAAATTTTCTCTCTGGGTAAACACTTGTGGATTTCTCTCTGGGCGCCCTTTTTGATTTCGCCAAGCCCCTGGGTTGGGCTTCTGTTGGCGGTACATGGGTGGCTGCCGTGAGGTAGGGACTCCGCTCCGGCACACTCGTGCGATGTGCCCAAGTTTGTTGCAGTGCGAACAAACAACGTTCCTGAACCTGCAAGTAGACCTGGGGTGATTCCCTCCGCAGCTTGCGCAGGGCGGCAAACGGGATCCGGGTCTCCCCCCAGGCCTCACGTGACTGCTCTGCATTAGGTGACTGTCCTCGAACTCGGGATTCTCGTAGTCGGGGCTTGTGTCCTCGTAGTGAACTCTGGTTTGCCTCGGTGCTGGCTGGTTTACGCTGGCCCCTCGTTGTATGGTCACCGATGAGTTCTCCGCCGATTCTGACGCTCTTGCTTCGTTTAACGCTGTCTGTAGGGTTAAACTCGGGTTTGCCAACAGCTTCTTTTGCAACGAAATGTCTCTTATCCCACAGATGAGCCGCTCTAAGATGTGTTCTTCCAGATCCCTGTATTCGCAGTGAGCTGCTGCTTTTCGTAGGGCTGCAACATATTGATTAATGGATTCTCCCGCCTTCTGAGTCCTCATGTTGAATTCTTTGCGGCAGACATGGCGGGAAGGTTTTGGCGCGTAGTGAGTTTGCAGAGTCTGTTGCAACGTTGTCCACGATACTGCTTGTATTGGAGTAGGCGCGGTGAGGTCTCTGGCCGTATTGAAGACTTCTTTTCCGCAGTAGCCGAGGAAGATGTTTTTCTTCCTCGCATCGGTGATCCCCGTGTATTCGTTCGCTTCGAGGAAACACTCGAAACGAATCATGAAGGCTTCCCATTCGTCGTTTGCTGGGTCGAAAGGAGCGGGGGGAGCATGCATCGCCATCTTCTCTGTTTGAATTTGCCGCGCTGCGGTAATCTGAGATGGCTGTCGGAATTGCTGCCGAATTCCTGGGCTGGATCAAATCCGGAGATTCTGGAGGTAGCGTTCTTCGTCCTACCTGTCTCTCGATCCCACCCTCGTCGCCAATGTTAGATCTGGGCAACGAGAGACAGACTGCGGACACGAAGTGACTTAACAGCTCTTTATTTGTAATAATAGTGATCCAGCTTGTTTGGTAGTCGGAGGGTTCCCCTTTTATAGGGATTGGGCACGCCCCTCGACCAATCAGAGGGATACCTGTTTCCCGCTGTAGGAGCGGACCAGAGGGAAGACTTATCCCGATATATGTTAATATCTAACACATACATTGATCCATGTGGGAGGGAAACCCTTTAAATGCACGGAGTGTGGGAAGAGCTTTAGGCAGAGTGGTGGTCTTGCCTCCCATAAATTGATCCATGCGGGAGAGAAAACTTTTAAATGCATAGAGTGTGGGAAGAGCTTTAGGCAGAGTGGTGGCCTTGCTTCTCATCAAAAGATTCATACAGGAGAGAAACCCTATAAGTGTACAGAGTGTGGAAAGAGCTACAGAAATACAAATCAACTGACATCCCACAAAAGGATGCATTCAGGTGAAAATCCTTATAAAGGCACAGAGTGTGGAAAACACTTCAGGACAAGCAATTTCCTTGCTGCTCGTAAACAGGTTCATACAGGAGAGAAACCCTATAAATGTCTAGACTGTGGGAAGGCCTTCTGCGAAAGCAGTGGCCTTGCTTCCCATATACGTGTCCACACAGGAGAAAAACCCTATAAATGCATGGAGTGTGGAAAGAGCTTCAGTGTAAAGTGTACTCTGACTTCTCATAAACGGATCCACACAGGAGAAAAACCCTATAAATGCCTAGACTGTGGGAAGGGCTTCAGTGAAAGCAGTGGCCTTGCTTCCCATAAACGTGTCCACACAGGAGAGAAACCCTATGAATGCATGGAGTGTGGAAAGTGCTTCAGTGTAAGGAGTGCTCTTATTTCTCATAAACGGATCCACACAGGAGAAAAACCCTATAAATGCCTAGACTGTGGGAAGGGTTTCAGCCAAAGCAGTACCCTTGCTTCCCATAAACTGGTCCACACAGCAGAAAAACCCTATAAATGCATGGAGTGTGGAAATAGCTATAAAAGCAGTAGTTATCTGAACCTCCATAAACGGCTCCACACAGGAGAGAAACCCTATACATGCCTGGAGTGTGGAAAGACCTTCAGTGTAAAAAGTGCTCTTACTTCACATGAAAGGATCCACACAGGAGAGAAACCCTATAAATGTCTAGAATGTGGGAAGAGCTTCAGCCAAAGTAATCAACTTATTTTACATAACAGGATCCATACAGGGGAAAAACCTTATAAGTGCACAGACTGTGGAAAGACCTTTGCTACCAGTGGCAATCTGACTTACCATAAAAGGTCCCACACAGGAGAGAAACCCTATAAATGCTTGGAGTGTGGAAAGAGCTTCAGTGATAAACGTTACCTTATTTCCCATAACAGGATCCACACAGAACAGAAATCATATGCATGCAATGAATGTGGGAAGAGTTTTAGTACAAGCAGGTCCCTTACTTACCACATTCGTAGCCACTCACCGAAAAAATTGCACCACTGCACAGAATGTGGGAAGAGCTTCAGATTAAAAAGTCACCTTACTTCTCATAAGAGGATCCACACAGGGGGGAAGTAGAAATGAATGGAATGCGGAAGGAGTTTTAATGAAAACAGGATGCTTTTCAAGAAAGAATCCATAGAGGGCAGCAAAATATCTTATGGAAAGCAATCAACTTATTTCCCTTATAATATGACCCACAACAGGATGGGAGGGAGATCCCTTTAGGGACTAAAGTGTCCTTAATTTGTGTAAATTTCTTCACTGTGGTGTAACCATCTAAAGATATGGAGTGTAAAAAGAATAATATATTTGGAAAAATGTTGTGGTGAACAGTCTTCGTTTCATAGTATTGCCAGGGGTGGGTTGCTGCCGATGTTACTGCCCATTCGCTTCGCACACACTTTGCTTGTTCATGCGCAGTTGCCTGTAAATTGTTCTTTGCATGCGCAGAACATTATAAAATGACTAAAAAACATGCTGGCAACAGCATGGGTGACTGGAGAACTGGTACAGGGGCATGGCCGGCCTGCCATCCCTACCGGTTTGGTGACCCAGTCCCAATTTCCACTACCAGTTCCCTCGGACCAATGTGAACCTGTAGCAACCCACCTCTGAATATCACCATGTGTGCAACTGATTAAATGTATGGGTTTTGGGAAGCTCTCAGAATAGATTTTTAATTCCAGAGGTATTATCTATTCAGTTAAGGTAAAGAAATCTGTTAAACAATTGCCCCTCTCATTACTCCCAAACCTCACAATCTCGGCTGGATCACAAACTGATTTATTTAGGCATAATCAACACCAGTGCGGGATTGCCTACCCGCACAGGGTGGGCTACTCATACTGTCCGCCCAGGAGCGGAATGAAGACAACACACAAGGGTTTCCTCGAGGTGAGTGAGCCCAGGGCGTGTTCTGAACCCCTCTTTTATTAAGAGCGTATAAGGAAACAAAGCATGCTGATTTATTATTGGTCACATTATCGCATATAGCCTAATATGGTTATGTTAGCTCCTACTTGCTTAAGCGGTGCTTTCGGTATGAGTATCTTAACGGCTTGAACCAGGTGTTTCCTAGGCTGCTGGTAACTGCCTCAGTTTGGAAAGTCCCCGTTGTTTAAGATGGTTTCAATATCTATGCATTGCTTTGCAAGCGGTTACTTTGCGAACACAGCTTTCTAAATGAGGTCCTCCCAGTGGGCATCCAGCTCAACCCGTGTTCACTACTCAATTTATTTCAGTCCCAAATTCCATATATGTGTTCCAATCAGGAAAACTGATCTGCACATATACCATGGCGACCTCACATCAGGACTGATTTTGGGTTCAGCCTCCAGGCTTTGTATAGAGCTGGTATATGCAAGCAAACCAAGGGAAAATGTATGTGTGTATATTCATTTTAGCTCTAGTTGTGTTGAAAACACTGAAGGCCTTAAAACATATAACAAGGTATTTCAGCTATTATTTTTTCATATATTGTATGTGCATCAGTTTAGTTGCAAATGGAAATCTCTCCCAAATATTTATATACACAGTCCAGTCTGGTGCCAAATTGCATTAACCCAGCTAAAAGGGACTTTATATATGGTTTTATTGGTCCAACAATGCATCGTATGAGCAATATTTTTTAAAGGAAATATTGGTTGATTTAAATTATTCATTGTTCAGTTTCACAGAGTAATCTACCGTATTTTCTATTTTTCAAGATTTTCAAAAGTCAAGTTTAGTGCCTATTTCATTTGGTGGTATCAAGTTGATCAGAAAGATAAATCATACTTGACATGTTAAGGGACCATAGCATTGCTATGGTTTTGGAAAAACCTGTTAATAGCATGATTGTGACTTTGTGCTTTTAAACTTAATATAGCTTTTTAAAAAACATATTTCCTGATCATTAACCACCTTTCTCATTTTGAAATGTTAATAAATTATTGGAAACAGTTATTGCGCAAGGTAAATGATGCCCTACTTTATACACATTGAAAAGCTAAACAAACAAACAAACAAACTAGCTGAATATGTAGGAGAACTTGGGGTGGGGAGCCATGAAAGTGGAATCAAATGTTAGAAAGTGCTAGAAGGAGGTGGAATGAGTTCAGATCTGACTGTTTCACATTGCACAAGGATGCATTGAAAACCATGGAATGAGAAAAGCATTAGTATGGTAGATTTTTCTATGAAAGAAGCAAACAATTAAAATGTGGGAACATTTCTCATTATAAAATCCTGGCATTTTTTTTTTCATAATATTACTAATTATGTAATTTTACCTCTGCGGAGACAAACCATGCAGCACTGAAAGTGCTTCAGCTAACTTTCTCTCCTTTTACACCAGAGGATTTAAAGGGGAACCAGAAAATTTCAACCTTTTGCCTCTTTCTACAACTTGGAAGGTATTTTTGGCCTTTAAGGATTTGCGTTTGGAGCCAGAGCGGGGATGTTCAGGCAGCGTCTACACTTAATTTCCTATTTAATATCATTAAATACTGTATTAATTGAATAAGGCCAATAAATTCCTTATTCTGCAGCCAGCTGTTTCTCTCCCTTTGAAAATGAACCCCTGAAAGAAACACCATCATTATCCTGAGGGGTCTTTGGGGACCAGTGAAGGTCCAGTGTGGGGATCCAGTGTGGGGATCTTCAAAGTCATTCGCCTCAGTGATGGGGTGACTTCCCAGGGTCCCTTTGGGGGCTCCCATCAGAGAAGCTCGGGGGAGGGCATAGGGGTCCCCTGAGGGAGAAGAGGGGACCAGAAGGAGGCCCAATTCGGTGACTGATGCAGAGAAAGGAGGAGTCGAGTCCCTCCTTGAGGACCCCCTCCATGGTGGCGCTTCCCTCAGAGGCGCGTCAGTTTCTCTCCGCTCTTCCCGCCAGAATAGGCTCCTCCCCCAGCCCTCTCGGAACCCCTTTTCCCGCTTCTCCGTCTGAGGGAATCGCACTGCGGGAGGCGTGGCCAAGAGGAAAGGGGTGGCGTCACGCAAGCTCCCGTCTCACGGAGGGGCGGGGAGAGTGTCTCAGACTCCCAGTCAACTCCCCCCCGCCCCAGCCGTATCAATGGTCCCTCCCACCCACCCCTTACTGTGGATCTTTCTTTCCCTCCTTCGTTTCCAGGACTCCCGGCTCAACACGCAGCAGCAACAGGCGGAGCCAATGGAGGCTTTCCAAAAGCCGGTCCCCAAGATAGGGGAGAAATGGAATTGGGAGGCGGGGGGGGGGGGCTTGACAGGGATACTTGGGAGTTGGCTTTGGGTTGCGCCAATGGGAAGCCTCCCTTCTTTTGAGTCATCAGTCTCTGGGCAGAATCTCTGGCGATTCCTCCCTGCGGAGCAGAAACACAAAGGGAGGGAGGCTGCGCAACTGGGTGGGTGGGGGTCCCAAATTGGACACAGGTGGGCCCTGATTGAAGCAATCTCTCAAGGAGGCACCGACTGCTGAGATGTGGGAACGCCACGCTACTAGGTCCAAAATCTAGAGGTCTCCTCTAGCCACGGCTCGCTTGTTTTCCCCACGACCCCCGTGACACGTGTCTCAAGCCTCCCAGTCCACGGTCAACTCTTGCTTTCCAGAGTAAGGGGGTGGTTCTCCCCCTTCTGCTTCAAGGGGAGCCCGTTTCCTTGACCTCCGGGGAAGTTTGACGCCTGGGAAGCATCGGGCGATGAGGATGCGTTTAACCTTTATCTCTTGTCTTCTTTGGTAGTGGCTGACCTTTTCCCCCTCCACACTTTTCTCACGAGCCTTAATTGCGTAATTATTACGAATTACATAAAACACTTTGCTTCTTTCCTGTGAAAAACTACCCAAAGCCACGCAGGACTCTGTTTGGGGGGGGGGGTTTCCCCTTTCCCCCGTGGGTTTCTTTGTGTCCCTCCCACCTTCATTGGCTCTCCGGGGAAGAGACGCGACCCCCTGCTGTGGCTTCAGGTCTGGAAAGGGAAGGCCACTTTCACTTCCTGGGAAACTTTTCACTTTTCTCGGGTCTGTTTTCCTTTAAGGTTTGATGGTGTGAGCCTCTCTCTCTCTCCTTCTCTCTCCATACCTCCCTTCCTTCTATCCGCCTGTCTGTCTGTGTGAGAGAGAGGTTTGATCTCCGCCTGGCTTCTCCCGGATGCCGCTTGCAGAGCTCGATCTCCAGGGCAGATGCAGCTTCGAGCAGAGGCTGCCCTGCATATCTCCCCAAACCTGCCCCAACGCCCGAGATTTCACCCCAGGTGCCAGCAGGGGGCGCTCTCTTGGCTGCCGACTGAGTGAAGCCACTGCGCATAGGCCCCTCCCTCGGCTTGGTCGGGTGGTTCCGGCTGGGGGTTGCTCCCTGGGGACCTGGTGGGGGCGGGGCCAGAGGGGCTCCCGCGACTCAGAGCCTCCCCAGGGGAGGGAAGGGGATTCTGAGGTTGGAGGGAGCGGGGAGCCCGCCCCATAACTGCTCTTGGCTGGGCGTGGGGGGAGATGCAACAATGGGGCAGGAGGGAGATGCAATGGGGGGAGATGCAACAATGGGGCAGGGGGGAGGAGAGAAGGAAGCTTAAAGGAACCCCCCCCCCTGCTGACATCTCTTTCAGATCCGGAGGCTGGAAGGACCTTTGGAGAGCCAGCGGAGACCAGTTGCCCGTCGGTGCCAGTGGCTGGAAGATCCCTTCTGATCCTGGCAGAGAAGAGAAGAAGCAGGAAAGGTCCAAGGTCAGAGAAGCTTCTTTTGGGGAACACGGAGGGATCTTCACATGCTTGAGTTTTTTAATGTGTCCCTGATAGGGTTTGGGAGATTAATAATGTGCTTAGATACTTAGAGAACCTCATTGGCTAAATTGGTCTTGCGTTCTTCCAAAGAGTATCTCCTTTGGAGCAATTCTCCCATTGGGTGTCATCCATCCCCACTAATGGACACAAGGGTTTTGTGGGCAAAAGATAAAATCCAGATCCTCTTTTATGTCCTGTTTTCTTAACTGCTCTTCTTTGCTTATATTTCCGGTTCTGAGGTCCTTCCAGGAATGGGGAGCAATTGGGTGGATCGCACAAATCTTTCTCAGCTTTCTCTCAGAGGGATCCCTGAGGATAAAAATCAAGGTCAGGATACCTCACTAGGTAAGGGAAGACTGTTCCACCGGACTGGAGATTTCCTAGAAAGATTCCAGTTATCCTTAGTTCTCTGCGTCTTCTCGGGTCTTAGTCGTTGGACTTAGTAGAAGGTGACCCCATAAGAAAGAGAGAACTCCCTCTTCAAGCTAGAAGACGTAAGGCACACAAAGGAATTCCCTCCCTTCAGAGCAAGCCTAGGGTTTGCCTTCCACGGAAGACTCCTGTAGGGGCCACCTTGAGCCATCCTCCTCCTCTTCCTCCATCATTAGAGATTTCTCTGTTCCCAGTGATGTGGAAAAGAGCAAAAGCCTGTTTGGGGGTTTCCTTAAGAGATAGTTTTGCTTAATCCCTACCTGTCCTAGCAGGCATGTTTCCTGAGTTGCTAGAACATCACTAATTTCTCTGTTTTCAAAATCAGAGAGAGGGGGGGGGGAGGGATTTGCAGTGATTAAGCAAATGCTTTGGTTGCCAAGAGTATATACTTCCACGTGTTATTCCAAAAGGTTAAGAGAACAATCCAATTGATGTTTGTTCTTCAGCACGTGGTGGGTTCTCCTTTCACTCTTGGCTTCCAAAATGGAGCCTATGAAAGTTAGTGTGTAGAAGAGGCAAACGGGGGTTTTCTGGGCAGGACCGGAAGAATTATAAAGTTTTGCCTTCGATCTAGAAAAGATGAAGTTGAACCATTTCCTGTTTCCATCCTGTCTCTCTCCTTCCCAGTGGACAACATAGGACCATTGCTCTTCAGTGAATCATCTCCTTCTGTAGGTGGAACTGAAAGAGCCACTGGATTCCCGATTCAGGTAGGAAGGTTGAGATTAGCAGCTAATATGGTGGAAGAATAAGAAACCTCTAGTTTCCTTTGGGGACTCAGCATATGATAGTTTCAAAGTAGGCCCAACAGTTAACGAAGTTTTGGAAATGTATGGAATTCTTTAGCGGTTGTATAATTCTTGTTTCCAAAAATGCCACATGGCACTTCATGTTGCCTGCCCCAATTAAAGCAGACAGGACACATGAATAATCAGGCTAAACCTCTTTATGGTCAGTATAATTTTGTTTTCATGTCGTTGGAGAATGGGATAAAAAGAGGAGAGGCAAAAATTGCTTTGGGTATAATCTGTACCTTGATGTCTGGAAGTGTCTTTCCAGTATTTTCATGAGAGTGAGCAAGGCTGACCCTTCAAAGAACCACAAAGACCATTTGGTTACTATGTCACATAGAGATCCCACAGAACAGTGGTGGGTTGCAGGCGGTACGCCCCAGTACAGGTGTACCGGTGCCTGCTGGGAGCACCAGGTACCGTTTCAGTACAGTGCTCCGGAGGGCTCACCCGCCCATCCTTGCTCCTTACTGGTATTTGAGATTTTCAGGGCTTACACGCATGGAGTGTACGGCCCCTGCGGGACGCTCTACCGAGCAGCTGGAGCATTGCGGGCAGTAAGTGCGCATGCGTGTGCTGCGCATGTTCATGTGGTGGACTCCCGGCCCCATTGCGTACCGGTTGAAACAGGATCCAGAACCTGCCACTGCCACATAACCTCTTGCAAATATCATGAAATGTTGGAATCACTGGTAGATGTTGTGTCTAAGGCACTCTCTGCCACTTGATCAAGGCAGGTTGATGATATTGAAGGTCAGCAGAGTCAGTCTAGATGATAAAACATACACTAATTGAATGTGAGCAGTAGGCTGTGAATTCTGCCCTTTTTATCATACAATGTGTTGAGTCCACCTAGGGAAATGTCCAATCAAGAATTTTCACCTTGTGATTTGAGTCCCACAGGTGCTTTTTTAATGAGGCGACTGGACTTTCTCATTTTTCTTTGAAGACGTTTCGCTTCTCATCCAAGAAGCTTCACTTTGTCCTTTTAGGATTTGCAGATGGAAAGAGATCTTGCAAATTCTATCGAGTCTGCTCACAGGGATTCTTCCTTGTTTAGGGTCCTGTGTCCTTTGCGGAAGTGGCCATCCATTTCAACAGTGAAGAGTGGTTGCTGCTTGATCCCAGCCAGAAAGCCCTGTATCAAGAAGTCATGTTGGAAACGTCTAGGATGGTGGCCTCTTTAGGTAAGGGTTCTTCTGGAGGAAAATTTAACTCAGGGCAAGTTGTCACTAGATACTTTATTTTCAACTTAGATCTATACGTAACCTTTAAAAAATTCTTCTTTCTAATTAATTCCAGTCCCCCTTCATGGTCTTATAAGTAGCACAGTTTCATTTAGAAGAAGGAAATCAGTGTGATGACCAGCAAAAAGTTGATATTCAGTCTTGTGGTTATCTTTGATCCTGCGGTCATTACGGCTGAGTTATTGGCAAGATGTTCAGGGAAAGGATGTTTTTGTCTGTTGCAATTGTCCTACTCAGCAACAAATTTTGTCCTGCTTTGTGTTATAATGACACATGTTGTCTTATTGAAAGCAACTTGGGTGTGTCGTGGTTGAGACAATTTGTGTGCCACGTTCTGATGACAAGATCTGTTCCTGCGTTAAATTTTTCACTGCCAAGAATGAGGGTTCTATACAGCCATACTAGTCCTTTAAGTTAATAACTAATATGCATGTTGTCATTTCCCTAGTTGCTTTCTGCACAGATACCCAGTAGTAGATAAATGTGTGCATAGGGACACCAAAGTGGAGGTTGTAGATTATTCTAATTTATTTTTCTTCCCCCGCAAGCATCTGATGTGCAGAAGAATGAAAATGACAGAGAGAAAACTATTCTTGAATGTTCGGAAATGGATCGTTTCCTGAAACAACGTGATTCCAAAAAAAATACGGGGCAATCTCAAAGTAGAAAAAGATTCAAAGCAAAGCCAAATGTTAGTAACCGCTGCAAAACTGGAAAAAGCTCCAGCATTAATAATATTACTTCACATAAAATGAACCAGGCAAGCGAGAAGCTCTACAACATTGTGGACTGTGGAAAAAGTGTTGGGTGGAGGGATAATTTAACTTCTCACAAAAGAATACATTCAGGGGGCAAACGCTATAAGTGCCTAGAGTGTGGAAAGAACTTCAGCTACAGAGCGCATCTGAAATCCCACAAAAGGAACCATACAGCAGGAAAACCTTATAAATGTGTGGATTGTGGAAAAAGGTTTAATGTGAAGAGTTCCCTTACATCCCATCAAAGGATACATACTGGAGAAAAACCCTTTAAATGCATAGAATGTGGGAAGAGCTTTAGCAGTAGTAGTTACCTGATATGCCACAAAAGGACCCATACAGGGGAAAAACCTTATAAATGTGTGGATTGTGGACAAATGTTCAGTATGAAGAATTCTCTTACTTACCATAAAAGGATACATACTGGAGAAAAACCCTTTAAATGCATAGAATGTGGGAAGAGCTTCAGCACTTGTAGTTACCTGATATGCCATAAAAGGATCCATTCAGGGGAAAAACCCTATAAATGTGTAGACTGTGGAATAAGCTTCAGTTGGAAGAATTCCCTTGCTTACCATAAAAGGATGCATACTGGAGAAAAACCCTTTAAATGCATACAGTGTGGGAAGAGCTTCAGGACTAGTAGTTACCTGATATGCCATAGAAGGATCCATTCAGGGGGGAAACCCTACAAATGTTTAGATTGTGGAAAAACCTTCATGACAAACCCTTCTTTTACTATGCATAAATCTATCCATGCGGGAGAGAAACCCTTTAAATGCATAGAGTGTGGGAAAAGGTTTAAACAGAGTGCCAGCCTCGCTTCCCATAAATTGATCCATGTGGGAGAGAAACCCTTTAAATGCATAGAGTGTGGAAAGTGCTTTAGGCAGAATGGTGGCCTTGCTTCCCATCAAAGAATTCATATGGGAGAGAAACTCTATGAGTGTACAGAGTGTGGAAAGACCTACAGAAGTACAAATCAACTGACATACCACAAAAGGGTCCATTCAGGTGAAAAACCTTATAAATGCACGGAGTGTGGAAAACCCTTCAGGACAAGCAGTGCCCTTGCTTCCCATAAACGTGTCCACACAGGAGAGAAACCCTATACATGCATGGAGTGTGGAAAGAGCTTCAGTCTAAAGAGTTCTCTTACTTCTCATAAACGGATCCACACAGGAGAAAAACCCTATAAATGCCTAGACTGTGGGAAGGGTTTCAGCCAAAGCTGTGGCCTTGCTTCCCATAAACAGATCCACACAGAAGAAAGATCCTATAAATGCACGGAGTGTGGAAAAAGCTACAAAAACAGCAGTTACCTGACTTTCCATAAACGGCTCCACACAGGAAATAAATCCTATACATGCCTGGAGTGTGGAAAGAGCTTTGCTATAAAAACTTCTCTTACTGTTCATGAAAGGCTCCACACGGGAGAGAAACCTTATAAATGTCTAGAGTGTGGGAAGAGTTTCAGCCAAAGTAGCCACTTGAGTTTCCATAACAAGATGCATACAGGGGAAAAACCTTATAAGTGCACAGACTGTGGAAAGACCTTTGCTACCAGTAGCCATCTGACTTACCATAAAAGGTCCCACACAGGAGAGAAACCTTATAAATGCCTAGAATGTGGGAAGAGTTTCAGCCAAAGTAGCCACTTGAGTTTCCATAACAAGATGCATACAGGGGAAAAACCTTATAAGTGCACAGACTGTGGAAAGACCTATGCTACCAGTAGCCATCTGACTTACCATAAAAGGTCCCACACAGGAGAGAAACCTTATAAATGCTTGGAGTGTGGAAAGAGCTTCAGAGATAAACGTTCCCTTACTTCCCATAACAGGATCCACACAGGAGAGAAATCATATGTATGCAATGAATGTGGAAAGAGTTTGAGTACAAGCAAGTCCCTTAGTTACCATATTAGTACCCATACGCGGAAGAAATTGCATCAGTGCACAGAATGTGGAAAGAGCTTCAAATTAAGAAGTCACCTTACTTCTCATAAGAGGATCCACATGGGGGGGGAAGGAATAGAAATGTACAGAATGCCTAAGGAGTTTTTGTGAAAATAGGATGCTTGTAAAGAATAGAATAGAATAGAATAGAATAGAATGACAGTGTTGGAAGGGACCTTGGAGGTCTTTAAGTCTAACCCCCTGCTTGGGCAGGAAACCCTACACCACTTCAGACAAATGATTATCCAACATCTTCTTAAAAACTTCCACTGTTGGAGTATTCACAACTTCTGGAGGCAAGTTGTTCCACTGATTAATTGTTCTGTCAGGAAATTTATCCTCAGTTCTAAGTTGCTTCTCTCCTTGGTTAGTTTCCACCCATTGCTTCTTGTCTTCTCAGCTGCTTTGGAGAATAGCTTGATCCCCGCTTCTTTGTGGCAACCCCTGAGATATTGGAACACTGCTATCATGTCTCCCCTAGTCCTTCTTTCTCTTAAGCTAAACATACCCAGTTCCTGCAACCGTTCTTCATATGTTTTAGTCTCCAGTCCCCTAATCCTCTTTGTTGCTCTTCTCTGCACTCTTTCTAGAGTCTCCACATCTTTTCTACATCGTGGCGACCAAAACTGAATGCAGTATTCCAAGTGTGGCCTTACCAAGGCCTTATAAAGCGGTATTAACACTTCACGTGATCTTGATTCTATCTCTCTGTTGATGCAGCCTAGAACTGTGTTGGCTTTTTTGGCAGCTGCTGCACACGGCTGGCTCATATTTAAATGTTTGTCCACTAGGACTCCAAGATCCCTCTCACAGTTACTACTACTGAGCAAGGTACCACCTATACCCTTGATGGCGATCCTATGGCACGCGTGCCACAAGTGGTACGCGGAGATATTTGTCAGGGCATGCGAGGCGCTGAGTCCACCTTTTTAAAAGCTATTTTTCTCCTTCCCCAGGCTCCAGAGGCTTTATAGGAGCCTGGGGAGGGCAAAAAGAGCCTCCCCCCCCCCCGAGGCTTCAGGGACCGTCCCTGAAGCCTTCGGAGCGCTTAAAACCACCCTCCGAGCAACCCGGAAGTCACTTCCGGTTTGCTCGGAGGGTGGTTTTAAGCGCTCCGAAGGCTTCAGGGAAGCCTCTGGACAGTCCCTGAAGCCTCCGGAGGGCCTCCGGGGGGTCGGGGGAGGCTCTTTTCGCCCTCCCCAGGCTCCTATAAAGCCCCTGGAGCCTGGGAGGGCAAAATAAAATGTAAAAATGGGGGGGGGGTCGCGTGTTGTGTGCGCATGCACACTGGGGGGGTTGCGCGTTGCATTATGGGTGCGGCACGCCCGCACTCGACCCCCCTGCGCTCCCCCCACTTGTGGCACGCGAGCCAAAAAAGGTTCGCCATCACTGACCTATACTGTACCTGTGCGTTTTGCTTTTCTTGCCTAAATGTAGAACCTTTCTCTTTTCACCATTGAATTTCATTTTGTAAAGATAGCACCCAATCCATGGAGGGCCAAAAAATATCCTGTGGAAAACCCTCAACTTATTTCCCTTATCAATATGACCCACATCAGGGATACATACGGACGGGAGGGAGATCCCTTTAGGGACTGAAGTTTTCTTAATTTGTATAAAAGGATCCACTGTGATATGAAACCATCTAAAGATATGGGGTGTAAAAAGAATAACATATGTGGAAAAATGTTGTGGTGAATAGTCTTCCTTCCAATAAATGTATGCATTTTGGAAGTCCCCAGGACAGAGTTCTTACTTCCAGAGATATTACCTATTCAGTTATGGTCTCAAGAAAATTTGTTAAACAATTGCCCCCCTCTTGTTATTACCTCGGCTTGCTCAAGCTGCTTTATTTATGTAATAATAAATAATAATAAATTTAATTTGTTAGCCGCTCCCTCTCCACAAGGGACTCGGGGCGGCGTACAATAAGAGCACATACATATATACATATAAACATACACATACACGCATACACATACACGGAGGAGGTAACAGTCATTAAATACATGCAATAATAATAATAAAATTAGCAATTAAAAAACCCCAAATTAAAAATTACAAATTTAAAAAAGACTGTCAGGAGGAATAGGATGAAACTACGGTTGAGCCAGGCCAGATAATTGAAAAAGGTGGGTCTTGAGCTTTACACGGAAGGAGCGGAGATCGGAAGTAATCCTGATGTCGAGGGGGAGGTCATTCCAAAGGGCTGGGCCCATCACAGAGAAGGCCCTGCTCCTGGGTGTCGCCCCCCGACACTGTTTAGTGGACGGCACCCGGATAAGTCCCTCTCTGTGCGAGCGGATTGGTCGTAGGGATGTATGGGGCAGGATGCGATCCCGCAGGTAACTAGGTCCTGTGCCATGGAGGTAGAAGCAACATCTGAATTGAGTCTGGGATCAGCTTCCAGAGCTGGTGTATGCAAGCAAGGCAAGGGAAAATGTATGTGTCTATATTCATTTTACCTCTAATTGTGTTGAAAATACTGGCCGCCTTTAAACATGTAACATGGCACTTCAGCTATTATTTTTTCATATATTGTATGTGCACCAGTTTAGTTGCAAGTGGAAATCTCTCCCAAATATTTAGATATACAGTCCAGTCTGGTGCCCAATTGTATTAACCTGGCTAAAAGGGGACTTTATAAATGGTTGCAACAGTGTACCTTATGAGCAATATTTTTTTAAAGGAAATATTGCTTGATTTAAATTATCCATTGTTCAGTTTCACAGAGTAAAGTAATCAGTACCGTATTTTCTATTTTTCAAGATTTTCAAATGTCAGTTTAGTGCCTACTTCATTTGGTGGTATCAAGTTGATCAGAAAGATAAATCATACTTGACATGCTAGGCATGCTATGGTTTTGGAGAAAACTGTTAATAGCATGATTGTGACTTTGTGCTTTTTAATTTAATATAGCTTTTTTTTAAAAAAAAATCCTGATTATTAACCACCTTTCTCATTTTGAAATGTGAATAAATTATTGGAAACAGTTGTTGTGTAAGTTAAATGATGCCCTATTGCACATTGAACAAAAAAGCTAAACGAACAAACCAGGTGAATATGTAGGAGAACTTGGGGGAGAGGGGTGAAAGTGGAATAAAATATTAGAAAGTGGTAGAAGAAGGTGGAATGAGTTCAGATTTGACTCAGTCTCAGATTGCACAACGATGCATAGAAAACCATGGAATGAGAAAAGAATTAGCAAAGTAGATATATTTATGAAAGAAGCAAACGAGACATTGCAGCCTATAAAATTTGAATACATTCCTCATTATAAAATCTTGGCAGTTTTATTAGAATTTTCCTAATTGTGTAATTTTACATCTGTGGAGATTATCTGTTCCACATTGATTGTGCTTTGGCCAATTTTATTTTCTTCCTTTGCTTCGGAGGACTCTAAAGGGCAACCAGAGAACTGAAACCCATTTGCTGCTTTCTAGAATCTGAAAGAACATTTGGCCTTTTAGTGGTAGACAAGGACTTGTGCTTCAAGAAGCTGTTGAATTCAGGTGACTGACCCTCCCAACTGTGGCCCTGTTCCTTTTAGGTTGGGGACTGAATTGGAGACATCTGAATACATTTGGATGCAATGGATCCCCAAGAGCTTCGATGGGGGCTGGAAAGGGTCTCTTGTGGGGTGGAGGGGACTCCTGGGGGAGAATAGGGGCCCAGGAGGAGGTCTAATTTGGAGTCTTAACAGTGAAAGGAGTCGAATCCACTTCTGAGGAGCCACAAAGACATCAGATGAGTAGGGCTTCCCTCATAGCTGCATCTCTTTCTCTTTTCCCCATCAACAAAGTGGTTCCGCCAACTACCTTAGAACCCCTTTTTCCACTTTGCCACTTGAGGGAATTGCATTTGGCGGGGTGTGGTCAGGAGGGAGGCGTATCAGAAGCTCCCTCCTCCATTGCCCTGGAGCCTTTTCCCCTAACAGCTCTCCTGTGGGTCGCAGCCCCCCTCTTGCCTCCTTCAATGTTGCTTCCCAGCCCACTCCTTACCTGGGAGGGGGACTCCTTCTGCCCTCGCTTCCAGGATCTAGGACAACACCCTCACCAGCAGCAACCAGGGGACCCCAGCAGAACTCATGAAATGCTCCCCACAAACCCACTCTCAACAGAAATGGATTTAGGAGGGGGCCTGGAGGGAGGGGTACTCTAGTTGTCTCTTGCCAGGAATAAGCAGGAGCGCCAGTTGGACTCTTCTCTTCTGCCATATCATCTGTCTCCAGGCTGAGTCTACAGCCCCAACTTGGGACAGTTCTGTGTTAAACTTGAGTGTCCTGAAAGGTACATGGGGGAGTTCTGAGGGAAGCCATGCCTAGCAACTGTCTAGTGTGTCTACCTGTAGTATTACATATACCCATGATGGCGAACCTGTAGCACAGGTGGCACGTGGAGCCATTTTTCCTGGCACACCAGTTGTCGACTCCCCAAAGGGCCAGTGGAGGCCGTTTTCACACCCCCCCCCCCCCAGTCTTCAGGAAAGCCTCGGGAGGCTGGGGAGGGCGAAAAAGAGGCCCAACTGGAAATTTGGGAACGATCCATTTCTGGCTTCCTGGGAGGGGGTGCTGGGGGAGGCCATTTTCGCCCTCCACAGGCTTCAGGAAAGCCTCCAGAGCCTGTGTGTGTCGTGCGTGCATGCGCAGGTGGGTGGGAGGATTGAATTGGTGTGGGCATGCATGTGCGCACAATAGCCTGCGCACAATTTTGCCACGCCATAAGAAAAAGGTTCGCCCTCACTGACATATATTTGTGTTCTGTGAATGTGTGATTACCTGTACTATTACATATACATTTCCGTATTTTGTGTGTGTTTGTGTGTGACTTGTACTAGTATATATACATTTCCATCAGAAACTTAAAACCCACCTGTTCCAGCTAGCCGGCTTGGCCTAATTCCACCTATCCCACCTCAGTCCTATTTCTAAATTTTTAAGATTGGTTTTAAGGTCTTGTTTTTTAATTTTTATAAATTGTACAGGGGTTGTTTAATTGGATTTTTACCTATGTGTATGACTGTTTGTATGTTTTTAATTTATTCCTGTACACCGCCCCGAGTCCCTCCAGGGAGAGGGGGCGGTCTAGAAATTTAATAAATTATTATTATTATTATTTTTGTATTCTGTGTGTGTGAGAAAGAGTATGACTAACTGTACTATTACATATACATTGTGTGTGTGTGTGTGTGTGTGTGTGAGAGAGAGAGAGAGAGAGAGAGGGAGAGAGAGAGAGAGAGAGAGAGAGAGAGAATATCTTTCCTCAGAGCAAGGAGGAAGATTCGCTCCTTACCGAAAAGCGGCAACTCCCTTTTCCCGCCCAAATGGCTCTTTGAGTGTTTCAAGGACTAGGGGAGACATGATAGCAGTGTTCCAATATCTCAGGGGTTGCCACAAGGAAGATTTGGGAGTCAAGCTATTCTCCAAAGTCAAGCTGTTCGCCTTCAATGAAATCGAGTTTGACACCCCTGTCCTAATGGATAAATCAGTTAGAAGTAGCGGGCGGGAAGTTTGTAGCCTCAGACAAGTGATAAAGTAGATTTATCTCATCTAGTATTTCCTACCTGGTTTATCCAGGAAGGCTGACATGAGGGGGCCTTCAGAGGAGGTGTCAAAGATGCTTTTTCAAAAAGCAGCTGGACTTTGTCCTTGAAGATGACATGCTTTTCATCCAAGATGTTTCTTCGGAATTGAAGCAAAACATCTTCAGGGAAAAACAACAAGAGTTGCCTTTTGAGAAAACACCTTTGGGACAACCATGACCTGGAGGACTGAGAATCTCCATAGACCAGGGGTGTCCAAACTTGGGAACTTTAAGACTGGTGGACTTCAACTCCCAGAATTCCCCAGCCAGCATGGCTGGCTGGGGAATTCTGGGAGTTGAAGTACACCAGTCTTAAAGTTCCCAAGTTTGGACACCCCTGCCATAGACCTTCAGAGAGGTATGTATCCAACCAGTATATCTACCCTGTCTTTCTCACTGCACAGTCATCGGGCATTGTCACTTTTGTTTTCTAATTTGCAGTTTACTTGGAGAGCTCTGGACGGGGACCCCCCTCGTCCTTCCTCCTCTTCCCACAGTGACAGCCCCTTAAGAAAGCCGGGCTGAGAGAGGAACCAGGCAAAGGGAGCTCCCACAGCCAAGGAGAGGTAGAGCCAGTCCAAGCCAATCCTTTCACTGTTCTGCCACACGTGGGCTTCATCTGGGGAAACCTTGAAAGGACCACTGAAGCCAGCAATCATGCCAGACAGACTGCCAAGAGGTGCCAATGTCAACAGAGACACTGACATACAACCATCCTATGAACCTCTCAACTGCACAGCTAACCAGAGGTAGCACCGACTCTCAACCAACCCACACAATTTCCCCATCAGAGGTTCACCTCCCAACGACCCTGACCCAAGGTAATCTTATCACAAGACCCCCTTATTACAGCTGACTCATCACAAGACCTGTCACAAGATGCTCGACACACCCACACCTGAAGAAGACCTTATAAACAGAACACTGACACTGACATTGGCCGGCCAATTCTCGAATACCGCTCATCTGCCTGGAATCCACACTGTATATCGGACGTTAACACAATTGAGCAAGTCCAGAGGTATTTCACAAAAAGAGTACTCCACTCCTCTGCTCACAACACAATGCCTTATGCCACCAGGCTTGAAAATTTGGGCTTGGAGAACCTAGAACTACGCCGCCTACAGTCCAATCTAAGCATAGCACACAAAGTTGTCTTCTACAACAGTGTTTTTCAACCTTGACAACTTGAAGATGTCAGGACTTCAACTCCCAGAATTCCCCAGCCAGCATTCGCTGGCTGGGGAATTCTGGGACTTGAAGTCCAGACATCTTCAAGTTGCCAAGGTTGAAAAACACTGTTCTACAACATCTTGCCTGTCAATGACTTCTTCAGCTTCAACCTCAATAATACACGGGCAAACAATAGATACAAACTCAAGGTAAACCGCTCTAAACTCGATTGCGAAAAATACGACTTCAGCAACAGAGTGGTCAATGCCTGGAATTCTCTATCTGACTCCGTTGTTACATCCTCTAACCCCCCACACACACCTTCAACCTTCAACTGTCTACTGTAGACCTCACCCCATTCCTAAGAGTGAGGTCCGTAAAAGGGAGTGTGCATAAGCCCACCATTGTGCCTACCGCCCCTGTCCTACTCTCCCCATTTACTTGTACTCATTCCTTGTTCATGTCCATGTTTATACTTATATCTGTTATCTAGTATACGTTCGACAAATTAAATAAATAAATAAAAATAAATATTTACAATACAATACAGTACAATTTCCCTTCAACTTTGCTGAAGATGTTACCTAGCTTGGTAATGAAATATTCGGAAACCAACCAAGCTCGGCGAACGAACCTTTAACCTCAGGCTCCAATGTGCTGTCCCAACAGGAAAAACACGGAGATGAGGACTGGCTGGCTGCCCCCCATCGCCCCAAGTGTGGCCATCATGTCCACCTTCCTTCTATTTTTCCTGTTTGAACCAGGGATCCTTAAATGCATTTTAATGCAACGGAGCCCCCAAATACCTCGAAGGGGGCTGAAAGTGATTTTTAAAAGTGGGAGGATGCTGTGGGAGGGGGAGCAGGAGAGACCCTGAAAGAGAAGAGGGACTTATAAGGAAGAAGCTCCAATTGGGAGTGGCCGAGATGGAGTTACTTAGGGAGGCACAATTGAGAGTAACTGATAGAGCGTAAAGAGGACTTTGAGGGTCATCTCTACCCCATTGAGATTTTCCCACCAAGGTGAATCAGTATCACTCAGAGGAGCATCAGTTTCTCCCTGGCCAGGAAAGGAAATCTCTCACATTACTGGGCTGAACCGGCTTACATCCCAGGATAAGAAGCACGGATGCAAGATTATCCAATAGAGATCCAATTTAGAATTAAGGAGAAATTTCCTGACAGAAATTAATACAATACAATACAATACAATACAATACAATAGTAGAGTTGGAAGGGACCTTGGAGGTCTTCTAGTCCAACCCCCTGCCTAGGCAGGAAACCCTATACGTTTCAGACAAATGGCTATCCAACATCTTCTTAAAGACTTCCAGTGTTGGGGCATTCACAACTTCTGGAGGCAACTTCTGTTCCACTGATTAATTGTTCTCACTGTCAGGAAATTTCTCCTCAGTTCTAAGTTGCTTCTCTCCTTGATTAGTTTCCACCCATTGCTTCTTGTCCTACCCTCAGGTAGAACAAGTTAGAACTACCCTCAGGTAGAACCAAATTAGAGCCGAACAGTTTGCCTCCAGAAGTTGTGGGTGCTCCAATGCTGGAAGTTTTCAAGAAGAGATTGGCAAAGCATTTTGATAGTATATCTTGAGTAGGGGGTTAGATTAGAAGACCTCCAAGAACCCTTCCAACTGCTCCCTTCTCCGATTTCACCGCTGGAGGGGTGGGGAGCTGGACCAAGGAAAAGGGAGGAGCTGGAGCAGCCACACCCCTCTCCAAAATGCGTCTCTCTACCAGGGGTGAGAAAAGGTGAGGGGGAGGAGCCTTCGGCTGGAGGTTGGACTAGATGGCCTCTGAAGATCCCGCCTCCTGGGAAGAATGGAGCTCATGAAGCTGTAGAGCTCTATTTGGTAGAGAAGAATGGGATTTTTGCAGTGTCCTTCCCCTGGAGTGGGGAGGGAAGGGGGATTTTGCAGGATCCTTCCACTCAAATGGGGAAGAAATGAGGATTTTGCAGGATCCTTCCCCTGGAGTGGGGAGAGAATGGGGATTTTGCAGGATCCTTCCACTCAAATGGGGAAGAAATGAGGATTTTGCAGGATCCTTCCCCTGGAGTGGGGAGGGAAGGGGGATTTTGCAGGATCCTCCCACTCAAATGGGGAAGAAATGAGGATTTTGCAGGATCCTTCCCCTGGAGTGGGGAGGGAAGGGGGATTTTGCAGGATCCTCCCACTCAAATGGGGAAGAAATGAGGATTTTGCAGGATCCTTCCCCTGGAGTGGGGAGGGAAGGGGGATTTTGCAGGATCCTCCCACTCAAATGGGGAAGAAATGAGGATTTTGCAGGATCCTTCCCCTGGAGTGGGGAGGGAAGGGGGATTTTGCAGGATCCTCCCACTCAAATGGGGAAGAAATGAGGATTTTGCAGGATCCTTCCCCTGGAGTGGGGAGGGAAGGGGGATTTTGCAGGATCCTCCCACTCAAATGGGGAAGAAATGAGGATTTTGCAGGATCCTTCCCCTGGAGTGGGGAGGGAAGGGGGATTTTGCAGGATCCTCCCACTCAAATGGGGAAGAAATGAGGATTTTGCAGGATCCTTCCCCTGGAGTGGGGAGGGAAGGGGGATTTTGCAGGATCCTCCCACTCAAATGGGGAAGAAATGAGGATTTTGCAGGATCCTTTCCCTGGAGTGGGGAGGGAAGGGGGATTTTGCAGGATCCTCCCACTCAAATAGGGAAGAAATGAGGATTTTGCAGGATCCTTCCCCTGGAGTGGGGAGGGAAGGGGGATTTTGCAGGATCCTCCCACTCAAATGGGGAAGAAATGAGGATTTTGCAGGATCCTTCCCCTGGAGTGGGGAGGGAAGGGGGATTTTGCAGGATCCTCCCACTCAAATGGGGAAGAAATGAGGATTTTGCAGGATCCTTCCCCTGGAGTGGGGAGGGAAGGGGGATTTTGCAGGATCCTCCCACTCAAATGGGGAAGAAATGAGGATTTTGCAGGATCCTTCCCCTGGAGTGGGGAGGGAAGGGGGATTTTGCAGGATCCTCCCACTCAAATGGGGAAGAAATGAGGATTTTGCAGGATCCTTTCCCTGGAGTGGGGAGGGAAGGGGGATTTTGCAGGATCCTTCCCACGGCCACCAAGCCACGCCCACAGAACCGGTAAAAGAATTGGCACCGTCAGAAACGCCAGTCTGAAGAAAAAAAACTGGGAGGAGGGGCCTCTGTCCGCAGATCCAGCCCCCGCGCAGGGATTGGCCAAGACGGTCTTTTCGAAGACGCCCACGTCCCGCCTCCAATAGCTCAGGTTGTGCCCGGAGGCGCCGTTAGGGGGCGCTCGCTGTCTTGACTGCGCCCTGCTCCGCCCCGTCTGCTTAGCTGGGCAGGAGCGGCTGGCTGTGAGTTGTACCGTGGGAATTTCGGGATAGGGGGAGATCGGGTCGAGGAGGAGGATCCAGCCGCCACCCGAAGGGTGAGAAATTGCCCCCCCTCCACCGTTGTAATCCGTGCATGCAAGAGGTGTAACACTGGGGCGGGTGGGGGGGAGAAAGAGCGGTGGGGTGGGGCGGGGGGGGGGAAAGGGGCTGTGTTGTCACATTGTGTAGAAACCAGGTTTGCTTTTCAAGATTTCTAAAAAGAAAGGGAGCGGGAAATGAGGCTTCCTGCCTGGTGACCCCCTCCCCTCTCTGCAAAAGCTCCCCTTGAAAGCTTTTTTTTTGAGGAGGGGGCTTGGAAAGGACCAACTCTGTGCCTCGAATTGCTGGTGAGGATGTAAAGCCCCCTCCCATTATTTTTCCGGCTGTAAGGGGGGGCTCAGCTCTGCAGAAGACACACACACACACACAAAATGAGGGTTGGTCTCCAAGGGGGAGGAGGGGATGGAGCCTGAAACATCTTTCGATTTCTTCCCCCCTCCAGGCCGTTAACTTTATCCCGAATTTGAATTATGAAATTGTGAATTATGGAACAAGAATCAAACATTGGGCACTATCTAATAAAATGAAATTCAAGGGTGAAAAGAGTAAGGTTCTACATTTAGGCAACAAAAACGAAACGCACAGGTACAGTATAGGTGGTACCTTGCTCAGTAGTAGTAACTGTGAAAGGGATCTTGGAGTCCTAGTGGACAACCATTTAAATATGAGCCAGCCGTGTGCAGCAGCTGCCAAAAAAGCCAACACAGTTCTAGGCTGCATCAACAGAGGGATAGAATCAAGATCACGTGAAGTGTTAATACCACTTTATAATGCCTTGGTAAGGCCACACTTGGAATACGGCATTCAGTTCTGGTCGCCATGATGTAGAAAAGATGTGGAGACTCTAGAAAGAGTGCAGAGAAGAGCAACAAAGAGGATTAGGGGACTGGAGGCTAAAACATATGAAGAACGGTTGCAGGAACTGGGTATGTCTAGTTTAATAGAAAGAAGGACTAGGGGAGACATGATAGCATCATTCCGATATCTCAGGGGTTGCCACAAAGAAGGAGTGAAACTATTCTCCAAGGCACCTGAGGGTAGAACAAGAAGCAATGGGGGGAAACTAATCCAGGAGAGAAGCAACTTAGAACTGAGGAGAAACTTCCTGACAGTTAGAACAATTAATCAGTGGAACAGAATTTGCCTCCAGAAGTTGTGAATGCCCCAACACTGGAAGTCTTTAAGAAGATGTTGGATAGCCATCTGTCTGGAACAGTATAGGGTTTCCTGCCTAGGCAGGGGGTTGGACTAGAAGACCTCCAAGGTCCCTTCCAACTCTGCTATTGTATTGTATTATCACACTTTCTAAATGAGAACCCTCCGTAATTCCTGAAGTTTCTTTTCTTTTTTTTAACCTCAGAGGCCCCTTGAGAGCTGAATGGCTTGAAAAAAATCTTCTCCGGGATTCTCTGTGCAACTCCATCAGATCCCAAGACTGAGAACAGATTGAAAAAACAGCCACCACCTTTGGAGACCCAGAAGATTTCAGGGCCCCTATGTATTCCTGTCAGAGAAGACCGGAAATGGATACAAACCAGCCAGCCTGGGAGACAGTAGGAAAAAGCCCTACTGCTGCTCATCCTGGGGAGGTCTGGGCAGGAGTGCAGCAGAACATCCTGGAGGAAGCCCTCAGTTCTGAGATCCAGCACTGGCGCTTCAGGAACAGCCCCTTTCAGGAGGCCGAAGGACCACGAGAGCTTTGCAGCCGCCTTCACCACCTTTGCTGGGGATGGTTGCAGCCAGAGAAGCACACCAAGGCTCAGATATTGGACCGGGTGATTTTGGAGCAGTTTCTGGCCGTCCTGCCGAGGGAGATGCAGCGCTGGGTGCGGGAGTGCCGAGCGGAGACCACTTGCCAGGCGGTGGCCCTAGCTGAAGGCTTCCTGCTGAGCCAAGCGGAGGAGGAGGAGGAGCAGGAAGAGTATCAGGTGGGAGACGCTCCTCTTGGGAAATATGGAGCGATCTTAATGTAATTGAAATCTTAAGTGCCTACCTAAGAATTTTGGGGATTAATAATGCGACGAGACAGTTGGAGAAACTTATAAGTGCACATTGCTCTTGCGTTCTCCCAAACAACATCTTTGGAGGAACTCTTCCATCGTCCTCTTCCGTTTCAAATTATGGACGACACAAAAGGTCTAGCGACATTGTGGGGCAGAAAATGAAACCCCAGCTCTTAACTTTGCTCCTTTGTCTATGCTTCAGGTTCCCAGGTCTTTCCTGGAGATTGGCATCAACTGTCCTGAAGAAAAGGGGGATCCTGCAAATCCCTCTTACAGTCTGTGTCTCAGAAGGATTTCCAAGGAGGAAGGTCAATGCCAGGACAACTCAATAGGTAAGGAAAGATCCTTCTAGATCAGGGGTGTCCAAACTTGGCAACTTTAAGACTTGTGGACTTCAACTCCCAGAATTCCCCAGCCAGCAGAGCTCTGCTGGCTGGGGGAATTCTGGGAGTTGAAGTCCACAAGTCTTAAAGTTGCCAAGTTTGGACACCCCTGTTCTAGATAATTGGAAGTTTTCCACGGAGATTCTGTTGGTTCTCCATTTTCTCTTGTCTTCTCGTGTGTAGTCATTGGACATTCTAGAACCGTGGTGGCGAACATCAGTGGAGGTTTTCAAGAAAAGATTGGACAGCCATTCATCTGAAAGGGTATAGGGCCGGGATGTCGAAACCTATGCGGTGCCATTTGTCAGGGCACGTGAGGCGTTGCCCTGTCAGCTGGCCAGCACGCATGCGCCATCTAACTTTGGTCTTTTTTTGAGGCCATTTTCTATCCTCCCCAGGCTCCAGAGGCTTTATAGGAGCCTGGGGAGGGTGAAAACTGCCTCTCCTTGCCCCCCCAGAGGCCCTCCGGAGGCTTCAGGAGCTTCCCTGAAGCCTCCGGAGAGCAAAAAACCAGCCCTATAGGCAAACTGGAAGTTTGAGAACGGACTTCTGGTTTGCTCGTAGAGCCGGTTTTAGCCTTCAGGGACCTTCCGGAGGCTTCCCTGAAGGCTCTGGAGGGCAAACAACAACCCCACGAGCAAACCGGAAGTGACTTCCGGTTTGCTCATAGGGCCGGCTTTAGTCCGCTGGAGCCTTCAGGAACCTTCAGGAGGCTTCCTTGAAGGCTTCGGAGGACTAAAACCGGCCCTACGAGCAAACCGGAGGTCAGGCCGTTTTTCATCCTCTGGAGCCTTCAGGGAAGCCTCCTGGAGGTCCCTGAAGGCTCCGGAGGACTAAAACCGGCCCTACGAACAAACCAGAAGTCTGTTCCTGAACTTCGGTTTGCCCGTAAGGCCGGTTTTCTGCACTCTGGAGGCTTTGGGGAAACTCATGAAGCCTCTAGAGGGCTTCTGGGGGGGCGGGGGAGGCTGTTTTCACCCTCCCCAAGCTCCTATAAAGCCACTGGAGCCTGGGGAGGGCAAAAAAAGCGTGCCAAAAATGTGGGGGAGCACTGGTCATGCGCGCATGCATGCTGGGGTTGTGCGCATTGCATTATGGGTTTAGCTCGCCCACGCACGACCTCCCTGCACTCCTCCCGCTTTTGACACACAAGCCAAAAAATGTTCGCCATCCCTGGTATAGGGTCTCTCCCTCGTACAGGAACGGGGACTAGAAGCCCTCCAAGGCTCCTTTCAGCTCTGTTATTCTAAAGTCCCACAAAGGAAATCGGTTCCTTTCACTCCACATACTACCTCTCTTTGATCCCCGTTTGCAGAAAACTGATCCTTGTAGGGATTTCCTGGGTTTCATTCTGGCTTATCTATCCTGAGATTCTCCTCTCTATTCTCAGAGACAGGTGGTTTTGAGTAAGTTCTCACACCTGCTGGATCATCTTCAATACCACCTCTCCTTTCTGGCATGTCCCTTCTCTTCTTTCATTCTTGGAGCCCATGAAAGGCCATGGAAGGCTGAGGTTAGAATAGAGCAGGGGTGTCAAACTCGCGGTGTCGTGTCGTCATCACATGACTTTTTCCTCCTCCGCTAAACTAGGGGTAGGCGTGGCCAGCGCATGATGCATCTGACCCGTGGGCCGTGAGTTTGACACCCCTGGGATAGAGAAATGGGGGTGACATCCACAAGACAGGAAGAAGTCATGCCTTTGGACTACAAAATGTGGAATTAATCTCTTTCTTGCTTCCATCTCCTTCCCAGGGAACAAAATGGAGTCACCGTTGTTCATCGGTTCCTCTCCTTGTACTGGTGGAGCTGATGGATCTCCAGGGCAGGTAGGAAAGAAAAGAACTGGAGGTAATATTCGGGAGCAGTTGGAGACTGCTTTGGGATCATATGAGGTCTCAGCGTATAATACTAATTTTCATATATATGCAGGAATTAGTTATGGCCAGTCTAGAGAAAAGAAGGAATATGGGGGACATGATGGAAGTATTCCAGTGTTTGAGGGGCTGCCAGAAAGAAGAGGGAGTCAAACTATTCTCCAAGGCACCTGAGGGTAGAACAAGAAGCAACAGATGGAAATTAATCAAGGAGAGAAGCAACCTGAAACTAAGGAGAAATTTTCTAACGGTCAGGACAATTAACCAGTGGAACAGTGGATCTTCAGAAGTTGTGGGTGCTTCATCACTGGAGGCTTTTAAGAAAAGACTGGAGAGTCACCTGTCTCAAATGGTGTAGGGTCTTTTGGTTGGATTAGAAGACCCCCAAGGTCCCTTCCAGTTCTATTCTGATGATTATTGGTATACTGCTATTCCGGAGAAATGGTGAAATTCATTTTTTTTTACTACCAGTTCTGTGGGCATGGCTTGGTGGGCATGGCAGGGGAAGGGTACTGCAAAATCCCCACTCCTGGGGGAAGGATATTCCAAAATCTCCATTCCTACTCCATTCCAGGGGAAGGATACTGCAAAATCCCCACTCCTGGGGGAAGGATATTCCAAAATCTCCATTCCTACTCCATTCCAGGGGAAGGGTACTGCAAAATCCCCACTCCTGGGGGAAGGATATTCCAAAATCTCCATTCCTACTCCATTCCAGGGGAAGGATACTGCAAAATCCCCACTCCTGGGGGAAGGATATTCCAAAATCTCCATTCCTACTCCATTCCAGGGGAAGGATACTGCAAAATCCCCACTCCTGGGGGAAGGATATTCCAAAATCTCCATTCCTACTCCATTCCAGGGGAAGGATACTGCAAAATCCCCACTCCTGGGGGAAGGATATTCCAAAATCTCCATTCCTACTCCATTCCAGGGGAAGGATACTGCAAAATCCCCACTCCTGGGGGAAGGATATTCCAAAATCTCCATTCCTACTCCATTCCAGGGGAAGGATACTGCAAAATCCCCACTCCTGGGGGAAGGATATTCCAAAATCTCCATTCCTACTCCATTCCAGGGGAAGGATACTGCAAAATCCCCACTCCTGGGGGAAGGATATTCCAAAATCTCCATTCCTACTCCATTCCAGGGGAAGGATACTGCAAAATCCCCACTCCTGGGGGAAGGATATTCCAAAATCTCCATTCCTACTCCATTCCAGGGGAAGGATACTGCAAAATCCCCACTCCTGGGGGAAGGATATTCCAAAATCTCCATTCCTACTCCATTCCAGGGGAAGGATACTGCAAAATCCCCACTCCTGGGGGAAGGATATTCCAAAATCTCCATTCCTACTCCATTCCAGGGGAAGGATACTGCAAAATCCCCACTCCTGGGGGAAGGATATTCCAAAATCTCCATTCCTACTCCATTCCAGGGGAAGGATACTGCAAAATCCCCACTCCTGGGGGAAGGATATTCCAAAATCTCCATTCCTACTCCATTCCAGGGGAAGGATACTGCAAAATCCCCACTCCTGGGGGAAGGATATTCCAAAATCTCCATTCCTACTCCATTCCAGGGGAAGGATACTGCAAAATCCCCACTCCTGGGGGAAGGATATTCCAAAATCTCCATTCCTACTCCATTCCAGGGGAAGGATACTGCAAAATCCCCACTCCTGGGGGAAGGATATTCCAAAATCTCCATTCCTACTCCATTCCAGGGGAAGGATACTGCAAAATCCCCACTCCTGGGGGAAGGATATTCCAAAATCTCCATTCCTACTCCATTCCAGGGGAAGGATACTGCAAAATCCCCACTCCTGGGGGAAGGATATTCCAAAATCTCCATTCCTACTCCATTCCAGGGGAAGGATACTGCAAAATCCCCACTCCTGGGGGAAGGATATTCCAAAATCTCCATTCCTACTCCATTCCAGGGGAAGGATACTGCAAAATCCCCACTCCTGGGGGAAGGATATTCCAAAATCTCCATTCCTACTCCATTCCAGGGGAAGGATACTGCAAAATCCCCACTCCTGGGGGAAGGATATTCCAAAATCTCCATTCCTACTCCATTCCAGGGGAAGGATACTGCAAAATCCCCACTCCTGGGGGAAGGATATTCCAAAATCTCCATTCCTACTCCATTCCAGGGGAAGGATACTGCAAAATCCCCACTCCTGGGGGAAGGATATTCCAAAATCTCCATTCCTACTCCATTCCAGGGGAAGGATACTGCAAAATCCCCACTCCTGGGGGAAGGATATTCCAAAATCTCCATTCCTACTCCATTCCAGGGGAAGGATACTGCAAAATCCCCACTCCTGGGGGAAGGATATTCCAAAATCTCCATTCCTACTCCATTCCAGGGGAAGGATACTGCAAAATCCCCACTCCTGGGGGAAGGATATTCCAAAATCTCCATTCCTACTCCATTCCAGGGGAAGGATACTGCAAAATCCCCACTCCTGGGGGAAGGATATTCCAAAATCTCCATTCCTACTCCATTCCAGGGGAAGGATACTGCAAAATCCCCACTCCTGGGGGAAGGATATTCCAAAATCTCCATTCCTACTCCATTCCAGGGGAAGGATACTGCAAAATCCCCACTCCTGGGGGAAGGATATTCCAAAATCTCCATTCCTACTCCATTCCAGGGGAAGGATACTGCAAAATCCCCACTCCTGGGGGAAGGATATTCCAAAATCTCCATTCCTACTCCATTCCAGGGGAAGGATACTGCAAAATCCCCACTCCTGGGGGAAGGATATTCCAAAATCTCCATTCCTACTCCATTCCAGGGGAAGGATACTGCAAAATCCCCACTCCTGGGGGAAGGATATTCCAAAATCTCCATTCCTACTCCATTCCAGGGGAAGGATACTGCAAAATCCCCACTCCTGGGGGAAGGATATTCCAAAATCTCCATTCCTACTCCATTCCAGGGGAAGGATACTGCAAAATCCCCACTCCTGGGGGAAGGATATTCCAAAATCTCCATTCCTACTCCATTCCAGGGGAAGGATACTGCAAAATCCCCACTCCTGGGGGAAGGATATTCCAAAATCTCCATTCCTACTCCATTCCAGGGGAAGGATACTGCAAAATCCCCACTCCTGGGGGAAGGATATTCCAAAACCTCCATTCCCACCCCACTCGGGGGCCAGCCAGAGGTGGTATTTGCCAGTTCTCCGAACTACTCAAAATTTCAGCTACCAGTTCTCCAGGACCTGTCAGAACCTGCTCAATTTCAACCCTGTTCCAACAGCATTGTGGGATGGGGAAATTAGGATTCAAATTAATGGTCAGTCAGTTCGACCCACCTCTCAAGGCTGCTTTGGAAATGGATTGCGTTGTTTTGTAGTTATATACTGCTGGGCTCAACCCAGGGGTGAAATTCAGCAGGTTCTGGAGAACCTGTAGCGGCAATTTTGAGTAGTTCGGAGAACTGGCAAATACCACCTTTGGCTGGCCCCGCCCCCATCTATTCTTTGCCTCCTGAGTCCCAGCTGAACGAGAAGAAATGGGGATTTTGCAGTAACCTTCCTCTGAAGTGGGGAGGGAATGGAGATTTTGCAATATCCTTCCCCTGCCATGCCTACCGAGCCACGCCCACAGAACTGGTAGTAAAAAAAAAAAATTGAATTTCACCACTGGCTCAGCCACGTGTCCATGTAGTTCACATTTTAAATCAGGCAAAACAATAGGAACCTCTGGGATATCCTTCATTTGGGGAAGGCCCGGTAAAGAGGTTGCGAATGTAATCTGCAAAAATTTGGTGGAATAAAAGATTGACACTGGGAGTCATTCCTTCTTTTCAAGAAGTTAATAGCTTTCTTTTGTGGGATTTAAGGAGGTTCACCAAAATGGATAAAGAAACAAAGACATCCCTGGCTCTAACCTGGCTTGTAAAGAACTGCATCCAGGGCTGTTTTGCGATGCATTGCAGAAGTAGTTTTATGTTGGCTCTTCATGGGTTTTTCAATTGTTTTGCCTAGGAAAGACATAAGGGGGTGTTAGCTAATGGTCCCTCATCCTGTGATTAATCAGGACTGAACCTGCTTACCTGAGAAGATCAGCTGTGAGCACCTGACTAATTTACCATAATAACATGAAATTAGGAATACAATTACTACACATATAACCATTTTGATGGAGGTTTCAGGGAGAACCTGCTGCTCTTCAGCACCTAGATCAGGCGTGGGAAACCATGGCCCTTTTATGACTTGTGGACTTCAACTCCCAGAATTCTTGAGTCAGCATGGCTGGCTCAGGAATTCTGGGAGCTGAAGTCCACAAGTCATAAAGGGAGCATAATTCCCCACCTCTGGCCGAGATGGAGACAGTGTTTTGTGTACCCTCCCCAAGGTCGAGTTGCTGTCAGTTTTACTACCGATTCGCAACCTGCACACCACATGTGCTTGCGTGCACTGTTCAATGTGAATTGTTCTTCGCGCATGCGCAGAACAATTTACAAGGAACTCTGCACGCGCAGTCACTAAAAACCAAAATGGCGACGGCCCAGCAGCAGCAAGGGAACCAGTTCGGGGGCGTGGCAGGCTTGGGTCGCTGCCGGTTCTGCGACCCAGGTCTGAATTTCACTACCGGTTTGTGCCGAACCGGGCCGGACCAGGAGCAACCCACCTCTGACCCTTTTTTTTTTCATCCAATTTCTTCACTGCCCATCTCAGCTAAGTGACTCCGGGCAGTTCATAAAATAGTATAAAAATATGATTTAAAAACACCATTAAAACAGTTAAAGCAGGGTTGACAGTTAAAATCTTAAAGGTTAAAAGTTTACAAATTAATAAAGCTAAAAGATTAACAAGGCGGAGGGAGCACCCTCGAGCCACCAGTCATTCCCGCGGTTATGTATCACTATCAGCCCCCACTCCCATGCTGAGTGTCAGAGTCATGTCTCAACACTCCTCAAGAAGGACAGAAGAGTCACTTCACCTTGGTCAGAAGGTCAGAAGAGTCACTTCCCTTGGTAGGTAATATGTTCCAAAAGGTGGAGACCTCTCCCCTAGATCTTATCGGTCAAAATTCTTTACCGATGAGATCTGCAACGTGTCCTCCTTGCCTGATTAGGTGGTATGGGTCGCTTTAATTAAGAACAGTTCCTCACATAACCTAGTGCTGTGAAGGGCTTTAACGAACAGCCGACACCAACACTGGACCCAGAAGCAAAGTGACCCTCATTTCAGCTTGTGCAGCAAAGGTGTTACATGTGTAACCGTAGAGACATTCAGAACTGCTCGTGCCGATGCATTCTGTACCACTTGAAGCTTCTGAATACTCTCCCAAGTAAACCATGCTACACGGGGGTGGGTTCCGGATTCTTTTACTGCTGGTTCGCTCAGGGTTGCGATTCGGGCACGCTACGTGCGCATGGACAGAAGCAGAAAACAAGACGGCAGCGTTTATGGCGCAGCCGATAGAACCAGTTCAGACACATGCATGGCCAAGTTACTACCTACTCAGCTGAACCGGTCCGAACCGGTAGGAGCCCACCTCTGATACTACAGTAGTAGTAAATGATCAGGGCACGAGTGACTGAAAGGAGGGCCTCTTGATCCAGGAAGGGGCGTAACCTGGTGCACATCGGAAGTTGAGCACATGCCCTCAATGCCACCTGCATGAGTCGGGAGGACCCCCAGATTACACACTAGGTCCTTCTTGGCAGTGCAAGCCGATCCAAGCCAACCCTCCCATCCACAATCACTCAACAGGTTCAGTTGTAGCCTGTTGTCCCCCATCCAGACTCCCACAGCCTCCAAGCATCATGAGAACACATTTACAGCATCACTTACTTCACCAAGGACAGAGATGTACATTTGGGTATCATCTGCATACTGATGATACCTCATCCCATCGCTACAGGTGATCTCACCCAGCAGCTTCAAAGAGATGCAAAAAGAAGAAGAACAAAGGGAGCATTGAGCCCTGCAGCACCTTACAAAGCAGGATCACAGGCTGGACCTCTCTATTGATCCCCTGTCCCAGAGGAAGACGGTAAATCGGCACAAAACTGTGCCACTCATTCCCAGTTCCTGAAGTCACCTCAAAAAAGATACCATGGTTGATGGTTGCCAAGAGGTCAAGATTAGCTATGTTGGAGGCACTATCCCCATCCCGCTCTTGCCAGAGATCATCCAGAACAGAGTTGGATTGCTTCCGGTTCGGTCCAGATCGGACGAACCGGTGGTGCCGGCAGCAGAAGGCTTCACCCACCCGCCCGGACGTGAGCACGAGTTTACTGGTAGCGCCGGGATTTGCAACCCACCTCTGATCCAGAAACATAACTAATGTTGGTTCTGATTCTGTTCCTTCCTCATCTAGGTTCCTGTGTCCTTTGGGGATGTGGCCATCCATTTCAACAGTGAAGAGTGGCTGCTGCTTGATCCCAGCCAGAAAGCCCTGTATCAAGAAGTCATGTTGGAAACGTCCAGGATGGTGGCCTCTTTAGGTAAGGATTCCTCTAGAAGAACATTGTCACATTGATGATTAGCGGACTGGAGACTAAAACATATGAAGAACGGTTGCAGGAACTGGGTATGTTTAGCTTAAGAGAAAGAAGGACTAGGGGAGACATGATAGCAGTGTTCCAATATCTCAGGGGTTGCCACAAAGAAGAGGGAGTCAAACTATTCTCCAAGGCATCTGAGGGTAGAACAAGAAACAATGGGTGGAAACTAATCAAGGAGAGAAGCAACTTAAAACTGAGGAGAAACTTCCTGACAGAACAATTAATCAGTGGAACAGCTTGCCTCCAGAAGTTGTGAATGCCCCAACACTGGAAGTCTTTAAGATGATGTTGGATAGCTATTTGTCTGAAATGGTATAGGGTTTCCTGCCTAGGCAGGATGTTGGACTGGAAGACCTCCAAGGTCCCTTCCAATTCTGCTATTGTATTGTATTGTATTGTAAGAGTCACTAGATGGCATATTTATATATTAGGGAATAATGTTAAAATGGCTTCTCTTTTTTTCTTATATTAATTCCTCCACTGCTGTCTAAGTACCACAGCTAGAAGAAAGAGGTTAGTCTGATGACCAGTCACTCTAGAAAGGGTTGATGTGCAGTCGTGGGGTGTTCTTTGGGCCCCGTGAGGTGCTTAATAATAATAATAATCAAGAAGACGATGTTTTTGCTTATTTCACATGCCCTAATCAGCACCACATTTCCTCTTACAATGATATTGAAATGAGGTGTATTGTCAGCACCGGAGCCATCTTTAACTTTGACTCTTCAGGGCTGCCCCAGCGATGGATGGGAAAGCTGTTGGAACAGGAGGGGTGTGTGGAGACAGTATGGGGTGTATAGCCATAACATTTTCCCCTTGGGAGTCACAGACATTCAGCCTGCACCTGGGGAGGTGTGACTGGGAGTCAGCTACAGTTGGGTGACAGTGACCTGATTGTACCATGTGACACCCATGTGAATGCAGGGAAAGGAAATTTGACTTTCTCCAGCCCCAATGCGCTCTCAATTGATCTTTGATTTGAGGAGGGGGGTGTTGCCGAGATCATATTGGGTGTGGTATTTTTAACTAACTTTCCTGAAGTTGCCATTCTTATCCCTCTATTTATCCTTGTCCACAATTGCATATAAGTTCTACTTTACTTCTACTTTATCAGCAATATCAATATTATCAATAATTATATATCTCAATATTTAGCAATAATTAACCTTCCTTAATATCACGTTTCAATATCTACACATTCTTATGTATTATTCCATTCTATTTTGATCTATTTGGTTTCAGATTCAGGTTTTCCCAGATGTGCCAATATGAATGACATTTCTAATAAATTCAAGCTTTGAGGAAAATGCCTGCCTTGGGAGTTCTGAATTCATTGGGGGCGTTACTTGGAACGCTGATATGTATATTGTGGCATTGGATGCAACCTACCATATTTTTCAGAGTATGAGACACACCTTTTCCCCCCCAAAAAGAGGATGAAAATCTAGGTGCGTCTTATACACTGAATACAGAATTTTTAGCCTCCCGAAACCCTTTGCAAAACTGGCAGTTCATAGCCTTTAGGAGGCTTTCGGAGTGCTCCAGGGGGCTGGGGAGGGCAAACATGAGTGAAAAACAGGCTGTGTTTTGCTCCTTTTTGCCCCCCCCCAGCCCCCAGGAGCACTCTACAAGCCTCCTAAAGGCTATGCATGCCCTTTTTTGACCAAAAAACGGGCCCGTTTTCGCAAAAAAAATGGGCTGTTTTTTGGGAGTTCTGCAGAGTGCAAAAACTTTTGTTTTTAATTTGCCTCTTCAAAATCTTGGTGTGTCCTATGCTCCGGTGCATCTTATACTCCGAAAAATATGGTAGGTACATCATATCTGACAAAGGTGTGTGTGTACTACATCATGATGTTAAGATCTGAGCTGCAGAGCATTGTATAGGTTGTTGTTATCATGTTGTTTTAAATTGTTGTAAACCATCCAGAATTACATGAGATAAGGACTCGTGACAACTTTTTAAATTAATAAATAATATTCATGCTGTCCTTTACCCTGCTGCTCCCCTGCAATTGCCAAAAAATAGATTACAGACTAGATCGCGGGCATCAAACTTGGCACAGCACGTTGCCGTCATGCGATATTTCGGGACGTTTTTCCCCTGCACAGAGGTGGGGTGGGTGTGGCCTGCATGTGACGTAGCCAGCCTGCAGGCCATCAGTTTGACACCCTTCGGCTAGAGACTTTCATGGGGAAAACCAGTGGTATGTGGAAGACTTTTCTGATTTCTTTTTTTTCCCCCTCAAGCAGTTGATGAACCGGATACTGAAAATTACCAAGAGCCAGGTGTGGTGCCATCACAAATAATCAAAATTGAAATACAAGGAGACACATCTGCAGATAAGTGTGGAAAAGGAAGATATAAGGAAAACCAATCTTACAATTGGAGAGAAAAATCCATTCTTGAATGCACAGAAATGGATAACTTCCTGACCCAACAGGATTGTAAAGAAAGCAGAGTGGAAAAATGTCAAGGAAGCGATGAAATACTTCAAGCAAAACCCAACTTCAATAACCAGCGCAAAACTGGAAAAAGTTTCAGCAATAACAGTAACATTATTCCCCATAAAATGATCCATGCAAGGGAGAAGCCCTATAAATGTGTGGACTGCGGAAAGAGTTTTAGGTGGAGAGGTAATCTAACTACCCATGTAAAGATCCATTCACGGGAAAAACCCTATAAATGCACAGACTGTGGAAAAAGCTTCAGCGTGAACAGTTCCCTTACTTCTCATAAAAGGATCCATACGGGGGAGAAACCGTTTCAATGCACAGTGTGTGGAAAGAGCTTCAGTTTGAACAGGTGCCTTGTTTCTCATAAAAGGGCCCATTTAGGATTGAAACTTTATATATGCCACGAATGTGGGAAAAGTTTTATTTTGAGCAGCTCCCTTACTAACCACTTGGGTACTCATACCAAAGAGAAACTATATCACTGTACTGAGTGTGGGAAAACCTTCAGGTGGAAAAGTCACCTTACTTCCCATGAAAGGATGCATACAGGGGAAAAACCGTATGAGTGCAAGGACTGTGGAAAAAGCTTCAGTATGAACAGTTCTCTAACGTCTCACAAAAAGATACATACGGGAGAGAAGCCCTATCAATGCATATTATGCGGGAAGAGCTTTAGGTTAAAAGGTCATCTTACTTCCCATAAGAGGATGCACACGGGAGAAAAACCCTATACGTGCATGGACTGCGGAAAGAGCTTCAGCATGAGTAGTTCTCTTACTTCTCATAAAAGGATCCATACGGGAGAGAAACCTTACCAATGCTTGGAATGTGGGAAGAGCTTCAGCAAAAGCAGTATTCTTCATTCCCATAAGAGGATCCACACAGGAGAAAAACCCCATAAATGTCTGGATTGTGGAAAGAGCTTTAGCAACAGGAATCACCTGACCTCCCATAAAAGGGTCCACACAGGAGAGAAACCCTTTAAGTGCACGGAGTGTGAAAAGAGCTTCAGTTATAGCGATTCCCTTGCTTCTCATAAAAGGATCCATACGGGAGAGAAACCTTACAAGTGCATGGAGTGTGGAAAGACCTTTATTCAGAGCAGTCACCTTACTTCCCATAACAGGATGCACACGGGAGAGAAACCCTATACATGCACGGAGTGTGGACGTAGCTTCAGCAGCAGCAGTTCCCTCACTTGCCATAAAAGGATCCATTCAGGGTTGAAACCTTATATGTGCAAGGAATGCGGGAAGAGTTTTATTTCAAGCAGCTCCCTTACTAATCACATTAGTAGCCACATAACTGAGAAACTGTATCAATGTACAGAGTGCGTGAAAAGCTTCAGGTGGAAAAGTCAACTTATTTGCCATAAGAGGATACATACAGGGGAAAAACCCTATCAGTGCATGGATTGTGGAAAAAGTTTCAGCCTGAACAGCTCCCTTACTTCTCATAAAAGGATCCATACGGGAGAGAAACCATATAAATGCATAGAGTGTGGGAAGAGCTTCAGCAAAAGCTGTAACCTTACTTCCCATATAAGGATCCACACAGGAGAGAAACCCTATCAGTGTACGGAGTGTGGAAAGAGCTTCAGTTTGAACAGTTCTCTTACTTCTCATAAAAGGATCCATACAGGAAAGAAAAACATATACATTAATGATGTGTGGAAAGAACTTAATGTGGAACAATCAACTTATTTCCCATAAAAGGACCCATATAGGGAAGATGCCTTTAGCAATTAAAGTGCCCTTAATTCCTGTGAAATCATTCATTGTGATATCAAACATGCACTGTACAGTAAAGACATGGAATGCAGAGAACTTCAGTCAAGATTTTTTAACTGATTTCTCTTAAAAGGCACCATTCGAAGGAAATAGGATGATGTAAGCAAAGTAGTGTGAGAAGTACTTCAAATTGTTAATTGTTCCTTTGAGATACCATATTTTTTGGACTATAAGACACACCGGTGTATAAGACGCACCAAGATTTCAAAGAACTAAGTTAGGAAAAAAGTTTGTGTCCTCCCCGGCCCCCAGGAGCACTCTGCAGGCTTCAACAGAGCTTGAGGAAGGGAAAAATGCCTGTTTTTTTGCCAAAATGGGGGCATTTTTCCCTCCCCATAGCCCTGCTGAGGCCTGCAGAGTGCTTCTGGAGGGTGGGAGAAGGCAAAAACGTCCCCATTTTTGTGAAAAAATGGCCTGGGGGCGGGGCTTCGGAAGTTCAATAATAGCTGTATTTGGTGTATAAGACGCACCAACATTTCCTCACTCTTTTTTGGGGGGTGGGGGGAGGAATGTGTGTCTTATACGCCAAAAAATACGGTAGTTCTTTTGCAGGATTTTTGGCAATGTTTTTGGAAGTGGTTTGCCATTATCGTCATAGGGCTGAGAGTGTGAGTGGCCTAAGGCCTCCCAGTGCTTAAGGTGAGAGTTCTCTTAGCTGCTGTGAAAGGAGCCACACAGGAGAAACCCAGAAATGTGTGTCTGGAAGAGAATTTGTAGAGTAGCAGTCTTACATTCCATGAAAGGAGAAACTATATAAGTTTAAGAAATGTAGTAACAATTTCAGTACAAGGCACTCTTATTTGCAGAAAAAGTTTCATGCAGGAGAGACAGTACAGTATGAATGTATGTATGAAATACATAGAAAATCACCTGTTGATCTGTCTTACTTTCAAGAAAAGGATCCGCTTTAAGGATGCAGGCGTACAAGGTTCCTATGAAAAGAGATTGAGGTAGTCTTCCTTAATTTGGAAGATCACCACAGGAAAAGCTGAATAAATGGAAAGAGCTGCCAGGATATATGTCTTAATTCCAGAGATATTACCTCCTAGTTATGTCCGGCTCATGAGAATCTGTTATTAAAATGTCCCATTCATTACACCAAAATCTCTGCCTGGTCATATGGGTTTATCTAGGCAGAAGCAACATCTGAACCAAGTCTGGGATCGGGCTCCAAGCTTTGTGGAGAGCTGTGCAAGCAAAGATGCGGAAAACTTTTGTGCATTTTAGCTGTAACTACTGAAAATACCCGCTTTCCTTAAACACATAACAAAGTATATTTGTTTTAAAAGCAGTGAAAATCTCTCCCAAATGTTTATATGACTTTTTACCTTAGTAGATCTCTGGGTGCAAAATCACATTAATCCTGCTGAAACAGATGAGCAGTTTATGCCTCTTTACTTTGAAAATGGTTTATTGATTCCACAGTGTACCATTTGAGCAATATTTTTAAATAAAGGAGCGAGTTCAACTGAATTGTTTCTTTCTATGTCTTCAGTTCCTAGCAAGGCAACCAGAATATTTTCTTGTCTGTTATCATGAAGAAATAACATCCAGCTGAAAGGGAGTTCTTTGTGGATTTTTTGGGGTGTTATATTCCAGAACTACTATGTTTCTCAAGGGGTTTGATGTCGCTTTGGTGCCTCTGTATTAGTTAAGGTGGATTCCTGAATTTGTGATATCAAGATGATCAGAAAAGTCAATCTTATTTGAAGTTTGAGGGGACTAGGCTATTACAAACTTGAGAAGCCTTGTCTGACATGATTTTGACTGTGCTTTTAATCTTAATGTAGTTTTTTTTTAAAAAAATGTTTCTGTATATCCCGAGTATTAACTACATTCCTCTTTTGAAGGGTTAATATAGTAAATTATTTGGAACGGTTGTGCAGTGTAAATGTTGTAAATGTAATATACATCAAACGAAGCTAAAAGAAAAAAGTTTAATGTGTTCCAAAGGTGCTTTTTCAGGAGGCAACTGGGCTTTCTTGATTTTTCTTTGAAGACGTTTGACTACTCATCAAAGAAGCTTCCTCAGCTCTGATAGGATAGTGGAGGATGGAAGAGTTTATGTGCCTTCAAGACAGTGAGATTGGCCAAAATGTACCCAAATCTATCCCCTAATTGTTGGAGATGAAATCACAAGCCTGGAACGTTTTCTCATATGTGGTGGACGTGCCCCATCACAAGGAAGTACTGGTGTAAAATTCGGAAGTGGTTAGAAGAAATTACTGAGCGAAAAATAGAACTCAAATCAGAAGCATTCTTACTAGGACTACTGGATCAAAAAAATGGGCAAACAATCTCAATACATAATCAGACACATACTCACTGCAGCCAGGATTGCCTTCGTACAAAATTGGAAAAAAAATTAATACACCCTCAGATGAGACTACAATCAGGAAAATACTTGAATGTGCAGAAATGGACAAAATGACAATAGAACTAAAAGAAAGAGAAGAATCGGACTTATTTATTTATTTATTTATTCTTAGCGCTTATAGACCGCCCCCTCTCCCGAAAGGGACTCGGGGCGGTGTACAGTCCATATCAAAAATACATCATAAATAGTTATAAAATTAGACAATTAAAATTATTAAGTAGATAAATAAATAAGAGGAGGATAAAAAGATTTACAGAACTGTACTGCTAAGTAAATAATTTGAAATTTAAAAATTTAAAACCCAACAAATATCCTATAAAATTAAATTTAAAAGAACAATCCCCCTAAAAAACCAGTGAAAAATATGTTTGCCAGGAGGTAGACGTTATAATTATGCCAGGCCAGCCAGTCGGAACAGGTGTGTCTTCAATTTCTGTCGGAAGGAGCGGAAGTCGGTGGTGGTTCTAATGTCGGGGGGGAGGTCATTCCAGAGGGTTGGGCCCATCACAGAGAAGGCCCTATTCCTTGGTGTCGCCCGTTGGCATTGCCTAGAGGACGGCACCAGGAGAAGCCCCTCCCTGTGAGAGCGAATTGGCCGCAGGGATGTGTGTGGGACGATGCGATCCCGCAGGTAGCTAGGTCCCGTGCCATGGAGCGCTTTAAAGATGGTGGTCAAAACCTTGAAACGCACCCGAAAAACCACAGGCAGCCAGTGCAGCTCGCGCAGGAGTGGTGTTACGTGGGAGTACCTGGTACTCCCCATGACTGCCCGCGTGGCTGCGTTGTGGACTAGCTGCAGTCTTCGGGCGCGTCCCAAGGGAAGCCCCATGTAGAGAGCATTACAGTAGTCCAGGTGAGACGTCACCAGTGCATGAGTGACCGTGCGTAGGGCATCCCGGTCCAGAAGGGGGCGCAATTGGCGCACCAGGCGAACCTGATGGAACGCCCCCCTTGCCACGGCTGCCACATGGTCGTCCATTGACAGCCGGGCATCTAGGAGGACGCCCAAATTGCGCGCCCGTTCCATAGGGGGCAACTGTTCGCCCCCTATGGCCAGCGTTGGAGTCAGCTGGCTGAACCGAGGTGCCGGTAGCCACAGCCACTCAGTCTTGGAGGGGTTGAGTTTGAGTCTGTTGTCCCCCATCCCCCTTCTATAAAGTATGGAATAAAATGTACAAGTGGCTAGAAATGAGAAGCCAAAACAGGAAATAGAGAATACAAATAGATGGAGAGACAAATAATGAATATTACTATAAGTGTTAATATTATGCTTGCTACATCATAGGACAAGGTTATAGTGATAGGCAATGCAGAAGGGAGAATTATAAAAGCTAAGCTGGAAAGCCGATATTGAAAGCTGTAAAATTACTCTATACTGTTATGTATGTTCCGTGTTTTGTTTGGTTTTATCATGGTTTTTTTCCCTTGTGTCTTCTTTACTGTTTTTAAAGATTAAAACATTCAATTAAAAAAAAAAAGACAGCTGGTCATTTGCATCCTTTTAGAGGGTCTGAAACACTTGGAGGTTTATCTGTGTCCTCAGGGTCACCTGAGTTGGTGCTCCTGGTAGTGTAGTGCTGTAGTAGAGTAGTGCTCCAGACTACAAGTACCAGAAGCACCATTCAAGTGGCCCTGAGGACACAGATAAACCTCCCAAGTGCTTCAACAGCCCTTAAAGGATGCAAATGACCAGCTGTCGGCAAGGAAATATCAATCCTTCCATTCCCCACTATCCTGTCAAGAGCTGAAGAAGCTTCTTGGATGAGAAGCGAAAGGTCTTCAAAAGAAGAAACAAGAAAGTCCAGTTGCCTCCTGAAAAAGCACCTTGGAGACAACCAGGACCTGGATGACTGAGAATCTCTATAGACTTTTAATGTGTTGGAGAATCTTCAGTGAGAGGAGTAGAATGGAATAGACCTAGAAACTTGTAGAAAGAGGTGGAATGATTTCAGATATGACGCTTTTCAAAGAATTCACATTGTAGAGACGATGATGCATAAAAATCCATGGAATATGAGAAAGGCCTTAGCAAATAGATCTACCTATAAACAAAGCAGCAAAGTCTTTAAAACATGGGAAGTATTTTCTTCTAAAAATGTATGGCATTTGTTAGGAACGTTCATATTTATGTCATTTTAACATAGAGAAATTATGTGTATTCAAAGTGCTTTAGTTGAAGTCATGTTTTACATCAGAGGACTCAAAGGGGTACCAGAGAATTGAAATTTTTAGCGACTTTCTATCAATTGAAGGTACATTTGAATGGTTAAAAAATGATTTGCTTAATCATTAATTTTTACATTTGTGGTGTCCTTGGGAAGAGGGGAACCTAAACAATGACATGCCCAGAAGAGGGTGTGACCCACAAGCAATAGGCCCAACTTTGGGAAGGCAAGAAGGAGCTTGTCCAGAAGCCCAATTGAGTAAAGGGAAGGGAGGGAGAAAAGGGAGACTTTGGGATTTGTCTCGGAGAAGCTCAAAAGATGCCCCATTTGTGGTGTTTTCTATTGTGGTTTCTGGTGCTGGAGGCTAGCTGAAGGCTTCATGCTCATCTAGGTAGAGGAATGTTAAGAAGGGTAGCTGGTGAATCCTTTTGCAATCCACAAGTTCTGCGGGTCATTTTCTTTTTACCCAGAGCTAAAAGTGAGGCTGTTTTTCAAACTGGTGTGTCACCCCTGGGATGCAGAACAGAAATCAACGGATGGTTTGACATTTGATTTTCATGCTGTGACCTCAAGTGCCCTGAGTGACATTTTGTCCAAGCCAATCTTTCCTTCACGGGGTCCTTTTCCAATGATACTCCACCAGGAGATCCCATCCTGGCACCACAAAGCATGATGAGGAAAACTAAAAAAATAGTAAAAGCCAGGCAATCAGAATAGAACTGGAAGGGACCTTCAAGGTCCTCTAGTCCAACCCCCTGCTGAAGCACAAGTTTCTATTACCCTTTCAGGTAGGTGGCTGTCCAGTCTTTTACTTAAACCTCCAGTGATGAAGCACTCACAACTTCTGGTGATAACTTTTTCCACTGGTTAATTGTCATCATTAAGAAATTTCTCCTAAATTCCAGGTTGCTTCTTTCCTTCATTAGTTTCCATCCGTTGTTTCTTGTCTTGCTTTGTGATGCTTTGGAAAATAAGTCGAGCCTCCCTTCTTAGGGGAAGCCCCTCAAATACTGGAATTCTGCTATCACGTCACCCCAAAATTATTCTTTTTCCCTCGACTAGCCAAAGCCCTCGGGAAAAATAGAGTCACGACCCAGCTGAGGAGAATCTGCGACTACGTTTTCCCTCCCAAGCCTGAGAGGCGCTTCTCTCCTGCCATTGGCTCGCCAGACTCACGTGATCCGGCGAGCTTCCCCCCCCCCCAAAAAAAACGGGTTTAATAATAAAGACCCGCCAAATCCCTCAGGGAGCGAAGACGGGAGAGTCGCCCCCCGCAGAGAAGCGTCTGAGGAGATTCAGCGATTCTCTTCTTCCCGCCCAAACCTTGACAGACGCTTCTCTCCCGCCATTGGCTCGCCAGGGTCACGTGATCCGACGAGCTCGCTCGCTCTCCCTTCGCTTCCCTCCCCCCTCTCTTCCGCGGGTTCCCTCCTACCGGCACCAAAGTGGGAGGGGCAGCTCCGCTGAGCATGCGCGCCTCCTCGCCGAACGCCTGGCTTCCATCAGAGCCCGCCCGCTGCAACCGATTCCTTCTGGCAGGAAGGACGCCCGGCACGCGTAGGGACCACCTCGTGGGAGGCCCAGGTGAGGGGGGGACGCGCAATGGGTTCATTCGGGGACAGTCACCCCAGTGATGTGGAGGGAAGGGTTCAGATTCCCCTTTGCGCGTGACTTCGTATGCAGAAAGACCCCAAACTTAGGCAGGAGGTAAAAGCCCAGGCTCGCCAGGAGGGAAGGGATCTGGGAAATAATGGTATATTGGATATAAATAAGGGATGGAAACTGAACAAGGAGAGATTCGACCTGGAAATAAGGAGACATTTTCTGACAGTGAAAGCAATCCACCAATGGAACAGAAATTTCCTTCGGAAGTTGTGGGAGCTTCATCGCTGGGACTTTCAAGAAGAGACTGGACTGCCATCTGTCGGAAATGATGTAGGGCAGGGACGTCAAGCTCGATTTCATTGAGGGCTGTATCAGGGTTGTGTTTGACCTTTGAGGGCCGGGGTGGGCGTGGCCATGGTGGGTGTTTGACACTTTTTATTTCTAAATTTATACCCCATTGATTAAAAGTAAATTGCTTTTCCAGGTCGAATAATAATAAAAGTTCCAGGCAACTAATAATGAAAATACAATAGTATACATTGTATGATAATACAAGACCTAACAGCAGAGGTAAATTTCCAGGATAGAAATAGAAATGGCTGTCAATTATACATTGTTAATTGTAGATTAAATGCACCTACAGTATGTACAATCTGTATTAAACTGTAGTATTAATTTAGGATGTTGCTTGTTTTCTATCTGGATTAGGCAGTTACTTGAGGTCACATATCATTTGAACCTTCCTGAAGCTGGGATTGGAGCTGCTGGATAGAAGGGGGGGTGAGTCAGAGAGACAAAGAGACTGAGGTGGGGGCCCTTAACTCCATATCATTTGAACCTTCCTGAAGGGAAGTATGCAGTGGAGTACCCCAAGGCTCTGTTTTAGGCCCAGTACTCTTCAACATCTTCATCAATGATTTGGATGAGGGAATAAATGGGGAACTCATCAAATTTGCAGATGACACCAAGCTGGCAGGAATAGCCAACACTCCAGAAGACAGGCTTAAGATACAGAAGGATCTTGACAAACTTGAACATTGGGCACTATCTAATAAAATGAAATGCAATGATGAAAAAAGTAAGGTTCTACATTTAGGCAAGAAAAACGAAATGCACAGGTACAGTGTAGGTGGTACCTTGCTCAGTAGTAGTAACTGTGAAAGGGATCTTGGAGTCCTAGTGGACAACCATTTAAATAGGAGCCAGCCGTGTGCAGCAGCTGCCAAAAAAAGCCAACACAGTTCTAGGCTGCATCAACAGAGGGATAGAATCAAGATCACGTGAAGGGTTAACACCACTTTATAAAGCCTTGGTAAGGCCACATTTGAAATACTGCATTCAGTTCTGGTCCCCACGATGTAGAAAAGATGTGGAGACTCTAGAAAGAGTGTAGAGAAGAGCAACAAAGAGGATTAGGGGACTGGAGACTAAAACATATGAAGAACGGTTGCAGGAACTGGGTATGTTTAGCTTAAGAGAAAGAAGGACTAGGGGAAACATGATAGCAGTCTTCCAATATCTCAGGGGTTGCCACAAAGAAGAGGGAGTCAAACTATTCTCCAAGGCACCTGAGGGTAGAACAAGAAGCAATGGATGGAAACTAATCAAGGAGAGAAGCAACTTAGAACTGAGGAGAAATTTCCTGACAGTTAGAACAATTAATCACTGGAACAGCTTGCCTCCAGAAGTTGTGAATGCCCCAACCCTGAAAGTCTTTAAGAAGATGTTGGATAGCCATCTGTCTGAAACGGTATAGGGTTTCCTGCCTAGGCAGGGGGTTGGACTAGAAGACCTCCAAGGTCCCTTCCAACTCTGATATTGTATTGTATAATTGTAATCCAGTGCTCCTACAACACTCTGCTGGGACTCTCCGGGAGTCCCCCTGCAGCCCATTTTTGGCCTCCCTGGCCTCCAGTAGCACTCTGCCAGCCAAAAACAGGCCGCATGGAGGTCCCAGGAGGCCCGTTTTCAACCTCCCTGGCCTCCAGTAGCACTGCTCGCCAAAAACGGGCTGCGTGGGGGCCGCATTTTGGCTGGCAGAAGCACCATGGGCTGGTCCTTTGACCATGGGCCAAATTTAAGCAACCTGTGGGCCAGATGAAGCCCTCAGGCCTTGATTTGACACCCCTGGCATAGGGTCTCCTGCTTGGGCAACGGGGGGTTGGACTAGATGACATACAAGGTCCCTTTCAACTCTGTTAATCTGTTATAAAACTGTTGGGCAGCCTTTAGCACTCAAACGCACACACACACACACACACACACACACACTTCCTAGGAAAAAGTCTTCGGAGGAGACGGAGGTAGTTTTGCATTTGCAAACATAAGCAGAATAACAGATTTGTAACAGATGGTATTTTGCTCCAAACCCTTGCTCCAGTAAGATACCCTCTACCATTCTCGAGAAATGTCTTCTCAAAAACCTCCAGTCCTGGAGCACCCACAATTTCTAGCAGTTCCGCTGATTAATTGTTCTTCCTGTCAGGAAATTTCTCCTTAGTTCTAGGTTGGTTCTCTCCTTGATTAGTTTCCACCCATTGCTTCTTGTTCTGCCGTCCTTAAAGCCTCCCCCTCCCCACTTCCTGCTCCCCACTGTGCCAGTAAAAGATGCAACATTGGGGGGGGGGGGGAGGAAGCCTGAGGGAATATGTGCTTACATCATTGGGTATAAAGTTTGCTTCCGAGCATTTGTAATAAAAAATAATCTGGAAAAGCAGTTTTCCTGACTTCGCTCCTCCACCCTCTGCAACCTTCAGCTTTTTGGGGGATGGGAGGGGGGGGAGGGAGGTTACTGTCCAATTCTGTTCCTCAAATGTAATTACCAATACATTTGGAAATATTCTCTGCCTGGTGTTTTTTTTTTTCACCACCCGTGATGTTGAGCTGCATCTTTGCAGAAGCCCCTCCTCAAAATGAAATGCAAGAAGGAAGGACAGACATTACACCGAGCCTGAAACATCTCTTGATTTTTGAACCTTCCTCCGAACTACTTTGTGCCCATATTTAGATTCAAGAATCGGAGTTTCTGATTGAGAACAATCTCTGTAGTTCCTGATGTTTCTTTTCTTTTCCGTCTCAGATATAAATGCTGGAGGCTGCTTGAGCTTGAAAATTTCCCCCGGGGGGCTTTCTGGGCAACTCCTTCAGATTCCAGGACTGAAAAGACCTTTGGAGACCCGGGAGATCCACAGGGCCCTTCTGGATCCCTCTCAGAGAAGACACCAGAAATGGATGCAAACAAGCCAGCTTGGAAGGAAGTGGGGAAAGACTCTGTTTCTGCTCAGCCTGGGATCTGTGGGGAGATCTGGCCAGGCCCCAGGCAAAAGATCCCAGAGGAGGAAGAGGAAGCCCTCATGTCTGAGAACCAGCATTGGTATTTCAGGAATAGCTTCTTTAAGGAGGCTGAGGGGCCGCGAGAACTTTGCAGCCGCCTTCATCACTTTTGCTGCGGTTGGTTGCAGCCCGAGAAGCACACCAAGGCTCAGTTGTTGGACCGGGTGATCTTGGAGCAGTTTTTGGCCGTCCTGCCCAGGGAGATGCAGTGCTGGGTGAGGAAGTGCCAACCGGGTACCAGTTGCCAGGCAGTGGCCCTGGCTGAAGGTTTCCTGCTGGATTGGGCAGCGATGGAGGAGCAGGGAGGGCGCCAGGTGAGAGACACACCTCTCGGGAAATACGGAGGGCTCTTAATGTGCTTGAACTCTTAAATATCTCCCTAAGAGACTTCAGGGGATTAATAACACAAGATCTTTAAAGAACCTTGTTAGTGAAATTGTTCCTCCGTTCTTCCAGGTGATTTGGAATAGTGTCCCCATTGGCCTCTTCCATCTCTACCGATGGAGATAGCTATGGCTTGCAACCTTGTAGGTAGAACAGAAAATCCAGTTATACTGTTGAGTTCTATTATTCACTTCCTTGTTTATATTTCAAGTCCTTCCTGGAGGTGCGCACTGATTGTCCTGAGGCAAGGAGGGATCCCAGAAATCCTGCTCAGGGGCCGTTTTTCAGAGGGATTTCCAAAGAGAAAATTCAACGTCACAATACCTCATTAGGTAAGGGAAGATCCTTTTATTAGGTTATAGGTTTTTCGGAGCTCCTGGCTGTTCTTAATTCTTTGTGTCTCCTCATGTCTAGTTGTTGGGACTTATTAGAAAAGATTTAACTCTCTCTCTCTCTTGAAGCTAGAATGTTTAAGTTCCGTGAAAGAATTCCGTCCCTTCAGTCCACACGCTACTTTCCAATGATTCCCCATTTGCAGAAGACTGATTCTTCTGGAGATCACCCTGGATTGCATTCTGACTCCTCCATTCTGAGGTTCTTGGTCCTCAGAGATGAGGAAGGGAGACAACCTGTCTTTCTTGATAGATGATTATGAGTAAATTCTCATATATTTCTTGGCCTGACCATCTGTGCTTGCAGGCTTGTTCCTGGATGCCAGAATTTCATCAGAATGTGATGGTTTCAGGCTGCAGTTTCAGGGTGAATGGTTTCAGGCTGCAGGGGGTGGAGAGAGAGCATCAACTGGTTGAATGAAAAATTGGATTGCCAAGAGTCAACTTCCTTAATAATAATAATAATAATAATTTGAATTTATTAGCCGCTCCCTTTCCAGGCAGGACTCGGGGCGGCGTACAATGGAGCATATAGAACATAAAACATGTGTACAAACACATAAACATACATATATACAAAGACACACATGCACGGAGGAGGTAACAAATTACAACATTTTGACAGTTAAAAATCACCATTAAAATACCCCAATTGTAAGAAACCCAATGTACAATTAAAATTTAAAATTTAAAAAGACAGTCAGGAGGAGTGAGAAAAATTACGGTTGAGCCAGGCCAGATAATTGAAAGAGGTGGGTCTTCAGCTGTACACGGAAGGAGCGGAGATCGGAAGTAATCCTGATGTCACGGGGGAGGTCATTCCACAGGGCTGGGCCCATCACAGAGAAGGCTCTGCTCCTGGGTGTCGCCCCCCGACACTGTTTGGCGGACGGCACCCGGAGAATTCCCTCTCTGTGTGAGCGAATTGGTCGTAGGGATGTGTGGGGCAGGATGCGATCCTGCATGTAACTAGGCCCTGTGCCATGAAGCGCTTTAAAGATCATAATCAAAACCTTGAAACGCACTCGGTAGACCACAGGAAGCCAGTGCAGCTCGCGCAGGAGAGGTGTTACAGGGGAGTATCTAGTCCTCCCCATAATCACCCGCGCGGCTGCATTCTGGACCAACTGTAGTCTCCAAGTGCATCTCAAGGGAAGCCCCATGTAGAGAGCATTGCAGTAGTCCAGGCGAGACGTCACTAGCGCATGGGTGACTGTGCGTAGGGCATCCCGGTCCAATAAGGGGTGCAATTGGCGCAACAGGCGGACCTGATGGAACGCCCCCCTTGCCACGGCTGTTACATGGTCATCCATGGACAGCCGGGCATCTAGGAGGACGCCCAAATTGCGCACCTGTTCCATGGGGGCTAGTTGCACGCCCCCGATGGCCAGAGATGGAAGCACCTGGTTGAACCGGGAGGCCGGAAGCCACAGCCACTCCGTCTTGGAAGGGTTGAGTTTTAGTCGGTTGCCATCCATCCAGACCCGTATGGCCTCCAAACACCGGGACATCATTTTGACGGCCTCATTGGGGTGGTTCGGGGTGGAAATGTATAGCTGAGTATCATCAGCATACAGATGATATCCCACCCCGAAACCACGGATGATCTCATTCCTGCCCAAGAGGCTAGGAGGGAGGTTGTCAGGGGTAAACTAAGCCCTGTATGAAATCGTGGCATTTCCTTGAAGCATACTTTTTAAATAAGCAAAATAAGCCCGAGATATATTCTAAGAAAAACATTTCATTGTAAAGAAAGTAAAAATACAAACTTACTAATTAAATGACTACATCTTGGCAAAGTTCCTATCTGCCTTGGCAGACGGACAAAAGTAAAGTAAAGTGAAGTGTGAAAGAATGTGTGACATGCACAGTGAAGCTTAGATAAGAAGTCAGTTCATTCTACCGTATAACTCAGAATCTAGGCACAGCTGGCAAACCAAATAAACGCAGTGACAGAGGTTAAATTGGGGTTTGTTCCCCAGTACATGCTGCAGCTGTGGTCTTCTCATTTTTTTTTATTCTTGACTCCCAAAATGGATCCCATAAAATGCCACCAAAAGAAGAATATGATGGATGGAAGTTTCTTCCACAAGACAGAAAAAAATACAATGTTGTGCCTTCAAACTTGAAAAGATGGAGTTAGTCCATTTTTTTAAAAAAATGTTTTTATTAAACTTTTTTTTTTCATTTTTTTAAACGACAAATATCATCTTTGCAACATTTCCACATTGTTAAGCCTCCGCTATACACTTTTTATTCATACATGTATACCTTTATATATCTATATATCTATTTTTACGCTTTTTTCATCTACTCATATGGTAATTTATACTTACAATACAATACAATAACAGAGTTGGACCATTTCAGACAAATGGCTATCCAACATCTTTTTAAGGACTTCCATGTTGGGGCATTCACAACTTCTGGAGGCAACTTCTGTTCCACTGATTAATTGTTCTCACTGTCAGGAAATTTCTCCTCCGTTCTAAGTTGCTTCTCTCCTTGATTAGTTTCCACCCATTGCTTCTTGTTCTACCCTCAGGTGCCTTGGAGAATAGTTTGACTCCCTCTTCTTTGTGGCAACCCCTGAGATATTGGAACACTGCTATCATGTCTCCCCTAGTCCTTCTTTCTCTTAAGCTAGACATACCCAGTTCCTGCAACTGTTCTTCATATGATTTAGTCTCCAGTCCCCTAATCATCTTTGTTGCTCTTCTCTGCACTCTTTCTAGAGTCTCCACATCTTTTCTACATCGTGGTGACCAAAACTGGATGCCGTATTCCAAGTGTAGCCTTACCAAGGCATTATAAAGTGGTATTAACACTTCACGTGATCTTGATTCTATCCCTCTGTTGATGCAGCCTAGAACTGTGTTGGCTTTTTTGGAAGCTGCTGCACACTGCTGGCTCCTATTTAAATGGTTGTCCACTAGGACTCCAAGATCCCTCTCACAGTTACTAATATTGAGCAACGTACCACCTATACCCGTGATGGCAAACCTATGGCACGCAGAGCCATTTGTCAGGGCACGCAAGGCGTTGCCCTATATTAGCTCCAGCGCGAATGCTTGCGCTGGCCAGTTGACTTCAGCTTTCATTTTTGGGAGGCTTCACTGAAGCCTCCGGAGGGCAAAAGACAACACAAGGCACAAACCGGAAGTTTGGGAACCGACTTCCAGTTGACGCATTGGGTTGTGCTTCGCAACAGCTGAGGATAGAAGAGTTCGCTCAGGAGCGATGCTGGCAAGGAAGGTGACCGGGTCGGAGGGAGGCGTAGCACGAGCTCTCTGGGACAGGTAAACAAGTGTGGGGAGGCGAAGGGGAGAAAGCGCTGGGCAGGAGCCACAGAGGGAGAAGGGCAGTGGCTCTTCTTCGCCCCTGCCTGGAGAAGGATTCCCCTGGCACAAGGAGATCAAGAGACGGAGGCCTAAGTTGGCTCCACCCTAACCCAAAGGCGGCCAGGGATTGCTCTTGCCCTCGGGCCTCCTTCCCTCCTCAAGCTCGGCAAGGAAGGCCGCTCCTCCCACCAGATTCACCCAAGGAAGGAGAGAGAGCCCGACTTGGCCAAGGTCCCTCTCCGCATGCCAGAACAAGCAGTAAGCACCTGCTCTTCTGGGTTAGCTTTAAACTCCACCCCACACTGCCTGAGAAAAGGAGCTTTATTTTCTCATCGGGAAGCATTGCGGTCTCTGCCCTTACCTGCTGCTTGTAGCTCGGGGAGAGCAGATCGGCTGAACCCGGCTCTCTCTCACTCCTTCCTTGGATGGATTTGGTGGGATGAGCAGGCTTTCTTGCTGGGCTTGAAGAGGGGGGCGGGAGGCGGAACTGTTGCCCCAGCCACCTCTGGGTGCGGACAGACGATGCAGCAGGGCAGGAAAGGATCCAGTTTTGGCAGAGACCCCATGCAGGGACAGAGGCAGGTTGGCTTGAGCACAGACGGGTGGTTTGCCAGCATGTTCTTCACTTGTTGGGGTGCTCCCGTTCACCCTTAGTGACGGGAAATGCTTTGTCATGTAGAGGAAGGCTGCCACCCCCCTCTGCAACACGCAGGGGCCTCCCCACAGCCTTAGTTCATACATGAGTCCGCTGCCCTGAGCTGGCAGGGGTGGTGGGTGCGGATGGGAGCGCACTAACCTTCTTCTTATTACCATTGCACCTGCCCGGCTAGCTACCCCCCCCCCCCCAAGCTGGCTCAGAGAAAGGCACAAAAAGGGTGTGCGGTGGGGAAACAGGTTCCCGTGTATGTGAGAGAGAGAAATATCAGACTAGTGGGGGGGGGGGCAGAGAGTTTCCCCTGTTTGCCGCAGGAGCAGCACTGGGCTGAAGCGCCCCGCTGGGCATTTTCATTCTGAGGGAGGTGCAGCTTCCCTGAAATCTCCCTCCGTGGACTTGAGGGGAAAACTCCCTTTTTTCCCCCTTCTCAAATTGCGGGAGAGCGGCACCTCTCAACAAGTTGCCCAGCGCGCCAGGGAAGCTCCACCTCCCACAGAATGGAAACGCCCGGCGAGGTGCTTCAGCCCAGTGCTGCTCCTGCAGCAAACAGGGAACTCCCCCCCCCCCCCCGTTGATCCAATCTCTCTCTCAACACCCCCCCCCCCGGGGGAACCTGTTTCCCCACCGCACACCCTTTCTGCGTCAGTGGAAGGTGCTGGACATTGAGGGCATTGCATTTGCAACTACCCGCCAGCCACCAGGAAGACCAATGGTGCTGCCAGGTGCCTCCCGGCACAGTTGAGCTGCGCTTGGCTCGGCGTGTGTGTGTGTGGTCATGAGATTTCGGGCCAGGACCGCACGAGCATGGCTGCCCCACCAAGAGTAGCGTTTGCCTCCATTGCCTCTGAAGGCGGCGGGGAGCAGCAGGCACTGCGGGTGCAAGTGGAAGGTGCTGGAAGCCTCCAGAGGGCCTCTGGGGGGGGCAGGGAGGCCATTTTTGCCCTCCACAGGCTCTTAGAAAGCCTCTGGAGCCCGGGGAGGGTGAAAAATGGGATCATCACAGACTCAAAAGAGGGTGGGGTATGTGTGCGCATACGTACAGGGGTTGCACACGTAGGATTATGGGTGTGGCAGCCCACCCATGACCCCACTGTGCTCCCCCTGCTTTTGGCACGCGGGGCCAAAAAGGTTCGCCATCACTGACCTATACTGTACTTGTGCATTTCGTTTTTCTTGCCTAAATGTAGAACCTTACTCTCTTCAGCATTGAATTTCATTTAGTAGATAGTGCCCAATGTTCAAGTTTGTCAAGATCCTTCTGTATCTTAAGCCTATCTTCTGGAGTGTTGGCTCTTCCTGCCAGCTTGGTGTCATCTGCAAATTTGATGAGTTCCCCATTTATTCCCTCATCCAAATCATTGATGAAGATGTTGAAGAGTACTGGGCCTAAAACAGAGCCTTGGGGTATTCCACTGCATACTTCCCTCCATGTAGATACAGTTCCATTGAGGACTACACGTTGAGTGCGGTTGGTCAGCCAGTTACGAATTCATCTGGTGGTGATGCTGTCCAACCCACATTCTTCTACTTTATCTAGTAGTAGGTTATGGTCTACCTTATCAAAAGCCTTCTTGAAGTCCAAGGAAACTATATCGACGGCATTCCTCTGCTTTCTTATTCTTTGCCTCTTTCCTCTACCCATTTGTACCATAAATTCCATACTAAGTAATACTCAGATTCTTCTTTGTCTTTTATTTCTTTTGCAAGTCTGTCCATTTCAGTGCATTCTAATACTTTTTTTATCACATTTTCTTCCGTTGGTGTATTTTTGTTTTTCCAATTTTGTGCATACATGATTCTTGATGCAGTTATTACTCCTTTTCTTCCTCCCATCTTTTCTTTCTCCTTGCCAGGTAACAAAATGGAGTCACCGTTGTTCGCTGGGTCATCTTCCTCTACTGGTGGCGCCGAAAAAGCGACGGGAGCCCTAGCTCAGGTAGGAAGTAAAAGATCAGGGGTTAATGTGGAGGATCAATGAGAGTCCTCCCGTTTCCATTTGTGGTCTCAGTATATGATCATATACTGCTGGACTCTAAGAATGACGCATGACAGTTCGCACTATAAAACATAAAGTGCAATAAAACAAAATTAACTGGCAAACCAATAGGAGCCTCTCGGTCATCTTTGATCATTTTTTTGAATGCAAATACTGTAATGTGACTGCCAAACTAATTTGCAGAAATACAGTTAGACCTGGTCTTACAATCACAATTGGGATTGGAATTTCCATTATGTTACGGGGATTGTAAATTGAGTCACTAGAGTTATTAAGTGAACATGTGTTGTCAGTGCAAATCCAGTTTAACCAATGGGTTTTTTTTTTTTTTGCCAGACATTGTAAATGTGAATTGGTTTCCAAATGCCAGGATACACCCCAGTACAGGCATTTGAGATAGTCGTGACTTTTTCAAGCCAGGTTTAATTTTGAACCTCCATGATCAGAAGTCAAGGAGAAAAGACGTCGTTATTTGAACTTTCAGAACTTTCTTTTCTGAGCATAAGGAGATTTATCAAAAGTAAAGACCGAAGACACCCCTGACTCCAGCTTAGCCTTTAAGAGCAGCATCCCGGTTTCATATGGCATTTCAGAAGTAGTTTCGTTTCTGCCTCTTTCCAGCTTTTTCAACTTTTCTGTCTAGGAAAGAGATAAAGGGGTTAGTGGTCCCTCTTTCCGTGACTAACCAATAGGCAACCTACTAACTCAGCGGTGGGTTCCGGCAGGCACTACTGCTGGTTCGCTTGTGTGCGTGCGTGCACTTCGTGCGCATGCACACTGCAATTAAAATGTTTCTGCCCATGCGCAGAAGTAAAAAACAAGATGATAGCACCACCCGGGGAACCAATTGGGGGGCGTGGCTGGCCTGGGTTGCTGCCGGGTCCAGCAACTCAGTCCGCCAAACCACTACCGGTTCAGCCAAACCGGTAGGAATCTACCACCGTACTTACTTGAGAAAGAAGATGAGAGCATTTGGACTTATCACCTGGTTAAATCCAATTTACTAAACCTAATAACACGAAGTCTTTCAGGAGATAGGAATGCAGCTAATTCATAACTAACCACTTTAATAATCTTTGCTGCCTTATACCATTTAGATCATGGGTGTCAAACTCAACGGGCGTCATGTGGCCACCATGTAATGTTTTTTGAGGTTTTTCCCTTCATGGAGCTGGGCGTGGCCTGCGTGTGATAGATCCGGCCCGCGTGCCACCAGTTTGACACCCCTGACTTAGATGGAGAGGACATTGTATGTAACCACTCCTTGAGAGATCAGGATGATTTTATCGCATATCACGTTGAGTTCAGCTGGGGAAATGCTCACTTAAGAATTATAACTCTGTTTTTAGGATGTGCAAATTAAAGGAGATCTTGCAAATTCTATTGAGTCTACAGCAGGGATGTCAAACACGATTTCATTGAGGGCTGCATCAGGGTTGCGGTTGACCTTGGGTGGGCATGGTGGGTGTGGCCAGGGGGATTGGCATGGTCAGCTTCCCTCCCTCTATCTCATTCCCATCTTCCTCCCTCCTCTCCTCTTTCTCCTCTCCTTATTCCCATCTCCTTCCTTCCTCACACCCTCCTCTTCCCTTCTTCCTTCTCTCCTTTTTATTCCCATCTCCTCCCTCCATCCCCTCCCGTTCCTTCTTCTCACCTTTTTATCCCCTTCTCCTTCCTTCCTCCCCCTTCCCCTCCACTTCCTCCTTCCTTCCTCCCCCTTCCCCTCCACTTCCTTCTCATTCCCATCCCCTTCCTTCCTCTCCCCCCTTTTCTCCTTCTCTCCTTATTCACATCTTCCTTCCCCTCCCCTTCCTCCTCATTCCCATCCCCTTCCTTCCTCTCCCCTTCCCCAGCCCTGGAGCCAGCTTCAGCCCTGCCCCCACAGGAGGCAGTAAGCGCCCAGGGGGCTGGGATGAGACAGCAGGACAGTTTCTTGCCAGCTCCAGGGCTACCCTGCGGATCTAAGGCTGACCATGTTCTGGGCCGGATGGCAGCTATCAAGTTATAGATTAGCACCGGAGGCGCCGGACGCCAGTCCTTTGCGTGTCTCAAGGGCAACCTCGCTGGCTGGATGTAGCCACATTGCGGGCCGGATGTGGCCTGCGGGTCTTGAGTTTGACACCCCTGGTCTACAGGATCCAATCTGCGTCAGTCAACGGAACCAGAGGTTTATTCCCATAAGCTTTCAGACTTCTGTTGGAGCCCCCATCTTCAGGGAACTTTTCTCTGTATATCGCATAGAACAGTCCAGTGCACATATTCTGTAGAGTGAGACGTTCTCTGAGGATGGGGCTCCAACACGAGTTCTAGAGTTTGGAAGAATAAATTCTGGTTCCGGTGACTGACTCAGATTGGATCCTGCAACGTTATCCCGGGACACGTATATATATATATTGCCTTCGTTCTGTCAAGTCTGATCACCGGGATTCTTCCTTGTTCAGGGTCCTGTGTCCTTCGAGGAGGTGTCTGTTGATTTCACCAGTGAAGAGTGGTTGCTGCTGGATCCCAGCCAAAAAGCCCTGCACCAAGAAATCCTGTTGGAAATGTCTAGCATGGTGGCCTTTTTAGGTAAGGATTCCTCTTTGAGAAAAATTTGAGGATTGAGGAGTCAATAATAGACAGCTTATTTACAGCTTCAGAGATCTGTGCAGATCTTGTTAAAGTGATTTCTTATCTTTTCTCTTTTTATCTTATATTAATTCCAGTTCTCCACAGTGTTCCAAGTACTACAGTTTCATTTAGAATTGGCCTGATAGGGGTCTTGAAAGGATGGATGCGCAGTCTTGAGATGCTGCTTGGGCCCCGTGTCAGTACTGAGCTGCAGGGAGAGCTGGGCCAGGGCATGGTGGGGCTGGGAGGCATGCTTGCTGGGGGCGGAACAGGCGCTCATGCAACACCTCCCTCTCCAGCCAGGCAGCGCTCCATGCACTGACCTAGGGGGTATTCCTAATGTGCCAAGCCGCAGGAGCTGGGGGGGCAGGCAGAGCTCCACGTGTCTTGGCGCCTTAGGGATACCCCCAAGGTCAGTGAATGGCGCTCTGCCCGGCTGGAGAGGGGGGTTGCCAAGCGGCTGCTCGTGAGCATGGTCACCTCATGGCTGCTTCGCCCCTGAGGCTGTGCCCGGCTCTTCGGGAGCCCGCTCACAAGGGAGCAGCCGCCCGGCAACTCCCCGCTCCGGCCAGGCAGAACGCCACTTCCCAACCTAGCGGTATCACAAAGACGCCAAGCAGTGTGAGAGCCTTTCTCGCCCCCCCCGGCTCCCGCAACTTGGCGCTTTTGGGATACTGCTAGGTCTGTGAGCAGTGCTCTGCTCTGCCTGGCCAGAAGGGGGGGGGCATTGTCCAGGGGGCTTATTTTGGGGGGTGGGCTTATATTTTTGCCCACACGAAAAATGTGGCAAGGCGTTAGTTTCAGAACACGTCGCATTTTCGGAGAAACACGGTATATAGTTTCAATTCGCTCCCATGGGACATTGATATTGTATGCCAAAACAACTAGCCACTAGGACAGGTTTTCCCCTCATGCCATCATTTACCTATATTAATTTTAAAAAGTTGCAAGGCTACTAAAAGTTGCCTTTTATCAAAGTTGCTTCTCAGCGTATAAACAATTATTTTGACTGATCATAAGTCAAGGATAATCTGTAACTAACATTCATGCTGTTGTTTCCCCTGTTCCTTTCCTTACAGAGTCCATGAATAAATGCAAGCCAAGGCCGTGGTGGCATGCGAAACTACATTTGCTGGCACGCCAGTCGTCAGCTCCATGGTTTTCAGCCTTCTGGAAGGCCGGGGGAGGCCGTTTTCACCCTCCCCAAGCTTCAGGAAAGCCTCCAGAGGCTGGGGAGTGCGAAAAACAGCCCCAATGAGTCAACCAGAAGTTCACGAATTAACTTCCGGTTGGCCCGTTGGGCCTGTTTTTCACCCTCCCCAACCTCCGGAGGCTTTCCTGAAGCCTGGGGAGAGTGAAAACGGCCTCCCCTCCCCACCCCCCTGAGGCTCTCCAGAAGCCTGAAACGAATCGTTTCCGAACTTCCGGTTGGTCTGTTGGGGGCGTTTTTCACCATCCCCAACCTCCGGAGGCTTTCCTGAAACAATCTGGACAACCTCAGAGGCCCTGGGGGAGGCTGTTTTCGCCCTCCCCAGGCTTCAGGAAAGCCTCCAGAGCCTGGGGCGGGGTCATGCGTGCATACGGGGGGGGGGTACGCGCAGGTGGGCGAGGAGGAATGAACTGGCGGCACGCATGCACAATTTTTGGCACGCCATAAGAAAGAGGTTCGCCATCACTGGGCTAGGGACTGGCATAGGGATAGTAAACTACATGTGATCAAATTTCTGATTTCTTTTTCTTCCTCCTCAAGGAGTTGATGAGCAGAAGAAGGAAAATTGTCCAGAGCGCAGTATAGTGCCATCACAAATTATCAATGTTGACAAACCAGAAGAGAAAAACCCAAATAAGTGGAGAAGAAGGAGATGTGAGAAAAACCAATCTTGCAATTGGAGAGAAATATCCATTCTCAAATGTGCAGAAACAGATCACTTCCTGATCCAACATAATTCTAAAGGAAGCAGCACAGGACATTTCCATACAAGTAGCAACAACTGCAAAATTGTAAAGAGCTTCAGTAATAATCATATTTTACCCAGTAGAGTGGTCCATGCAGTGGAGAAGCCATATAAATGTGTGAACTGTGGAAAGAGCTTTAGACGGACTAATAATTTAACTACCGATAAAATGATCCATTCAGGAGAAAAGCCCCATATGTGCGTAGACTGTGGAAAAAGCTTCAGTATGAAGAGTTGCTTAATTCCTCATAAAAGTATCCATGCGGGAAAGAAACACTATCAATGCATAGAATGTGGGAAGAACTTCAGGACAAGCAGTGATCTCAATTCCCATATAAGGGTTCACACAGGAGAGAAACCCTATCAATGCATAGAATGTGGGAAGACGTTCAGGACAAGTGGTGATCTCTGTTCCCATAAAAGGGTTCACACAGGAGAGAAACCCTATCAATGCATGGAATGTGGGAAAAACTTCAGCACAAGCAGTAACCTTACTTCCCATAAAAGAATCCACACAGGAAAGAAATCCTATCAATGCATCGAATGTGGGAAGAACTTCAGGAGGAGCGGTGATCTTAATTCCCATATAAGGGTTCACACAGGAGAGAAACCCTATCAATGCATAGAATGTGGGAAGACGTTCAGGATAAGCGGTGATCTCAATTCCCATAAAAGGGTTCACACAGGAGAGAAGCCCTATCAATGCATGGAATGTGGGAAGACGTTCAGGACAAGACGTGATTGTACTTCCCATAAAAGGGTTCACACGGGAGAGAAGCCCTATCAATGCATGGAATGTGGGAAGAGCTTCAGCACAAGAAGTTATCGTAATTGCCACAAAAGGGTCCACACAGGAGAGAGACCCTATCAATGCATAGAATGTGGGAAGAACTTCAGCACAAGCAGGTATCTCAGTTTCCATAAAAAGTTTCACACAGGAGAGAAACCTTATCAATGCACAGAATGTGGGAAGAACTTCAGCACAAGCAGGTATCTCAGTGTCCATAAAAGAGTTCACACAGGGGAGAAACCCTACCAATGCATAGAATGTGGGAAGAACTTCAGCACAACCAGTAGCCTTAGTTCCCATAAAAGGATTCACACGGGAGAGAAACCATTTCAGTGTGTTCAGTGTGGGAAGACTTTTACTCATAACAGTTCCCTTACTTATCACAAGAGAATCCACACAGGAGAGACCCCCCTATAAATGCATGGAATGTGGAAATAATTTTCATAATAAAAGTTCAATTAATTTTCATAAAAAGATCCATACGGGAGGGAAACCCTATCAATGCATGGAGAAGAAAGAAGAATTTCAGGAAAAGTAGTCTCCTTACTTGCCGTAAAAGGGTTCACACAGAAAAGCAACTAGAGGTAATTCTTGAATTACAACCATAATGGAGTCGGCCCATCACAGTCATAAAGTGAATTGGTCATGTATCAACCTGATTTTACAACTTTTTGCAGTGGGCATTTAGTGAATCACTGAAGTCCTTAATACAGGGGTGTCCAAACTTGGGAACTTTAAGACTTGTGGACTTCAACTCCCAGAATTCCCCAGCCAGCCATGCTGGCTGGGGAATTCTGGGAGTTGAAGTCCACAAGTCTTAAAGTTCTCAAGTTTGGACACCCCTGCCTTAATAGAATCTGTGCTTAAGCAAATGCCAGTTTTTCAGTGAACAAATAGCTCATTGGGTACAGTTTTGGCATCTCAGGTTTTTAGCAGGTGACAATGAGACAGTGCAAATGGTTACAAATGCAAGCTTGTTACCCAAAGTGTAGTCATGTGACCTTGGGGGGGGGGTCCCTAAAAATTGGGATTTCAAATCCAAGTCATATGTCCCCACCAGGTAGACCCACTGGAACTGTGAACTTCCTATCTAGAAATATTCTCTACGTGAAAAAGGAATTTTGCAAAACAGACTACTTCTCATAACAGGAACCACAGAGTGGGAAAAATATAAATGCATGATGTGTGGAAGGAACTTCAGGTGGAGCAAGCAACTTAGTCCCCCCAAACAGCCTATTGGTTAAGGGCACCAGGTTAGAAAGGTGATTGTATTTCTAGTTCTCCTAAGCCAGCTGAGTGATCTTGGGCCATTCACCCTCAGCCCAAATCACCTCACAGGCTCTTGTGGGAAAATAAGAAGAGGGAGAAGTATTAGGTGCGAATAACGCCTTCCGCTATCTAAAAATAATGAAGTTGAGATACACATAAATAACTAAATAAAAATAAATAAAGGGAAGTCAGCCTTTTGGGATTGAAGTGTCCTTAATTCCTGTGTAAAAGAATCCACAGTGATATGAAACCATTAAAGGTATCAATCAGACAACAAAGAAAGGAGCCCCCCGTGGATTGGCAGTCAGAGAAAGAACCTTAAAAAGGATCTGCCCTACTTGATCAAGCAATGAAAATTGGAAGTTTCTACCTTCAGACTTGCAAAATTATGTTAATAAAGCCTTGCAATAAAGTAGAATTATCTGTACTAGTCTTGTTTTTTGTCTTGTCTGTTGAACAGGATTGTGATGATCAAGATTCCTGCATTTAAAATTAAAGAAAATAAATGAATTGTAATAGCATGTTACTTGCCCCTATCTTAGGGCAGGCATGACAGCAAATCAGAAAGGGTGCAATAGGATTGCTAAATATACCCGTACTTCTTTCTAAATATACTTGGTGAGCAACAACATTGTAGCAACTTCTGCTTTTATCTATTTTCATGCAAACAGCTGTATTTCCTGCCTGTGTAACTAAGTGCAGATAATCCTCAAGTTATGAATGTAATGGAGCCTGCCAATAACATTTGTAACCTGAGGATGAGTTAATTGGATCATGTTAAGTGAACGTGATCCCCCTCCTTTACTCAATGCATCTGCTAATCGAATGTTCAGGTCATTAAGTGCATATGAGGTATGTCACTGAGTGTTGTGGTCAGCCACTGGCCTGCGGAGCTGGCAGCAGAATTGGACAGTGGGGAGGAACATGGGCCAGTCCTGGAGTCTGGGGAAGGCTTGGATGAGGGCGTTGCATTGGAGGCAGAGAGGGGGGTCAGGGCCATCTGGGACATGTGCTGCCTCTGGAGCCTCCAGAGACGGACATCAGCGAGGCAGAGGAACAGGAGGAGCCAGTTCCCAGTGCGCACATGTGCAGAGCTGCCAGAAGGCAAGGACAAAAGGGATGACTCGGGAGTAAGGCTTGGAGATGAGTGACCCTTCCCATAAGACATAAAGAAGGAGCAAAGGCATGTGAGCCTTTGCAGGAAGCAACTTTATTTGTCCTGGTCGGTTTAAATTCTGAAGCTCCGTTTTGACTCTGTTCTATGTGGCCTTGCCAAGCTAATTGCCAGTTAGGTCTTTGGCAGTGTCTCAAGGGAGATAAAGACGGGGATGCTTATCAGCCTTATCCTGAAGGGTTGTGGCAGGCTTCTAGCGGACTCTTTACAAACTATTTGTGACTCATGGGCTGTGCATGAACATAATTCACAGCCTTTGAAATAAAGAGGGTTTTTGGAGCTAAGCATGTGCTTTTTACTGTCTCAGGAAGCCTAGGTCAGAACACAGTGGGGAAGACCTTGCAGGACCGAGTGCTTCCAACCACCCAAGGCCTCTCCTGACCCACTGAGATATCTCATGCTTCCCTTCCCTCATCCTGCCCCACCGGGTCTCCACAGGCACTGGGAGACTTTTTGAAGATCTGGATCAGAGGTGGGTTGCAGACGGTACGTCCACCGGCCCGCCCGAGCTCCTTACCTGTCCTTTAAAGTCTTAGGCACTTCCGCGCACAGCACATACTGTGCCTGCATGATGCTCTGCTGAGCAGCTGGAGCATCGCTGGACAGTACGATGCATGCGTGCGCTGCATGCGTTCACGTGGACACCGCTGGGCTGTTCCAACCATATTGGTTGGAACGGGATCCGGAACCCACCACTGATCTGGATGATCAAGTAAGCTGTCTCCTCTCCAGCCTCTGCCACGGTTTCTTTGTCTACGAGATCGCTCATTTGAAGCCTTCTATCCCTTTGAAAAGCTTGCACAGCAGTCTTGGTGAGTCAGTCAGGATCAGCAGGGCACACTCATTCTACCCAGCCTCTGCTCTCACCACACTGTTTTCAGAGTACCAGGAGCAGGCAAAGAAATCACACTGCCATGCAAAACCCCACAGCAGAGAGGCTGGAGAGGAAACGGCTTTCTTGAGGAGAGAGGAATGGTCAGCCTGTTCCCGAACTCTGGATCTTTGAAAGGTAACTGAGCCTTTGGTGTGGGGAGGAGCCAGTGGGCTATTATAGCAGGGCCAGAGCCTGTTAGATCCCTGTGGGTGGTGGAAATAGGCAGGAGGAAAGTTGCAGTGTCTCTTCAGTCAGTCATAAAAGTGAACAACTGCCGTAGTGCTGCAACATGCATAAATTCAGGACTGTCATAAGTACTTTTGGAAGGATGTCGTAGGTTTGAACTGTAGCTAAGTGAACTGTTGCAATTTACAACCTCAATGTACGACCACAATTGAGTCCAAAATTTCTATTACTAAGTAAGACAAGTGAGTTTTGCCCTACTTCACCACTTTTCTTGCCACAGTTGTTAAGCGCCTCACTGCAGTTGTTAAGTTAGTAGCATAATTGTTAAGTGAATCTGGCTTCCCCATTGACTTTGTCAGAAGGTTGCAAATAATGATTACATGATCCTGGGACTCTGCAACCATCTTCTATACGAGTCAGTTGTCAAACATCCAAATTTTGATGGGTAAAAATATTCGGCAAATTGCACAGACGAGGGCTAGGCGATAACCAGCTTTCATTCCGTTCATCTAGCTCTAACTTGGCTACTATTCTTCTTGGCCTATTTTGCATTGAAATCGCCCATAATATACAAAATCTGTTTTTTTTTATATCTGCTTGAGAGTACATTGAAGCTTATTGGGAAAAAAAGTTCAATTTCATCATCATTTTGAGTCTACAGTTGGAGTGTAGATTTGTCATAAGATGGTGTTGAATGTCTTGCTGAGAATTTGGATTGAGATTACGTGATTGCTGTATGCTCTGATTCTCAACACATTTAGCCACTTGTTTGCTTATGCAGAAAGCAACTCTTTTTTGCCTGGTGATATCATTTTCAGAAAAATAAACCATAAATGTGTCTGATCTTTATTGGGATACTGCCTCTCCAGTGTAACTCATTGATGCCAAGGATGTCTATGTTGACTCTAAATCATTTCCCTTTTTACAATTTCAAGTTTTCCCAAGCTCCGCGAATGGGAAAAACGTCATGAAACATCACACACGACGCAGCGAGTTTGACACCCACTAGCCAAACCCAAATCCTGCAGCGGTTCTTCGTGTTTTAGTCTCCAGGCCTTTGATCATCTTAGTTGCTCTTCTCTGAACTTTTTCCAAGGTTCCACATCTTAGGGCACTCAGATGCCACCAAAGGATTTCCAGGGTCTGAGAGGAAGTGCGACCCTCATAAATGTCTTTCCAGGAGACAGCCTTGTCAGGACCCTGGAGGTTGCCAGGGGTTTTACACTTTTCTCTTGGCTTTTGGCCTCAAGCCCACATGCATTTGTGTGTGTGAGATGAACCCAATGAAATGTTTAAGAGACCACATAAAAGGACAAATATTTGTGCCGACCAAGGACTCCCAAGTCTCCTCTCCGACGGGACACGAATAAAGGCCGCCAGGAGATTCCCTCAGAGGCAGGAGGAAGATTCGAGAACCAACGATTCCTTTTCCCGCCCAAACCTGACAGGGGCTTCTCTCCCGCCATTGGGTCGCCAAGCCCACGTGAACCGAACGCTCTCCCCCCCCCCACACACACTTATCTTCCCTCCCCCGCTGGTTTACAACGGGAGGAGGCGAACCGCTCGCACGGAGGGCAGACTGAGCATGCGCGCCTCACAACGGACCTCGCCGAACGCCTGGCCTCTCTAGGACTCTGCGCTCGCTCGCTGTAACCCTTTCGTTTTCGCACGGGAAGTCGGGCACTTAGGGAGCCGCTACCAGACACGTGCAGAGCCACCTCGTGGGAACGGAGGCAAAGAGAGGGATGGAGGACGTGAAATCCGCGTCAATTCTTCCCACTTCTGGGAGGCGGGGGAGACTCCGGATTCCTTTCGCATGCAGCGGGGAACGAAGATCCCAAACTTTTGCAAACTCAAGCAGGAGCATGAAACGGCGTGCAGAAATTGGGGTGCCTCACTTGTGCTCCCAAATGAGGAGGGAAGGAGCTTAATCTCCTTGCAAAAAGGATGGAGACTTTTCTACAGCTGAAAAAGAGGCAAGAAGTGGCAGAGGACACCCTGGAATTGGTGGGGAGTAAACAAACAAACAAACAAAAAATACCAGGATGTCAACCAGTCAAACCAGAGAATGAAGAAGAAACTCCTTAATCTTCTCCATAACGCTCTTCTCCATTTATGTTTTATGATGAATGCCGTTTTACAATGGCTGTCAAAATCATCCCTCACTATTGTATGTACATTGAGAGCTTATTCACCGAAGACAAATTCCTTGTGCGTCTAATCACACTTCGCCATTAAAGAATTGATTTCTGTTCTATATTCTATATTCTACTCTGCTCATTCTATATGCTGAAATCCTGAAAGAGGAAAAGAAAGAGCTGGGAAGATGCTGAGACTGAAAGCAGCTTTGTATATAAACCTTGCGCAAGAATCTGAATGCGGAGAATTGGGGGAAAGTTGCAATTCTTTAATCAAAGTTGCTTTCTTTAATGAATCAAATTTAGAGGGGGGTGGAAGGGAACCAACAGAGCCCTTAAGACAGCTCCAAGCGCAGCTTCTTCCAGCACAGAAATAAACCAGTATTGCAAAATAATAATAATAAGACAACCAAACTGTGGTTTCAGGATGAATATCTCCACTTCTTTTTTAATCTTTACACTCAGTTTGGATCAAGTTTAATGAAGATTTGCCAGCATGCGTTTATCAATTTTCTCTTTCGATCCAAAGGTGCTTTTTTTTCCCAAGAGGCAACTGGATTTTCTGGTTGTTTTCTTTGAAGAAGTTTCCCTTCTCATCCCAGAAGCTTCTTCCACTCTGACTGGATGGTGGGGAAGATCAGAGCAGAAGAAGCTTCTCGGGTGAGAAGTGAAATGTCTTCAAAGAAATAAACCAGAAAGTCCAGTTGCCCCTTGGGGAAAAAAGCACTTTTCGGACAACCGTGAACCTGGATGACGGAGATTCTCCATAGACATTTTCCTCTTTTGACTTATCCCAAATTAAAATCTGGTGGCCACATCTGGATGAACATTCGAAGGGAACATCTGGGGATGTACATGGCAGGAGCCCCGGGTTCAGTTCCTGGATATTTATCAAATTTATATTTTGTCGAATGCTACTCTAAGTGGCTTTACAGACATAGAACCAAATGCAGAAGAAAACATTGCCACAATATATAAAAAAATCTTATTTGAATAGAATAGAATTAATAGAATAGAATATAATAACGTTATTGTTACTTTGAATATACACTAATTGGCATACATTAAAAACGAAATTTCGTTGCAAACAGCTCTTAAAAGAGTCACCACTTCCAATTTTACACTACATAAACATGACTAAATAAATAAATACGAAATTATGTGTATATATATATATATATATATATATATATATATATATATATACCCACATATAATATGACACAGAGAAACAACACAGACTAGTTCGGATGTATACATGAGAACAGGAGGTAGAAGGGATTCACCAAGACGTGAAGAGCCAACGGAAGTTTGTCCCAGGGGTGCAACCGGTGGGCTCCCAAAATGACATTAAACTGACATCGTGCCCGAAATGGAGGCCGGTCTGGATGGCCTCTAAGGTTCCCCGCTGCGATCGCGCCAAGAGATGTGCCGTTGTCCTTAGGACCCACCAGGGGGCGCTCGCTCGCCGTCGAGCGCCACTGCGCATACTCCGCCCCGAGTCCAGCTGGAGGGCTTGGACCGGCTGTGAGTTGCGCCCTGGGAATCGAGATGGGGAGGGGGAGGTTGGCAGGAGGGGATCCCGCGACACAGAACCTCCCCCCGGGGGGGGAGGGGAGAGGAGGGCAACTCCCGCTTCCAGCCCTAGGCAGAACCTCCCCGGCCAGTCCTTGCAAGGAAAGGGGGAAGGTCCGGGTCTCCCCCCCCCTCCAAACACTCCGGTAGCAAGAGGGAAAGACCTGGGGTCCCCCAAAATGAATTGCCGAACTCCAAATCCCGGAGGCTGGGAAGGAGGGGGAGACACCCACCCCCAATCCCGCTCTTGGCTGTGCATGCTTTGGGGGGGGGGGTGGAAGAGGAAGATAAACCGGTTGCTCCCTGCCTTTGTTCCCATGGGGAGGATCACCTCGTGGTGCTTCCCCCCCTTCCCTAGCTATTAAGAATTGAGAAAGCGGATGTCCCAAGGGTGCTAGAGTCAACTGGACATTCTTGTTTTTTTCTTTGAAGACGTTTCGCTTCTCATCCAAGATGCTACTTCAGTTCTGACTGGATGGTGGAGAGCTGAAGAAGCGTCTTGGATGAGAAGCGAAACGTCTTCAAAGAAAACACAGCCCAGTTGCCTCTTGGGGGGTGGGGGGGAAGCACCTTTGGGACAACCATGACCTGGATGGCTGAGAATCTCCGTAGACTCGCAGGAAGAGGGTGAGGAAGGCGAGTGGCTCGAAGAGGGTGAGGAAGGCGAGTGGCTCGAAGAGGGTGAGGAAGGCGAGTGGCTCGAAGAGGGTGAGGAAGGCGAGTGGCTCGTTCGCTTTTCAAACTTGAAGTGGAAAAGAGAAAAGAGTTGGGAGAAAGGACTTTGCCGGGAAGCCGAAAGAAGCATGTTCACATTTTGCATAAACCAGGATCGCTTCCCAGCATTTCTACCCAAAAAACTGGGAAAGGGACCTTCTGCCCTCTGCTAATGGTGTCATTTTAAGCTTCTGGGAAGGGTGGGTCCAATACTGAGCCTCCAATGTTGGCAATGTTGGCAAGAACCCCCTCCCCTGAGAATTATTCTCCTGCCCTTGGAACTGAGCTGCACCTCTGTAGAAGACCCTTCCCTCCCCCCAAATGAGGGAGGGCAAGAGATGATGGGAGGGAGGGAAAGGGGGTACTGAAACCACACTTGTTACTTTGCACTGATGTGTGTGCTGCCCAAATGGGCGTGACAACACAGGGTGCGACTTGTGATTTGGTTCCTGTGGGACCGGTATGTTGGCTTGTAGGTGGTTTGGAGATTTAGAGGACAAGTGGGATCCATAAAGGAGAACATCTGTGGGTGAAAGGTCCTTGGTGCTCTCCGAGCTTCTTTTCTGGCAGATGTTTCATTACTCAAACTAAGTAACATCATCAGTACTAGTCCTAGCATTTATGACCCTCATAAATGGGATCCGCGTTAGGTATAGCAAAGACTAAAATAAAAGCAGAAAAAAGAACCAGGAACACCCAGGAGAAAAAAAAAAAAAAGTTACAGCTTGCTATAGCGATCAGAATCCAAGGGAAAAAAAGAAAGAGAAAAAGAAGAGAAAGGCAGAGATGGTGGGAGGCAAGGATGAAATTCAGCAGATTCCGACCGGTAGAGGAAATTTTGAGTAGTTCGGAGAACCGGCAAATACCACCTCTGGCTGGCCCCTGAGTAGGGTGGGAGTGGAGAGCTTACAATATCCTTCCCCCAGGAGTGGGGAGGGAATGGAGATTTTGCAGTATCCTTCTCCTGCCACGCCCGCCAGGCCACGCCCACAGAACTGGTAGTAAAAAAAAAAATGAATTTCACCACTGGGCAGAGGGTGTTATTGGAGAAATGTGAAAATATGTGTCCCAAAGGTGCTTTTTCTGGAAGCAACTGGACTTTCTTGTTTTTTTCTTTTGAAGACATTTTGCTTCTCAGCCAAGAAGCTTCTTCAGCTCTGATAAATAGATGAATAAATCCTTCTATTCCCCACTGTCCTGTCAGAGTTGAAGAAGCTTCTTGGATGAGAAGCGAAAGGTCTTCAAAAGAAGAAACAAGAAGCTCTAGTTGCCTCCAGAAAAAAAAAAAAAACCTTTGGGACAACCATGACCTGGATGACTGAGAATCTCTACAGACTTTTATACAATGCAATACAATACAATAGTAGAGTTAGAAGGGACCTTGGAGGTCTTCTAGTCCAACCCCCTGCCTAGGCAGGAAACCCTATACCACATCAGACAGATGGCTATCCAACATCTTCTTAAAGACTTCCAGTGTTGGGGCATTCACAACCTCTGGAGGCAACTTCTGTTCCACTGATTAATTGTTCTAACTGTCAGGAAATTTCTCCTCAGTTCTAAGTTGCTTCTCTCCTTGATTAGTTTCCACCCATTGCTTCTTGTTCTGCCCTCAGGTGCCTTGGAGAATAGATTGACTCCCTCTTCTTTGTGGCAACCCCTGAGATATTGGAACAATGCTATCATGTCTCCCCTAGTCCTTCTTTCTCTTAAGCTAGACATACCCAGTTCCTGCAACCGTTCTTCATATGTTTTAGTCTCCAGTCCCCTAATCATCTTTGTTGCTCTTCTCTGCACTCTTTCTAGAGTCTCCACATCTTTTCTACATCGTGGCGACCAGAACTGAATGCAGTAGAATTTTTTTAGAATAGAATTCTTTATTGGCCAAGTGTGATTGGACACACAAGGAATTTGTCTTCGGTGCATAAGCTCTCAGTGTACATAAAAGATATAAGTGATAAATCATGACCATAGTCATCATAAATACATCCATCATGAATCATAAGATACAACACTTAGAGATAGTCAATAAGCAAAATCATACTAGGAAACGAAAACAATCTAAATCGTAAAGATACAAGCAACAAGGTTATAGCCATTAAATAGAAAGGACATAGGTAATAGGAAGAATGAGAAGAATAATAGTAATACAGTCTTCGTAAATAGTTTGACAGTGTTGTGGGAATTAGTTGTTTAGCAGAGTGATGGCACGAGGGGGGGGAAACTGATCTTGTGTCAAATTGTCTAGTTGTTCTGATGTGCAATTCTCTATATAACTTGTTTTGAGGGTGAAGTTGAAGCAATGTATTTTATGTGAAAGCGTAATGCAATTTAATTTAATTTGTGCCCAAGGTGGCCTCTTCGTGTGATACCCGGATCGATCTGCTCAGCGGTGGGTTTCACATTTTTTTATCCCCAGTTTGCTGCACACACGCTTTCTCGTTTCGTGGGAACACGCACCCGTTCCGTGCATCCGGCCGGCCTTCCGTGCGTGCGCTTTGCTCACACGCGCATCTTCCACGCAAGTGCCTGGCCTCAAAATGCTTAAATCGGACGGCATAGAACTGGGTTGGGGGGAATGCGTGCCCTCCTGTGATTTCCCCTACCGGTTCGGGCAAACTAGTCCAAACCGGCTAAATACCACCTCTGTATCTGCCGCTATTCCTCTCTACAAAGGGAAAGTTAGCAGGTGTGAGAGCAAAATCTGCGGGTTAGTTAAGTGTGCCTGGGGAGGAGTTTAGAATTATTCAGCTTGAAAGGATACAAGGGGTGAGACAATAAGATAACAATCTGCCAAGGACAAAGCAGTGTGATAAGGAGGACTGTATAATATTTTCTCAGCGATCAAAGGAACATAAATATTTTGGCCTGTTTTTTTTTCTCTTCCTCCTTGGATATCTAAGCTGGAGTCCTCTCGCCCGACGATCAAAAGGACTCTTAAGAAACAGAGAGGGCTCAAAAGTTTGGTGAGACTTATCCTCATGAATCCTCCTTTATGATTGAAAAGAATTATATGGATCCACGAGATCTCTTGGCCCCCACTTGGACTTGCGTTGAAGAACAAAAAAGAAATGGAGTCAAAACACCGAGCAGCTGAGAAAGCTGGAAAAAGGAGCCGTCGGAGAACCTGGGCACGAACAGGGCAAAAGATCCTGAAGGAGGAAGCCATCACCTCAGAGATCCAGCGCTGGAGCTTCAGGAATGTCCACTACCAGGAAGCCAAAGGACCACGAGAACTTTGCAGCCGTCTCCATCGTCTTTGTCGTCGGTGGCTGCAGCCAGAAAGACGCACCAAGGCCCAGATGCTGGATCTGGTACTTCTGGAGCAGTTCCTGGCTATCCTGCCTTCAGAGTTGGAGAGCTGGGTGCGGGAGTGTGGGGCAGAGACTAGCTCCCAGGCGGTCGCCCTGGCCGAAGGATTCCTCCTGAGCCAGGCGGAGGAGCAGAAGGAGCAAGGAGAACTGCAGGTGAGAGAATCTTATTCTAAGACTTCTGAAGGGATATTAGGAAAGATAAACAATGTTTGAATTCTTAAATGTTTAACAACGATAGTTTCTTGGGCTTAAAGGTTGGAAGGTTGTGGGCAGAGAGGGAAATGTTCTTTCTTTGTGTGTTGTTCCCTTCATTCCTCCCCATTTTTCTGCCGGGAGTTAACAGATCCTGGAGATGATCACAGAACATCCCATGAGCAGGAAAGACGCGTCCAATCCCATTCAGGAGCTGCTTCCCACGGCCACCTCCCAGAAAGATGAAAATTGGGATACCTCTCGAGGTAAGGGAGGGTGTCGGGGTCCAAGTAATACACCCATAGCAAACAGAACTCTGAGGCAGTTAGATTCCTCAAAGAATAGTTTTATTGGATATATCATATTGGGACAGTCTGGTGAAAACCAATTCTGGATGTTCCCGCAGCTTTCACCTAATTAAACGTATGTTTTTTTCCCCTTTCCCAAACAATCAATCACACGGTCCAATCAAGGTGCCACCCAATTGCCTAGTAACTTCACTCGTCCCCTCTCCGGCCACCTGTGGGAATGTCCTTGGTTCCCAGGAGAAAGTATTTTGTTTTGGCTACAAAACCCCAGCTGTTTCTGTTCTCTGCTCCGTATACCTCAGTGCCAGTGTGGGAACACTGAAGCTTCAAAATGGCTTCGGTCAGGCCAGCTTCACAGTTGACAGGAGAGATTCCCTTCCAAGCCACCTAAAGTTTCCCAGGGAGTCTCTAGTTCTCCCTTCTTTGGTGGGTCCTCTTGGGTCGGTATCTCCCCACATTTTACTAGTTTTGCTTCCGCCATTTTTGTCTCCCTCGTAGGGAACAGAATGATGTCGCTGGTCTTTGCAGGGGCATCTCCTTTTTCTGCTGGCGCTGAGAGAGCAGCTGGATCACCAGCTCAGGTAGCAGCTTAATTCTTATGGCTCCGACCAAGAACACATTCCCCAGGAAACCAGGGAGAAGCTGAAAGTGGATTGTGTTTTGTGCGCCTGTTGACGGCAGCCAGAGAGATCATGAGGGTGTTGTGTTGACCTTGGGGACTGGTGGCATAGCGCTGATACGTCAGACAGGAAGGACCTCCCCGCCCCCTGCCTGCAAACACCAGGAAGGACAGGAACCAGTGACGGGTGGAGTGTCCAGAACCCATCTGTCAGTGGATCTAGAAGAAAACGGAGGTTACTTTCATCATATGGTCCTGAAATTCCCGCGGGAAACAATCAAGTTGATAATAAGTCTGCGGTTCGTTATCCTTCCAAAAATGTTGCCTTGTTTAATTCATTTCAAAGGTCCATTTTTTCAGGGTTTGTGAACAAACAGACCTTTTTCTGTTAATTGGGAGTATAGGTTTCCTGTTTCAGGGTCTCGTGTCCTTCGAGGAGGTGGCTGTGGATTTCTCTGAGGAGGAATGGGCTCATCTGGATCCTCAGCAAAAGGCTCTTCATGGAGAAGTCATGCTGGAAAACTCCAGGAATGTGGCCTCGCTGGGTAAGAGCCCTTCTTCACTATGTGTCAGGGTTCCAAGTAATTATACCCATGGCAAACAGAACTCTGAGGCAGGTAGATTCCTTAAAGAACAGTTTTATTGGCACGGACTGATCAAAACCGACTCTAAAAGTTCCTGCGGTTTTTACCTAATTAAAAGTTTCAGCCCTTCCCCAAATAATCAATCACCTGGTCCAAGAAATCTAATTAGATTAGAAATCTAATTAAAATCAAGATGTCATCCAGTTGCTTGGTAATTTCACTCCTCCTTTCTTCAGCCACCTGTGGGAATGTCCTTGGTTCCCAGGAGAAAGTATTTTGTTTTGGCTATGAAACCCCAGCTATCTCTATTCCCCCCCTTCCTATCCCTCAGCTCCATCGTGGCAACACTGAACCCCCAAAGATGGCCTCAGTCAGGCCAACTTCAGAGTTGATGCTATGAATTTTAGGGCTTGGATGATACAAACAGAAAGCAGGAGCCCAAATTATGGTTAGTCTCCCATCTATATAAGGAGAAGGAAGAATGAAAAGTTTCACATGCTGTCTATTTTGTTTCAAAATACAAACCTCTAAAGTGTTTTATTCTGTACATTCTCAACAAAGATGATTAGGGGGACTGGAGACTAAAACAGATGAAGAACGGTTGCAGGAACTGGGTATGTCTAGCTTAAGAGAAAGAAGGACTAGGGGAGACATGATAGCATTGTTCCAATATCTCAGAGGTTGCCACAAAGAAGAGGGAGTCAAGCTATTCTCCAAAGCACCTGAGGGTAGAACAAGAAGCAATGGGTGGAAACTAATCAAGGAGAGAAGCAACTTAGAACTGAGGAGAAACTTCATGACAGTTAGAACAATTAATTATTGGAACAGCTTGCCTCCAGAAGTTGTGAATGCCCCAACACTGGAAGTCTTTAAGAAGATGTTGGATAGCTATTTGTCTGAAACGGTATAGGGTTTCCTGCCTAGGCAGGGGGTTGGACTAGAAGACCTATTGTATTGTATTGTATTACATATCTCATTTTCCTAATTTTCCTTCTAAATTTGCTCTTCATAAATTGTAAGTGTATTAAAAACTCTAGCCTTTTAAACATCTGTTGAAGAGAATTAAGAGAAGGAATGGGTCTAAGGTGGTACAGGAAGTTTTCTCTGGTCTGGGATACCCATTACAGAACAGAGATTAGAGATTGGAATAGAAAATGCAAGCATACCTCAGAGATATTGGCTGGTTCAGTTCCAACTACCACAATAAGGCAAGTATCACAATTAAACGAGTGACGGGAATTTGTTTTTGTTTCCCAGTGCTCACAAAAGTTACGCTTTTACGTCATGTACACTACAGGTAGCCCTCAATTTATGGTGACAATTGGGAATGGAACTTCTGTTGCTTAAGTTAAATGAATTGTGCTTGAATTTATTACCTTCTTTGCTGTGGTCGTTAAACAAATCACTTGTGGACGTTAGGTGAATCTGGCTTCCCTCGTTGACTGCTTTTCGGAAGCTCCTGGGAAGTTCATATATGGCCGTGATGGCGAACCTATGGCACGCGTGCCACAGGCGGCACGCGGAGCCATTTCTGAGGGCACGCGAGGCATTGCCCTGTCAGCTCCAGTGCGCATGCGCCCGCTGGCCAGCTGATTTTCGATAGTTTTTTTTTTAATCTCCGGAGGATTCCCTGAAGCCTCCAAAGGGCGAAAAACAGCCCAATGCAAAGAGAGCTGCCGGAAGACAAGCGGCAAGGAAAGAGGCTTCTTTCACTCCTGCTGGCTGCTCTGTTTCCCCCTCCCCCCTGCTACTAAAAAGGATCCTGCCCGATCACTTGAATCCACAGGGAGAGAGCTGCCAGCACGAGTGAAAGAAGCCTCTTTTCTTGCCGCTTGTCTTTCCCCCGTGCTGCCTGCTGTGTTCCCCCCTCCCCCGCTACTAAAAAGGATCCTGCCCGATCGCTTGAATCCACAGGGAGAGCTGCCAGCACGAGTGAAAGAAGCCTCTTTTCTTGCCGCTTGTCTTTCCCCCGTGCTGCCTGCTGTGTTCCCCCCTCCCCCCTGCTACTAAAAAGGATCCTGCCCGATCGCTTGAATCCACAGGGAGAGCTGCCAGCACGAGTGAAAGAAGCCTCTTTTCTTGCCGCTTGTCTTTCCCCCGTGCTGCCTGCTGTGTTCCCCCTCCCCCCTGCTACTAAAAAGGATCCTGCCCGATCGCTTGAATCCACAGGGAGAGAGCTGCCAGCACGAGTGAAAGAAGCCTCTTTTCTTGCCGCTTGTCTTCCCCCCCCCCCCCCCCGTGCTGCCTGCTGTGTTCCCCCCTCCCCCCTGCTACTAAAAAGGATCCTGCCCGATCGCTGAGAGAGCTGCCAGCACGGGGAAAGACAAGCGGCAAGGAAAAAGGCTTCTTTCCCCCGTGCTGCCTGCTGTGTTCCCCCCTCCCCCCTGCTACTAAAAAGGATCCTGCCGATCGCTGAGAGAGCTGCCAGCACGGGGGAGACAAGCGGCAAGGAAAAAGGCTTCTTTCCCCCGTGCTGCCTGCTGTGTTCCCCCCTCCCCCCTGCTAGTAAGGAAAGAAGAAAAGAGGCTTCTTTCATTCAACGTGGCTGCTGTTGCCCTTTTCTCCATTTCAGTGCTAGGGCATCGAGGTTGCCCCACCCACCATCGCCCAGGTCCTCGCTTCTCCCAAACATTTCTTTGCCTACCTGATTTCCAGCTCCATCGCGTTTCTTGCCATCGTGTGCAGAGAAACAAAGTTTGTGGGACTAAAAAAAACTTCAGTCAATTACAACTTGGGGAGGGGGAAGAGATCTCGCAAAGTTGGAATTGATTGATTGAAAGGAGTTTTTTTTAGTCCCACAAACTTTGTTTTCCTGTCCAAAACGGCAAGAAACACGATGGAAAAATGCTACGGAGGGGAAATTAAATAGGCAAAGAAATGCTTGGGAGAAGCGAGGACCTGGGCGATGGGGGGTGGGGCAGGCTCCATGGAGTGGTGCTGAAATGGAGAAAAGGGCAACAGAGGAGCCACCTTGAGGGGGAAAAAGCTGCTTTTCCTTATTTCCTTGCTACTTGTCTTTCCCTCATGCAGATTGGTCTCTTCCTCATTTCCCTTTGGATTGCAGGGACCAGGCAGGATCCTCTGTGCTAGCACGGGGGAGGGGGGGGGGGGGGAGCAGAGCAGCCACCTTGAGGGGAAAAAGCTGCTTTTTCTTCTTTTCTTGCTGCTTTTCTTTTCCCTGTGCCAGCAGCTCCCTTCCTCATTTGTCTATTGACTGTAGTGCCCAGGATCCTCTTTAATAGAAGGGGAGAATTTAACAACTGGACTCACACCTGCCATTGTAAAAAGGGCCCAATCTTTACACAGGAGAATGATAAGGGAAGGTTTTTTTGACACAGGAGCACACTTGAGCATCCCCCCACCCCCACCCCAATCTCTGCCCGTTAGTGGCAGAGCAACTTCTCCCCTCACTGGGTGTTAGCCAAGGGGAACAGCCAGAGCAGGGAGTGGCGAGGAAGCCTTGCGCAAAAATGCACGGTCCACACAGGTGAGCGGGGACATTACATTATGTGGGTCGGCACTCGAGTTCGTGTGATAGTGCGCACGTATGTGCTTTTGGCACCCGAGGCGAAAAAGGTTCGCCATCACTGATATATGGCAATCACGTAACCGTGGGATGCTGTAACCATTGTAAACATATGGCGATTGCCGATCGCCTTGACTGTAATAAGGTGACTGCAGGGATGTTGTGATGATTGTAAGTGCAAGGGCCAGTCATGAGTCACTTTTTTTCAGCACCGTTGTAACTTAGAATTGCTGTTAAATGAATGGTCGTAAGTTGAGGACTACCCAGTGGCGTAGCGTGGGGGGTGCAGGGGGGGCCAGCCGCACCGGGCGCAACATCGGGGGGGGCGCTCGCACTCGCAGCTCTCTGCTGTTGACTTGCATGTATTTCAAGGCTGAATTTGAATTGAATGAAGCCGAGGAACGCTTCCCACGTTTAATACAAAAGAGACGCGAGCAGGTCTTCCCCGGGGTCGAGAGCACGAAAGAGGGCCAAAGTTTTCTTCTGCAGATCTGGGTCTCTTGAAGACTGCTGGGCAGGGCGAGGGACGTTAATAACGTGATGTGTTTAAATTAGAGCAAGTGAAGACCTCGGGCGGCTTTCCTTTTCCTATTTTCCCAGAACCGAGGGAAGAAAATGATTCTGCTTCGGGCCTATAGAGGGCGCTGCGAGCTTTGCTAAGGAGGACGGCTGCTTCAGAGCTCCCTTCATGTCCTGAGTCCAGTGGCGTAGCGTGGGTTGCCACGGGTTAGGGGGCGCAAATTACTTGCCTTGCCCCGGGTGCTGACAACCCACGCTACGCCACTGGGACTACCTGCATTATGTATGCAATATGTCTAAACCAGGGGTGTCCAAACTTGGGAACTTTAAGACTTGTGGACTTCAACTCCCAGAATTCCCCAGCCAGCATGGCTGGCTGGGGAATTCTGGGAGTTGAAGTCCACAAGTCTTAAAGTTCCCAAGTTTGGACACCCCTGGTCTAAACAAACGATGTACAGTACATGCCCTAATTTTCTCCCCCCCATCATTTAATGACCCCGTAATCCCTTGTGGGGTGGAGTCGGGGTAACTGAATGGAGCTGTTTACTGGCCGGATGCCTTTCTTGTTGCCCTTGTGGAGTCTTGCAGAAGATATATTCTCACTGTGCCCAGAGAGAGAAATATCAGCCTCTACCTAGGATTGAACTCACAGCTTCCTGATTGTGAGGCGAGAGCTCCACCGCTAGGCCACCGCACCACTCAGTACGTGCCTTCATTAAAAATATTTTATTGCTAAAAAGGCGAATCTGATGAATAATAAATGAAAAAGTTTGAAATATTGCACGCAGTACCAAAACGTGACACAGGGACACAAAGAGAGCAAGTGCTGATAGAAAAATGACTCGCTCAACACAGGCTTGCGGCAAGCCTCCAATTGGTTAAAAAGACCCACAATATCTGCAAAGTGCAATAAAAGGAAGCATGCCTGTGTCGACTTTTATATGTTCTCCCTTTGCCTTTAAGTTCTGTTCTTTTCTCATCGGCAAATTCTCACTCCTTTATTTCATTGGTACACTTGTTCTTTTTTCCCGAAGGAACTCGGAGGACTTTTCCCCGTACTCCACGGAAACGGACAACCACAGGAGGCAAGCCGTATAAATGCTTGGATTGTGGGAAGATCTTCAGTAAGAGTAGCAATCTCACTTCCCACAAAAGAATCCATACGGGGGAGAAGCCGTATACATGCCTGGACTGCGGGAAGAGCTTCAGTCGGAGCAGTAGCTTCTCGGCGCATAAAAGGATCCACACCGGAGAGAAACCGTATGAGTGCCCGGAGTGCAGCAAGCGATTCAGTGAAAGCAGTCATCTCATCGCACACAAAAGGATCCACACGGGGGAAAAACCTTACGAATGCATAGAATGCGGGAAGAGCTTCAGTCAGAGCAGTAGCTTCGCTGCACACAGGAGGATCCACACGGGGGAGAAACCCTACAAGTGTGTGGAGTGCGGGAAGAGCTTCAATACCAGTACGCACCTGACGTCTCACAAAAGGATCCACACTGGAGAAAAACCATACAAATGCACGGAGTGCGGGAAGAGCTTCAGCGAAAACGGGGCTCTGACGTCGCACAAGAGGATCCACACAGGGGAGAAACCGTACAAATGCACGGAGTGTGGAAAGTGCTTCAGTCAGAGCAGCTCCTTTACGCTTCATAAAAAGAGGCATAAAAGAGAGATGCCGTATATATGCATCAAGTGGTGATAAAAAAAAATTCCAGTCTGCCGTTCCTTTCTTTCCCATAAAAGGGTCTATAAAGGAGAAGAAGTGGCTTGAATGCATGGAGTTTGGAAAACCCATCAGTCAAATCAATCTTTTTACAATACATCTACCAACCTCGCAGATAACCCCAGTAACTTTTTTTCTGGTGGAGACCAATAATTGGGGTGCGGTAAAGCCGAATTACAAAAAAATGGGCGGGATCAACTAAGTTTGACATTCTGTCTAGGGCAGGTGTGTCAAACTCACATCCCGCAGGCTGGATGCGTCATGCAGCGGCCATGCCCACCCCCATTTTAGCAAAGGGGGGGGGGAAGTTGCAATATGTCACATGATGACAATGTTGACACCATCCTCTTCCTGCGTGTCTACAGAGATTCTCAATCATCTAGGTCACGATTGTCTCCAAGGTGCTTTTTCAAGAGGCAACTGGGCTGGGGTTTTTTTTGAAGACGTTTCACTTCTCATCCAAGAAGCTTCTTCAGCTCTGACTGGATGGTGGGGAATGGAAGGATTTATACTCCTTGCAGACAGTTGGTCATTTGCATCCTTTTTAGAGAGTCCTTGAGGCCACCTGGAGGTTTGTCTGTGTCCTCAGGGTCACCTGAGTGGAGCAAGTGGGTGTGGAGCCTTCCTGGAACTGTTGAAAGGACTGTGTTGTAGAATGGAGAGGGATGAAAAATTGACATCATCTATCTCCAGTCTACAACATAGTCCTTTCAACAGTTGCAAGATGGCTCCACACCCATTCCCCCCCCCCCCGCTAAGGGGACCAGAATATTTTTCCTGCTTTCCAAAGAGGGAAGGAGAGGATTCCAGGAGCTGAAAACAAATCTGTCTTAAGATATCTGGGAAAAGTAAAAAATCGAGCAATAAGCATCTAGAAGACCATGAAGTGATTTCTGGCAGAGTTGTTTAAAAAAAACCAACCCAACAACTGTGCAATTAAAGCTGTGCAGGGAGAAACTGCAACTTGGCTGAATTGAAATTGTCCACGCACATCCACAGTTGGATGATATAGAAGATGCTCCTAGTGATTTAAGTGTGTGGAGGAAAAAAAATTAGTAAAAGAAGAAAATACAGGCATGGGAAAAAACAAAACTAACAGCATATCCGAGTGATTAAAAACTATAGATCTTCACATTGGTGCTTTGAAGATTGTAGAACGACGGTAAAAGATTGATCTGTGAGCACTCTGAAAAATGAGGTTATTAGAGGTTTTCTAGACTTGTCAGAAACGAATGTTTCCCTCGTTTTTGGATTGGGTAACTTCTTTAATAGACTGTGGGACTGCTTTAGATGTAATATAACTTGGTTTCTGACAGAGTAGCCAGAGACATTCTGAGTAGTAATTTAATTTAGTGTGGTTGGAATGGCATGACAATTAAGTGGACACGTAATGACTCAAAACTTTTACTCGGAACATGCTCAAATGTTACTCTTCATGGAACTGGAGGAAGGTAATAAATGGGATATTACAATGTGGACCTGGGGTTTTGTTTAATAATTTCAATGTTAATTCAACCAAATATTCAGAGGGATTGTTGATCAATCCCTCTATCAACAGAGGGATAGAATCAAGATCACGTGAAGTGTTAATACCACTTTATAAGGCCTTGGTAAGGCCACACTTGGAATACTGCATCCAGTTTTGGTTGCCACGATGTAGAAAAGATGTGGAGACTCCAGAAAGAGTGCAGAGAAGAGCAAGAAAGAGGATTAGGGGACTGGAGGCTAAAACGTATGAAGAACGGTTGCAGGAACTAGGTATGTCTAGCTTAAGAGAAAGAAGGACTAGGGGAGACATGATAGCAGTGTTCCGATATCTCAGGGGTTGCCACAAAGAAGAGGGAGTCAAGCTATTCTCCAAGGCACCTGAGGACAGAACAAGAAGCAATGGGTGGAAACTAATCAAGGAGAGAAGCAACTTAGAACTGAGGAGAAACTTCCTGACAGTTAGAACAATGAATCAGTGGAACAGAAGTTGCCTCCAGAAGTTGTGAATGCCCCAACACTGGAAGTCTTTAAGAAGATGTTGGATAGCCATTTGTCTGGAACGGTATAGGGTTTCCTGCCTAGGCAAGGGGTTGGACTAGAAGACCTCCAAGGTCCCTTCCAACTCTACTATTGTATATTGTATAAATTTTCAGGTAACACAAAATCGGATGAGGTCGTTTTTATCCTAAAAGTAACCTAAAAGTAAAAAAAAGTAAAGTATGGGATTCCATGAGAGACAAAACAACCCAAAATAGTACACTAAGGCAGCCCTAGGACATTTTCTAAGGTAGAGTAGAAAGGATGGGAAGGCATTAGGGCTTATTTTAAGACACTCTCCTTAGAGCCTGTTTATGATCTGGGGGACTCATCGCTCTGCCTCTTGATTAAGAAATCCTGGAATTAAATAATGAAATGCCAATTGAAAAAGTTTGATAACCTCTAGTATAAATGTCCCAAAGGTGCTTTTTCAAGAGGCAACTGGACTTTCTGATTTTTCTTTGAAGACGTTTCACTTCTCCTCCCAGAAGCTTCTTCTGTTCAGAAATGAAAAAGGCACCTACCTTGAAAAGTTGCCTTTTTTTAAAAAAAAAAAAGCATCTTTGGGACCATCAGAAGCTTCCCCATTATCCATGCCCTCTGTTAGAATTAAGAGATTAGAAGGGACCTTGTAGGTCATCCAGTCCAACCCCCCCCCCCCCAATCCAAGTGTTTCCCACTGTACCACTTCTGACAAATGGCAGTCCAATCTCTTCTTGAAAGCTCCCAGTGATGAAGCTCCCACAACTTCTGACGGCAACTTCTGTTCCATTGGTTGATTGCTTTCACTGTCAGAAAATGTCTCCTGATTTCCAGGTTAAATCTCTCCTTGCTCAGTTTCCATCCATTATTCCTTGTGTGGCCTTCAGGTGCTTTGGAAAACAGCTTGACCCTTTCCTCTCTGTTGCAGCCCCTCAAATATTGGAAGACTAAAACATATGAGGAACGGTTGCAGGAACTGGGTATGTCTAGTTTAATAGAAAGAAGGACTAGGGGAGACATGATAGCAGTCTTCCAATATCTCAGGGGTTTCCACAAAGAAGAGGGAGTCAAACTATTCTCCAAGGCACCTGAGGGTAGAACAAGAAGCAATGGGTGGAAACTAATCAAAGAGAGAAGCAACTTAGAACTGAGGAGAAATTTCCTGACAGTGAGAACAATTAATCAGTGGAACAGAAGTTGCCTCCAAAGGTTGTGAATGCCCCAACACTGGAAGTCTTTAAGAAGATGTTGGATAGCCATTTGTCTGGAACGGTATAAGGTTCCCTGCCTAGGGAGGGGGTTGGACTAGAAGACCTCCAAGGTCCCTTCCAACTCTACTATTGTATTGTATTGTATTGTATTGTAAGACTGCTCTCATGTCTCCCCTAGTCCTTCTTTTCATTAAAGTAGACATGCCCAGTTCCTGCAACCATTCATCGTATGTTTTAGCCTCTAATCATCTTGATTGCTCTCTGCACGTGAGTAAGTCTCCTCCTAAATACATAAGGGAATAAATTGGTTCCCCAAATTGGAATTTCCATTGCTAAGCAATGCAGGATTTAAAGCATGATGTCAAATGAGCGCATGGCTTAGCAGTGGAAATGCCTGTAATCCTGGCTGCTCTTGGAACCCCAGGATGGCATGGGTCAATTGGGGGGGGGGGGATGGGAGGCAGACAGGCACTACTATGGTATGCTGGCTAGGGAATTCCAGGAACTGGGAATCCACGCAACCCAGGATAATGAGGTTAATGAGGAAACACTGTTCTAAATTGCTGCCCCCCCCCCCAATACCAACCCTTTTGTACTTCAGAGGTCACCAGACCTGGGGGTGGGGGGGGGAAAGTCCTGTAGATGGGAGACCACCAGGAAAGAACTAAATGGAGAAGATCCTGAACGCTACTTCTCTGGCCGCTAAGACGTGGCTGTTGTTTCCCTGGCAACCAAGCTTGACTTTTAATAAAGCATGATGCTTTTTGCCACTTTCATCAAGCATCAGCGATGACGGCAGCCTATTTCTGCTGCTCTTCCCCTCGCACTATTTCCAGGTGGCGAATATCCAGAGGGAGAGCAAAGCATCAATGGTTGGGCATCGTTTGCCACCGCTTAGGTCTCACCTGGTGGTGTTTTTTTTTTTTTTTGCAGCCCGGAGAACGGTCTCTCCGCATCTTCCCTCCCCCACTAGCACTTCCAACAGGCAGCTGAGGAGGCGCTGGAGATCCCTGGCAGAGCCAGCAGGGATTGCAGACAATAACCACTAGGGGGCTACCCATGCAAAAAAAAAAAACCCAGGAGAATGGGCAGCCCCGCTATCAGAAGGAGCCGGCGCGTGCACTGGATAAATTGCCAACAGCTGCCGAAATAGAGGCACAATACAGGGGAATTGGAATCAGAATAGATCTGGAAGGGACCTTGGAGGTCTTCTAGTCCACCCCCATGCTCAAGCAGGAGATCTTATACCATTTCAGACACATGACTATCCAGTCTCTTCTTAAAATCCTCCAGTGACGGAGCGCCCACAACTTCTGGTGGCAAGCTGTTCCACTGGTTTATTGTCCTCACTTGCTAGACAGTTCTCCTTAATTCCAGATTGCTTCTCTCCTTGATTAGAATAGAATAGAATACCAGAGTTGGAAGGGACCTTGGAGGTCTTCCAGTCCAACCCCCTGCTTAGACAGAAAAACCTACACCACTTCAGACAAAGGGTTATCCAATCTCTTCTTAAAAACTTCCAGTGTTGGAGAATTCACAACTTCAAGTTGCTCCACTGATTAATTGTTCTAACTGTCAGGAAATTCCTCCTTAGTTCTAGGTTGCTTCTCTCCTTGATTAGTTTCCACCCATTGCTTCTTGTCCTCCCCTCGGGTGCTTTCGGGAATAGCTTGACTTCCTTTTCTTTGGGGCAGCCCCTGAGATATTTGGGACAATGGATTCGTTTCCACTCATTGTCCCCAAGGTGCTTTTTCAGGAGGCAACTGGACATTTGTTTTTTCTTGTGAAGAGGTTTCGCTTCTCATCCAAGAAGCTTCTTCAGCTCTTGACAGGATAATGGGGAATGGAAGGATTGATATTCCTTGCCGACAGCTGGTCATTTGCATCCTTTAAGGGTCGTTGAAGCACTTGGGAGGTTTATCTGTGTCCTCAGGGCCACTTGTGTGGTGCTCCTGGTTCTTGTAGTCTGGAGCACTACTCTACTACAGCACTACACTACCAGGAGCACCAACTCAGGTGGCCCTGAGGGCACAAATAAACCTCCAAGTGCTTCAAAGACCCTCTAAAAGGATGCAAATGACCAGCTGTCTGCAAGGAATTTCATCCTTCCATTCCCCACTATCCTGTCAGAGCTGAAGAAGCTTCTTGGATGAGAAGTGAAACCTCTTCACAAGAAAAAACAAATGTCCAGTTGCCTCCTGAAAAAGCACCTTTGGACGATTGAGAATCCCTACAGACTTTCAATCCATTGTTTCTTGTCCTGCCTTTGAGTGCTTTAGAAAATGTGTGATGCTCCCTCCCTTCTTTGTTGCAGCTCCTCAAATAGTGGACAACTGCTATCATGTCCCCCTTGGTCCTTCTTTTCTCTAGACTGCCCATGGCCAGTTCCTGCAACCGTCCATTGCATGCTTTAGTCTCCAGGCCTCTGATCACCTTAGCTGCTCTTCTTTGCACTTTTCCCTCAACGTCCTTTTTGCTCACAATAGAATCCCTGATGCCACCAGGCTTGAGATTTTGGGCTTGGACAATCTAGAACTACGCCAATTGAGATCTAACCTCAATCGTAGTACGCAAAATTGTCCTACCTGTCAATGACTTCTTCAGCTTCAACCGCAATAACACACGGGCAAACAATCAATACAAACTCAAGGTAAACCACTCCAAACTCGATTGCAGAAAATACGACTTTAGCAACAGAGTGGTCGACGCCTGGAATGCTCTACCCGACTCTGTGGTTACATCCTCAAACCACCGGTAACTTTAACTTTAAACGGTCTAGCGTGGACCTCACCCCGCTCCTAAGAGGTCCGTAAAGGGGGCATGCATAAGCGCACCAGCGTGCCTACCATCCCTGTCCTACTGTCCCCAATTATTCGTACCCATTTCCTGCGTTCACATCCATGTTTATACTTCTACCTGTACAATTATAAGTACATTATGTACTTACCTCGTACATGTTTGACAAACTAAAGGAATAAATAAATAGAATAAATGTGATGACCCAAACTGGAAGTCTTTAAGAAGATGTTGGATAGCCATTTGTCTGAAATGGTATAGGGTTTCCTGCCTAGGCAGGGGGTTGGACTATACAATACAATACAATACAACACAACACAACACAACACACAACACAATACAATAGCAGAGTTGGAAGGGACCTTGGAGGTCTTCTAGTCCAACCCCCTGCCTAGGCAGGAAACCCTATACCGTTCCAGACAGATGGCTATCCAACATCTTCTTAAAGACTTCCAGTGTTGGGGCATTCACAACTTCTGGAGGCAACTTCTGTTCCACTGATTAATTGTCCTCACTGTCAGGAGATTTCTCCTCAGTTCTAAGTTGCTTCTCTCCTTGGTTAGTTTCCACCCATTGCTTCTTGTTCTACCCTCAGGTGACTAGAAGACCTCCAAGGTCCCTTCCAAGTCTGCTATTGCATTGTATTGCATTGGTTGCAGTATTCCAGGTGTGGCCTAACTACTAAGGTTTTACAAAGCGTAGGCGAGAGCTGCTTACTCCGGAGCCTTTAAAAAGCCCCCCCTCCCATTTTTCGACATTTTCCCAGGCAGCCTCCCTTTCCCTTGGCACCTCAGCCCCCCTAGCAAAAAGAAAACCCCTCTTGATTCGCCCAGCATTTGGAAGGAAGTGGCATTTAGGAGAAGGGGGTGGTGGTCGGGGAGAGCTAGAAAAGAAGCCCCCCAGATGCTCCTAAGGGCACGATCCCAGCTGCATCTCCCAGCTCCAGGAAGATTGCAGAGCCGGTCACAGGTTCGATTACCCAAGCGGGCATCCCCCACCCCCAATTTGTGGGGGGGGAAAGAGTTAAAGGCGATGGGCTGCAATCCCCGCCTGCAAGCCTAGGGAAGGGTCACGTGGCCCGCGAAGGATCCCCTCCCATTCCTGTCTGGGGAAGTCTGGTCGGCGTTTCCAACCGCTGGCAGGGTGGGTTTGCAGAGCCGGGCGTGCGCGCAACCCCCCCCCCCCCGCCACCCCTAACAGCTGGGCAGAGCGCTTTGACATCGCCCGGGGAGGTGACGCCGCCCCGCAAATTGCTGCACCGGCTCGCAAGAAGCGCCCAGCCCCCCCCCCCCGCGATAGGAAGGCCCGGGGGCGCCGCGTTGCAGAAGGGCACGGATCGGGGCTGCGCTACTCTGCCCGCCCACCAGAGGGCGCCGCGGATCCGCTTAAATTGGGATTTATAGGCGATCGCTTGGATTCCCGGCGGTTTCTTTCGCTCCAGCGGTCACCCGTGGTATTGCAGTGCGGTGCTTGTGCGGGCAAAGCCCAAGACCCAGATTGGTCCAAAGGCGCTCCACTCCCCGCCCCCGCCCCCCCAGTGGAAACTGGACTGTCTGGTTTTTCTTTGAAGACGTTTCGCTTCTCATCCAAGAAGCTTCTCCCAAAGGTGGTTTTTTTCGGGAGGCAACTGGACTTTCTTGGTTGTTTTTTTCCTTTTGAAGATGTTTCCCTTCTCATCTAAGAAGCTTCTTCAGTTCTGACAGGATAGTGGGGAATGGAAGGATTGATATTCCTTGCAGACAGCTGGTCGTCGGCATCCTTTTGGAGGGTCCTTGAAGCACTTGGGTCCCCTGAGTAGTGCAAATGGTTTCTGTAGTCTGCAATTCCTCCCCCCCCCCCCGGGGAAATCCGTTCCTCCTCCCACACTATTCCAAGGGTCTTCGTCCCAAATTGTATAGCTAAAAGTCCGTAGAGATTCTCAGTCACCCAGGTCGTGGTTGTCCCAAAGGTGCGTTTTTTTTCACGAGGCAACTGGATTTTCTTGTTTTTCCTTTTGAAGCCAAGAAGCTTCTTCTGCTAGGCTGGCTGACCCAGCTGGGGATTCTCCCCCCACAACCCCAGCTCGTTCTGAAAAAACGGGTTTGGCTCAACGACTGCCCTTGGGGAGATGCTCTCCAAGTGAGGGAGGAAAGTTGCTGCTCACCAAGAGATAGGGAAGCGTCTTCCCTCTTGGCCTTGAAGTCTGACTTGTGTTCCACCTTAGAATTAGGAAGCACCTGGGTTTTGTCAGGCTCTCCTCCAGAAGAACTTCTGCTGCCTGGGCTCACCCATGCTGCTTTGCTCCAATGAATTCAAATAGCTTTAGGGATCCGGGAAACTTTTGGCTCCCTTTCGCAGGTGCGTCCGAGGAGTGTCGGCATCGGAAAATGAGCACAACTGAAGTTGCAGACAGCTTCCACAGCATCCTCGCAGGAAACTCCAGGGGATTCTGGGGAGGGACCAGGACGAAGATCCTGGAAGAAGAAGAAGGTGCCCTTAATTGGGATGTCCAGCGCATCAGGGACTCTGGGTACCGGGAGGCCCAGGGGCCACGAGAGCTTTGCAGCAGACTCCACCGACTTTGCCACCAATGGCTGAAGCCCGAAAGGCACACGAAGGCTCAGATGCTGGACCTGGTGCTCCTGGAGCAGTTCCTGGCTGTCCTGCCTGCAGAGATGGAGAGCTGGGTGCGGGAGTGTGGAGCCGAGACCAGTTCCCAGGCGGTGGCCCTGGCAGAAGGCTTCCTCTTGAGCCAGGCAGAAGAGAAGCAGCAGGAAGTGCCTCAGGTGAGATCTACATGTTGGGTTGAAGGGTAGCCACAAGGGAAAACAATTAGGCTGTTGGTTTGAGCTCCGAGCTCGGCAATTTGGTCGCAATACGTTTCGTCACCATTTGAGGAGACATCGTCGGAGTTTTGAATTGTGTTCGGCGAGCACAATTCAAACCGCATTGACGATGTCTCCTCAAATGGTGACGAAACGTATTGCGACCAATTTGCCGAGTTGGAGCTCAAACCAACAGCCTAACTAGCAATCCAAATATTTGCTAATATTCCCTACACAATATTCATTAATATTCTACTACTGTTCAAACACATTTGAGGGAAAACAATATCAAATGGACAACACCTTCCTGGGCCTTAGGAGGAAATGTGTCTTCTCCTTTTCCCCTTCTGGTCTTGGCGGGCTTCGGAATTGCAGATGGCGAGTGAGTCCCCCCCACCCCTCACATTGGCTTTTTACTTTTGTCGACAGTTGCAGGGAGAGGAATCCTTTGAGGAGGTGACAAGAAGCAATGAATTCTCCAGTCCCCCAGGAGAGCTGGTTTTGGGTGGGATCTTTCAGGAGACTCAAAGTGGAGAGATCTTATCAGGTAAAAAGGAACATTTCCTCTGAAGAAAAACCCCAGCTTTTATTTTTCGTTTCACGGCAACGCCAGGGAGATACTTCTTCCACTTTATGCAATAACTCTACATGGGTAAGGTGATGCTCCACCTTTTCCTAGAATGTATTCTTGCTTTGAAAGTCCTATTTTCCCCCCACATTTTCTCCCTCACAGGGAGAAGAACCGGCTCTCTGATGTTCAGTGAAACGTCTTGTTTTTGTGGCGGAGCAGAAAAAGAAACCGAAACTCCAGCTCAGGTACGGAAAGGATCAGACTCAATTGAGCCTACCTCAATAGGATTCAAATTATCTTAGAAATATGGAGTTGGAAACCCCTCCCAAGATCAACAGTCTGTCCTATTGTATCGTGCAAGAAAACCAGCAAAACCACCCTTAAGAGGTAGTCGTGCATCCTGATACTCTGTTTCCCCTCGTTCTTCTTTCTGTCATCCCAAGTACCTTCGGCCTTTTCTCCAGGCCTGTCAAACTGGGCGCGTACGGCCCCCACGCACCTCCACAAAGGCAAAAAACATCACGTCGCGATCTGGCTGGTGACTTGATCGAGTTTAATAGCCCTGTCCTAAAGTGTGTCCTGTAATTCTTGAATAATAATAATAATAATAATAATAATAATAATAATAATAATAATAATAATAATAATAATAAAAAAATTTATTTCTTAGCCGCACCCTCTCCCGAAGGATTCGGGGCGGCGTACAATAAAACACATAAGAACAGTATGGACAATACACAAACAAAATAAACGAATACGTGTACATGGAGGAGGTAGGAAGATGAATAAAGACAGTTAAAACACAATTTAAAATCCCCTAATAAAATTCCAAAAGTCACAAAATTAAAAAACCCGTCAGGAGCAGTGTGAACGAACTATGGTTGAGCCGGGCCAGCTACTTGAAATAGGTGGGTCTTGAGCTTTATCCGGAAGGCGCGGAGGTCAGAGGTAGTCCTAATATCCGGGGGGAGGTCATTCCACAGGGCTGGGCCCGCAACAGAGAAGGCTCTACTCCTAGGCGCCGCCCCCCGACATTGTCTGGTGGACGGCACCTGGAGGAGTCCCTCTCTGTGCGAGCGAATTGGTCGCAGGGATGTATGGGGCAGGATACGATCCCGCAAGTAGCTAGGTCACCTGTGTTGCCCCTCCCTTGAACCTGCTTTTTCCTGTCAAGTCCTTCTGGCGATGTGCCTTGAAATGTTGCTAAAATAAGATAGAAAATACTAACAGATACACTCCGAAGAGGTTCCTGGGGAGAATCGTATAAATAAGCCTTGACTTACAACCAAAATAGTGTTTGCCTTTTTTATTGCAATGGCTGTTAAGCAGATGTTCCAGTTGTTGAGCAAATCAATTAACGGAACCAATTGTTTGCTACAGGGCAGGTTTTGCTGAAAAGGAGGAATAAATTCCTCTGGTTACTTGGGGTCAGTCGTTTTTTTCATGGACTGGTCTACCTCATAGGGTTGGGAAGGAATGGAACAGATGTTGCCTTGAGCTCCTGAAGGAAAGGCAGAGTATAAATGTAATATTACAGTATTGATGGCAGCTTGTTAAATCCTGGATGCGATTTCCCAGCTGTTTAATGACATTGTTTGAGGGGAGACATGATAGCAGTCTTCCAATATCTCAGGGGTTGCCACAAAGAAGAGGGAGTCAAACTATTCTCCAAAGCACCTGAGGGTAGAACAAGAAGCAACGGGTGGAAACTAATCAAGGAGAGAAGCAACTTAGAACTGAGGAGAAACTTCCTGACAGTTAGAACAATTAATCAGTGGAACAGAATTTGCCTCCAGAAGTTGTGAATGCCCCAACACTGGAAGTCTTTAAGAAGATGTTGGATAGCCATTTGTCTGAAACGGTATAGGGTTTCCTGCCTAGGCAGGGGGTTGGACTAGAAGACCTCCAAGGTCCCTTCCAACTCTACTATTGTATTGTATTGTATTGTATTGTATTGATATTGGGTAGCGTGTAGCTCTCAGGGAACTCCTCAGACCAGAGGTGGGTCGCTCCCAGTTTGGCCCGGATCAGGCAGGAACTGATAGTAGCGGTGGCAGAAGGCTCCCACCTGCCTGGACGCTTCTGTGCATGCATTGTGCACACACGCATCCACAAGCGAACCAGTAGTAAAAAAAATTGGCAATCCCAATCTCTGCCCCAGACTATTGACTAAAGATCAGACAGGAGCTCCCCAACATTTTTACTTCTCTGAGCAAGGACTGGAGGCCCTGAATTGTGGCGCGTGCAAAGCCCCCGTGCCCATTGATCGAGAAGGATGGTGCGGTTGCTTTGATCAAGTGGCATTGAAAGTGTTATAGAATTGGCTGCTGAGAAGTAGTGGGTTCTCTCCATTCTCTCCTGTTACACCATGCAGAAAATGTCCACTGGCTGTTTCTTGGAAATCCTTCCTGGCTTGTCTATAAATGGGGGTGGGGGTCTCTCTTCTTTCAGGGTCCTGTCTCTTTTGAGGAGGTGGCTGTGTATTTCACCAAAGAAGAGTGGGATCTTCTAGATTCCAACCAGAGGGCCCTCCATGGGGAAGTCATGCTGGAAAATGCTCGGAGTGTGGCCTCTCTGGGTAAGGGAGCATCTGGGTTCTGGGTTCAGATAAAGGGGGGGGGGGATATTTACTAGTTAGAAGTAATTATTCTCTCTTGCTTTCTCCAAGAACCACCCAAAGCAGAGTTTGTCTCCTGGCTGGAAGGAGAAGATCCATTCTTCTGGAATTCTGAAGGTGAGAGGTCGGTAGGAATCTACTCAATGTTTTGAGGAGGAAGTGCCCTGAAGTATCTTTCAGGTGGTGTTTAACATTGCCAAGAGAAACGGACGTTTGGAAGAACTAAAGTTTTGCCTGATGAGTCTGCCTGTTGTTCTCGCATTAATTTCTCGGCACATCGATGGCACAAGAGCTGCTCTTCTGGTGGAGCTGTTTCTCTGCTGGTTGTGGGAATGTTTTTTTTTTTTAAAGGTCTCTTAGCCTTGATAGATTTCCAAAGCAGCAGCCCCCCCCCCCCAACCTTTTGGGCACCGGTTCCGTGGATATCAGTTTTTTCCATGGATAGTAACTGGCGTGATTTTGTGTGCTGTCTGCATCCTGTGGATGGGGCTTCACTTGTTTGCACTGGAGGGAAAGTGCTTGAAAAGCAGTAGCTCTAAAGCGAGATCTTACAATACAATACAATAGCAGAGTTGGGAGGGACCTTGGAGGTCTTCTAGTCCAACCCCCTGCCTAGGCAGGAAACCCTATACCGTTTCAGACAAATGGCTATCCAACATCTTCTTAAAGACTTCCAGTGTTGAGGCATTCACAACTTCTGGAGGCAATTTCTGTTCCACTGATTAATTGTTCTAACTGTCAGGAAATTTCTCCTCAGTTCTAAGTTGCTTCTCTACTTGATTAGTTTCCACCCATTGCTTCTTGTCCTGCCCTCAGGTGCTTTGGAACATAGTTTGACTCCCTCTTCTTTGTGGAAACCCCTGAGATATTGGAAGACTGCTATCATGTCTCCCCTAGCCCTTCTTTCTCTTAAGCTAGACATACCTAGTTCCTGCAACCGTTCTTCATATGTTTTAGTCTCCAGTCCCCTAATCATCTTTGTTGCTCTTCTCTGCACTCTTTCTAGAGTCTCCACATCTTTTTTACATCGTGGCGACCAGAACTGAATGCAGTATTCCAAGTGTGGCCTTACCAAGGCATTATAAAGTGGTATTAACACTTCACGTGATCTTGATTCTATCCCTCTGTTGATGCAGCCTAGAACTGTGTTGGCTTTTTTGGCAGCTGCTGCACACTGCTGGCTCATATTTAAATGGTTGTCCACTAGAACTCCAAGATCCCTTTCACAGTTACTACTACTGAGCAAAGTACCACCTATCTTCCTAGAGAAAAAGGCCAACTCAGTTTTACAGGCAACCTGAGGAGAACGGGGCTCCTTAGCTCCAAATTAATGTAGATCGATGTTACAACATGCATTTATTGCTTGGTCTGGACCTCTGAATTCAGATGTGGTCAGTTGCAACTGAATAGAAGTCTGCTGGATAGAAGCTGGTAAAATGGAGATTTATTTATTATTTATTTATTTTATTGAACTTATTAGTCGCCCCCTCTCCCCACAGGGACTCGGGGCGACGTACAGAGCAATAATCAAGATAGCACCATATATCGTGCAGAGGAGGTAAAAATAAGTCCATAAATAAGCATACTTACAAAATTTAAAACCCCAAAAATATTAAACTCTAAGAACTTTAAAAAACAAAATTTCCCATTATAAAATGACCTGGGGTGGCAAGATTGTAACGTTATGCCAGGCCGGCTTGACAAAACAGGTAGGTCTTCAGCTTCATATGGAAGGAGCGAAGGTCGGTTGTTGTCCGGATGTCTGGGGGGAGGTCATTCCAAAGGGTAGGGCCCACCACAGAGAAGGCCCTACTCCTGGGCACCGCCCTCTGGCACTCTCTAGAGGACGGCACCCGGAGTAGCCCCTCTCTGTGTGAGCGAATGGGTCGCAGGGATGTATGGGGCAGGACGCGATCCCGCAGGTAACTGGGCCCTGTGCCATGGAGCGCTTTGAAGATGGTAACCAGTACCTTGAAGCGCACCCGGTAGGCCACAGGAAGCCAGTGCAGCTCGCGCAGGATAGGTGTTATATGGGAGAATCTCAATCTCCCCATAATAACCCGCGCGGCTGCATTGGAATGGCTCAATAGATGTTACTCTATTGAGCCATTCCAATCGTACAAAACTAAATTCACAATAAATCCTTATCAGTTATTTAATGAGCTGTTGGTGGGTGTATTTGGTTCGGAAGATGAGGAATCTACTTTATATTCTGTTACAGCAGCTTACTCTTATGCAATACAAGAGCCGCGGTGTCACAGTGGTTAGAAGGTAGTACTGCAGGCTACTTCCGCTGACTGCCGGCTACCTGCAATTTGGCAGTTCGAATCTCAACAGGCTCAACGTGGATTCAGCCTTCCGTCCTTCCGAGGTTGATAAAATGAGGACCCAGATTTTTTTGGGGGGGGGCAATGTGCTGACTCTGTAACCACTTGGAGAGGAATGTAAAGCACTGTGAAGCGCTATATAAGTCTAAGTGCTAATGCTAATATGGATTTGCAATCATCTTGGCCTGTTTTTTTTTGCCAACCATTCTTCTAACTGGACAAATTTAGACCAATGGCTGGAAGGCAACCTTTTTCCAATTGGTCCTTCCTTTTATTGCAGGTTCCCTCCCCCCCCCCACATTTCCTCATTAAGTCGTATTTTGAAAAATGATACTATGTGTACTAAATCTGTACTAAAATCAAGTGAAAATTGGACCTAAAAATATTGTCTGAACTGGCAGCATATTCAAAACCTACCTTGTTTCAGGGCACAAGAGATAAAAGTAGATAGACCTCACACATTGGGTTTGTCCCTGGAAATAGGGAGGACCTCACAACTCCTTCAGTTCTGATGATATTCAACTTCAATGGGCTTTTGCTTCATGATGTGATTATGAATGCAATAATCTATAATCAATAATAACTGAGGATCCAAAAAGATCTTGACAGACTTGAACAATGGGCCCTATCCAGTGGTGGGTTTCAAAATTTTTTAGAACCTCTTCTGTAGGTGTGGCCTGCTTTGTGGGAGTGGCTTGCCAGCCATGTGACCGGCTGGGAGTGGCCAACTTGTAAAATGTGGTGAACTCACTTAACAACGCTCTTGCTTAGCAACCAAAATGTTGGCTCCGAAACTCTGGCATATGAAGCACGCAAGTCTTAAAGCTGTCAAGTTACAAGACCCTTGCACCCCTAACCCTTTAGAAAAAAAAAACCCCAGGGGTGTTCAAACTTGACAGCTTTAAGACTTGTGGACTTCAACTCCCAGAATTCCTCCTCTCGCTCTTCAACTTGATGATGTGTGGACGGGTGGTGGGAGGGAGCTGGAACCGGTTCTAAACGGCGCTGTAGATTTGTGGAACCTCTTCTATAGAAGAGGTTAGTACTGGCAGGAACCCACCCCTGGCCCTATCCAACAAAATGAAATTTAATGTGGAGAAAAGCAAGGTATTACACCTGGTCAGGAAAAAACAAAGGTACATGTACAGATTAGAAGAAGCCTGGCTCAAGAACGGTAACTGTGAGAGGGACCTTGGGAGTCAGCGGTGTGTGACAGTAGCAAAAAAAAGCTAACGCAAACTTTGGTTGTACAAAACAAAGGCATAGACTCAAAATCACATGAAGTATTAGTACAGCTTTGTAAAGTCTTAGTAAGACCACACTTGGAATACTGCATCCAGTTTTGGTCACATTACGAAAAAGATGTTGAGACTTTGGAAAAAGTGCAAATAGCAACCAAGACGATTAAAGGTCTGGAGACTAAAACATATGAAGAACGGTTGTGGGACTTGGGGGGGGGGGACGGGACGGGACATAATAGCAATGTTCCAATATTTGAAGGGCTGCCACAAAGAAGGAGGGATTGGTTTATTTTCCAAAGCATCAGAGGTCCGGGCAAGAAACAAAGGATGGGAACTAATCAAAGAGAGAAGCAACCTGGAATTAGGGGCAAACTTCCTACTAGTGATGACAATTAACCAGCGGAACAGCTTGCCACCAGAAGTTATGGGTGCTTCGTCACTGGAGGTTTTTAAGAAGAAACTAGACAGTCACTTGTCTGGAATGGTATAGGATCTCCTCCTTGAGCAGGAGCTGGACTAGAAGACCTCCAAAGTTGTTTCCAGCTCCATTCTGATTCTAATCCCTGGCTATTCTCCATATTATGCATTTTTTATTCTTACCCGCTGCCTGAAAGCTATATGTTTGTGTAGAATACAAACACTGTAAAATAATAAACCTAGAAAAGCTGCAGGGAGCATGAAAATGCAGAAATATACATGCAGCCAAGAAGTTTCTTCTCTAGTGATCGTCTCCATTTTTGCTTTAAATTTCTATTTTTTTCTCTCTCTCTCTCTCCAGCAGGTGGTGGCCAGGAAACCAGGAAGCGCATGGAGCCCCCTCTGAAATACCTCCATCGTAATTTGCTTTCAAATCCATGCGCAGGGGAGAAACCCTACAAATGCTTTGAATGTGGAAAGAGCTTTAGTATGAGTAGCCACCTGCTTTCTCACCAGAGGACTCATGCGGGGAAAAAGTCCTATAAGTGCTTGGAGTGTGGAAAGAGTTTCACGCAGAACTTCAGCCTGACGGTCCATCAAAGAACTCATACCGGGGAAAAACCTTACGAATGCGCGGACTGCGGGAAGTGCTTCAGCCGCAGCCAGCATCTCATTCAGCACAGAAGCATCCACACGGGGGAGAAACCATTTCAATGCACCGACTGTGGGAAGCGCTTCAGCCGCAGCCAGCATCTTGCCCAACATCGAAGTATCCACACCGGAGAGAAACCGTACAAATGCACGGAGTGTGGAAGACGCTTCAGCAATAGCGGAAGTCTAAATACCCACCAGAGAACTCATACAGGGGAGAAACCCTATAAATGCCTCGAGTGTGGGAAGAGCTTCAGCAAGAGCAGTAACCTCACGGCCCATAAGCGGATCCACACAGGGGAGAAGCCATATCAATGCATGGAGTGCGGGAAAAGCTTCAGCAAGAGAGGCAACCTTTATAAACATCAGACGATCCACACAGGAGAAAAACCTTACACCTGCATGGAATGCGGGAAGAGTTTCCGGATGAGCGGGAACTTTTATAAGCATCAGAGAATCCACACAGGAGAGAAACCCTACGAATGCCTGGAGTGTAGGAAGCGCTTTGCCCTTAGGCACCAATTGACTTCACACCAAAGAACCCATGCTGTTGAGAACCCATTCCAATGCTTAGCGTGCGGCAAGGACTTTAAGCATAGTGAGCAACTTATTCAGCATGAAACCACCCACACGGCATCCAGGCAAAATGGAGACGTGGTTGGAGAAACTTCAGCTGCCTTTGAGAGCTCCTGTTTCTCTTTGTATCCTGACAATTGTTTAATCTCCTTTATTTGGTCCGGAAACCGGCGATAAGTATTGTCTCTTAGAATGAGGCAGGCAACGGGAAGCCACCCATAACAGAACTACAGAAAGTAAATTACCTTCTATGGTTGATCTGGGATCTCACCCAGAAAGGCTTCTAGAAGGTTCTGTGTGACAGACGTGTGATATGAAATATCAACTCGGACATGAATAAGAATTTGAAAGGATTCATCTTTCCACAGATATTTATGGGTGGAGCCAGGAATGCCACACCCACCGGCATTATCATGCAAATGATGCCTGTGATATCAGTGTGGGTTCTAATGTTGCCTTTTCTCCTCCCCGTTGCATTTAATGTACTTTGATGAATTACAATAACTTCCTTATGTTCATTTTCAAAGATCTTCTGAAGCCTGCTCAAGATAACAGAAAAGTTTAAACAGGATCCATCCAAAATTCAGTTCTGGTCGCCACGATGTAGAAAAGACACAGAGACTCTAGAAAGAGTGCAGAGAAGAGCAACAAAGATGATTAGGGGACTGGAGGCTAAAACATGGGAAGAACGGTTGCAGGAACTGGGTATGTCTAGTTTAATAGAAAGAAGGACTAAGGGAGACATGATAGCAGTCTTCCAATATCTCAGGGGTTGCCACAAAGAAGAGGGAGTCAAACTATTCTCCAAGGCACCTGAAGGTAGAACAAGAAGCAATGGGTGGAAACTAATCAAGGAGAGAAGCAACTTAGAACTGAGGGGAAATTTCCTGACAGTGAGAACAATTAATCAGTGGAACAGAAGTTGCCTCCAGAAGTTGTGAATGCCCCAACACTGGAAGTCTTTAAGAAGATGTTGGCTAGCCATCTGTCTGAAACGGTATAGGGTTTCCTGCCTAGGCAGGGGGTTGGACTAGAAGACCTCCAAGGTCCCTTCCAACTTTACTATTGTATTGTATTGTATTATTGATAACAGAAATGTTTAAACAGGATCCATCCAAAATCTCTTAGAATGATACCAAACAGGTAATAGGCAGACCTGTTCAAATGACATCCTTTGGGCAGAAGGAGAAAAATCTGAATTATATTCTTGTCCCTGCAACTTTCACCATCCAACAATCTTGAGATTTTCTTCCAGATGGCAAAGGTTTTATTATCTACTAGGGTTGAAACCTCTTTGGGAGAGGCTTACTCATGAGCCACTCTTAATCTGACACCAGTTCATAAAATGTCAACAGTTATTTTTTCTGATCTCTTTAACTGGACCTCTCATTCAGCCGACTTGTCTCTGAAAGTCCTCAAAAGTTACTTAAGACTTGTTACAGGTTTACTGTAGTCTTGTTATTTCTGTAGTGATGTAAATCTTTTTTTACAGCGTTTCCTGGCATTGCAGATGTATAATTTAAATGTTTTCCCGCTTTATGGTGGTTTCTTTTTAAACAAGTATTTTATTGCAGCGGTGAAATAATTTTGCCACCTTTCTGGGCTTAGTAGGAGACTGTAGATAAAGAAGTGCCAAGAATGTTGTTAACGTCACCGAAATAAGGATTTTTAAAACTTTTTTCATCCTCTCCCAATACCTCCAGCCTTCCAGTATTTTTAAATTTAGAGGCTGGGTGACTTCAGCACAGTTTTAGGAGTCTAACATTTAGAAAACAAGAAGGATGATGTGTGTCCAGAGAAGCCCTCATGGACCTCAAAAATGCAAATGAGAAATCTAAGCATATTTTCTTGCTGTCTGTCGGTCCCAAACTGTATGTTGGTAGTTTGTAATCACAGATGACTGGGTCTGCATAATCATGGCAAGTTCAGCCATTCCCCAAGCTGCCACAAAGAAGGAAGGGAGGCTTTCTTTTTTTAATCCAAACAAAATATTTTTTTGAAAGAAAAAAAATATATGCATATTGCTTGATTCATGATGGAATTGCCATGGACAATTTCAGGGAGATTCTCTGCCTCCTGCCCATATCAATTTGGATTAATTTACATCACCTATCTGTGCTGCTGAAGAAGCGTATGGAAATGGAAAAGGACATAGAGACCGCATTCCTAGAGAAGGCCCAGTTTTGCAGCATCTCTTGAGACTTTGCTTTGATTTTAGAAATTTAAGTAACTTCCAGCGTGAAAGATTCTATCCTGTTTGGTTGGGTGGAGTTAGTTCAACCTCGGGATGTGCCAAATGAAATGTTTTAGTCTAGATAAACAAAATAGGTTTATTTTGAATGCCAACTGGAAAACCTCTTTTAACTAAATCAGGGGTGTCCAAACTTGAGAACTTTAAGACTTGTGGACTTCAATTCCCAGAATTCCCCAGCCAGCATGGCTGGCTGGGGAATTCTGGGAGTTGAAGTCCACAAGTCTTAAAGTTCTCAAGTTTGGACACCCCTGAACTAAATGTATTCATGATGAATTTAAGAGTGAAAAAGCTACAGAAATCAGGAAAGATGAAGGAAGGAAGGTCATATGAGATACACTGTGTTGAGAACTGCTCACGGGAGAGAATGCGATGAGGGCAGCCACATTGCATTCAGCATATAGCATTGCTCTAGAATCCCTTATATTTTATCTTAGACCAAACTAGAACCATCAATGATGTTTTTGTTGAATTATGGCCAACACAAAAAGTTGGATTGTTTTGGGTTCCAAACCAAATACAGTTTCTGTTTTATGTCAGTCCTGATTGAGTCTCTTGAGATCTAAATCGGATTTGATTTTAAAGTGTATGTTGTAGAGAGAGAGCTTCTCTTTTTAAACTTTTCTTTGCTTTTATCACTCTCATATGATGAATTGTTATACCCTTTTTTTCAATTAGAGTTCGTGAAGAATACATTTTTGGTTTTTGGTTCTTAATATTTATGGTAATTATTTATTGTAAGCTTCCTTTGTAATAAAAAGTTGAAAGGAATATAGCTGCCTTCTGAATATTTACAGATGTTAGCTACGGTAAGTTGAAAAAGGGGAAGGGTCAACTGGCATGGCCCTTTTTCCTTTTTCCCATTCTTCCAATGGGAAATAAATTTTACTGTCAAGGCAAGGACGTATTTCTTGGAAAAAAGACAGGGATGATGCTATTTTAGTTGGAAAGTCCTATTTGATCTGTTGATCAAGATTTACCCATTGAAGTGGAGTTGCTGTTTGATGACCCAGTCTTTAATTGGAAAAGAAGAAAGAAAGAAAGAAGAAAGAAAGAAAGAAAGAAAGAAAGAAAGAAAAGAAAGAAAGAAAGAAAGAAAGAAAGAAAAAACAACCAGTAGCAAGATGGATACAACAGTGAATGCACCTTTGATATGGTTAAAAGGCCAAGTTGAAGACAGATCTTCCTGGAGAAAATCCTTGTGGTCAACTCAAGATTCAACATAGATTTGGTGGCACGTAATTAACATTTGATTGGTAAATCAACTCAGAATACATTATCTTGCTCTGAGTGTTTCAAGCAAGTAGATATTTGGTTTCAACATTTATATTTGAATGTTTCCCATATAATTAAATTCAATTCCAATTTTGGATGATTTTCTAAATTGCAGTATCCCTAAACACTACCTCTAAGCCACCAAAACTGTTTTCTAGCTCTGTAAACAAGAAAATCCTTCCAGATTTAATGTGTGTGAATGTGTTTCTTCAGTAAACTCTGCTTGTCATTATTTTTAGTATGGTGTTTTTCTCTTTATCTGTATTGCTGTTAATATCTGTGATACATTTTATAAATTCTCCTAAAAGTTCATTTAAACCAGGGATTAACTCAAAATTCCACTGAAGCACAAATTGTGTATTATGGCACAGGAGGCAGTCAAAACAAATATAGTGGGAAGAAACACATTTTCTTTGAATTTGCAAACAGAAAATGACCTATTTAATTTTAACGGGAATTGATCAGAATTTGTTTGCGCTCTCGACACTCAGAAGTTACTTTGGTGATGGAATAGAATAGAATTCTTTATTGGCCAAATGTGATTGGACACACAAGGAATTCAGTCTCAAATGTGAAAACTTTTCTAGACCATTTCGCTGAATTCATGAGCTGTAGGCTATTTTGTTCTTCCCTCACCAAAGATGAAAAGTGCATGTAATGATAAAAAAAAACTTTTTGCAGAAATAAAATATGATTAGATTAGAAGATAGCAAGAGCATTTATATACCGCGTTAATTAAGATACAGTTGAAGTCTGCAGATGTTAGTAATTTGAATTCCCAACTACTGGTTCTGAGCAAAGGAGGACACTTTTGAGTCTGTAAAGCATGACTTGTATTGTAGATTATACAATATTGTTGGCAAGGGAGTCAGAAGAATCTTTAATGGATGGGAATTTAATTTGGAAATGCCCACCTGTAATATCCTACGTCCTGCAAGATCTATAGGAGAGCGCAGCAAAATGATTTAGGGTGCATGTCTACAAAGAACTGGTACTCAGTAATGTGTGCTCTTACTATACAGAGAAGAGGAAAAAAACAATTTGATGGGAAGGAATCAGGTGATATGGATGTTTCTTTGGCTCTCCAATACAGGGACTATAAGTGACCTGGATTTAATAGACTCAAAAGCCGTAAAACCTTGGTCATTTAGATAGAATCTAAATAAAGAATAAAATAATAACATAATTAAAAAGTCCAACCTTCTGCTTAGGCAGGAAACCTTATACTAGAAGAACATCAAATTTGGCAATTTTAAGACTTGTGGACTTCAACTCCCGAGTTGAAGTCCACAAGTCTTTTTTTTTTTAAACAAAGTTTTATTGGTTTTTTGGTGTTTTGCAAAAGGAAAAGGTATGGGGAAAGTTACAAATTGTGGCAGCCGCAAACTGCGGTAGGTATACGCCCCCTCCAGACTCATGGTGTACATTTGCATAGCATTCAAATATTACATAATAACATATAGTCAGTGTGGTAAATTCATAAGTAATTTCAATCAATTTATGTCATGTGGATTTTCTTACTTATTTGTGTGATCTGAGCTTTCTTGATGTCGCCCCATCTCCCCCTGTTGGCAGTGCTCTGGCCCCTCCCGTGTCTTGTGCATCTACTGGAATATCTTCTGGTTTTTCTAGGAGTAATTTATTTTTTTCCATAAAGGCCTGCGCCTCTATGGGTGTATTAATTCTGACCCTTGTCTCCTCCCAGAATATTAACATACCTTCAGGCAGCAACCAATGAAACCACACCCCCTTCTGGTATAATTTATTCGCCAGTTGCGAATAATATTTTCTTTTCTCCCTCACTTTCTTGGGGATCTGTTTCAGTATGGTTATCTCCTTATCTTTGTATATCAGGGCTTGTCCCCTTTGTGTATTCAGAATTTCATCTCTTGTGCAAGTCCACAAGTCTTAAAGTTGCCAAGTTTGGGGACTCCTGCCTTATACCATTTCAGACAAATGGCTATCCAACATCTTCTTAAAAACTTTCAGTGTTGGAGCATTCACAACTTTTGGAGGCATGTTGTTCCACTGATTAATTGTTCTGTCAGGAAATGCATCTTTAGTTCTAGGTTGCTTCTCTCTTTGATTAGCTTCATTCCATTGCTTCTTGTTCTACCCTCAGGTGCCTTTAAACTTGGAGAATAGCTTGACTGGACTCCCTCTTCTTTGTGGCAACCCGTCAGATATCAGAACACTGATGCAGAAAAGATGTGGAGACTCTAGAAAGAGTGCAGAGAAGAGCAACAAAGAGGATTAGGGGATTGGAGGCTAAAACATAGGAAGAACGGTTGCAGGAACTGGGTATGCTTAGCTTAAGAGAAAGAAGGACTAGGGGAGACATGATAGCAGTCTTCCAATATCTCAGAGGTTGCCACAAAGAAGAGGGAGTCAAACTATTCTCCAAGGCACCTGAGGGTAGAACAAGAAGCAATGGGTGGAAACTAATCCAGGAGAGAAGCAACTTAGAACTGAGGAGAAATTTCCTGACAGTTAGAACAATTAATCAGTGGATCAGAAGTTGCCTCCAGAAGTTGTGAATGCCCCAACACTGGAAGTCTTTAAGAAGATGTTGGATCGCTATTCGTCTGAAACGGTATAGGGTTTCCTGCCTAGGCAGGGGGTCGGACTAGAAGACCTCCAAGGTCCCTTCCAACTCTACTATTGTATTATATTACTGCTATCGTATCACCCCTAGTCCTTTTCATTAAACTAGACATACCCAGTTCCAGCAACTGTTCTTTATATATTTTCGCCTCCAGTCCCCTAATCATCTTTGTTGCTCTTCTCTGCACTTTTTCTAGTCTCAACCTCTTTTTTTACACTGTGGCAACCAGAACGATGCAGTATTCCAATTGTGGCCTTACTAAGGCCTTATAAAGTACAATAATGCAATAGCAGAGTTGGAAGGGACCTTGGAGGTCTTTTAGTCCAACCCCCTGCCTAGGCAGTGGTATTAACACTTCACATGGTCTTTAGTTAGGTTTTTGTACCAGAAGGGAGCCGTTTATTTTAATAAAGGAAAGCTTCCCAACAAAACTATAAATTACAAAATGCCTTCAACTCGTTCAGAAATTAAGAAAATCATTTTCTAGTTTAACTCTCCATTTTCTGTAGGCCCTATCTACTAAATTCCTTAAAATCCAACCTCACTATATTCTCCTACCTTTCCATTTGATAGCTCCATATTTGCTTATGGTAGACTTCTCCAATTCTGTCATCTTAATGATTCCGTGTCTCAATGGTCGCTCTTTTCCCCACCGAGCTCAATTTTTAAAAATCTTTTTTAAAGTTTTTGTGTTCTAGTTTTGTTTGGTTTAATCTTATCTTTCTTCGCCTTTTCTGCCGGGTTCTTCCCGACCCACAACTGCTCCTGAGGGAAACTTTCCCCTCAGACCGGTTCTGAGGGAAGCCAAAAAGCGCCTCTCCCTCCCGTGTTTTCTCAGCTGCTGCCTCTTTCCTGGCTGCCTCTCCTGAATTTAATTTAATTTAATTTAATTTAAATTTCACTCTTTTCTTGAATCTGGACTTTGGGTCACTTCCTTCAGCCTTTCTCTCAGGAGCCTCGAGCGGCAGAGCTCACAAACGGCCACCGCAGCTTCTTCCCACCTTCTTGCCTCCTGCCCAACGGTTCTTTTTGATTGGCAGCTGGGTCGTCCTGACGCCGGAGGCGGGCCAAGAAGGGAGGAGAGCGGAGAGGTGGCTTAGAACCTGCGGCGTCCATCTGCCTGTCCTTTCACAGGCGACTCTAGCCTACAGGGATAAAGGTGCTTTTTAAAGAGGCAACCTGACTTTCTGGTAAAATTGTGAAATTAATCTTATTCTTTGATTGAGAAGAAGCAGAAAGTCCAGTTGCGTGTTGGAAAAGCACATTTGGGGCAACCATGACAAGAAAGAAGGGAGGGAGGGAGGGAGGGAGAGAGAGAGAGAAAGAAAGAAAGAAAGAAAGAAAGAAAGAAAGAAAGAAAGAAAGAAAGAGAAAGAAGATAGAAAGAAAAAGAGAAAGGAAAAGAAAGAAAGAAACTGTAGGAAGTTAGCACCCACCCCTCTCCTAGAAAAATGAAATATCCTGGGAACTATTGAAAAGGCAGAATATTATATTTCCCTGGATAAGAAATGGAGAAACATGTTTTTAGGCAGGAAACAGACTCACTCTTAATAGCCCCCATCTTTGTGAATGAGCCATTAAAAAAAAAGCCTGAGCTAGTCTACATAACAAAGATAGGATTAGCCTTCTACAGAAACTCACCAATTGGCATCTGGGAACTCAACCAAGCTTAGGGCTCAAAAAAAAAAGGCACACAACCTACAGAGTTAGCTAAGACCGCTCCCACCCCGCCCCTGGAAGTCTAACAACCAATCAGAATACATTTCTTACACAGGAACAGAGAACAGAGAGGTCGGGCCAAATAGAGTGTAAAAAATCCAGGAGCTTTCTCTTTTCTTCTTCACCCGACATCTGGAATCGTGTGTTCCCCTTTTTCTGTTCAGGAACTCAAGCTATGTGATTCTGTTCACCATTAAAACCATCTTTCCAAGCAGCCTCCATGTTTCCAGTCTCTTTTTCCCCACTTGGAACTGAAGCCAGAAGGACGTTTCTTCCAAGAAAACAAACAAACCAGTTTCACTCTGGGACAAAGAAAACGGCATGGATGCTCCTATGCCAGGGGTGTCCAAACTTGGGAACTTTAAGACTTGTGGACTTCAACTCCCAGAATTCCCCAGCCAGAATTCTGGGAGTTGAAGTCCACAAGTCTTAAAGTTCCCAAGTTTGGACACCCCTGTCCTATGCAGTCAACAAGAGTTGAGTTTTATTTTCAAGAGGTCTTCCATACTTGTATGAGTTTCATTTGAAGGCTGTTGGCTAATCAAGCTTTCAGCTAATCATTTTTTTAATAGGATATCTAGAAAATCACGTTTTGGTTATTTCTGTTCCATTGATGCCCATTATCTACTTTTGAATTGATGAGAAGGCTGATCCAGTCACACACCAAATGAGCATCCAAGTTTAATTACTGCAATAAGATATATCAATAAATAACATTATGTATATTAACCGCTGCTAGGATTGCCTTTGCACAAATTTGGAAACAAAAAACTACACATATATACCCCCGATGATATGGTAATTAGGAAGTGTAGGAAGTTATCACCCAGCCCTTTCCCAGAAAAATGAAATATCCTAGGAAATATTGAAAAGGCAGAATATTTCCCTGGATGTGAAAATGGAGAAACGAGAGATTAGCTCCCTGCAGCTTCCTGCCCCCACCCGCTTTGTCAATGAGCCTTTAAAGCCTGACATAATAAAGAGTTCCCCCCTTCAGCTCCAGGTGATGGAATCAAGGCATGCAAGTATCAGCCTTTACCCAACTCCCCACATGGCATCTGAGAACTCAACCAAACCTGGATTCAAAACGCAGCCTAGAGAGTTGCCCCTGCATGGCCCCATGGGAGCCTGACAACCAATCAGAAGACAAGCTCAAGATCAAAGGCCAGAGAGGGCATAAAACCAGGGACTCAGCATCTCAGCCCCGCTTCTCTCCTTCTCCACCAACGTTGAAGCATGTGATCACCTTTTCTGTTCAAGACTCAAGTCACGTGGTCCTGTGCACCATTAAAACCATCTTTCCAAGCAGCCTCCATGTCTCCAGTGTCTTTTTCCCCACTTGAAGCTGAACCCAGAAGGACATTTCTTCCAACAATTGGCACCCCAGATGGGACTCCAAGCTAGCCTAACCAGTGGATATGGCCCAGGTAAGCCTCCCATGCCGGCACAGACTCCATTGAGTCTGTGGGTGGACTTTATCTTGGCCTTAGCCATTTGGATCTAGGTTTTAAAGGGGTTTTGAGTTTGAGCTCAAAGGCTGCCTGGTAAGAAGGTGAGTACCTCTAAAATTTAATTCTCTAAAATTTAATTTTAAAGCAATGTGTGGGAAATGCGTGTATGCCTGCATGCGTGTGACTAGAGTGTGTGAAAATGGATGGAAAAGTGAATGAAATACTAACCATTAAAACCATTTCTCCAAGCACCCTCCATATCTCCAGTGCCTTTTTCCCCACTTGGAGCCGAACCCAGAAGGACATTTCTTTCAACAGAAGATACTCAAACGTGCTTAAATGGACAGGATGACCATGGAGTTAAAAGAAAGAGAAGAATCGGACTGTTATAAAATTTGGAGTAGACTGTATATGTGGCTAGAGAATAGAAGCCAAAACAAGAAATAAACGTTTTGAAAACTATTGATTATACTATGGAAAAAATGTATATATGTAAAATTTGACTATATGTGCATTATACTATTATAATTATTACATTAGCATTAGAATTGTTAAAAACTACGAGAAGGCAATAACGGAATAGTAAACTACAAAAGCAGAATAGACATGCTGATATGAGAAGCTGTAAAATTATATTATATTGTTATGTGGTTTGTGCTTTTATCTGTTTTGTATTTGTTTTGATATATTTTTTCTTGTTCTTTTTTAAACTTGAAAATGCTTAATAAAAACTATTTTTTTAAAAAAAAAGATTATTATATCCTGAGCTCAAGCAAAAGATGAGGGAGGGGTTCACCAAAGGAGACCCTTCGCTCTGGGATCGAATTTTCCCTGTCAGTTTCCTCATCTTCTGGAGTCTCCATAGTATCTCCATGCACCAGAGGGGGCTAATCCATCGGGGGGGGGGGCTAATCCCCTTTGTGGTGCGCAATGCTGTGTTGCATTGTGTTGTCCCTTCTTATTCAATGCACAAAATGGGCCTTTTTCTTTTTCACCTTGGAAGATAAAACCCACATTTATTGTTTCCTCTTTTTACGTTGTCACTTAAAGGGTTAAAGAGAGAGAGAGTGTCCCTGCCTAGAGAAGTAAAACTCTAGCCAGGATACTCATTCCTCTCTCCCCCCTGCCCCCCCCCTCTTCTGGGCATGCTCACTTGATTTCAGGAGATGAGATTGCTTTGCAGAGTGCGCCCCCTGGTGGCACTTTCTTGCAGCAACCGCAAGAGTCTAAACAGGGATAGACTTATGGAAAGAGAAAATATGCCAAACCTGTATGCTTTGTATATCCAGCTGGGTCATCCAAGGGATGAAAGCAGTGGACTAGAGGGTTGCAGGCAGAGCATCGGATACCAGTACGGGTCCGCCCGCCTGCCCACGCTCCTTTACCCGTTTTTTAAGTCTTCGGTGCTTCCATGTATGCGCATCGCTCCTCTGAGCAGTTGGAACGGGATCCAGAACCCACCACCGGGTGAAAGCGATCTCATCTGCCCAGGAACAGGATCCTCTATTAGACAGAAGTGATACAAGCAAAAGCATCCGTTCATACCGTGCAAGAGAAGGCCAAGAAAATAAAGATCAGGATAGATTAGACAGCCAATTGTCTGAAATGGTATAGAGTCGTGACGGCGAACCTATGCAAGCGTGCCACAGGTGGCACGTGGAGTCATTTCTGAAGGCAGACGAGGCGTTGCCCTGTCAGCTCCAGTGCGTATTCGTGTGCTGGCCAGCTGACTTTCGGCCTTGATTTTCGGCCGTTTCTCACCCTCCGGAGGCCAGAGGTGGCCCGTTTTCCGACTTCCAGTTTGGGCTGTTTTTCACCCTCCGCAACCTTCAGTTTGCCCAACGCGCAAACAGGAAGTCAGAAAATGATCCGTTTCTGGCCTCCGGCCCACCTCGGGGTGGGGTGGGGACCCTTTTCGCCTTCCCCAGGCTACTAGAAAGCCTCTGCAGCATAGGGAAGTGAAAAACGGGTGTACCGGGCCTACCGGAAGTTGAAAAACGGCCCTTTTCTGGCCAATAGAGAGCCTCCGCGTGTTCTCCCTCTCCAGGCTCCCATAAGGCCAATGGCACATGCGCAGGGCAGCAGGGGGTCATGCATGCATGCGCAGGGGGCACATCTTGGTGTGGGATTAAATTTTGGGGGTGGGCACAGGAACGCCTGCGATCCCTTGTATAGAGTCTTTTACTTGGGTAGCGGGTTGGACTGGAAGATTCCAGTGTCTTAGCACCCACAACTTCCGGAGACAAGCTATTCCGTCGGTTAATTGTTCTCACGGTTAAGGAAAGTCCGCCTTAGTCTAGGTAGCTTCTCTCCTTGGTTATGTAGGAAGTTATCACCCAGCCCTCAGTTAGTTTCACCGCCCCGAGTCCCTTTTTGGGGAGAGGGGGCGGTTTATAAATCCAAAGAAATAAATAAATAAAATAAATAATAGTTTCCATCCATTGTTTCTTGTCTTGCCTTCTGGTGCTTTGGACAATAGTTTGACACACACACACACCGGCCCCCATCTCTGTAGGAGCCCCTCAAATATTGGAAGACTCTCTCCCCTGGCCCTTCTTTTCACTAGCCTAGCCAGGCCCAATACCTGTTCATGGTATGTTTTAGCCTCCAGCCCCCGAATCATCTTGGCTGCTCTTCTCTGCACAGGTCTCAGCCTCTTTTTTATGTTGTGGCGACCTGAGCTGGATGCGAATTCCAATTCCGGTTCTAGCCCCACTTTAAACATTCCAGTATTTATTCCTCCCCCCCTCCCCCCTCCTGTCTTCCCTCCACAACTGTGTTCCTCAACCCTCCCTCCCTCTCTTTCTTTCTCTTTCTTTCCTTTTTTCATTCCCTTCTTCCTTCCTTCCTTTATCTTTCTTTCTTCCCCCACTCCCTCCCTCCTTCTTCCCCTCCCCGTGTTCCTCAACCCTCCCTCCCTCCCTTTATTTCTCTCTCTTCTTTCTCTTCTTTCTCTCATTCCTTTTTCTCATTCCCTCCTTCCTTCCTCTTCCTTTCCTTTCTTCCCATCCCTTCTCTTCCACGTGTGACAAAGGGAGAGTGTGGCGGGGAGAGAAGCAGAAGAAAGGAAGCGCTCCTTCCGCCCCCTCCCCAAGCCAGCCCCCCCTTCGCCAGCTGCCCCCACCGCAGTTGGGGAGGGGGAGGGACTATCGGGGAGGGGGCTTCTCCCTCCCTCCCGCCCCTCCTCCCCCCCACTAAGGGAAGCGGGAGGCGCGGCTTCCCCAAAAGGCCCATTGGGAGGGTGGCCAAATCCCCGCATCGGCAAGGCGGCGCCCCCCGCTCGCCCAGGCGCAGAAGGGCCCGCCAGGGGGCGCCCTTGGCCGCTGGCCAGATGTGGCTGCAGCGGCGGGAGGAAGAGGAGGCGCCGGGAAGGGCGACTCCGCCTCTCTAGGGCGCCCCGCTTCCTGGCTTTAACCCCTTGGCCGAGGGAGGGTCCCGGGGGGCGTCTCCCCAAAGCGGGGCTGCCATCCCGATCCCTCCGGAGGTGGGTCGGCGGGGCTTCGGCGGGGGCGGCTCCGGGACGGGGCGGGGGGCTGGGGGGGGAAGGGCTGCTGGGGGGCCTGGAAGGGTCTGCTGGAGAAAGGGGAGGGGGGGAGCCGGAAGGGCCCGGGTCTGCCTGCAAGAGGGACCCCGACTAGGCGGATCCCCCTTTGGGCGCCCCCATCCCTCCTGCAGAAGCCCCGCTGCCCCGGCCTGGCTGGGGGCCTGGGGTGGGGAGGGGGAGGCAGGAAGGAGAGTGGTCGGCCCAGAGGCCTTTTGGGGGGGGAGAAGGAGAGCGGGGGTCCAGGAGGCCTTTGGGGGGGGGAAAGAGAGTGGGGGTCCAGGAGGAATTTTTGGGTGGGGTAAGAAGGAGATTGGTCGTCCAGGAGGATTTGGGGGGGGGGAGAAGGAGAGCGGGGGTCCAGGAGGAATTTTTGGGTGGGGTAAGAAGGAGATTGGTCGTCCAGGAGGATTTGGGGGGGGGGAGAAGGAGAGCGGGGGTCCAGGAGGCCTTTGGGGGGGGAGAAAGAGAGTGGGGGTCCAGGAGGAATTTTTGGGTGGGGTAAGAAGGAGATTGGTCGTCCAGGAGGATTTGGGGGGGGGGAGAAGGAGAGCGGGGGTCCAGGAGGAATTTTTGGGTGGGGTAAGAAGGAGATTGGTCGTCCAGGAGGATTTGGGGGGGGGGAGAAGGAGAGCGGGGGTCCAGGAGGCCTTTGGGGGGGGAGAAAGAGAGTGGGGGTCCAGGAGGAATTTTTGGGTGGGGTAAGAAGGAGATTGGTCGTCCAGGAGGATTTGGGGGGGGGGAGAAGGAGAGCGGGGGTCCAGGAGGCCTTTGGGGGGGGGAAAGAGAGTGGGGGTCCAGGAGGAATTTTTGGGTGGGGTAAGAAGGAGATTGGTCGTCCAGGAGGATTTGGGGGGGGGGAGAAGGAGAGCGGGGGTCCAGGAGGAATTTTTGGGTGGGGTAAGAAGGAGATTGGTCGTCCAGGAGGATTTGGGGGGGGGGAGAAGGAGAGCGGGGGTCCAGGAGGCCTTTGGGGGGGGAGAAAGAGAGTGGGGGTCCAGGAGGAATTTTTGGGTGGGGTAAGAAGGAGATTGGTCGTCCAGGAGGATTTGGGGGGGGGGAGAAGGAGAGCGGGGGTCCAGGAGGCCTTTGGGGGGGGGAAAGAGAGTGGGGGTCCAGGAGGAATTTTTGGGTGGGGTAAGAAGGAGATTGGTCGTCCAGGAGGATTTGGGGGGGGGGGAGAAGGAGAGCAGGGGTCCAGGAGGATTTGGGGTGGGTAAAGGAGAGTGGTGGGCCCAGAGGCCTTTTTGGGGGGGAGAAGGAGAGCGGGGGTCCAGGAGGCCTTTGGGGGGGGGAAAGAGAGTGGGGGTCCAGGAGGATTTGGGGTGGGTAAAGGAGAGTGGTGGGCCCAGAGGCCTTTTTGGGGGGGGAAAGGAGAGTGGTTGTCCAGGAGGCCTTTTGGGGGGAGGAAGGAGAGTGGTGGGCCCGGAGGCCTTTTGGGGGGGGGAAGAAGGAGAGTGGGGGTCCAGGATGATTTTTTTTGGGGGGGGAAAGGAGAGTGGTGGTTAGGAGGCTTTTTTTGGGGGGGGGAAGGAGAGTAGTCGTCCAGGAGGCCTTTTGGGGGGGGGGGGGAAGGAGAGTGGTGGTTAGGAGGCTTTTTTGGGGGGGAAGGAGAGTAGCCGTCCAGGAGGCCTTTTGGGGGGGAAAAGGAGAGTGGGGGTCCAGGAGGATTTTTTTGGGGGGGAAGGAGAGTGGTGGGCCCGGAGGCCTTTTGGGGGGGGGAAGAAGGAGAGTGGGGGTCCAGGATGATTTTTGGGGGGGGGGAAAGGAGAGTGGTGGTTAGGAGGCTTTTTTGGGGGGGAAGGAGAGTAGTCGTCCAGGAGGCCTTTTGGGGGGGGGAAGGAGAGTGGTGGTCTAGGAGGATTTTTTGGGGAGGGGGAGGCAAGAAGGAGAGTGGTGGGCCCGGAGGCCTTTTTTTGGGGGGGGGAAGGAGAGTGGTGGTTAGGAGGCTTTTTGGAGGAGTGGGAGGCAAGAAGGAGAGTGGTGGGCCCGAAAGCCTTTTGGGGGGGGGAAGGAGAGTGGTGGTCTAGGAGGATTTTGGGGGGAGGGGGAGGCAAGGAGGAGAGGGGTGGGCCCAGAGGCCTTTTTTTTGGGGGGGGAAGGAGAGTGGTGGTCTAGGAGGATTTTTTGGGGAGGGGGAGGCAAGAAGGGGAGTGGTGGGCCCGGAGGCCTTTTTTGGGGGAGGGGGATGGGAAGAGGGAAGTCCACCCCCTTGTTAGGAGTCCATCCCCAAGTCTCCCAGCAAGTCTGGTCCTTCCTTTCCCCATCACAGCTTCTGAGAACTTCCAAGATTTCAGTTCTCCCAAGTAGATCGAAGCCAACGATTTAGCGGTCAAAGCAGAAAGGGTGGTGAGCCGGGAAAAGCTTGGCCAGAAGGCCCGGCGGGAGATCCTGGAAGGAGGAACTCTCCCGAAGGCTGTCCTTCAGGAACGGCCATTGAAGGGCTCCTGCTTCCTGGAGTCTGAGCGACCCCGATGGGTTTGCAGCCACCTCCATCGCCTTTGCCTTCGATGGCTGAAGCCAGAAAGGAACACCAAGACCCAGATGCTGGATCTGTGGTGGTCTTGGGAGTCCTTCCTGGCTGCCCTTCCCCTGGAGATGGCCACCTGGGTGAGGGAATGTGGAGGCCGAGGACAGCTCCCAGGTGGTGGCCCTGGCAGAAGGCTTTCTCCTCAGCCAGGTGGAGAACAATGAGGAGCTGGTGAGGGGACAGGTCCCTCCCCGTACAGGAAACCTCATTCTTAGCGACACTAAAAAAACGTTCACCGGAATTCTAATGCAAGAAAATGTCGTTGTGAGGTGCTTTGTTGTCGTTTTTTCTTGCTGGCGTTTCGTTACCGAATGAAGGAAACATCATCAGTGCTAACAGTAGCTACAGAGCTACCTCACCAGCACCGATGATGTTAACGTACCATATTTTTCGGACTATAAGACACACTGGTGTATAAGACACACCAAGATTTCGAAGAGATAAGCAGGGAAAAAAAGTTTTTGTCCTCCCCGGCCCGCCAGGAGCACTCTGCAGACTTCAACAGGGCTGGGGGGAGGCAAAAACGCCCCCGTTTTTGCCTCCCCCCCCCCAGTCCTGCTGAAGCCTGCACAGTGCTTCTGGGGGCTGACGGAAGGTTTTTGCAAAAAAATCCGGTCCATTTTTTGCCCATTTTTCACAAAAATGGGATGCAGGGGTGCGGCTTCAGGAGGCCCAAAATGGCTGTATTTGGTGTAGAAGACACACCAACATTTCCAGGGTCTTTTTTTGGGGGGGGGGGAGGTGCATCTTATACTCCGAAAAATACGGTAGTTTGGTCATGAAACAGCTTCAAGAAAACAACCAAGTTCAGAGAGCACCAACTCCCACTACAGGTCAACGGGGAGCTACACATAGTATTGTCTTCCATCGAATTTCACCGTGTCTTTAGAAATATGGTTGGGATGGATGGGAAGTCAAAAAAAAACCACAACCCTCCTCCCTCCCCACTTAGAGATGGTGGGAATGGGTTGTCTGTTGAATGGGTTATTATTTATTATTTATTATTATTTGTCTGTGACGGAAGATGAGGAATCTTCCGTTTGCTGTCATCCACCCCCCTAATTTCCCTTTTCGGTCTTCGTGTGTAGGGAGGCTCCCGTCAGGTGGACCCACCCCACCAAAGCAAAGGGAGAACCATTGCTTCCTTCTCGGGCGAGGTTTTTTAGGAAGACCTCTTGGGAGGAAGACGCTCAAGGTATCTCACCAGGTACGTGACGATCTTCTTCAGGAGCTGGGTTTGTAGGGGGTCACTTCAGTCTGGAAGGGGCTTTCTACTGTGCTATTTCCAGAAATTGCTAACAATCCTTCTTGCGTTCCCTTTGCAGGAGGCTGTTTAACGTCGGTGGACTTTCTCGAAACTTCTCCTTTTTCTAGTGCAGCAGCAAGAACAATTCAGCTTCCAGCTCAGGTAGGAGAAACTTCAGCAACTAAGATTCGCTGGAAGGAAACCCCCAATTCCTGAAACAGCTGAGGGCACCGTAATAATTCCCATGGCAGAAATCAAAAACTGCATCTACAGTTATGTAATAGTAATAACAACAATAACAGAGTTGGAAGGGACCTTGGAGGTCTTCTAGTCCAATCCCCCTGCTTAGGCAGAAAACCCTAAACCATTTCAGACAAATGGTTGTTGAATCTCTTCTAAAAAACTTCCAGTGTTGGAGTACAACTTCTAAGTTGTTCCACTGGTTAATTGAACTGTCTGGAAATTTCTTCCTAGTTCTAGGTTGCTTCTCTCCTTGATTAGTTTCCACCCATTGCTTCTTGTTCTACCCTCAGGTGCCTTAGAGAATAGTTTGACTCCCTCTTCTTTGTGGCAACCCCTGAGATATTGGAAGACTGCTATCATGTCTCCCCTAGTCCTTCTTTCTCTTAAGCTAAACATACCCAGTTCCTGCAACCGTTCTTCATATGTTTTAGTCTCCAGTTCCCTCATCATCTTTGTTGCTCTTCTCTGCACTTTTTCTAGAGTCTCCACATCTTTTTTACATCGTGGCGACCAGAACTGAATGCAGTATTCCAAGTGTGGCCTTACCAAGGCCTTGTAAAGTGGTATTAACACTTCACGTGATCTTGATTCTCTCCCTCTGTTGATGCAGCCTAGAACTGTGTTGGCTTTTTTGGCAGCTGCTGCACACTGCTGGCTCATATTTAAATGGTTGTCCACTAGGACTCCAAGATCCCTCTCACAGTTACTACTAATGAGTAAGGTACCACCTATACTGTACCTGTGCATTCCATTTTTCTTGCCTAAATGTAGAAGCTTACTTTTTTCACCCTTGAATTTCATGGTGTTAGATAGTGCCCAATGTTCAAGTCTGTCAAGATCCATCTGAATCTTAAGCCTGCCTTCCGGAGTGTTGGCTATTCCTGTCACCTTGGTGTCGTCTGCCTGTGTCGTGTTCAACTTGCTCAGTCGTTCCTCAAAATGTTTGCAGATATACCACGTACTTCAATGGATCATAGATAGCCAAGGTATCATCTTTAGGGCCGTGATGGCTAACCGATGGCACGCATGCCCATGTCGCCTGGCACGTGGGGCCTCGCCTATTTGTCTTCCGGGTTTCTGGTGCACATGCGCATGTGACGATCAGCTGTCCTAGCGGTGTCTGGTGCACATGCGCATGTGACGATCAGCTGTCCTAGCGGTGTCTGGTGCACATGCGCATGTGACGATCAGCTGTCCTAGCGGTGCCGAAAACCAGTGTGTGTGCATGCGTGCCGGCCAGCTGGTGGTCGGCCACGCATGCACAGTACAACCCGGAAGTTCGGGTTTTCCAGAGCGCGGCCCCGATAAGCACGCCTGCGCGTGCAACATTTCCACACAACCCCATCACTGCTTTACGGTACCTTAGTGAAAGATTGGACCCAAGAAGCTTTATCAGCCGACACCTGCAAATCTAATTATTACATTGACTTAACTTCTGTTGAGTTCATGGAAAGATCCATGCAATTTTCTTGATAATAGCATAACACTGGCTGCCTCTTACGTTCTTTGGGTATGTTTCTTGACTTCCTAATTTGGCCTATATCTCTGGCATCTCCTGGTCATCCCACATCAAAAGTTCCAAGAGGCCCAATCCCAGAGAGAGAAGTCAGGTCTGGTGATCTTCTGAGAGAACCCCATCAATTTCGGCTGGATCTCTGTTCAGTATCAGAGCTCCTGGAATGATTTTCCCACGACGGTATTGGTTCTTATCCAAGCAAGTTTCAAAGTATGCGTGGGTTTATTTAAAAAGTAGAATGTGGGCACAATCAAAGTCTTGATCCATGCACAAATCCTAGTACCGCAGGGTACCACAGTTTTGGATAGTTTTCTCAATTTTAATCCTTGCAATGGACAAGGGTTTGGGGGGGGGGGTTATTTTTAATAAGAATTGCCCCTTTGTCCCCAATGTATGAAATACAGCAATTAGAGATTTGTAGAATGTTGGGTTGATGTTTTCTGGCTTTGAAATTAATTCAAAATTTTTGCTTTGGTTCAACTGATACCATAATGGTCTAAGTTTGTGACTAATGACCACAACTGGTTTTTTTAATAAATATTTTTTTTTATTTTTCCCTTTCAAATTCATTCATAAATATACATTCTTATAATTGCTATTTAACCTTTGTCTATTCATCATTAATCTCTATAATTTTATTTTTTATATGTGTGTGTGTGTGTGTGTGTGTGTGTTGTATTTGTGCTGATAAATAAATTTGGGCATACCAGGGGTTGTAACACAAATATGTATGTATGTATGTATGTATGTATGTATGTATGTATGTATGTATGTATGTATATATATATATATATATGTATTTGTGTTACAACCCCTGGTATGCCCAAATATGGGAGGGAGCTCACTCCTCCCCCTTTCTGTCCTTCGGCTCATCACAGAAAACCATCCAGGCAGAAACCCATATTTTTATTTTTAATGTTGCCTTTTTATATTTGTGTTGTATTTGTGCTGATAAATAAATAAAGGGAGACTAGCTGATGAGAGCTAAATAGCTTGAAATGGATCCATACTAGTCTCCCTTTATTTATTTATCAGCACAAATACAACATATATATATATATATATATATATATATATATGTGTGTGTGTGTGTGTGTGTGTGTGTGTGTGTGTGTGTGTGTGTGTGTGTTGTCTTTGTGCTGATAAATAAATAAAGGGAGACTAGAATAGATCTATTTCAAGCTATTTAGCTCTCATCAGCTAGCCATACCCTTACTGGGAATCGAACCAGGGCTGTATTGCATATTAGGCCGATGTAATTGCCACTAAGCCACAGGCTCTCTTCCTTATCAGCTAGGCCAGGGAAATAGGTATGTATTTGTGTTACAACCCCTGGTATGCCCAAATATGGCCTAGCTGATATTCCCTGGCCTAGCTGATAAGGAAGAGAGCCTGTGGCTTAGTGGCAATTACATCGGCCTAATATGCAATACAGCCCTGGTTCGATTCCCAGTAAGGGTATGGCTAGCTGATGTGCCTTCATCTTATTTTGCAACAACCTTACTCCTCCTATCTTCTCAACCTCCCTTCTCTGCCGTCTTCTTTCCTCCTCTCCTTCCTCCTTTCTTCTTCCCCTCTCTTTCCCCCACTCCTCCTCCCTTCTCCTCCTCCTTACCCTCTCTCCTCCTCTTAATTCCCCACCCTTACTTCCCTTTCTTCCTTTCCCTCCTCATCTGACCACAGCTGGTTTTTACTGGGAATGCTGCCTATCTGTAAATTGAAGTTGAAAGATTATGGCATAAACTATCTGGGGTGGCCCCAATGATCGTCAGTGCATTGCGTGTAACACCGAAATATCTTAAGTGTCTCTGGAGATTCTCAGTCGTCCAGGAAAAGATTGTCCCAAAGGTGCTTTTTCAAGAGGCAACTGGACTTTCTGGTTTTGCTTTGAAGACATTTTGCTTCTCGAAGTTGCCTCTCGAAAAAGCATCTTTGGGACCAAAATATCTTGGACAGCACTTAGGAAATGTGCCTACTGGCAAAATTCCTATCCACCAATTAAAAAGGCCACATTGCCACATATACTATGCCAACACATTATGACATCCGTACGTTCTACAGATCACACTAACCACGGCTCTTGAATTGGTGCACTAATTGAAGCTGCACAAAGACAACCTTGGCTACGGTGCCATCTGTTCGTTGAGCAAGAGCTGTAAATCAAAGATGCCCTCCAGACTACGCACCATCCTTGGAATGGGGAAGTACAACTTCACCCAAGGTCAACGTTACAATCTCCCTGGATCTGAGTGGCCCCAACAACCACAGCCACTCACTCTTGGTAGGACTGAGCTCCTCTCCTTCCAGACCTTTGCAGGCTCAAGGCAGAAGGGCAAGACTTGGACAACCTCATTTGCCCAGCCTGGGGTCAAAGCTCAGTGGATTCATGTGGATGCTGAATAGGAGGGGCGAGAGCACCGAAATCTTGTGGCATCCCATAAAGGATGACATCTCCCTCCCCACAAACTAGCCCTAGAAGAGAACTACCACAAAATAGTTCCCACAGCACCCATGTCCAAGAAGGCCACCATAGCTGATAGCATCAAAAAATGCTGAGAGATTAAGAAGAACAAAGGAAAATGCACCACCTTTAGCTGGGTTTTGCCACAGCTCCACCACCAAAGCATAACCAATGTTGTCTCCACACTGAATCCTACCTGAAACAGACCAGGGTTCTCAGCAGCTTCAGGCTGACCACCTTCTCAACAACTTCCCTTAAAAAGTAACTTAATCCTCACATTCTATGTCTTACTACATGTCAGGACTGCCTCAACTTGAACCTTAAGTAAAAACGAACCTTGACTCCATTTGTTGAGGAGGGTATCATTTACTAAAGGTCAAGTGAAATACAATAGAGCAAAGCCGGAACTGAAAATCGCGCACCAAAATCCCCAAGTGTAATTCTCCCTCCCTTGGGTGCTTCCAATTCTTACCCCTTGTCCAATCAAATTCAAAGTAGATGTTTTGGGAATGGTCACTTAAAATGTGGGCTGGTATGCATCTGCATTCCATTCCCAGGTGTCTGACCTTGAATCCATGTCTCTGGCAGATACAATGAACTGTTACCCCCACACCTGAATTCTCTTCCCCAGAGTTCATGGCAGACTGGCACTTAGCGAAGTGCAAGCGTGAGGTGGCAGTTCTGACACTATAGTCAAAGGTGGTATTCAGCCGGTTCAGACCGGTTTGAGCGAACTGGTAGCGGTGACCTGCGGGTGGGCAAGCTCTATGCCGTCCTATTTAGTCACGTTTTCGAAGCCACACACATGCGTGCAAGCTGGGTGCAAGCAAAGCACATGCGCAGAAGGCGTGCATGTACACAGCGACCCGTTGGCAAACGTGTATGAAACCCACTTCTGACTATAGTTCATTTTGTGATAATCTTGATAGTTCTGAGCCATTACATGAAGGGTCACCGAAGTCAGCATCTGTGGGATCATCTCATTTCCTTTCTGTATTTTTGCAAAATGTTGCTTATCCCCCCCCCCCCCAAAATAGCATGATGCTCCAGAGTACCCTGTTTCCCTGAAAATAAGACCTCCCCGGATAATAAGCTCACTCTGGATTTTGAGCGCATGTGCTAAAATAATCCCTCCCCTGAAAATAAGCCCTCTCCGAAAATATTGCAACACAGCAGCCATGAGGTGACCACACTCACTGCCTTCTGCACTTCAAAAATAATAAGACCTCCCTGAAAATAAGGTCAAGCACTTATTTCAGAGGTCAAAAGAAAATAAGACCCTGTCTTATTTTCAGGGAAACACGGTAATAGTAATACCTCTGCTAGACTCTTGTGTGTCAAAGCTTTCTTGAGTTTCTCAGTTAAGCAGGAATGTTCTTATTCTCTTTTCAGAGTGTCGTGTCCTTCCAGGAGGTAGCGGTGTGTCTCACAAAGGAGGAGTGGGCTCTGCTGGATTCCATGCAGAAATCCCTCCGTGGGGAAGTCATGATGGAAAATTCTAGAAGTGTGACTTCTTTGGGTAAGGACCCTTATTTCTCTGAGTTCATCGTGGAATTGAAAGCAAGTAAGAACTAATTAGACGGAAGTCCCTACATAGTCATTTGTCCCTGAAATTTCCCTCCTCTTTCTTTTTCTGGATCTCATCGTTCCCATCAAAGCACGTCTTTCTTTTCCTCTCAGCTAGTCCTTTTGTCTTTTCGTATATTTTGCATTTGGATCCATGTTCCTTCTCTCCCTTTTGAACATAGTCCGTATTCTCTGAAAATCCTGGTTGTCTATATTCCCATGAATGATATGGTGAGCACAGTGGTGGGATCCTACTGGTTTAACAACCAGTTTGGTGATTGTGTGCTTCACGCCTGCGCGCAGTTGTGAGAAAATTTACCTTCCGCATTGCTGCTGGGAAGGAAAACAGCTGAGGGTCGGCAATCCGCGCTGCCGTGTGACTCAGCTGAGAGTATAAAGTTCAGTAAAACGCAAAAGCGGGTGGGTGAGAACAGCTGATCGTCGGAGCAACCGGTTCGCCCGAACCAGTAGAATCCCACCCCAGGGTGAGCAAAATTGTCAAACAGATTATTATTGTAGAAGCAGAAGATTAAGGGATGAGAATACAGACCCAACATTCACGGAAAAGACTTTTTCACTCCTCGCCATCAAATTACATAAAATTCGCTATTACCGGTGAACATCAAAGGTCCCTTTTCATCAGAAGTTACTTTTATATTTGCACTATAATCGTCTGTCCTGGAATTCTTGCAGGACATATAACTTTGTGGATGATGTGCATACCATATTTTTCGGACTACAAGACGCACTGGAGTATAAGACGAAACAAGATTTCGAAGAGGAAAACAAGAAAAAAATAGTTTTTGGCCTCCCCCCCCCCATCCTATTTTTGCCCTCTCCAGCCCCCAGGAGCACACTGCAGGTCTCCCAAACCCTCAGCGTGCCCCGTTTTTTGCAAAAACAGGACTCATGGGGTGGGGTTTCAGGAGACTAAAAATGGCCATATTCGATGTATATTTCCACCCTGTTTTAGGGTGCTAAAAGTGCATCTTATACTCTGAAAAGTACGGTACCTATCCAACTTACATACATTGTGGTTCTATGTCCTGAGTTTTTGATTATGAAACAAATATTTCATGATTCTTTTGACAATAATGACGGATAAATATTTCCCGTAGCCAATCCAGGCTCCAAGATTGAACAGTTCTATTGATTGACTCCAGCTGATTAAAATCCAAAATCCTAATGGTTGCAGGCACCATCTCTAAATATATATATTTATTAGCAAGAGGGGAGAAAAAACCAGCTCATGAAATCAGTGGGAAATACTCCAGCAAAGAAATAGCACCTGAAATAGTTGTGTAAGCACAATCTAATACAGTGGTACATTGGTACTCATCGTTAATTGGTTCCGGGAGGCGGGACAAAATGTGGGCGTCAAAATGCATTGAGTACCAAATTTTAATGAGTTTCAAAGCAGTTGAGTACCAAGATATCATTGTATAAGTTTTAACAATGAAGAAAGAGAATCTTGCAGATGCTAATCAACTCCCATTAGAAGTAGCTGATTAACTAATGGAAGTTGATCTTTCACCCAGTTCCTGTGTGAAAGGTCTTAAAAGATTTACACTTCTTTTTTATATCTCTCTCTTTTTCTTTTTCTCACTCATTCCCCCCATAGAAGGAGATGAGCAGGAAACTCTGAACGATCAGAAACTAGAACTAGCGATGTCAGAAACATTGGAGGAAGAAGTGGGGCAGGAGACTTCTGAATATCAGTGGAGCTCAAAGATACACGAGGAATACCACCTTCAGTATATGGGAGATAATTCATCCCCTTCCCAGTGTGCGGATGTCCTTGAACCCTCAATCCAACAGGAGCACATGGAAAACAGAACTGACTCTTGGCTACTACATAGGACAATATTAAAAAATAACTTGGACTTAGATAATCAGTGTGCAACCGAGACTGAATACAACCACGATGAAGGCACAAACTCTGAATTGTCTTGCGGGCAAACCTTCCCTCCTCCTTCGTATCCAGAAATCCACATTGGGGAGAATTCCTATAAAGGCACGGAGTCCGGAGAGGAGCTGAGAGAGCCCAGTAACCTTGCTCCCCCTAAAACAATACAAAAAGGCAAAAGAGCACATAAATATCTAGAGCATGGAAAAAAGAACTTCAAGCAAAGTAGTCTGCTTAATGCCCAGACAAAGCTTCACAATGAGAAACCCTATCAGTGCAAGGAGTGTGGAAAGAGCTTCAGGAGCAGCAGTCACCTGACTTCCCATCATAGGATCCACACAGGAGAAAAACCTTACAAATGTATAGAGTGCGGAAAGAGCTTTAGACAACGCAGCCATCTTATTTCTCATAGAAGGATCCACTCAGGTGAAAAACCATATACGTGCATAGAGTGCGGAGAGAGCTTCAGGTTGAGCAGTCAACTGACCTATCACATGTGGAACCACACGGGGGAGAAGCCGTATAGTTGTGCAGAATGCGGGAAAAGTTTCAGCAATGTCAGTTCGCTCACGTGCCATAAAACTATCCATACAGGAGAGAAACGATATAAATGCACAGAGTGTGGGAAAAGGTTCCGGAACAGTAGTCATCTTACTTCCCATAAAAGGATCCACACAGGGGAGAAACCATATAAATGCGCGGAGTGCGGGAAGTGTTTCAGAGACAGCTCTGCCCTGGTGTCTCACAGAACCATCCACACAGGAGAGAAACCATACAAGTGTATGGAGTGTGGAAAGAGTTTCAGCCAGGGATACTCCCTTACGACCCATCAGATGATCCATTCAGGGGAGAGGCCATACAAATGTATGCAGTGTGGAAAGAGCTTCAAATGGAATAGTCACCTTACGGCCCATCAAAGGATCCACACGGGAGAAAAACCGTATAAATGTGTGCAGTGTGGAAAGAGCTTCAAAAACAGGAGTAACCTCACCAGCCACAAAAGGATCCACACAGGAGAAAAACCGTATAAATGCACGGAGTGTGGAAAGTGTTTCAGAGGCAGCTCTGCCCTTATTTGCCATAAAACCATCCACACGGGAGAAAAACCGTATAAATGTATTGAATGCGGCAAGAGCTTCAGCAGAGGCAGCTCCCTTACTTTCCATAAAAGGATCCACACGGGAGAGAAACCCTATCAGTGTCTGGAGTGTGGAAAGAGCTTCAACCAGAGTAATTCCCTTATTTTCCATAGTAGCGTCCACACGGGGGAGAAACCATTTAAATGTACAGAGTGTGGAAAGAGCTTCAGCAAAGAAGGTTGCTTTATTTCCCATAAAAGGATCCACACGGGCGAGAAACCGTACCAATGTATGGAGTGTGGAAAGACCTTCCGATTGAACAGTCAGCTTACTTCTCATCAAAGGATCCACACGGGAGAAAAACCATATCACTGTACGGAATGTGGAAAGACGTTCAGATTAAGCAGTGATCTCACTTCCCATAAAAGGATCCACACAGGAGAGAAACCGTATGAATGCATGGGCTGCGGAAAGAGCTTCAAGCGGAGCAGTGACCTTACTTCTCATAAAAGGATTCACACTGGAGAAAGACCATACGAGTGTATGGAGTGTGGAAAGACCTTCACAATGCGATCGTCCCTAACTTCTCACAAAAGGATCCACACAGGGGAGAAACCATACCAGTGCACAGAGTGCGGAAAGAGTTTCCGTGAAAATGGATCTCTTACGATTCATAAGAGGATCCACACTGGAGAGAAACCGTATCAATGTATGGAGTGTGGAATGAGTTTCAGGTTACGCAGTCAGCTTGCGTCTCACAAGAGTATGCACAGGAGTTTATCCGTAGAGCCTGGATTGTAGGAGAAAAAATGGCATTGATTAGAACAGGCAAAACCACCCCCTTCCCAGGGGCAAAATTAACCCTCTCCACTCACCCATAGAAGGCCCAGGAGTACAGAGATACTGAGAGGTGAGCAAAGGCTTTGGGAAGCAAGGCCCATATATGACAAGCCATAAAAATATCCTTAAAAACTTAACTATGTTCATATAATACATTGTTCACTCAAATACATTATTATTTTTGTAACTCTGTTCCATTGCCCCACGGATTCCATATCTGACTTTGCTAACAAAGCCACCCATCACATACATGCTTAATTCAATTATTTTTGACAATCGTATGTATATTCTAGTTTGTGTAAGTGTGTAAGGAGAGATTTCCTTCCTGTTTAGATTTTGCTTCTGCTGTCTCTAGTACTATAATAAATATATTCTTTGGTGGACAAATGTTCTAGTTTCCCTTTTGAATAAAATCTTGGGATAGTTTGTGAGAGAATCTAATCTTAGAGGGAAAAGATTCAGTTATGTTTCCTGCTTGTAGTAACATGGGTGTTGAAAGTATAGGAACAAAGTATAGGAGAACATTTGTAGCTCAGGGTTGAAATGGTGGGTCCCTGATGCTCTTTGAGCTTGGTGGTCTTCTTGCAGACATTTCATGATCAAACTAGGTAACATCATCAGTGCTGGATATAGCAAGTTAATAGTATAGTATAGGGACAGTTATTGTTCCTCAATGAATCCATTAGGAAACAAACTAGATTTGTAACTTTCTGGAGGAATCTGGAATTTTGTTTTCATTGGACCACAATGATCTGACCATTTCAAGGGTAACCCGCCAGTGTGCCATTAATATTTTATTTGTTTTATTTTTTATTTATTTATTTGACTTATCAGTCGCCCCCTCTCCGCAAAGGGACTCGGGGCGATGTACAATCAAAAACAAATATACAGATGTGGCATGGAGGAGGTGACATCAATGCTTAACAAATAAGATTCCAATAAAAAGCCACTAGGCTAAAATAAATAACAATAAATTAAAACAGTTAAAATAATTTAAAACCCCAAAATTTACATTTACCGTAATTAAAATTGCCAGGGAGGTTAGAAAGTTCTAGTTTAAGCCAGGCCGGCTAGTTGGAACAGGTGGGTCTTGAGTTTCGTGCGGAAGGAGCGGAGATCGGTCGTTATCCTGATGTCGGGGGCGAGGTTATTCCAGAGGGTTGGGCCCATCACAGAGAAGGCCCTACTCCTGGGCGCCGCCCGCTGGCATTGCTTAGTGGACAGCACCCGGAGGAGTCCCTCTCTGTGAGAGCGAATTGGTCGCAGGGATGTATGGGGCAGAATGCGATCCCGCAAATAGCTAGGTCCTGTGCCATGGAGCGCTTTAAAGATGGTAACTAACACCTTGAAGCGCACCCGGTAGACCACAGGGAGCCAGTGCAGCTCGCGCAGGAGAGGTGTTATATGGGAGAACCTCGTTCTCCCCATAATTGCCCGCGCGGCCGCATAATAAACAACTCAGTGCTTCTTTCTGGCAAAGCCAGTGGTGAAATTCAATTTTTTTTACTACCAGTTCTGTGGGCGTGGCTTGGTGGGCGTGGCAGGGGAAGGATACTGCAAAATCTCCATTCCCTCCCCACTCCAGGAGAACGTTACTGCAAAATCTCCATTCCCACCCCATTCTGGGGCCATCCAGATATTTGCCAGTTTTCCGAACTACTCAACCTGTCAGAACCTGCTGAATTTCACCCCTGGGCAAAGCTATATTGATTTGAGAATTCATTTTAACTACCTAACTCAAGGGAGACATCGCAATATTTATAATTTGCATGAAACTGTCCGCACTGGGAAGTAAATTTAAATGGATAGATTATTTATACAGCATTATGGATAGCGTATACAAGAAGGAACAATGAAGAAAGGAAGTGAAATAATTTTTGAAACCATTGCTGGGAGAAGCTTTTCAATCCTAGGAGTTTTTGATCGATTGTCTGCCACAAGAGTTCTTACCAAATTTTGGTGGGTTTTTGTTTTTGAACCATCAGTAACCATATTGACTCAGACTCTATATAGACACAAAGCAATGGAAACCTGGGCAGAATTTGGACAGAAAATGTGCCTTCACTTCAATGACTGCAAGGATGGTGATGGAGAGCGGGTTATTTTACAAAACAAAACCTTTCAAATAAAGTTGACGATACATGCAGAAATATAATTTTAATACCAGTAATAAAACTATTTCCTGTTTTAACTACTTACTATCTACAAGCCCTTTATCTCTTTTTCTAAAGTTTCTTTATCTACGGTAGATTCTGTAAAGTCCATTTTCACTATATTTTCATAAGGTGTCTCCAATATAGAGGAAGTCCGCAGTTAATGACGGTTAGAGTGGTGCAGCAACTTTACGCTGTGCTGAACAAATAGTACTTAATGCCCGGTTCTTCATAATAGATAGTCCTCGACTTACAACCTCAATTGAGCCCAAATTTCTGTTGTTAAGTGAGAATGTTGTTAAGTGAACTTCACAGACCTGCCACAGTGAAGTGAATCACTGCAGTTGTTAAATTAGTAACATGATTGTGAAATGAATCTGGCTTCACAAGCCTTGCTTGTGAGGCGCTCATAACATTGGAACCATCATTAATATGAACCAGTTGCCAAGCATCCGAATTTGGCATGACCATGGGGAGGCTGCAATAGTTGTAAGTGAAAAATGGTCATAAGTCACTTTTTTCAGTGCTGTTATATTTGAACAGCCACTAAACAAACGGGTAAATTGAGGACTTTTATTTTAATTAAAGTTTTTTTTATTGTTTTAATTAAACACACACACAAAAACATTCTTCATTACATCTTCCAGAAAGCATGTCGATTGGTTACAAATAAATTTCGTGCGTTACTACCACAATCATTCTTTATACTTCATTCATATTGGATTATATATTTTAAATGAAAAATCTTTATATACCATCAACGTACCATCACTCTCATTTAACTATATTTGTTTAAACGTGCTTTTATCTAGAATCATTTGTATTTAAGGACACAACCACATACTGGCATTCGTTAGCTATTTCTATAAATTTCAGGCTTATATCCAATTGCTTTCACCAATGTCAACCCATACAAAATCATTAAACATTATCCATTAACATTTCGTTATTATTATTGTAGTTATCTAACATCTTTATAATAAATCTAGACAAAAATTTATTACTAGAATTTATAAGTACCCAGGAAAGATTACATCTTTATAACAAAATCTAAACAAATATAATTAATGAATCTTTTCCCCAGGTCCCATATTATAGTTTATATCTAAATTGTAGTAAAATTTATAGGTACCCAGAAAGAATTACATCTTCATAACAAAATCCAAACTAAAAAGTATTAATAAAATTGATAAGTCTTTTTCCCAGGTCCCATAAATTGAGGACTTCTTGTAAGTTACCGTGTCCCAGGATCCTGTAATTACCTTTTGTGACCACCTCACAGTGTCACCAGGAAGCCAGACTCACTTAATAGTTGTGTTACTAACTTAAGTGCCATGATTCACTTAACACTAGTGGCAGAAGAAGTCATAAAATGGGGCAAAACTCAAGTTGTCTTGCTTGGATTCAGTTGTGGTTGTTGAGTTGAGGACTACCTGTGAGGTTAGGAAGGACCAAGCTGGGAATAGCTGAGATCTGGGTGGAATTTTATCTAAACCTGGTGGGATTCAGTTTAGACTTCGAGACTAAGAATAATTTTATTGTCGCTTTGAATGTGCACTAATCGGCATACTTTAAAATGAAATTTCATTGTATACCGTTAACCATAAGGACCCCTCTCTGAGGGAGATGGGCAGTTAAGAAAAATGAAATATAAATAAGCAAAATGATAACCTGGACTATTAAAATGGTTGGTAATAAATGAGAGTTGTGACATGTTATTACCGCATCGCTTAGCAAAGGCCCAGTTATTTATTTGTGTAGGGCCGATTTCTCTACTTCTGTCATATTCATCCCTGTACATCTCGGTGCTCGTGCTCTATGAAGTCAAGTTCCTTTTCCCAGAGAGTTCAGGGTTTTTTTTTTTAATGTTTTTAAATTTCTGATTTCTATTTCCGTTCAGTTTTAATCTCCCATCCTTTTTTTAAAATCCTGACTTCTCCCCACTTGGCTGCCTCTGAGGGAAATTTTCCCCTCAGGTTGATTCTGAGGGAAGCCAAAAAGCCTCATTCTCTCTCTCCCCTCAGTTTTCTCAGCTGCTGCCTCCTTCCTAGCTGCCTCTCCTGAATTTAATTTAATTTAAATGTAACTCACTCTCTCTCTCTCTCTCTCTTTTTGCTTTGTTTATTCAGCCTAGTTATTTAAATTTCACTTTCTTTGGCTTTGTTTATTCAGCCTAGTTGTCAAAACTGAGCTGACAGAAACTGCCCCCAGCAGCCACCTTACCCTCCCTCAACCTTCCTTCCCTGCCTCCCTGTCCAGTGGTGGTATCTGATTGGCCACTGCTGCTGAGTGATTGGCAGCTGCGTCATCCTGACAGTGGAGACAGGGTAAGACAAAAGGAGTGGCAGAAGTCCAGGAGGGATTTGTGAGCTTCTCAAGCAGTTGGGCTCCAGGGGGCACTTAGGGTCCTTTCTGGGGACAGGTTGCCTGAACTCTCTGTCCCTACCTGGAAATCACGTGCGAGGGGACCTTGAACCCGCTCCTCTCCTTGCCCTTCCCTCTGGGGCAAGGGGACAGGGGCTTGGGCCTCCAAGGGAGACCAGGAGAAGTCAAAACTCCAGAAGAGACATCCTGAAGGCTGTCGGAGGAAGTCCATCGAACCAAGCGCTACACCTTGGGATTACCTAGTGGTGACCTGTGCAGCAAAACAAGGATTTCCCCCCTCACATCCCTACAGAGCTGCCTGGCAGCCTTTTTCAAAATGGCTTCTGAACATTTGATAGAGACTTCACTGATGGGATTGTCTGCAGGGCCGTTATGAGGACTATTGAGACCCAATTTAATCTGTGTCAAAATAGAGCTGGAAGGGACCTTGGAGGTCTTCTAGTCCAACCCCCTGCTCATATAGGAGACCCTACACCAGCGATGGTGAACCTTTTTTGGCTCGTGTGCCATAAATAGGGGGAGCGCAGGGGGGTCGTGTGCAGGCGTGCCGCACCCATAATGCAATGCACGACCCCCCCCAGAGTGCATGCACGCACTACAGGCGCGACCCCCCATTTTTGCATGCTTTTTTCGCCCTCCCCAGGCTCCAGAGGCTTTATAGGAGCCTGGGGAGGGCGAGAACAGCCTCCCCCGCCCCCCCGGAAGTCCTCCCGAGGCTTCAGGGACCTTCAAGAGGCTTCCCTGAAGCCTCTGAAGCACTCAAAACAACCCTCCGAGCAAACCGGAAGTCACTTCCGGTTTGCTCAGAGGGTCGTTTTAAGCGCTCCGAAGGCGTCAGGGACCTTTAAGAAGGTTCCCTGAAGACTCCGGAGCAGTCAAAACGACCCTCCGAGCAAACAGGAAGTTTGTTCCCAAACTTCCGGTTTGCCCGTAAGGCCGGTTTTTTGCGCTCCGGAGGCTTCAGGGAAGCTCAGGCTCCTATAAAGCCTCTGGAGCCTGGGGAGGGCGAAAAATGGCTTTTAAAAAGGGTGAAGTCAGCTGGCCAGCGCGTGCCCTGACAAATGGCTCCGCGTGCCATCTGTGGCACGCGTGCCATAGTTTCGCCATCACTGCCCTACACCATTTCAGACAAGTGGCTGTCCAGTCTCTTCTTAAAAACCTCCGGTGATGAAGCAGCCATAACTTCTGGTGGCAAGCTGTTCCACTGGTTTATTGTTCTCACTGTTAGGAAGTTTCTCCTTAATTCCAGGTTGCTTCCCTCCATTAGTTTCCATCCATTGTTTCTTGTCCTGCCTTCAGTTGCTTTGAAAAATAAGTTGACCCCCCTCTTTTTTTATGGCAGCCCCTCAAATATTGGAATACTGCTATCATGTCACCCAAGTCCTTCATTTCACTAGACCAGGGGTCGGCAACCGTAAGCACTCGAGGCATTTGGACCTGTTTCCCACAGAAAAGAAAACACAGGGAGCCACAAAACCCATCCGGTGTCTAACTATTTCGTGAGCGGCCACGAAACTATGTAGTTGAATTAAACATTCTGTTTTCTTCTGAAACTTTTCTTTTCTTGGATTTATCCATGGTTGGCTTACCGAGGGTTGAAAACCTCAATAAATCACGAGCCAGCAGGTGTCGCACATTAGTGTTTGTGACGCATATTTTGAGCAATAGGGAGCCACAGCAGAGGGATGAAAGAGCCACATGCGTCTCCAGAGCCGCTGGTTGCTGACCCCTGCACCGGAAAAGCCAAACCCAAATCCTGCAACCATTCCTTATATGTTTTAGTCTCCGGGCCTTTAATCGTATTAGTTGCTGTCTGCACTTTTCCCAAAGTCTCCACAGCTTTTTTATAACGTGGTGACCAAAACTGGATGCAGGATTCCAGGCGTGGCCTTACTAAGGATTTATACAGCAGTACCAATACTTCACAAGGTTAAGGCACCAGGCTAGAAAGACTGCAGCTCCAATATTTTGTGTAAGGCAGCATTCACAGTTTCTACTGTGGTGTAAGTCAGTCTTGGGGCGAGAGCCCCCGTGACTCCTACACCATTGTGTTGTGGCCCGCTAGTGGCCAGCAGAGCTGGCAGCATATTCGGACAGTGAGGAGGTTGGGGAGGAACACGGGCCAGTCCTGGAGTCTGGGGAAGGCTCTGATGAGGGCTCTGTGTTGGAGGCAGAGAGGGGGCCAGGGCCATCTGACAGTTATCAGCTGCCTTCAGAGTCGGATATCAGGGGGGCAGAAGAACAGCTGGAGCCTGTTCCCAGTGTGCGCATGCGCAGAGTTGTCAGATGAAGGGAACAGCTAAAGAACAGGTGTCGACTTGGGAGTAAGGCCTCAGGTGGACGATGAATGGCCCCTCCCAGAGGAAATAAAAGAGGAGCAAAAGGGGAGTGGTGTTTGCAGGAGACCATTAGTTTGCTTAATTGGTTCGTGACCCTCCGAGATTCCTTGCCAAGTTCTGCAGAGATCGGCCTGGCAGCTCTCCAAGCCAGATAAGGTCTGTGACTGTAAATCCTCCCTTGAAAAGACTTTGCTGGATGTGAATGAGCAGAATTCACATTAATATCAGAAAAAATATTTACATTAAAATTAATAAAAGGGGGTTTTGTCGGGACAAGGAGTTTACTTCAGGCTCTTGGGAAGCCTCTGTCAGAACACATTGCTTTGTGGGGATATGAAGGGATTTACGTCCAAGGCTTGGAACAAAGAGTTGGGCCAGCCGAACTGAGGCAGAGGAGCAGCAGCCTTGGAGATGGGGTTAATTTCCTCTCTGAAAATAATCAAGGCAAAAGGGTTTTTTGAGGTCATGTACGGACTCCAGATCTCCAAATATAGACCTTGCCTTCAAGCACATCAGCCGTTGGAGGCAGAGTGCGCTTTCAAGTAAACCAAACATAGGAGGCGGTGAGGCTGACTATGGACAATAGAGAAATAACTCCTCGGAGAAAATATTTGTAACTTACAGCTGAGCTCTGTGTGTGTGGGATGGGTGTGGGTCCTTCGTGCTCCTTGAGCTGGGTTGACTTCCTGCAGGCGTTTCATTACCAAACTAGGTAACACGATCCGCGTCCTGATGCTGCTGCCTTGTTTGGTAATGAAATGTCTTCACCATGTTCCCTAGTTTGGTATAATAAGGAAAACAACCCAGCTCCGAAAGCCCCCCAAAGGAACCCACCGAAATAAAGATTTTTTCCCCTCAGCAACTCCTTTAACTCTTTGTGCACAAGTCCTGCAAAAGGAAGAAGAGCTGAAAGAAACAGCGTTCGAGTCACCGCAGTTTTCCGGTTGCACAATCCGCTGAAATGCCTTTGCTGACCTCCCAAGCCACACATCGTTTTTTTTTAACCTCATCCTTCAGCCAAATTTCACCCTTGGATTTTACCATAACCATCAGGACCTCTGGGATGTGGGGGGAGGGCGGGATCTCCCATCTTTTCTGAAGATCCTAACAGCTTCAGGGACCCCAAGAGCGCCAGGGATGTGGGAAGAATCCCCACCATCTGGGTCCCGTCTTCCCCCCTTCGCCAAAGAAAGGTACCCCTTGGGCCTGCCTGTCTCCTCCCCCTCTGCAATTCTCAACCTCCCAGCTCAGGAAAAGGGGGCTCCATCTGGGTAAGGGGACAAGACTGTACAAGACTCTTACAGCTCCCTAGGCATCCTTCGAGGCTCACTTGCAGTTTCCAGGGTACACCGTGTCCAAACAGCAGCTCCCGCCTTCCAGGAGCCCCCAGGACCCCCACACAAGGGGGGGAAGCTCCCCCCCAGTGCAGCCGCCTCCCTTCCTGGGTCTGCAGGCAAGTGGAAGATTCCCCCCCCCCCCCGTGGAAAGACAAGGGCTTTGCCCCAATTTTTTTACTACCGGTTCTGTGGGCATGGCTTAGTGGGTGTGGCAGGGAAAGGATACTTCAAAAATCTCTATTCCCTCCCCACTCCAGGGGAACGAGACTGCAAACTCTCCATTCGTACCCCACTCCAAGGGAAGGATACTACAAAATCTCCAATCTCACCCCACTCCAGGGGTGAGGATAATGCAAAATCTCTATTCCCACCCCACTCTGGGGCCAGCCAGAGGTAGTGTTTGCCGGTTCTCCGAACTACTCAAAATTTCTACCAGTTCTCCAGAACTTGTCAGAACCTGCTGAATTTCACTCCTGCTTTGCCCCATATGGGGACTAAGTTCTAGAAGGATCTACAGACAGCCCCCTCCCCCGTGCCTACAATGTTTTCCTCCTCCTCCAACTCTAGGTTTAAGGCTACAAAGCTCCAGACCCAAGTTTTGAAAGACAAAAACTCTTGGCAAGGGCCACCTCCTCAAACAATCAGACCTCACCGCTCCCACATCAAAGCTCGCCCCCCCCAACCCACACAAGCACAGTTTGGGGGTGGGGGAGCGGTGGCACTGTTAGATATTTGCATATCTATGGTTCTTTTTCCTACAGCTTTTCTGGGGGTGCCTGGCTGGCTGGGGAAGCGATGCCAGCGGAGCTTCTCCCCCCGTCGGACTCTTAAACCAAAACCGGCATGAGAGAGTGGAGGGGAGAGGGGGGGGGGATAAGGCAAGACCCACAGACCCGTAACCCCAAGAAAGAGCAAGGTGGTGAGATGTATACATTGGGGGGGGGGGCTGTTCAGAAAGCCAGGCACCCCCTCTGCCTTGCTGCAAAGGATCCCTCCCCCCCTGTTTCCAGGGGAGAACTCCATAGGGTGGCGAGGGGCTGCTGGGGGAAGCTTCTCCTCTCTTGTTTGGGGGGGTGGTCTGGAGACTCTTGGGGGGAGGGCGCTGGAGCTGCAAGGGAGTCATTTCTGGCTTGGGCACTTGGGGAGCAAGTAAGAAAGTCTTTGGAAGGGGCCTTGGGAAGGGAGCCCCCCACTTCCTCCATCCCTTGAAAGTTGTACCCTGAACTAAGACCCTCGAGATGGATGCCCCGCCCCATTCTAGGCTTACAAGCGGGGTGAGGAGGGGGGAGAAGAAAGGGAGGGGCTCCACGCTAAGAGCAGATGGCTAAAAGGCTGATTTCCTAACCCTTCCCCCTTCTATCTAGTAGATCTGGGTTTCTCAAGCTTGAGGTTGTCAGATTAACAGAAGTGGAAGGGATCTTGTAGGTCATCTAGTCCACCCCTCAACCCCGCAGGAGACCCTAGACCCCTTCTGACAGATGGCAGTAGCGTCTTCTTGAAAGCTCCCAGTGACAAAGCTCCCGTAATTTCTGAAGGCAACTTCTGTTCCGTTGGTTGATTGATCTGCCAGAAAATTTCTCCTTTATTCCCAGGTTGAATCTCTCCTTGAGCAGTTTCTATCCATTATTCCTTGTCTTTGGAAAATAGCTTGACACCCCCCCACCCCCGTCTGTGGCAGCCCCTCAGATATTGCGCTGCTGTCTCCCCTGGTCCTTTTCTCCACTAGACTAACCATGCCCAGTTCCTGCAACCTTTTTTTTTTGTTTTAATCATCTTGGTTGCTCTTCTCTGCACTCTTTCTAGAGTTCAATATCCTTTTTTATAGTGGGGTGACCAAAACTGGACGTAGTACTCTAGGTCAGGCAGGAAACCTTGTATCATTTCAGATAAATAGTTATCCAATCTCTTCTTTAAATCTTCCAACGTTGGAGCATTCACGACGTCTGGAGGCAAGTTGTTCCACTGGTTAATTGTTTGAACGGTCAGAAAATCTCTCCTTAGCTCTGGGTTGCTTCTCTTGGGTAGATTTGGTAAGTCTCTCCCTCCCCACAATCCATGCGCCCACCTTCCGCAGCTTATCTGAGCTCACAATGCACTGCGGTACCCTCTCCCAACTTGTGTATAACCTGTGTTGGTCTCTCCCATCCAATATGGTGCCCCCTCCCCAACTCTTTACCTGGACCCATCCTGCTTCCTGCTTAACAACCCACGTCTTGAGGTTACAACCAGGACAGCTATTGCTAAGTTACCTGGTCATGTAATGTCAGACTTTATGACTGCATCACTTAGCAATGGCAACCTCACTGTTCTGTGGCAATTGTAACCCCACTTAACAACTGAAGTAATTTGCTTAACAACTGTGGTACGACCAATCCGCTCGCACAGAGAGGGACTTCTCCGGGTGCCGTCCACTAAACAGTGTCAGAGGGCGACACCCAGGAGTAGGGCCTTCTCTGTGATGGGCCCAGCCCTTTGGAATGACCTCCCCATTGACATTAGGATTACCTCCGATCTCCGCTCCTTCCGTTCAAAACTCAAGACCCACCTTTTTCAATTATCTGGCCTGGCTCAAGCATAGTTCCATCTTATTCCTCCTGACAGTGTTTTTAAATCCGTAATTTTAAACTGGGGTATTTTAATTGCTAATTTTATTATTATTATTTTATGTATTTAATGATTGTTACCTCCTTCGTGTATGTGTATGTGTATATGTATATATATATATATATATGTGCTTTTTTATTGTACGCCGCCCCGAGTCCCTTGTGGAGAGGGAGCGGCTAACAAATCAAATAAATTGAAATTGAATTGAATTGTGGCAAAAAAAGTTGTAAAATCAGAAGTGACTCACTTAACACACTCTTGCTTAGCAATGGAAAATCTGATCGCAACTGTGATCGTGAGTAAAGGACTACCTATGTATTGTTTCTCCCATGCTGACATTTTTATTGGAGAGAGTGCATTTGTCAGGCCTCCAGCCATCTTTTCTTTTGGATCTTTGGCCTGCCACACTTTCTATTATTCTACTATGCACTTTCTGTTGTAGGAAAATTGGAGGGGGGATTGTAGGAGTGAGATGTGTTGTAGCCATAACAAAATTATTTCTAGAAAGCCAAGGTCATCCTTTGTCTTTGCACCTCTGCTCCTGACCGGAATTGGATGGGTGAAACTGCCAGCATGGCAGTGGGAGAGTGGACCATGGGATGGACTTGTGAGTGTGGGGGCAAGATCATGAACTTTCAACTGGGTGGGAAAACCGGGAAGCTTTCAGATTCGGGTTTTCCCAGATGTGCCAGCATGTCTCTCTTAATAAATCGGAACTTTGAGCAATACTTTGCCTTGGACTCTGATTTACTTTTGGATGCTATTTGGAAACCTGACATTAACCTGAATCTCCATTAAAATTCTTCACCGGCTACCCCAAATTTCGGGGCTGTTCCTGAGCCCCTGTGACAACTCGAACCTGGACGGTGTAAAGACTTAGGGAAGATGGAGGAAGAGAAGAAGACAGCATTTTTATTGGGTTTATAAGTTGTCTTATATAAGTTCATCTTTGAGGGAGGTGAGCAATTTAGAAATACAAAACATAAAACTAATTTAAGAAATAAAAGTGGACCTCATTTCCTCTTACACCAGGGGTCCCCAACCCCTGAGCAGCAACCCCACTACTGGGCCTTGAGCCATTTGGAACTGGGCCGTGGATGTGGCAGGCGAGCGTGCATCTGTATCCCTCCTTGTGCAAGTAGTGGGTGAGCGTGCACGCACATGTGGTCCATTCACCCAAGCACCGGTCGTGCAAATGGAACTGCACACTTCATGCAGAATCTCCTCATCCCCGGTCCGTAACGCGAGAAAGATTGGGGAACTCCATCTCACACTATTCCTTCAGAATGGGCGGCTGCTCTGCCTGAACCTTTTCCCACACGTCATACATGGATTAGTGTTTCTCCCTTGAATGGGTCCTTTGATGGGAAGCGAGGCTATTGCATTGACTGAAGCTCCTTTCAGGCATTGTATATTTATAAGGGCTTCTCGCCAGTGTGGCATCTCATATGACAGACCAGGCCCACGTTACTAGTGAAGTGCTTTCCACACTCCAGACATTTGTAGGGCTTCTCCTTATTATGGCTGCTTTTATGGACAGAGAGGCTGCTGCATCGGCTGTAGCTCTTGTCGCACTCTTTGCACTTGTAAGGTTTCTGCCCTGTGTGGATCCTCGTGTGGGCAGCGAGGCTATCAGAAGTTCTGAAGCTGTTTCCACATTCACCACATTTATAGGGTTTTTCCCCCGAATGAATCCTCTTATGAGTCGTAAGCTTGTACTTCTGATTGAAGCTCTTCCCACATTCCGTGCACTGATAAGGTCTCTCTCCCGTGTGGAGCCTCTTGTGAATAGTAAGCGTGTAATTTTTACAGAAGCTCTTTCCGCACTCTGGGCATATATAGGACTTTTCTACGGAGTGAGTTTTTTTATGGGTACGAAAGACACCCTGGTCAATAAAACCCTGTCCACACACGGTACATATATATGGAGTTTTGCCTGAAAGGGGAGAAACGTCACTGCCGAAACCGAAGCTCTTTCCACTCTCCGTGGATTTATACAAATTCTCCCACATGTGGATACTTTGATGAGATCTTAGCTGATTTTTCCACCGGAAGCTTTTTTCGCATTCCGCGCACTGATAGGGTTTCTCCTCTGAATGGACCTTTTTATGACTGCAGAGAGCACTATGGCTGCTAAAACTCTTGCTGCACTCTGTACATGCATACGGTTTTTCTCCCGTGTGGATCCGGTTGTGCAAAGTCAGGTATCTGCTCAATCTGAAGCTTTTCCCACACTCCCTACACTGGTAGGGCTTCTCTCCCATGTGTCTCCTTGCGTGAAAAGTCGGTTCTTGGCTCATGCTGAAGCTCTTCCCATACTGCAGACATTTGTACGGTTTCTCCCCGGTATGGACTCTTTTGTGTAGGGCAAGGTCACTGTTCAATCTAAAACTCTCTCCGCATGTCGCACGTGGAAATGGTTTCTCCTCTGTATGGATTCTCATATGGGAAGTGAGCTCGCTCGTCCAACTGAAACTCTTTCCACACTCGGCACATTTCCAGGGTTTCTCTCTTGGGTGGAGCCCTTTACGGGAGCTCCTGCTCCTACTGACGCTCTTTTCACACCCTTTGAATGTCTCAGGTTTCTCTGCAGACCCCGGGTGGGTTTGTTGACATGAAGTCAAAGCAAAGCTTTGGCTGGAATAGGTTCCCTGCTGTCTGCACTTGCACTTGTTGTCTCTAATTTTAGTTTCACAATGATTACATCTCTCGGACTGATCCCTGGATATCCCCGCGTAGGGTAGGGAATTCTCATTTTGGCTTCCGGTGTGTTCCCCTTGAGTCAGGAATTTGTGGACTTCAGCACGGTGGGAAGCTGGTGATTTCTTCTTCCTAGATGTTCTTTTCTTCTTTTCCCCAAATGTTCCTGATCTCCAGAGGTTCTCAAAAATCTCACTTTCCACTTTAGCCCTCTTTGGTTGCGAAGTCTCTGTGACCGGCGCCTGACAATTCTCACTGTTCTCCTTGCCTGCTTCTGGAGAGAGAAACAAAGCGTGAACTATCTTTTAAGACTGGAACTCCAAAGATTAATGCCGATTAACTAATGAATTAATTCTGATGGGAATTGATCACAAGGTCTTGCAAGATTTTTCAGTTCCTGTATAATTTTTTTAAAATTACATTTTGATTACACAACTATCTCAGAAGTCATCTCTGGGCTGAAGTGTTCCCCACTGAGGCTACTGTAACTATTTTTTTTCTTTGCAAAAGCAAAAAATGAAGCTTAAAACAAAGGAACAATTGAGAAGACAAAGACTGTAATGAAATGGCGATGCAGATAAGCCACCTATGTTGCTTACAATTCTGCAAAGTTTTATTTTAACTACTGTATTTTTTGGAGTATAAGATGCTCCAAATAAAACGGACCTAGCTTTTGGAGAAGAAAACAAGGGAAAAATATCTGCCTCCCAGCAATTTGCCTCCTTGCAACAAATAACAAACAGTACAGACAATATACACTGTTTGTAGTGTTACATTTCAGACTATACTTGTACAGATGCTGTTAAAATTGATGTACTTTCTGGAAGTATAGTTATTCCCTGCTATTTAAGAGAAGATACAATAGCACTGGGCCTCTTCAGATCAAGCATTTGTTTTAAAAAGCTTCTTCATTTTGTTAAGCTATCTAGAACAATAATAAAGCAGTCTTTAAAAAATAAGTCTAATCATTTGAACACTCTATAGGCATTTATAGGTATTGACTTACTTCTTTGCAGCAAACAGCCTGATTAGCACAAGAAAAAAAAATCTGCCTCTGCCTCCCAGCAATTTGCCTCAGGGAGCAAACAGAAAGTTTCACTTTCAATTTCTCCCAATCATCAGCTGTTTCGGCTGCAGGGATTGCTATAGCGCCTATTGCAGCCTTCACAAGCCCCATTTCCCTGTTTGCTGCAAGGAGGTAAATTGGTGGGAGGCAGAGGCCAAAGGGTTGGGGTTGAGGGGTGGGCAGGGCTACATTTAGTGTATAAGACGCACCCAAATTTTCACTCTCTTTTGGGGGGGGGGGGAAAGGCCCATCTTATACTCCGAAAAATACGGTACCTGGAACTGGGCAAACTGGAGCTCTTTTCACTTTTAGAACAGAATAACAGAGTTGGAAGGGACCTTGAAGGTCTTCTAGTCCAACCCCCTTCTTTTGGAGAAGCATATCCTCCAAGGCAGTCATACTAAAATGAGCAACACTATGTTTTACAGGAAGAGACAGAAGGAAGTGCATATTTAATTATCTTGAGAAGATGATTGAGAGTATAGCAATATAGGCAGTCCTCACTTAGCGATCCTTATTGACAAGACAAAGTGCTTGTCAAGTGAAACATTACGTGACTGCAACATGTGACCTCCTGCCAGCTTTCCCTTCGACGGTTTTGTGGGAATATTGCAAATGACTATCACATGACCGTGGAACCCGGCGACTGTCATATATGCGTGATGGTTAGCAAGTGCCCAATTGTGATATGACCGTAGAGACGTTGCAATCTTTATGAGAACTATCCACGAGCCATTTGTTTCAGCCCTGTCATCACTTTGAAGAGTCACTAAAAATGGTCATTAGGCAAGACCTACCTATATTTTCCAGATATCTAGGAGGAGGAACAGAACAGAGTAACAAAATAACAAAGAGTTGGAAAGGGCCTTGGAGGTCTTCTAGTCCAACCAGCTAGTGGCGACATGATAACAATGTTCCCATATCTAAAGGATTGCCACAAAGAAGAGGGGGGGGGCAGTCAACCTGCTCTCCAAAGCACCTGAAGGCAGGACAAGAAGCAAAGGATGGAAACGAATCAAGGAGAGAAGCAACCTAGAACTAAGGAGAAATTTCCTGACAGTGAGATCAATTAATGAATGGAATGACTTGCCTCCAGAAGTTGTGAATTCTCCAACACTGGAGGTTTTCAAGAAGAGACTGCAGAGTCATTTGTCTGCTACAGTATAGCATGGGTTTGATGGGTGTGGCAGGGGAAGGATACTGCAAAATCTCCATTCCCTCCCCACTCCAGAGGAAGATTCTCATTTCCTCCTGATCAGCTGGACTCAGGAGGCAGAGAATAGATGAGGGCGAGGCCAGCCAGAGGTGGTATTTACCAGTTCTCCGAACGACTCAAAATATCCGTTACCGGTTCTCCAGAACTGGTCAGAACCTGCTGAATACCACCTCTGACTAGAAGACCTCACAAAGTCCTTTCCAACTTTGTTATTATTGTTATAAATAGACTGCTCACTTCTACTATCTGGACTCAGAGCAAAGAGAGGTCCGTTACCCAGAGACGCCACGTGTCTAGAATTCTCCTTCATGACTTCCCTGTGGAGAGACTTTTGGGTGGAATCCAGCAGGGCCCACTCCTCCTTGGAGAAATACATCACCACCTCATGCAAGGACACAGCACCCTGTGTGAGGGGAGAAAATGTTAACAGATACCCTCAAGGTTTTGAAAGATCTCTGCTTTAATCTTCGCCAGGCATTTCTCCACATCTCGCGACAGCCCGCTTTCCACCAAACTGGACAGTCCATCCAGTAAGCTGGTGGACATTGAGGATGTTCAGCTACTTGGAGGACATCCAATGGTCAAATGTGGGCAGGATTCCAAATTGTAAGAAGAAAACAATGAACCATTACAGTTTCTACGGATTCAACAGCACCTTCAGTGAGGATTCCCTTTCCAGAAAAGAGCGGGGATCGCTTCTGACACCATATGAAGGAAAAACCCAAAGTGGATGATCCACTGATGGAGCTTCTCAAAGCTCTAGTTTGGATTTTGGACTTCTTCCTTCCCCAAAGGAAAAAAACTCTGCCTCATGCTTTTTTTGGGAAACCTCAGTCAGAACATCCACAAGCGTCTCTGGGCCGCTTACAAAATTTTAAAAACTAATAATCATTAAAGTGATAAAGTCACCCTGTGGCGAGAGGGACGGCCAACAAGTTTAATAAATAATAAATAACTAAAAGAATAACTAAGAATATTTTTTAGGCCTGTCACTTCAAGAGGCTCACACATCGCATGAATAGCCAGGTTCAAGGTTAGAGGATTAGAATTTTATCTTGACTCTTCAATGTTCTGGAGTCCTTAAAGTGAATTTATGTGATTATGGGTCACTTCCCTACCTGAGCTGGAGAGTGTGTTTCTGCTTCATCAGAAAAAGAAGGCATTTCAACAAGGTCCCGTGACGATGGACCATATCCTGTTAAGGGAGGCAAATAAATGGGAAGAAGGGAATTTTAGAAGACCATTGTTAAAAATTTGCGGGTTGACACTCTATATAAAAACCTTTTCACCTTCAAGGTAACCCTGTGAATTCAGGTTCTGACGATGGGAGAAGCTGGCCATCATTGGCCACGAGGACAGAATCCATCCTTACCTGCTAAGATCTCAAGAATGTCGCTTTCCTGGGAGATTCCCTTGAAAAGCATCCCCTGAGAGGAATCTGAGGAATCCATCGTCGTGTAGGCAACTTGTGGATCCACCTTGATAGAACTTCCCTATAAATAAACCACAGCAAGGAGGGAAAAGATAGAATCAGAATCCTGGAACCTAAGCAAGGAATCATTATTCAATATGGATATAAAGCAAATTTTCTATTTCTTATGGATACAATACAATACAATACAATAGCAGAGTTGGAAAGGACCTCGGAAGTCTTCTAGTCCAACCCCCTGCCTAGGCAGGAAACCTTATATCGTTTCAGACAAATGGCTATCCAACATCTTCTTAAAGACTTCCAGTGTTGGGGCATTCACAACTTCTGGAGGCAAGCTGTTCCACTGATTAATTGTTCTAACGGTCAGGAAATGTCTCCTCAGTTCTAAGTTGCTTCTCTCCTTGATTAGTTTCCACCCATAGCTTCTTGTTCTGCCCTCAGGTGCTTTGGAGAATAGTTTGACTCCCTCTTCTTTGTGGCAACCCCTGAGATATTGGAACACTGCTATCATGTCTCCCCTAGCCCTTCTTTCTCTTAAGCTAGACATACCCAGTTCCTGCAACCGTTCTTCATATGTTTTAGTCTCCAGTCCCCTAATCATCTTTGTTGCTCTTCTCTGCACTCTTTCTAGAGTCTCCACATCTTTTCTACATCGTGGCGACCAGAACTGAATGCAGTATCCCAAGTGTGGCCTTACCAAGGCCTTATAAAGTGGTGTTAAGACTTCACGTGATCTTGATTCCATCCCTCTGTTGATGCAGCCTAGAACTGCGTTGGCTTTTTTGGCAGCTGCTGCACACTGCTGGCTCACATTTAAATGGTTGTCCACTAGGACTCCAAGATCCCTTTCACAGTTACTACTGTTGAGCAAGGTTCCACCTAGACTGTACCTGTGCATTCCGTTTTTGTTGCCTAAATGTAGAACCTTCCTTTTGGATCAAAGAGGTATCTTTGTTAGGGGTGGGATTCTACCAGTTCGGGTGAACCGGTAGCTCTGAAGATCAGCTGGCAGCGAACCGGTTCCCACTAGCAAGTGAGTGCGCCCTCCCGCGCCTGCACTTTACCTAGTTTTATCTTTTAAGTCACGCAGCAAAGTGGATTGCCGTACCTCACCTGTTTTCCTCCCCAAGCAGCAATCCGGAAGGTAAGTACTGGTTTTTTTTCGGAGTATAAGGCGCTCCAAAGTATAAGACGCACCTAGCTTTTGGGGAGGAAAACAAGGGTGGGGGGAAATCTGCCTCTGCCTCCCAGCAATTTGCCTCCTTGCAACAAACAGTACAGAAGATACACACTGTTTGTGGTATTACATTTCAGACTATACTTGTACAGATGTTGTTAAAACTGATGTGGCTTTCTGGGAGTATACACTATTCTCTGCTATTTAAAAGGACGTACAATAGCACCGGGCCTCTTCAGATCAAGCGTTTATTTTAAAAAGCTAAAACAATAATAAAGCAGTCTTTAAAAAAACAAGTCTAATAATTTGAACATTCTAAAGGCATTTATAGTCATTGACTTACATCCTTGCAGCAAACAGCCTGTTTCAGTTAACCCAATTAGAAAAAAAAAATCTGCCTCTGCCTTCCAGCAATTTGCCTCATGGAGCAAACAGCAAGTTTCACTTTCAGTTTAAGCACGATCAGCTGTTTCAGGCTGCAGGGATTGCTATAGTCTATTGCCCCTCCGCAAGCCCCGTTTTCTCAGTTTGCTGCAAGGAGGTAAATTGCTGGGAGGCATAGGCCAAAGGATGGGGGCCAGTGGGTGGCCGCGGCTACATTCAATGTATAAGACACACCCAAATTTCACCCTTTTTTATGGGGGAAAAAGGTGCGTCTTATACTCTCACGTGCAGAAGGTCCCACATCTAGGTGGGTGGGCAGAGTCTCGTGCCGCTGCCACTACCGGTTCACCTGAACCGATGCAAAGTGGCAGCATACCACCTTTGGATCCCACCCCTGGGTATATGACATCTTCTATTACAAGTTGGGCATGAAGAGAAGGTCCAGGGGAGACACGATAGCAGGTGTTCCAATATTTGGGGGGCTGCCACAGAGGGGAAGGGGTCAAGCTATTTTCCAAGACACCTGAAGGCCAGACAAGGAACAATGGATGGAAACTGACCAAGGAGAGATTCAACCTGGAAATAGGGAGACATTTTCTGACAGTGAGAACAATCCACCCATGGAACAGAAGTTGCCTTCAGAACTTGTGGGAGCTTCATCACTGGAAGCTTTCAAGAAGAGATTGGACTGCCATCTGTCAGAAATTATATGGGGTCTCCTGCTTGGTTGTGAAGTTGGACTAGATGACCTACAGGGTCCCTTCCAACTCTGTTAATCTGTTAAAAGTTCAAAAAAAATCCTGGTAGGGCTCCATTTGGAGAAATCAAGAATCAGATTCCTCACCTCCCTTTCTTTGCCGCCTGTCTGGCTCAGCAGAAGACCTTCGGCCAAGGCCACCGCCTGGGAGCTGGTTTCCACTCCACATTCCCTCACCCAGCTGGCAATCTCCAGGGGAAGGATGGCCAGGAACTGCTCCAGGAGCACCAGATCCAGCATCTGAGCCTTGGTGTTCCTCTCTGGCTTTAACCACTGGTGGCAAAGGCGATGGAGGCGGCTGCAAACTCTTCGGGGTCCCTCCGACTCCTGGTAGCAAAATCCTCTGAACTTCTGCTGGTGAACCTCCCAAGAGAGGTTGTCTTCTTCTAGGAACTTCTGCCTGGTCCTTTGGTCGAACTCTTCCCGACGCTCCGTCGGATGACAACAAGGGCTGGTTCCTGTCGGGCCTCTTGACTCCATCTTCTCCCTGGACTCCGCTGAAGACACAGAGACTTGGATTGGGGCCTCCTGGCTCTCTAAAGGGGCTGGCATTGGAGGACTGGAACCTGTGGGAAGAATCGAGGATCTCGATCAAGGCCTACCGTATTTTTCGGACTATAAGATGCACCTTTTTCCCTCCAAAATTTTTTTTAATTTAATTTAATTTAATTTAATTTATAGGCCGCCCCCTCTCCCCAAAGGGACTCGGGGTGGTGTACAGACACAGTAAAAACAATATACAAAAAATTAAATATTTTTAGAAACCCATAAAAACAGATCAAATAATAGGCTGTACAGTATAGCTAAAAATTAAAACAACCTAAAAAACCTACCCCTAAAAATTTAAAAAACAGGCTAGAGGGACACAAAACTACAGTTAGGCCAGGCCAGCTAAGTTGAACAGGTGGGTCTTGAGTTTCTTACGGAAGGAGCGGAGATCAGTAGTTATTCTAATATCGGGGGGGGGGTCATTCCAGAGGGCCGGGCCCATCACAGAGAAGGCCCTACTCCTGGGCGTCGCCCGCTGGCACTGCCTAGTGGACGGCACCCGGAGGAGTCCCTCTCTGTGAGAGCGAATCGGTCGCAGGGATGTATGGGGCAGGATGCGATCCCACAAATAGCTAGGTCAAAAAAGGGTGAAAATCTGGGTGCATCTTATAGACTGAATGTTGCATTTTTGGCCTCCCCAAACCCTTTGCAAAATGGCCATGCATAGCCTTTAAGAGGCTTCCAGAGTGCTTCTGGAGGCTGGTGAGGGCAGAAATGAGCCCGTTTTTTGCTCATTTGGGGGGGGGGGCAGCCCCGAGGAGCACTCTACAAGCCTCCTAAAGACTATGCATGCCCTTTTTGACAAAAAAACGGGCTATTTTGGGGAGGTCTTTAGAGTGCAAAAACTTTTTTTAATTTGCCTTTTCAAAATCTTGGTGCCTCTTATACTCTGAAAAATACGGTATTTTGGTGAGGAGAGCGGGGCCCCCTCTTTCTCCCCTCCCGTGGTGGAAGGAGTTGCAGGAGGGCTCTAAGGATGGGGGAGGAAAAAGGGGGGCTCTTAGGGTAGGGGAGAAAAAGCCCTCCCCAAAACCTCCTTGCTGCTCCCCCCCCCCACCTTCCCGTGTCCCTCCTGCAGCTCCAGCGCCCCCCCCCAGGAACCCCCCCACCCTCAAGCAAGGGAGGGGGTGGCCTCCCCAGGTGGAGGATCTCTCCCCCCATGGAAAAAGAGGGAGGGGGGAGTCGAGGGGGGGTTCCTTCTGCCCTCCCCTCCCCCGCGAAGAATCCGCCGCCATCCACACCTCTCAGCCCGTTTTTGTCGGACAGCCGCTCGTCAACAGCCGAGGGGATAGAGCGCCGCTTCCTAGAAGGGCGCGCCACCCACCCCCGTTTCCCCCCCAGCGGATCTGTAACGGTCAACGGAGGAAGACCCTGACTGAGAAAGTCCTCCCGCGCAGGCGCAGGGGGCTCCTCGGAGCGGCGCTATCCCGCCCCCTGGCGGCGACGCGGCGCCTCGCATGGGATTTTGGATGGGTGAGGGAACGCAAGAGTGAAGGAAATAAGTCAAGATAAAGTAATGCAATAATAAAATAATGCAAGAGTAAAGGAAATAATGTCCCTCCCCCGAATACGAAGAAATAGGTGGGGTGGACGGCGAGTGAATAGGATGGGATGGAGTAGAATAGAATATGATTAGAATAGAATAGAATAGAGGAGAGGAGAGTAGAATAGAATGGCGTAGAATGGAATAGAATAGGATTAGAAAAGAATATGATTAGAATAGAAAAGTAGAGTAGAATAGAATTAGAATAGAATAGGATTAGAATAGAGTAAAATAGAATATAATTAGAATAAAGAAAGAATAGGATTAGAATAGAGTAGGATAGAATAGAGGAGAGTAGAATAGAATGGAGTAGAATAGAATAGAATAGAATAGGATTAGAATAGCATTAGTAAAGAATATGGTTAGAATAGAATAGAGTAGAATAGAATAGGATTAGAATAGAATAGGATTAGAATAGAGTAGAATACAGTAGAATGGAATAGAATAGGATTACAATAGAATAGAATAGGATTAGAATAGAGTAGAGTGGAAAGAATAGGATTAGAATAGAGTTGAATAGAATAGGATTAGAATAGAATAGGATTAGAATAGAGTAGAATAGAATAGAGTAGAATAGAATAGGATTAGGATAGAGTAGAGTTTATGGTCTACCTTATCAAATGCCTAACTGAAGTCCAAGTAAACTATATTGACGGCATTCCTCTGGCCCATCTCTTGGTTACCACCGACCTCCGCTCCTTCCGTTCAAAACTCAAGACCCACCTTTTTCAACTAGCAGGCCTGGCTCAACCATAGTTCCATTTTATTCCCCCTGGCAATTTTTAAATTTATAATCTCTATTGGGGTTTTAATTTAACTTATTTTAATATTTTTATGTTATTATAATAATTGTGTTTTATACCTCCTCTGTACAATGTGTACAATGTGTAATTTTTATAATATGTGTTTTATTTATTGTACACCGCCCCGAGTCCCTTTGTGGAGAGGGAGCGGCTAACAAATTTAATCAAATAAATAAATAAATAAATAAATAAATAAATAAATAAATAAATAGGTTCTTAGCTACCATCTCATTTTCTGTTCATGCTTCCCCCCCCAACAATCCCACTTTTTCTCTCAGTTCACTCCCATAGAAGGGCCTTGTCAACCTTCATTTCCCAAGATTATGAATTTTCTGAGGTGATTTTTCTAGCCTAAGGTGAAAATGTGTGGATTTCTTGTGCTTTTCAGCAGTTTATCCAATTTAATTCCCATTTTCCTTCCACATCTCTTATTTCGTTTTCTTTGGGCTTTTCATTCTCCTATCCCATAGCTTCACCCCCTCTGAGGCACAGCCATCATCGTGGTGTTGGAAGAAATGTCCTTTGTTGGAAGAAATGTCCTTCTGGGTTCAGTTCCAAGTGGGGAAAAAGACACTGGAAACATGGGGGCTGCTTGGAAAGATGGTTTAATGGTGGTTTGAGGTCCTGAACAGAAAAGGTGATCACATGCTTCAAGATGTTGGGTGAAGAAGAAAAGAGAGCGAGATGCTGAAAGTTCCTGGTTTTATGCCTTCTCTGGATCTTGATCTTGTATTCTGATTGGTTGTCAGACTCCCATAAGGCCACACAGAGGCAACTGTAGACTGTGCTTTGATTCCAAGTTTGGTTGTCTTGCTTGCTGATGTAATTTTCCAAGGTGCCTTGTGGTGAGTTTTCTGTAGAAGGCTAATCCTAGCTTTGTTATGTAAAGTAGCCCAGCTTAGGCTTTAATGGCTCATTGACGAAAAGTGGGGCAGGAAGCTACTTTGTCTTTAAAAACACATTTCTCCCTTTTCACATCCAGGGAAATATAACATTCTTCCTTCTTAATATTTCCCAGGATATTTCAGTTTCCGAGCAGAGGGGTGGTTTTTAACTTCCTACAGTGGCCCAAATAGGTGGTTTTTTTTTAAAAAAAATTATTTCCACAGCTTCATTTCATTCTTTTTCCTTTTCCCAGGCCCTCCTGGTGCTCTTTGGGATGAATTTATTGGAATTAAAATTGTGACAGGGATGAACATTGTTGTTTTGGCGGAGATTTTGACTGTCCTCGACGCCCCACTTCAGGGTGTGTGTGTGTTGGTGTTGGACTAGATGACCTACAAGGTCCCTTCCAACTCTGTTATTCCTATTATTTTTTCTGGCAGCTACAGATTCTCCACAGCGCCCATTTTGAAGGCCAACCATTTTTCCTCATGTCCTTCAGATCTTAGTTGAATGTTGATTTCAGAGCCTTCAGGTGTTTCCTGTCCTTAAAACTTCGACGTCGACAGACATATTTTTATTCCCGCGCCGCGTTCTGTGAGGGAAAGGGACTCCATAACCCATTTCTCCTCCTCCCATCATCCTGAGCCCTTCCAGCCCGCCTTTCCCCATGAAGTCGCCGCCTTCAAGCTTCAGCCGCGAACGGAGCATGCGCGGATCCTTTTGCCCGGCCAGGACGCGTTGCATGCTGGGAAGGGGATGGGAGGCGGCGGGGCTGGCTTCTCCAGGGCTTCGCGGTCCTCCAACCGAGCCGCCAGGGGGGAGGTTTTGCGGGTAGTGGGCGCTGCCTGGTGAGTGTGGGGGACGGGACTCTTTTTAGGGGAATTGCAAAGGGATTGCAAAGATCTTTTGCAAAAGCCACCCCTCCCAGCTTCAATCTTTAGAATCCTGGCGCGGGGGTGGTGGGGGAGTCCCTGGCCCCATGTTCCCCTGCCGCCCCTTTGCATGCACATGCCAAGCAGTGGTGGAAGCAGAGCCCTAAGCCAGCTGTGTTGCCCTCCCCTCCCCCCAGGATCTCCAGCAAGGAGGATCTGGGGGAGCCCTGCAAACCCCCTGAAGGGGGGGGGGGGCGAAGGAGTTGTTTGAATTGCAAGACCCAACCTGGGAAATGAGGTTTTCCATGAAGGGAGATGCCAGTTGTGGTTCCTTAGGTGTATTTGCGCAGTCCGTTTGGTGAGCGTGCATCAGTGGTGCTTCAGAATCCATCTGTGGTCTTAGGAGGTTGATTGACCCAGCGCATCACATTCAGACAATGATGGTCAACCTGAATGGATGGAAGCTTGTTAAAAGAGAAAAAAAGTCACATTCAGACAATGTTGGTCAACCTGAATGGATAGAAGCTTGTTAAAAGAGAAAGCCGGTTTAGAAGGAAGGAGACATTTCCTGACAACGGCAGCGATCAATCTGTGGCATAGCTTGCCTCCTGGAAGTGTAGGTGCACCATTTCAAGAATAGACTGAACCCCCATTTGATTGGGATGGTATAGGACTGTGATGGCCAACCCATGGCACGTGTGCCACAGGTTGCACACAAATCCCACTCTGTGGGCACGCGAGCTGTCGCCCAGCTCAACTTCACTGCGCATGTGCGCGCACCTCCCGCTGGCCAGCTTATTTTTGAGTCTCCGTTGCATATGTGGGAAACACGTACATGCATGGGGGGTTGTGCATGCATGCGCGAGGGGGGGTCACGTGTGCATGTGGGGAGGCAGGGGGGTCACGAGCACTTGGAGTGGGGTGCAGTGCGGGGCCCATAATGCAATGCACCCCTCCCTCCCCAGGACATGCGTGCATGCTCCCCATGTGATTCCCTCCCTGCGCCCCATTTGTGGTCCCAAGAAGCTTCAGGGGGACCCGCTAGGCCCAAAACAGGGCGCGCGCGCGGGGGGGGGGAATCACATGCAAGCACAGGGGAGCACGGGAAGTGTGCACCCATGTGCTGGAGGTGGGGCGCATTGCATTATGGGTATGCGCATGGGCGCGATTTAGGCACACAAGGATAAAAAAGGTTAGCCATCACTGATATAGGATCTCCTGCCTTGAGCAGAGGGTTGGACTAGAAGACCTCCGGGGTCCCTTCTAGCCCTATGATTCTATGTTCTGTGGATCTTGTTAGGTACTGGTGCGATTAAGCACTAGCAATGAACCCCAGGTCGAGGTTATAACAGAGCAGCCCTGTAAAGTATACGCAGCGTGCGATAGATAAAGCAACCACACTGAATAATGGATAGTAAAGTAACAAAATAAACTTTACTTTTTGAAGAATATAGCAAAATCCATAAACACAGCCAAAAAGTCATACACAGAAAAAAACAGTCCAATACTACCAAGATAACTTGGATACAAGTAGCAAATAACTTACACACAGTAAGTAGTAGCAACAGTAGTAACAGTTAGACAGCAGTTATCATACATCAATCAAGAGAGAGAGAGAGAGAGAGCAACAACATCAGCTGCAATTTAAATGCTGTAATCTAATTAGCAGAGCTCCTCTCTTAAAGATACATAACATGCCTTGTGCAATATATTGTCTACCCAACTTGTTGGTTACACCCTAACATTCTCCCCTTTGGGTAGATCAATATATCCACTCACAATGTAAGATGATAACCTTCACATGATGAGGTATGTTTCACTGAACTTTGTGCCTTAGTGAAGTTGTCTGCTAAATTGTCTTCAGTTGAACAATATTCCAATTTTATCAGGCCATCCTTAATGCTTTGTCGAACATTAAGATACCTCAAATCAGTATACTTCGATCTCGTCTTAATAGCTAAACTAGTCGCCATTTTTATTGCTGCCTGATTATCTTCATAAACAGTAAAAGGTTCATTGATACTTAATCCCATATCTATAAGCAACTGCTTATAATATATCAGCTCAGTACATGTCAACGACAAACATGAAAACTCAGCTTCCATTGTGGATAAGCTTATGTGTTTCTGTCGTATTGACCTCCATCCAATCAGTACACCACCTAGCATAAAGGCTATGCCGGAAGTTGACTTCCTATTATCTATAGCAGCTGCAAAATTCGCATCAGCATACACAGTCAAAACTAAATCCCTATTCGGTTCTAAATATAATGCATAGTGGATAGTTTTCTTCAAATAACGCAGCACACGCTTTGCTGCTTGCCAATGCCTCTCTGAAGGACTATCATTGAATCTAGCCAGTTGGTTCACACTAAATGATATATCTGGTCTAGACCAATTACTTAGGTACATTAGGCTACCTATCAAAGATTGATAGATTCCCTTATCAAAACCAGTACCCTCAGTAACCTCAGGTTTAAACTCCAATGCCATTGGTGTCTTTGCAGTCTTACATAGCTCCATGCTATATTTCTTAAGTAAATGATTAATTTTACCAGCCTGCGACAGCTTAAAACCTTTACTGGTTCTAACCACGTCTAAGCCCAGATAATGCTTAATTTCACCCAAATTCCGGATTTTAAATTTACTCTCTAATTGTGAAACAATGTCAATAGCTTCCTGCTCAGACCTAGTAATAATAGCTATATCGTCCGTGAACAAAAGCAACAACGAGATCAAACCATTTTTCACCCGTCTAAATAAACAAGGATCAGCCAAACCTGGAATAAATCCCATAGCTTTTAGTTCATTTACTATACATCTGTTCCACTCAAAACCGGACTGTTTTAAACCATAAAGGCTCTTTTTAAGTCTCCAACAACCAGTCTGGCCATTAGAATCCACACCTGGTGGCATCTTCATATAAATGGTATGCTGCAATGGAGCATGCAGATACGCTGTTTCAACATCAATATGGGTAACATTACACCGATACTTAGCAGACCACACCAATGCTGCCCTCAACGTAGAGGCTTTCAAGCTCGGAGCAAAAACCTCATCGTAATCCCTCTCAGTTTGGGAAAACCCTTGAGCAACTAAACGAGCCTTATAAATGGCATTGCCAGCAGCATCGTTTTTAATTTTAAACACCCATCTACAGCCAATTGCACTCTCCCCTGAAGGGAGCCTAGCTTCTTCATAAACCTTCAATTCCTGTAAGGATTTCAACTCCTTCTCCATAGCTGTTTTCCACAATTTCTTTTCCTTTTCAGGATACAGCCTTAACTCTGCAAAACTAGAAGGTTCTATGCTAACTTGCAATACTACACTGGCTTGGTATCTGTCGGGTGGATGCCTGTCCCTAGTAGACCTCCTAGGCAATACAGGACTTGCAGAATCATCCTGTTCCACCTCACGAGTAGATTCTACATCTACATCTTCCTCCCTTTTCAGAGTAATAGATGGACCATCCTGATTCTCTAACTGCTCATTTGGTGTATCATGATTAACCAAACGATCAACATCTATATCATCACAAACCTTGTGAAACTCTTGTTCTAGCTTCTCCCAACCAACATGTTCTGAAAATTTAGCACTAGCACTGTGCATAATTCTCCGAGTTCCAGGTTCCCAGAACCTAAACGATCTATGATTGGAATTGTACCCAACAAAAACCATCTTCCTAGCTCTGCTTTGATCCTTCCGTCTAGTCTGTGAGGGAATATGCACCCAAGCAGGGACACCAAATGTGTGTAAATAACTCAAATCAGGCTTCCTACCATGCCAAAGAGTATAAGGAATCTTACCAGTAGTTGAATTAACTACTATGTTCAGAATATGGTTTGCACACATTATAGCCTCACCCCAAAGCTTTTCTGACAAACCAGAATCAACCAGCATAGTTCTGGTCATTGCCTGCAATGATTGACCACGTCTTTCCATAAATGAATTATGTTCTGGCCTGTAGGGGGCAGAACGCCTATGTTCTATACCAGCATTCTCCAACATTGATGTAAACCTATGATTAGTGAATTCAGACCCATTATCAGTGACTAGGCAAAGTACTTTTTTATCCATCTTACGTTCAACAAACTTTAACCATTTAGTAAAATGTTGGAAAGTTTCTGCCTTTGATTTCATTACATAACAGAAACCATACCTAGAATAATGGTCCATAATGCTGAGTATATAGCAGGCACCTCCTAAGCTAGGTTTCTTAGGGCCAATTAGGTCTGCAAACACTACATCCAGTGGTTTAGATGTCTTGAATCCTTGAAACCGGTTTGCAGGGGTAACCTTACTTTTAGCCTGGTTACAGGCATTACAGTTAAGATATTTTGAACAAGGTTTCAAATTGATTCCATTAGATAGAATAACAGTTTGACGTACCATTTTAAAATTTACATGGCCTAAACGTCTATGAAGTAGATGTATACAGTTATCATGGGGCTGTTTATTCTTATAACCAGGTTCAGAACTCGCAATATTTAAAGAGTTTTCATGTAGAATAAATAAATTATTCTCCAAATTGGCAATAACACTATTACCTTCCTTTTCAATAATGCATCTATCATTCTTAAATGTTACTGTAAACCCACATTTCACAAGGTCTTTTACAGATAATAGGTTAAATTTCATTTTAGGTACATATAACATTTCCAATTTTTCATTAATACATGGACAATAAGCTGTACCTTCACCTGAAGCCTTGATTTTCCAACCATTTGCTAAGGAAATGTGCTGTTTGCTAGCCTTCATAGTAACAAACCTTTCTTTAACCTTAGTTATAGAATGGGATGCGCCACTGTCAACCACCCAGAAACTATGGTTTATAGCCTTATCTACCTTAGCTACAGTTACAGTAACATTGTTGCTTTTTCTTTTACTATTAGCAACACTCCTTTTCTTGCTATTTTTACAGTTCTTAGCAATATGCCCCTTACCACCACAAGAATAACATTTCTTAACAAAATTTACAGTTGAAAACTGTGTTTCTTCTTGTGATTGATTGTCTCTGAACTGAACTCTATCCTCTCTTCGTCTGGACTCTTCAAGCAATCTCCCGGTAACCTCAGATAATGTCAGTTCATCTCGTGAAAGAACTTCCAATGAGGAAACAAAAGAGTCGTAGCTTTCATCAAGCGATGATAGAATAATATACAACTGTTGAAGCTCAGAAAAAATCAACTCTTTTTCTTGCAAATCCTGCAAAGTTTTCTTCATGAAGTCTAAATGAGCCAACATATCACCACCTTTTTGCAAACGGGCTCTAAACAGTTTCCGTGTGAGATGAATATGAGCACCCACACTGTCCCGAACATAAATTCTCCGCAATGTGTTCCAACACCTAGCAGCAGACTCTTCGCCACGAATATGGACCAGTTGCTGGTCATTCAGTGTTAGTCCAATAATGCAGAGAGCTCTCTCATTGTCCCTGTTAAACTGCGCAATCTTCTTCGCATCCTCATTATCAGCAGGATCCCAATCTGTAACATCTGGTGGGTTCTGAACCACAAACCACAGTCCTTCTCTACGCAGAAGTAGGGAACACTTCAAGGACCAGGAAACATAGTTGGTTCCATCAAACCGGGTAATCATGGAAAGTGCAGCAGACTGTTCTTGTGCCATATTCACAAAAATAAACTATCCAAAAAGTGGTGCTTAAAAAAAAAAATTATGGTTAAGGCAGGGCGTCTGGGCCCATAACCAATGTTAGGTACTGGTGCGATTAAGCACTAGCAATGAACCCCAGGTCGAGGTTATAACAGAGCAACCCTGTAAAGTATACGCAGCGTGCGATAGATAAAGCAACCACACTGAATAATGGATAGTAAAGTAACAAAATAAACTTTACTTTTTGAAGAATATAGCAAAATCCATAAACACAGCCAAAAAGTCATACACAGAAAAAAACAGTCCAATACTACCAAGATAACTTGGATACAAGTAGCAAATAACTTACACACAGTAAGTAGTAGCAACAGTAGTAACAGTTAGACAGCAGTTATCATACATCAATCAAGAGAGAGAGAGAGAGCAACAACATCAGCTGCAATTTAAATGCTGTAATCTACTAATTAGCAGAGCTCCTCTCTTAAAGATACATAACATGCCTTGTGCAATATATTGTCTACCCAACTTGTTGGTTACACCCTAACAGATCTCAACTGCCAAAATTCTCCAGTGAGCATGGGTGGACTTCAACTCCCAGAATTCCTCCGTCAACATGCATGAATTCCCAGGATTCTGGGAGTTGAAGTTTACGCACTTTAAAGAGGCTGTGGTTAAGAAACGCGGCATTAATCTGCAACCTTTGGTTTTTTCCATGTTAAGTAAAACTGGGTATTATAGTTTGCTCACCTCATTTTAGGTACATTAAGGTTAACATTGCCTCTGTCAAAAATGCACGAATGTACATTTATGATCCAAAATGTTGTCCGGATATTTTGTTGGCTGTCAGGAAAAAATATCCATAAATATATAAATCCTAAAAGATCTAAAAGACTTGATATTTTGAGGTTTCTATGGAAACCCCATTTTGCTTTTCTCCTGTCATACGTATTGCCATTTGCATAGTCCCAGTATTCCCCCCCCCCCAAACATCTCCCTGCTTAAGGGGGTGGGGGGAATCTTGATTATGTTTTTTTTTTTAATCTGATGATGGTTTTTGTTCCACTTCAGATACACTGGGCCCATTTAGACAACAGTTAAGAAAATGGAGGCCCAATATCCAGCAAGCGAGGGAGCTGGAAAAGGAAGCTGTGAGGAGATTTGAGCAGGAAGTGGACATGGGTTCGGAGGTCCAGCATTGGCACTTCAGGAATATCCACTACGAGGAGGTTAAGGGCCCCCGAGAGATTTGCAGTTATCTCCATCACTTTTGCCATGGGTGGCTGAAGCCAGAAAGACACACAAAGGCCCAGATGCTGGACCTGGTGGTTCTGGAGCATCTCCTGTTCCTTCTGCCCCCAGAGATGGAGAGTTGGATGCGGGAGTGTGGAGCAGAGAGCAGCTCCCAGGCGGTGGCCCTGGCTGAAGGCTTCCTCCTGAGCCAGGTGGAGGAGCAGAAGGAGCAGGTCGAGTTGCAGGTGAGAGAATCTTAACTGGCATTCTAAAGAGGACACAAAGTAATAAACAATTTCAACCTTTTGTTTGAATTTTGGATTCTTGAACCCTTTTCTATCAGAACTTTCTGGCATTATAACAGCATTCAAGAGTTGCCTAATGTTTTAGACAGATTTGTCCAATGCTCTTTATAGACTAGAGCTTTTAGGGCAATTTAGGGCAATTATTTTATTGCAGGATCCAATCTGGGTTGGTCACCGGGACTGGAGGTTTTGTCTTCCATGAAGGGATGTAGTGGCTAAGACGTTGAGCTTGTCGATCAGAAAGATCTGCAGTTCGGCGGTTCAAATCCCTAGCGCCACGTAACCGAGTGAGCTCCCGTTACTTGTCCCAGCTTCTGCCAACTTAGCAGTTCGAAACATGTAATAATGCATATAGAAAAATAGGAACCACCTTTGGTGGGAAAGTAACAGCGTTCCGTGCGCCTTCGGCGTTTAGTCATGCTGGCCACATGGCCATGGAGACGTCTTCGGACAGCGCTGGTTCTTCGGCTTTGAAACGGAGATGAGCACCGCCCCCTAGAGTCGGGAACGACTAGCACATATCTGTGAGGGGGCGGGGGAACCAACCTTTGTCATCCAAGCTTTTTGGACTTTTATTGTCCTCTTCCATTCCACTTTATGGACTGGGTATACATATTTGTGAGCAGAGAATGAGAATCCATTTCTTGTGTGTACTTCTCTCATTTTTCTTACTTGGACCTTTTAGGGGCAAGAATCCTTCCTTCAGATGGTCCCAAAATTTCCCATGGGGAGGAGTAATCCTTCAAGTCTCTCTCTAGAGCTTGGAACCTCTGTAGATGATCAAAATTCTGACATCTTTCTAGGTTAAGGGAGTGGTTTTCCAAACAGAATGACGTTTGCCAGACAGATTCCACTGTCGCTTATCCTTTGTCGCTTTTTCTTCGGTGTTAATTATATTTTGACAAATTCTTCCTTCATTTTTGCATTTCTGATAGGGAATGGAGCTATATCACGGGCAGCTTTGGGATTATCTCCCTTGCTTGGTGGAATCGAGACACTGACAGAAGCTCCAACTCAGGTAGGAAAAGAAGCATCAAAGAAGTCGGAGGGGGCCCCTTGAAGACCTCTGGTGTCCTTCTGAGGATAAGCATATTTCTTTTCCAAGGAAATGGAACAATGTGGGTTAAAACCAGTGGCCAACTTAGCGCACCTTTCAAGACCATTGTGGAGATGGACTTGGATTTTTAAAGTGATGGCGAGCCTTTTCGGCACCAAGTGCCCAAACCAGAATGAGTGTGCATGTGTGTGCACCAGAATGCCGGAAACCCGAAGACCAGCTAGCCAGCACGCGCATGCCTATTTTTGGCCATTTTTCCAGGCCATTTTTTTGGCCAAAACCAGCCTAAAACAGACTGCGTTTTGGACATTTTGGGGGACATTTTTAGGCTGTTTTTCTGGGCTGTTTTCAAGCCATTTTCTGGCATTCCGGTGCCCGGAAACACCAGCTGGCCAGCGCACATGTGCATGCCGTAAATCAGAAGAGCAGCTGGTGATGGCATGCGTGCCCACAGAGAGGGCTCTGCTCACCACCTCTGGCACGCGTGCCATAGGTTCGCCATCGTGGGTCTACACCATGGGTGTCAAACTTGCTGCATCATGTTGCCATCGCCTCCGTTTTTCCCATTCGCGGAGCTGGGCTGGGAATGGCCTCCACGTGATGTATCCGGCCCATGGCTCTCCAGTTTGACAACCCAGGTCTACACCAACATTTCTCAACCTTAGCAACTTTAAGACATGTGGACTTCAACTCCCAAAACTCCCCCGCCAGCTTTGCAGCTTTGCTAGCTGGCTGGGGAATTCTGGGAATTGAAATCCAGATGCCTTAAAGTTACTAAAGTTGAAAAACACTGGTCTACACTGAGAGATCTTTGACAATTCCACCACCACCACCCAAGAAAAATTCAGAACTTTTCACTTCTTCTGTGGTAGATTACTTCAAATTGAATTTGACTCCTGAGATGTCTTCTCTTTCTTCTGTGTTTCAGAATTACATAATTTTATAACTCCTAACGGAAGAATTTAAAAAATTATCCCGTTAGGTGTTATAAAATTTTGAATTTGGAAAAAGCCTCACCCTCCCATTTGCTTTTGGCGTGTGATGGTCCCATTTTTCGCCCTCCCCAGAGGCTTTCTAGGAGCCTGGAAAGGACAAAAATGGCCTCCCCCCAAGGCCCTTCGGAGGCTTCCCTGAAGGCTCCAGAGGGTGAAAAATGGCCCCACGGGCAACCCAGAAGTCTGTTCCCAAACTTCCGGGTTGCCCATAGGGCTGTTTTTTGCCTTCAGGAGGCTTTGCTGAAGCCTCCGGAGGGAGAAAAATGGCCCAACGGGCAAACCAGAAGTCCGTTCCTGAACTTCCGGTTTGTGTGTTGGATTGTTGGACAAAAAACGGCCGGAAATGAAGGCTGAAGTCAGCTGGCCACGCGCGCATGTGCGCTGGAGCTGACAGGGCAACATCCCGCATGCCCTAACAAATGGCTCCATGTGCCACCTGTGGTACGTGTGCCATAGGTTTGCCATCACGGCCCTATAAAGTACTGTTTTGTTTTTGCTGAATAGTTTTCAAAGTTCTGCAGAATCAATACAGATGATAAACTACAGAATCACCCCAAATATTTCATCTGCCAATGGGCTGTCTTCTCACCTAAAAGTTTAGGTCGTTGCAACTTCCTGTTTTGGGAACTTACTAATTAAGGATAACATGCAAGTCTTTCCTAAGGTTCTCGGTTAACGTTGTTCCTTCAGGGTCGTGTGTCCTTTGAGGAAGTGGCGGTCTATTTCTCCAAGGAGGAGTGGTCTCAACTGGATTCTCACCAGAAAGCCCTACATGGGAAAGTGATGCTGGAGAATTCCAGAAACGTAGCTTCTCTGGGTAAGAACCTCTCCTCGACCATCAAATGTTTCGAGGAGACATTTTGCGGTGGAATATAACTTACTGATACCCAACTATACTTCATCTCTTCTGTGGGTGAAAGGGAACCTGTTCTAAGTAAAGGAAGAGTTTAACAGCTCTATGTCACACTTGTCCTCTGTTCAAAACCCAAGAAAGAAACCCCAACTCCATTGAGATAGAGAAGAGGTACTTTTACCGAGTTTGAAGTGATAGTAGCGAAAGCAAGGCAAGATCTGATTCAAAACGCCTGAAAGTTACAGATAGAAAGTTTCCCCAAAATCTCTTCCCCCCAGGGTCCAGCATGGAAGGTCCAATCAATGTTCAGTATGATGTTATGGGAAGGTCATCTTCAATTTGGGTCCACATTTTACTGTCCTCAGAAAGATAGAAGGCTGAGCCAACCTTGAGCCGGTGAGGATCGAACTCCTGGCAGTGAGCTGAATTAGTTTGCTAATAGTAAAAGCTTGTTTCCCTATGTTCCTTTATTTCAGAATTATTTCAAGTTTCCTTCTGCTACTAATGTCAGCATTCCAAATAGCATCCAAAAGTAAATCAGAGTCCAAGGCAAAGTATTGCTAAAAGTTCCAATTTATTAAGAGAGCGATGTTGTCACATCTGGGAAAACCCGAATCTGAAGGCTTCCCGGTTTCCCCCACCCAGTTGAAAGTTCAAGATCTTGTCCCCACACCCACAAATCCATCAAATGGTCCAATCTCCCACTGCCATGATGGCAGTTCCACCCTGTCACTGCGTTAAATTGTTTGCTAGCCTGAACTGACGAATTGAAACTAAATAGTTAAACTGAAAGAGTTACTGCGCATGTCATAAGGTCTTATCTGACAATGATATACTGCGCCTGCTCTTCACACATTCCAGAGTTGTTGTTGTTGTTTTTATCTTTGTCCGTCTTCCAGGAAATCTGGGAGACAGAATTGCTTTTTCCAAAATGTAACAATTAGTTAGTTTTGTTTTATTTCCATTTATTATTTTTGTATTAAAGTTTGTTATTAATTAGAATATGTTTCTCCAGAATGTTTCATTTCTTTTCTTCGCACCTTAAAGAATATGCCTGTTGGAAACGCCGCGGTCTAAGACCTCATTTAGTTCAAGGCGAAATCTTCCCCTGACACACCCATCCGATTCCTGTCAGGTGCAGAGGTGCAGAGACAAAGGATGATCTTGGCTTTCTAGAAATAATTTTGCTATGGCTACATAGTATGTAACTCCTTACAATTCCCCCCTCCCATTTTCCCACAATAGAAAATGCATAGTAGAATAATAGAAATGTGGCAGGCCAAAGATCTGTTTAGCCTGACACCTAAAACAGAAACTATATGATGTGGTTTTTATTCATACAGGTTTGGTTATAGCCTCCATCAGAAATCCATATTTGCTCAGTCTTTGCTCAGATTATCTTACATTAATCAACACTGTAACTTTTCAAAAAACCCAGCGAATCCATCAAATTCCAGCAAGCAAGTCATAACCACAACTTTACTTTGGTTTTATTTCCTTTCCACCTTCTTGCCTAATTCTACTTCTTTATTTTCCTCTCAAGGAAGTGATGGCCAGTATGAAATGATTCAGGATGGAGAAGGGAAAGAGGAGTTTAGAAATTGGACAGAGTCCAGAATTCCTGAGAAAAACAAGTCAATACCTAGGAATAAGAAACCAACATCCAAGTGTGTGCAGAATGAAAATATTCTTGCCCACCAAAATCCCAAAGGAAAAATAAGGACAAAGGGTTTAGGGAAAAGTGTGATGCACCGAGTGTGGAAAAAGCTTCCGTGAAAATGGATCGCTTACGTCCCATAAAAGGATCCACACAGGGGAGAAGCCATATATAAGTGCCGGGAATGTGGGAAAATATTCCGGATAAGCAGTTCCCTAACTTCCCACAAACGGATCCATACTGGGGAGAAACCATATAAATGCAGGGATTGTGGAAAGAGCTTCCGAGAAAACGGGTCCCTCACTGTTCATAAAAGGATCCACACAGGGGATAAACCATATAAATGTGCCGAGTGTGGGAAAAGCTTCCGAAAGAGCAGTAACCTTACTTCCCACGTAAAGATCCACTCAGGTGAGAATCTATAAAAATACTAAATTCACAATATTTCTCCCATGTGCGTTTGAACTATGGAATTACATTTTCCCCGAGTATCTATGGAGAAAAGGCAACTGAACTTTCTTTGTATTTCCTTGAAGACTTATTTTGCTTCTCATCCAAGAATCTTCAGTTCAGAACCGATAAAGTTTCTTGGACGAGAAGCAAAATGTCTTCAAGAAAAAACAAAGTCCAGTTGTCTTTTGAAAAAAAGCACCTTTGGGATTGACCCCGAGTGCCAAATTTTTTCTACCTTAATCCCTTCCTAAAATTTGATCAATTTTTCCTTTGTTTATTGCAGGAGTGTGAAACTCAAGGCCCAGGGGCTGGATCCGGCCCATGGGACTGCCCTGGAAACATCGAAGGACTGGCCTCTGCCTCTGCCAGCAAAACGGAGCTTGGGAGGGCTGCTGGCAGAGTGCTCAGGCCACCACAGGCGCCCCAACATGAGTGATGTTGAACTGACCATACCCTCCTGGCTACGCCCCCCCCTCCCCCGATGAAACACAACTCTGGTGCAGCCCTCAATGAAATCAACTTTGACACCCCTGGACCAGTGGTGGGTTCCTGCCGGATCGCACCGGATCGTGTGCTCCCTTTCGGCGCTGAACCCGGAAGTACGTTCTTGCCCCGCCCCTGGCGACGGGACGACGCTTGCCTGTGCTCCACCAGCTCGGCTGGGACCGGAGACGTTTCCTCAGTGGAGCGGAGCGCCTGAAAGGGACGCAGGCTCAGCCTGCCAGGCTGCCACCACTCCACTGAAGACATTGCTGAGCAGAGAAACGTCTCTGGTCCCAGCCGAGCTGGTGGAGCACAAGCAAGCGTCGTCCCGTCGCCAGGGGCGGGGCAAGAACGTACTTCCGGGTTCAGCGCCGAAAGGGAGCGCGCGATCTGGTGCGATCCGGCAGGAACCCACCACTGCCCTGGACTATTGTGTTTTCGCTTTTTTTTGCCATCTCTTTTGTTACTACTCGTTCTTAATCCAGCCACATTCCTCTGTGCTGGGAAAAGGAGGAAATCACCTTGCATTGATAATAATTAAAACAGAGGTTTAACTTGGTGGGTTTGAGGTTTTTAATTTCCAATAATTTCCTTCCCTTTTTTTTTTGTCCCAAGCAGGGGATCCCGAGGAAAATGAACCTGACCAGGAGGCCGTTGTGCCGGCATCACAAACGCTCAAGAATGAACTGAGAAAAGAGGCACTGGGAAAATCGAGGACCCCGAAGTAAAATTAGGAAAACGTCAAGAAAGTGGTAGAAGAAATCCTTTGCGGTCTTTTTCTAACATGCTACAGTCCCGGAATCCTGAATGGCAGACAGAATTAAGAATGGAGAATCACAATTGCTCAGTACATCATCCTAGCACCAGGGAAGGAGAATAGTTGTACTATCAATGTAATAGCATTGATGATGTTACCTAGTTTGGGTAATGAAATGTCTCCAAGCAAACAAACTCAGAGAGCGCTAAGGACCCCTCACATGATCATAGAGTTACATAGTTATCATGTTGTTGTTAGTTGCGAAGCTGTGGACAATGTTCCTCCCAGCCTTCCTGTCCTCTACCATTCCCCGGAGTCCATTTAAGGTCACATCTACTGCTTCGGTGACTCCATCCAGCCACCTCATTCTCCGTCGTCCCCTTCTTCTTTTGCCCTCCATCTTTCCCAGCATGAGGCTCTTCTCCAGTGAATCCTTCCTTCTCATTAGGTGGCCAAAGTATTTGAGTTTCCTCTTCAGGATCTGGCCTTCCAAAGAGCAGTCAGGTCTGATCTCCTCTAGGACTGACCAGTTGGCTCGCCTTGCAGTCCAAGGGACTCGCAGGAGTCTTCTCCAGCACCAGAGTTCAAAGGCCTCCATTCTTTGGTGCTCAGCCTTTCTAATGTTCCAACTTTCACAGCTATACATTGCAACTGGTAAAACTATAGCCTTGACTATATGCACTTTTGTTGGCAGGGTGATGTCTCTGCTTTTTAGTATGCTGTGTAGATTTGCCATTGCTTTCCTCCCCAGGAGTGTCTTTTAATTACTTGGCTGCAGTCCCCATCTGAGGTGATCTTGGAGCCCAGGATAATAAAATACGTCACTATCTTCATTCCTTCCCCGTCTCTTTGCCAGGAATTGAGAGGGACGGATGCCATGATCTTAGATTTCTTAATGTTGACTTTTCTCAATGTTTGAGATTTGGGAAGACTCAACTCCAAAGTTGACATGCGTGTTGGCGGTCTTCCCATATTCCAAATTATCATGTCAAATTAATTCACAGGACATTGACTGGAAACCCCAGTGAGAATGAAAAAAATTAAGAACCCTAGAGAAGAAAAGTTGGACATGGAATAGTGGAAGGAAAGTTTGCAAGGATAGAGCGATAGGAAGCAAGGAGAGAGATAGTGAATTGGTGTGAACTAGATTTAAATAATTTAGATTTAACTAGATTCTTTTCTTACCTTGTTACTTAATTTCCTTTGAGACTCTTGGGATTCCACTCCTTTTCGGTGCTTTATAATCATATCCTTTGCCCTAAGAGGAAATGTAGTTTTCTGTAGTAATGTATGTACAACACATATGTGAACAGGATTGCACCCTTATTCGAACATGTTCTAAAGTTGTGCACCGCTGATGAATTACGTTGAGATATGTAAAAGCATCTGTTTCCATCTTCTCCAGGTTTCTTGTGAAGGAGACACAATGTTTTCCCTTAATGTCTTTGGTCTATAAGTATTTTGTTGCATAAATGGCAGTATTCTATCATCACAGTTTGACTATGTTAAAGCATTTAATAAAAGTGATCAGTAGAATGCCTTTGTGTCCAATCCTTCAGCTCCTAAAAGTGGATTATAACATGTGACAAATAATTAATTTTTTTCCAAAAGAAATCAAATGTTCTTAATTCCAATTCCTTCTTTTTAATTATAATTAATGGTGAAGGTTCCCCTCGCACGTATGTGCTAGTTGTTCCTGACTCTAGCCAATGGTGTCCGAAGACGTCTCCGTGGTCATGTGGCCGGCATAACTAAGCGCCGAAGGCACACAGAACGCTGTTACCTTCCCACCAAAGGTGGTTCCTATTTTTCTACTTGCATTTTTAACGTGCTTTCAAACTGCTAGGTTGGCAGAAGCTGGGACAAGTAACGGGAGCTCACTCCATTATGCGGCACTAGGGATTCGAACCGCCGAACTGCCAACCTTTCTGATTGACAAGCTCAGCGTCTTAGCCACTGAGCCACTGCATCCCTTTTAATTATAGTTCCCTGCAAGTTGGTTTTCTTAAACCAAGTGTGGTGGGTAACTAGGAAACTAGGACACAGCAAAGGTCCTAAATATGAGACAGTTGCAAAGGGAAAAACACACCGTAATAACCAAGAAGCCGACCATGTATGGTATCCCATTCTACGTGATGACTGTGAAGTACTATATTACAAGTCCCAGTCCCTTTAATAACATGCTGCCCATATCTGCATGTCCAGAAGGATCTTCACAAACTTGAACATTGGGCACTAATAAAATGAAATTCAATGGTGAAAAGAGTAAGGTTCTACATTTAGGCAACAAAAACGAAATGCACAGGTACAGTATAGGTGGTACCTTGCTCAGTAGTAGTAACTGTGAAAGGGATCTTGGAGTCCTAGTGGACAACCATTTCAATAGGAGCCAGCCGTGTGCAGCAGCTGCCAAAAAAGCCAACCCAGTTCTAGGCTGCATCAACAGAGGGATAGAATCAAGATCACGTGAAGGGTTAATGCCACTTTATAATGCCTTGGTAAGGCCACACTTGGAATACGGCATTCAGTTCTGGTCACCACGATGTAGAAAAGATGTGGAGACTCTGGAGAGAGTGCAGAGAAGAGCAACAAAGATGATTGGGGACTGGAGACTAAAACATATGAAGAACGGTTGCAGGAACTAGGTATGTCTAGCTTAATAGAAAGAAGGACTAGGGGAGACACGATAGCAGTGTTCCAATATCTCAGGGGTTGCCACAAAGAAGAGGGAGTCAAGCTATTTTCCAAGGGACCTGAGTGTAGAACAAGAAGCAATGGGCGGAAACTAATCAAGGAGAGAAGCAACTTAGAACTGAGGAGAAACTTCCTGACAGTGAGAACAATTAATCAGTGGAACAGAAGTTGCCTCCAGAAGTTGTGAATGCCCCAACACTGGAAGTCTTTAAGAAGATGTTGGATAACCATTTGTCTGAAGTAATGTGGATTTCCTGCCTGAGCAGGGAGCTGATCTAGAAGACCTCCAAGGTACCTTCCAACTCTCTTATTCTATTCTATTCTATTCTATTCTATCCTTTTATCACAGCTTCTGACACTTGTCCAACCGAACACCATCGTGATACGCAGTTCATGTGAGAACAGCCTCTTGTTTCCAGTGCCATCTTTTGCAATGTCTTCTCAGGTATCTTCAATCTGTTAACTTTCCACACACTGTACATGTAGGACTTGCTGTGAGTGGGTCTTACTCATGGCTTAATACACATCTATTCCTACTGGACATACAGGACATACTATATAGAGCAGGGGTGGATTCTGGCTTCTGTTACTGCTGATTCGCCCAGTGACGCTATGCACGCATGCACAGTAGTAAAAAAATTGCTTCTGCACATGTGCGGAAGCAAAAAACAAGATGGCGCCTATGCTGCCGCCGATAGAACCAGTTCAGGGGCGTGGCCAGCCACATTACTACCTATTCGGCCGAACTGGTCTGAAGCAGTAGGAACCCATCTCTGATATAGAGGAACTCAAACCTGCAAATCAACATAAAGTGTGTATAGGAGCTACACAATAACAATAACAGGACATAGTGAGCAATTCTGATTTTCATTCATATCTGATGCTGTTTGCAGCCCATGAAACAAACCAAAGGATTTCCTCCACACAATCTCCAAGATATTTTCCAATATTCACTTTATTATTTTTACTTTCAGACCTCCCTTTGCGGATCCAAAGGATTTGATATTAGACACAATTCATGAGTTTTTGTAGTTCCTTTATTCACACCGCAGGATTCTCCTATTGCCACCATTCCTTTGCAAGGTTATTTACAGTTAGTAGCCACATTCTGGCCCCCATGTCCACTGGTGGGTTCTGGATCTCGTCGCAACCAGTACGCTGCCATGGGGCCGGGCGTCCACTATGTGTACGTGCACTGTGCATGCATGCGCTCCCACGCCCTGAGACGCTCCAGCTGCTCGGCGGAGTGTTGTGCAGCCGCCGTACGCTGCCTGCGCGAGCTCAAATATCCTGGTTGGCTCAAATACAGGTACGCGAGCAGGTGGGTGGGCCCTCCAAAGCACCATTCTGGTACAGTGCCTGCTGCTCCCAGCAGGCACTGGTACACCCGTGCTGGGGCATACTGGCCAGAACCCACCAGTGCCCTTGTCTCTTATCTCACAGGTGTGACAGCATTGCGATACAGAGTGCTACTAGAGACCCGGAAGGCTTGCGGTGCCTCATGACGGCTCATTTTTGGCCGGTAGAGTGCTGCAGGAGGCAATGGAGGGCGAAAACGAGGCACAGGGGGCTGCACGCGTCGTCCCATGCCCCATTTTGGCCAGTAAAGTGCCGCAGGAGGCCCAAAACAGGGCAGAGGGGACCGTGCACATCTGGCTGGCAGGGTGCTACAGGAGACATCCGTCCCATCTCCCCCCTGCTCCCCCTCCGGCAGTCTGCAGAGGGGAACTGCAATGCTGATCCGACCCTTGAAGAAACCCAGTTTGACACCCCTGGTCTAGACAGTCACTTATCTAAAATGGTATAGGTCAGTGATGGCTAACCTTTTTGTTGTCGCATGCCAAAAGCATGTGCGCGCATGTGCACCATCACGTGTGCATGCCCACACCCATAATGCAATGCATTATGCCTCTGCCGTGCCCCCTGCCTCCTGCACATGTCTGTGCGGCCTCCTCGTATCCTGTTTTTGGCCTAGTAGGCCTCCCTGCGGTCTCATAGGACCAAAAATGGGCCACAGGGGACGCCCCCCCCACTCCCCATGCATGCACACGTCTCCCACATGCCTCCCGCCCCCCCTACATACACGGCAGATACCCCAAAACAAGCTGGCCAGCGGGAGGCGCACATGCGTGTGCGGTGGAGATGCGCTGGGGCGACGGCTCCCATGCCTGCAGAGAGGGCTCTGTGTGCCACCTGTGGCACGCGTGCCATAGGTTTGCCATCACGGATACAGGTTGTCTTGCTTGAGCAGGGGACTGGACGACGAGACCTCCAAGGTCCCTTCTAGCTCATTCATTCTATTCTGTTCTGCTCTGTTCTAAGATCAAATTGTTGAAAGCGACTCTGGATCTATGGCATGGTTCGTGCATTAGTAGAAATCTTGACATAACTCAATGTTACAGGGATGAATCAGAGCAACATTCATCTGATGTTGCTGCTTGAAGTGATTGGAGAAGCTGAATCTGTTAAATGCCTGTCTGGACGCTGTGCTTCCAAACTCAGGTCAGATAAAACAAATCGAGGCATCCTACACTTGTAAAACCATAATACGGCAAGTCCGAACACCTAAAACGAAATAGTTCAGAATTTGAGATGCTTAAAAAGGCAATTCTCTTGTTCTTTTAAACCACCAGAGGAAATTGTGAGCATCTTATCAATGAAATCAAAATCATTTCTCTTCATTTCATTCAATTTGTACGCCACCCAAAGATTCTGCTGGGATTGCAAGAAAACATAAAATTATACAACAATAAAAACAAGGCAACAATAAAGCAAAAGATGGCAACAAAAACACACCCACACCTGAACAAATAGCCAGATCTTAGGGCTTTTTTGAAACACTAGTGGGGTGAAAGTTATACAATACAATACAATACAATACAATACAATACAATAGCAGAGTTGGAAGGGACCTTGGAGGTCTTCTAGTCCAACCCCCTGCCTAGGCAGGAAACCCTATACCGTTTCAGACAGATGGCTATCCAACATCTTCTTAACGTTGGGGCATTCACAACTTCTGGAGGCAACTTCTGTTCCACTGATTAATTGTTCTAACTGTCAGGAAATTTCTCCTCATTTCTAAGTTGCTTCTCTCCTTGATTAGTTTCCACCCATTGCTTCTTCTTCTACCCTCAGGTGCCTTGGAGAATAGCTTCACTCCCTCTTCTTTGTGGCAGTCCCTGAGATATTGGAACACTGCTATCATGTCTCCCCTAGTCCTTCTTTCTCTTAAGCTAAACATACCCAGTTCCTGCAACCGTTCTTCATATGTTTTAGTCTCCAGTCCCCTAATCATCTTTGTTGCTCTTCTCTGCACTCTTTCTAGAGTCTCCACATCTTTTTTACATCGTGGCGACCAAAACTGAATGCAGCATTCCAAGTGTGGCCTTACCAAGGCATTATAAAGTGGTATTAACCCTTCACATGATCTTGATTCTATTCTACACCACCTTTCCTTATTCTGCAACTGGACTGGTCCCGGAGAGGATGAAATACTCAAAATTTGAATAAATGAACAGGATTCTGTTCTAAGGTTTTCTTCAAGAAATCAAATCTTTCTGTATGGGCTACTATCCAGTTTACATGCGTTTGGACGAATGCATGTTACAGTTGCATTGTCTTTCTTGTTTTATGGTTTTGATTTCCTAAGAATCTTGCCGAGTCGTTGAGTTGGGCGCGGTGTACAAATTGAATTCAGGAGTCAGAGGAAGAACTTCGCATAGTTCAGGCCAAGAACAGACATAAGGATGGAACCAGTGGTGGGATACATTTTTTTTTACCACCGGTTCTGTGGGCATGGCTTTGTGGGCGTGGCAGAGGAAGGATACTGCAAAATCCCCATTCCCTCCCCATTCCTGGGGGAAGGTTAATGCAAATTCCCCTTTCCCGCCCCGCCCCACTAACCTGCTTTCCAGCTCTGTTCTCATGATCAGGGCAACAAAAGAAGATCAGCTGGGAGGCAGCAGGGGCGGGGCCAGCCTATTTGCCGGTTCTACAAACTACTCAAAATTTAAGGTTTAAGGTTTAAGGTTTATTAAATTTACAGACCGCCCCCTCTCCCCGTAGGGACTCGGGGCGGTGTACAGACCGTTCATGTTCAAGGCAACAAAACATAACATAAGACATCAAACAAAACAACGCACACATACCGTCTGTGTATAAAACCCAAAACCAATTTAAATAATTAAAAACAATTCTAAAACCAGTTTGAAACCCCAATTTAAAATTTAAAAAGCCATCTAGGAAGGTTAGTAATAGATGTTCCCTGTAAATACAATTACAATTACAATTTCCACTACCAGTTCTCTAGAACCGGTCAGAACTGGCTGAATACCGGTCAGAACCGGTCAGAACTGGCTGAATACCACCTCTGGATGGAACCAAGCAAAACTAATATTTCTAGGAGTTCTCACCTGAGTGAATACTTTGATGAGAAATAAGGGAATTGCTCTTTCTAAAGTCGTTCCTATGGTCCAAGCAATTATATGGTTTTTCTCCTCTGTGGATCAGTTTATGAGAACGAAGAGATCTCTTTTCACGGAAGTGCTTTCCACACTCTGTACATTTATGCGGTTTCTCCCCAGTGTGGATCAGTTTGTGGGAATGAAGAGATCTCTTTTCACGGAAGCTCTTTCCACACTCTGTGCATTCATAGGGTTTCTCCCCAGTGTGAATCCTCTCGTGGAGAGTCAGGGAACTGTTTTGGCTGAAGCTCTTTCCGCACGCCACGCATTTATATGGTTTCTCCCCCGTATGGGTCCTCTTGTGAGAAGTCAGGTGACTGATGTCGCTGAAGCTCTTCCCGCAGTCTGTGCATTTATAGGGTTTCTCCCCCGTGTGGAGACTTCTGTGCGATGTAAGCTGACTATTCCACATAAAGCTCTCCCCGCATTCCATACACTTATACGGTTTCTCACCCGAGTGGCTCCTTTTGTGGGAAATCAGGTTACCACTTTGGCTAAAGCTCTTCCCACACTCCGCGCATTTATAGGGTTTCTCCCCTCGGTGAATCCTTCTGTGAGAAGTCAGTGATCCATTTTCCCGGAAGTTCTTACCGCACTCCAAGCATTTGTAAGGTTTCTCTCCTGTGTGGATGCTTCGGTGGGAAGCAAGGGAACTGCTCTTTTGGAATATTTTCCCACACTCTGTGCACTTGTATGGCTTCTCCCCAGTGTGGATCCTCTTGTGAGAAGCGAAGGCGCTGCTACCCTGGAAACTCTTTCCACACTCCAGGCATTTGTAGGGTTTCTCGCCGGAATGGCGCCTTTTATGGGAAGTGAGGCTGCTGCTCGTGCTGAAGCCTTTCCCGCACTCTGTGCATTCGTAGGGTTTCTCCCCTGTGTGGATCCTTTTATGGGAAGTCAGTTGACTGTGCCACCGGAAGCTCTTTCCACACTCCAGACATCGATACGGCTTCTCCCCCGAATGGCTCCTGGTATGGGAAGTCAGGGAACTGTTCTTGCTGAAGGTCTTTCCACACTCAGCACATTTAAAGGGCTTCTCTCCCGTGTGGATCCTCCTATGGTAAGTAAGGGAACTGTTCTTGCTGAAGCTCTTCCCGCACTCCGTACATTGGAAGGGTTTCTCCCCTGTGTGGATCCTTCGGTGACAAGTAAGGTAACTGCTTTTTCTGAAGCTCTTTCCGCACTCCGTGCATTTATACGGTTTCACTCCTACGCGGGTTATTTGGTGGGAAATGACGGAACTGTTGCTGCCGAAGCTTTCTCCACCTTCCCTGTACCTGTATAATAGCTTTTCCTCCACATTAATGCTTCCGCGAGTAGAGAAGGTCCGATTTGAATATTTTTTCATCTCCCTGCGGGAATATTTTTCTCCCACCGCGTGGCTCCTGTAAGGTTTGCTTACATCAAATCTGTCTTTGCAGGTTTTCAAGCTGCTCCCTGCACATTTTCTCTTCTTTTGCTGATCGAGAAAGTTTTGAGTGGGAGCACACTGGAAAATGGTTTTTTTGTTTATTCCCTTGGTGATTTGCTTCCTCTCCAAACATTTTGATCCTGTTTCGTTGGCCAACTTCTTTTTCTCTTCTTCTTCAGGATGATATGCATGGAATGGTTGGTTGTACTTTCTCCTCTCTCCTCTTTGAGCTCTTTCTGAAGAGAAAATAGAATGAAAATATACCAAGAAAAGGTTAGAAAGATTAAACCGCAAACTATGGTTTAGCATTTTTCAAGGTTATTCCATGAACCAACATGACGTAACCACTAAGGGAAACCAAATACGCACAAGTTCCCGTATATAAAATTGCATGGCAGGGACATGAGTAATTTCTATTTTTGAGTACGGTAGCAGAAAACTTTTTTAAAAATTGCAATCTCATAAAAATCAACACAGCTACATATGTGTGTTTTTGCAGTTCTAATCTCAATAAATGGGGACTGGAGGCTAAAACATATGAAGAACGATTGCAGGAGCTGGGTATGTCTAGTTTAATAGAAAGAAGGACCAGGGGAGACATGATAGCAGTGTTCCAATATCTCAGGGGTTGCCACAAAGAAGAGGGAGTCAAGTTATTCTCCAAGGCACCTGAGGGTAGAACAAGAAGCAATGGGTGGAAACTAATCAAGGAGAGAAGCAACTTAGAACTGAGGAGAAACTTCCTGACAGTTAAAACAATTAATACTGCATAACAGTATATATGAATCTCAGCAAGTACAAATGCAAAGTACAGGTACTCCTCAACTTAAGACCATTTAGCAACTGTTCAAAGTTACGACAGACACCCCCCACCCAAAGATAATTATAGCCTAGTTCCAAAGTTCCAATAGCCAGGCCTTCCCCTCAAGGTCATGTAAATGTATTTTGGGTGCTTGGTAACCTATCCAGATTTACGGCCATTTGTGGTGTCCCACAGTCACCTGACTGCAATCTACATTTTTGCTGAAAAAACAAATTTCAGCGTTTTGGCAAAAAAAAAAAAAAGCTCCATAGTAAACAATGGCTTCACTAAATGACTGCTGCATTTGCTTAATGACTGTGGATTTATGTCGATGTTAAACTGAATCTGGCAGAAGCCATTTTCCTAATTCATGGTTGCCACCCAGTACGGATGGGGGAGGAGAAAGGTGGAATGCCTTACTAGACACAACACAGAACTTTCTCCTGGGAACCAAGGTCATCTCCTAGGCGATGGAAGAAGGAGGAGAAAGGTGCTTGAGGAGCCAGCCAATTCTGATGGCTCCCCCCCCCCCCCCCCGATGATCTTCACAAAAGTGTTGAAAGCCTGGCTATTCCCCCAGACTTTGGGGCAGGGGGATAAATGAGTCCCTATGGAAGGGGGGGTGTCGTATGTTTGTTTTGAGCTCCTCATGCTGCCTTCATGTTTTTTGTGTACTTTATCTTTTTAATTTTAAGCCACTCAGAGTTCTGGGCGCCAGAGCACCTATCAAGTTTATAAATAATAAATTTTTCATCTCTGCAACCATGGGATTGTCGCATGAACTGGGAACGTCTGTCAAAAATAATAGCTTTCCTCGTAAATTCAAAAATCTGAAAGAATACAGGGGACCTTGTTAATATAAATACAATACAATAGCAGAGTTGGAAGGGACCTTGGAGGTCTTCTAGTCCAACCCCCTGCTTAGGCAGGAAACCCTATACCGTTTCAGACAAATGGCTATCCAACATCTTCTTAAAGACTTCCAGTGTTGGGGCATTCACAACTTCTGGAGGCAACTTCTGTTCCACTGATTAATTGTTCTAACTGTCAGGAAGTTTCTCCTCAGTTCTAAGTTGCTTCTCTCCTTGATTAGTTTCCACCCATTGCTTCTTGTTCTACCCTCAGGTGCCTTGGAGAATAACTTGACTCCCTCTTCTTTGTGGCAACCCCTGAGATATTGGAACACTGCTATCATGTCTCCCCTAGTCCTTTTTCACTATACTAGACATATCCAATTCCTGCAACCATTGTATGTTTTAACCTTCAATCCCCTAATCCTCTTTGTTGCTCTTCTCTGCACTCCTTCTAGAGTCTCCACATGTTTTCTACATTGTGGCAACCAAAACTGAATGCAGTATTCCAAGTGTGGCCTTACCAAGGCATTATAAAGTGGTATTAACACTTCACATGATCTTGATTCTATCCCTCTGTTGATGCAGCTTAGAACTGTGTTGGTTGTTTTGCAGCTGCTGCGCACGGCTGGCTCATATTTAAATGGTTGTCCATTAGGACTCCAAGATCCCTCTCACAGTTACTACTATTGAGCAAGGTACCACCTATACTGTACCTGTGCATTTCGTTTTTGTTGCCTAAATGTAGAACCTTTCTCTTTTCACCATTGAATTTCATTTTATTAGATAGTGCCCAATGTTCAAGTTTGTCAAGATCCTTCTGTATCTTAAGCCTATCTTCTGGAGTGTTGGCTATTCCTGCCAGCTTGGTGTCATCTGCAAATTTGATGAGTTCCCCATTTATCCCCTCATCCAAATCATTGATGAAGATGTTGAAGAGTACTGGGCCTAAAACAGAGCCTTGGGGTACTCCACTGCATACTTCCCTCCATGTAGATGCAGTTCCATTGAGGACTACACGATGAGTGCGGTTGGTCAGCCAGTTACGAATCCATCTGGTGGTGATGCTGTCTAACCCACATTCTTCTACTTTATCTAGTAGTAGGTTATGGTCTACCTTATCAAATGCCTTACTGAAGTCCAAGTAAACTATATCGATGGCATTCCTCTGGTCCACTAATTTTTTAAACCGCCCCGAGTCCCTTTTTGGGAGAGGGGGCGGTTTAGAAATATGAAGAATAAATTATCACTTTGTGAAAGAATGCAATAAGATTAGTCTGGCATGATCTGTTTTTGACAAACCCATGTTGGCTTTTGGCTATTACTTTGTTTGCTTCTAGGTGTTCGCTAATTCGTTGCTTGATTATTTCTTCTATGGTGATAAGTTTATAAAGATATAAGGTGCAATAGAAATACATATTATTTCTACAGCAAGGAAGATAAAGCAGAAACAGTTAAATTGGTTAAACTAAATATAATTTGCAGCCCTTCTTTTATACCTATGATGGACTGGCTTTTATTGTTTTATCTATATATAAACTACAAAGAAAAATAGAAATGGGAAATTAGGGGAAGGAAAAAGAGAGGGGGAAAGAAGATATAAGGGACAAGGGGGAAAAAAGGGAAAAAAGGCATTGACTTCCGACTCTTTTTAGCACAGTACAACATAAAAATACTCCAGCCTCAACTTTTTGCTTTTACACATTAGTAACTATCCATTTCTATAATGACAAATCTATCTAGTCAAGAAAACCAGAATCAAAGTTTCATTTTTTTTCTTCACAAGCACAAAATCCAGAATTTAATTTAATTTTATTAAATTTATAGAAGTGATATCCAAAATGAAAACGGGATGCGGAGGCCAAAAACAAGGCACCCGGAGGCGGCATAGGCTATGACAAGCCCTTGCAGCCTGAAACAGCTGATCATCGGGAGACTCAACGATCAGCTGCTTGTCCTAATCAGGCTGTGCTGAAACTGAAACAGGATGTTTGCTCTTTGCTGCAAGGAGGCAAATTGCTGGGAGGCAGAGGCAGATTTTTCCTCCCTTGTTTTCCTCCGCAAAAGCTAGGTGTGTCTTATACTTCAGAGCGTCTTATACTCTGAAAAATACGGTAAATATATTCTCCTCTTTGAATAAAATAATCAATTTAACCATTTCTGTGTTATCTTCCTTACTGTGATAATAATAATAATAATAATAATAATAATAATAATAATAATAATAATAATAATAATAATAATAATAATATTTCAATGAAGTTTGGCATGGAAAAATGTGCCACTGTATCCATAAAAAGGGGCAAAATCACTGCGTGTGAGGGAATTGAAATGCCCAATGGCCAACTAATTAAATGCAACGAAAATGAAGCCTACAAATACTTAGGCATTCTGCAGTTTGATAACATCAAGCATGGAGAAGTAAAAACTATTGTCAGGGGAGAGTACACCAACAGAGTTAGGAAAATTTTGAAATCTAAATTGAATGGTGGAAATACAATCAAGGCCATAAACACCTGGGCAATACCAGTTATAAGATACACAGCTGGTATAGTTAACTGGACACAAGATGATTTGGACATTTTAGACCGAAAAACCAGGAAACTAATGACAATGCACTACAGTTTACATCCACGTGGTGATATTGATAGACTATACCTACCCCGGAAATCAGGCGGCAGAGGATTATTACAAGTGAAGCAAATAGTTGAAGAAGAAAAACATGCACTGGCTGATTATTTAAAAGAAAGTCAAGAACATCTATTAATCGAAGTAAAGAACAAAAATCTATTGAAGGCCCAACAGACGAAACAAGAATACAAAAAAGATGTGATAAAATTAAGAATGGAGAGTTGGCAGAACAAAGCATTGCATGGCCAATTTCTGGAAAAAATAAAAGATAAAGTGGACAGTGAAAAAACTTGGTTATGGTTAACAGCAGGTACATTAAAGAAAGAAACAGAGTCACTAATCCTGGCTGCGCAAGAACAAGCTATCCGCACAAATGCCATTAAGGCCAAAATCGAAAAATCCTCTGATGATGCCAGATGTAGACTTTGCAAAGAGGCTGATGAAACTGTTGACCACATACTCAGCTGCTGTAAAAAAATCGCGCAGACTGACTATAAAATGCGGCACAATTCAGTGGCACAAATGATCCACTGGAATTTGTGCAAAAATTATAACATTAAAACAGCAACAAACTGGTGGGAACATAAGCCTGAAAAAGTTGTCGAGGGTCAGATGGTCAAGATCTTGTGGGATTTTCGCATACAAACGGATAAAATACTGGCGCATAATACACCAGACATCACACTGGTTGAGAAAAATAAGGTTACAATCATAGACATCGCAATACCAGGTGATCGCAGGGTCGCCGAGAAGGAATATGAAAAAATCGCAAAATACCAGGACTTAAAAATTGAAATTCAACGATTATGGCACAAACCAGCAGTGGTAATTCCAGTGGTAATCGGCACACTGGGTGCTATTCCAAAAGCACTGGAATTACATTTAAAACAGTTAAAAATTGACAAAATCACCATCAGTCAAATGCAAAAAGCTGCACTGCTTGGATCTGCACGTATATTACGAAAATACGTTACGACGTCCTAGGCCCCTGGGTGGGGCCCGACTAGTAATCAATGCCAAATCCGGCGAAACAACTGGCCGCTGTGATACAATTCTGTTGATGCAATAATAATAATAATAATAATAATAATAATAATAATAATAATAATAATAATAATAATAATAATAATAATAAAAAAAAAAAAACTTGACAAAATCACCATCAGTCAAATGCAAAAAGCTGCACTGCTTGGATCTGCACGTATATTACGAAAATACGTTACGACGTCCTAGGCCCCTGGGTGGGGCCCGACTAGTAATCAATGCCAAATCCGGCGAATCAACTGGCCGCTGTGATACAATCGTATAATAATAATAATAATAATATGTATTTTGTATTCACACCTAACAATCTTTATAAACCAGTTATATTAACAAGGTCTGCTGTATTCTTTCAGATTCTTTGACTTAACAGGAAAAGAGACTCTTGGCCAGCCAGTCCCTATTCATGCTACAATCCCATGGTTGCACAGTTGAAAAATTGAGTAGTGGGTTATTTTAAGCCCCAGTTCTGGGCTTCTATAGAGAAAACCTGCACAGTTTCACCCAGAATCTCAAAAGTCCCCATTAGTTGGGGTGGAGGGGAATTCTACCATGCCAACGCAATCCTAAATTGCATTAACAGAGGGATTCAATCAAGATCAAGTGAGGTACTAATACCACTCCAGTTGTGTTCCAGAACATCAGCGAGCCCATAAGAGGTAGGTTGGCTCCATAGATGGTATCCAGAAATAATGAGTTGTGGGGATAAGGATACGGAGCAAAAGGTCCTTACCTAGAGAGGCGACGTTCTTTGAATTCTCCAGCATGACCTCCCCATGGAGGGCTTTCTGATCAGCATCCAGGCGGGACCATTCCTCCTCAGAGAAATACACAGCCACCTCCTCAAAGGTTACGAGACCCTGAACGTAGAAATGAAATGTCCCCATTAAAGGACAGGCCAAGGAAAGAGGCTCAACACTAAGAGCGGGAGGTCTCCAACCTCTCTCCTACCTGACTTGAAGATTCACCTGCTCTTTCAAATATGGTAGAAAAAGGAGCAGATCCTACAAACACCATGGACGTCACCCCACTGTCTGTAAGGGAGACAAAAGCAACGGAGGCTTCAGAAAATATGGGGAGATTGTCAGGGTTCCAAGTAACATGCCCACAGCAAAGAAAACTCCGAGGCAGGCAATTTCCTCAAAGAATAGGTTTATTGGATATGTCATATTGGCACAGGCTGGTGAAAACCGACCCCGATTATTCCCACGGTTTTTTCACCTAAATAAAAGTAAAAATCTGTCACTTTCTCAAAACAATCATTCACATGGTCCAATCAGGATGCTGTCCAGTTGCTAGGCGACTCCAGTCCCTTCTTTCTGAGCACCTGCAGGAATGTCCTTGGTTCCCAAGAGAAAGTGTTGTGTTTTGGCTACAACACCCTAACTAACTATATCTATTCCCGCCTCCCTATCCCTCTTCTCCAGTTTGTCAGCACTGAAGTCTCAAAATGGCCAAAGTCGGACCAGCTTTAGGGTAGACAGAGATATTGCACCAAAGAGTCCACAAAGAATGAAAGATAGAGCTTCCTCACCCATTAAAGTGTTACAATGTTGATCTTCCCTGGGGATGCCTCTGAGAAGGAGCCCTCTTCCTTCCTCTGGATTTTCCATGACGGTGTCCAAGAAGCTTCCCTGGACCTGTTGTATCCCATGACACAAATAATGAACCAGCACACAAAATGAATCGGATTTCTTCATGCTCCGTTCTTAACTTTGTAACTTAATCTCTCGATGCTCATCAATGAAGATGAAGGAAAGAATGATCCCAAATATTTCTGGAATGAGATACGTTGCCTAAAGAGTTAAACACCTCACATTACTTATGCTCAGGATCATGAGGTATAGTCGTACACTTATGAGAAGCAACCTAGAAACAAGGAGAAATTTTCTGACAGTTAGAACAATTAACCAGCGGAACAACTTGCCTCCAGAAGTTGTAAATTATCCAATACTGGAAGTTTTTAAGAAGAGATTGGACAACCAATTGTCTAAAATGGTATAAGGTTTTCTGCCTGAGAGAGGGTTGGACTAGAAGACCTCCAAGGTCCCTTCCAACTCTGTTATTCTATTCTATTCTACTCAATTCTATTCTATTCTCTATTCTATTCTCTATTCTATTCTCTATTCTACTCTATTGTCTATTCTATTCTATTCTATTCTATTCTCTATTCTACTCTATTCTCTACTCTAGAGTACTCTATTCTCTACTCTAGAGTAGATACTCTATTCTATTATCTACTCTATTCTATTCTCTATTCTACTCTATTGTCTATACTATTCTATTCTATTCTATTCTATTCTATTCTATTCTATTCTCTATTCTACTCTATTCTCTACTCTAGAGTACTCTATTCTCTACTCTAGAGTAGATACTCTATTCTATTATCTACTCTATTCTATTCTCTATTCTACTCTATTGTCTATTCTATTATCTACTCTATTCTATTCTCTATTCTACTCTATTGTCTATTCTATTCTATTCTATTCTCTATTCTACTCTATTCTCTACTCTAGAGTAGATACTCTATTCTCTACTCTAGAGTAGATACTCTATTCTATTATCTACTCTATTTATTCTCTATTCTACTCTATTCTATTTATTCTACTCTCTATTCTATTGTATTCTGCTCTATGCTACTCTACTCTACTCTACTCTATTTTACTTCATGAACTGAACATCTCTGAAAGCTGAAAAGATGAAGTTCTCTCACCTGTGGTTCTTCCTGCTTCTCCTCCTCTGCCTGGTTTAAGAGGAAGCCTTCTGCCAGGGCCACCGCCTGGGAACTCGTCTCTGCTCCACACTCCCGGACCCAACCCTCCATCTGCAGGGGCAGAAGGAACAGGAGCTGCTCCAGGATCACTAGGTCCAACATCTGAGCCTTGGTGCGACTTTCTGGCTGCAGCCACTGACGGCAAAGGTGGTGGAGGTGGCTGCAAATCTCTCGGGGACCTTTGGACTCTTGGTATTGGATGCTCCTGAAGTGCCAGCACTGGACCTCTGAGCCGATGCTTTCCTTCTCCAGGATCTTCTGTCCGGTTCTTGCCCAAGTCTCCCCACCCTTTCCAGCTTCTTGATCTTCTGGGTGTTGTCCCTCCATTTTTCCCCCTCTTTCACAGATCGAAATGCAGCCAACAGATCTCTTGGTTCTCCAAAGACCTTTTCCTTCATACCACCTGGATTATATGAAGAGAAGGAACATAAGATGCTTCAGCTGCTACACCTGAGTGCACCCCAAAAGTCACTTCTAGACGTTCCTATACTGCTCGGGGCTTTGACTCTTTAAAAACCCAGGGAGGTAATGTCAGAATTATTACGAGGAAAGAAAAGATAATTTGGAGTCAGTCAGGAAGGATCACAGGTAGTCCTCGAAGCAATGGATGGGAATTAATCAAGGAGAGAAGCAACCTAGAAGTAAGGAGAAATTTCCTGACAGTGAGAACAATTAATCAATGGAACAACTTGCTTGCAGATGTTGTGAATGCCCCAACACTGGAAGTTTTTAAGCAGAGATTGGACAACTATTTTTCTGAAATGGTATAGGGTTTCCTGCCTGACCAGGGGGTTGGACTAGAAGACCTCCAAGGTCCTTCCCAACTAAACTAAACTAAACTAAACTAAACCTAAACTAAGCTAAGCTAAGCTAAACTAAACTAAACTAAACTAAACCTAAACTAAACCTAAACTAAACTAAACCTAAACTAAACTAAACCTAAACTAAACTAAATTAAACCTAAACTAAACTAAACTAAACTAAACCTAAACTAAACCTAAACTAAACTAAACTAAACTAAACTAAACCTAAACTAAACTAAACCTAAACTAAACTAAACCTAAACTAAACTAAACCTAAACTAAACCTAAACTAAACCTAAACTAAACTAAACTAAACTAAACCTAAACTAAACTAAACTAAACTAAATGTCAGGGTTCCAAATAGCATCCAAAAGTAAATCAGAGTCCAAGGCAAAGTATAGCTCAAAGTTCCAATTTATGAAGAGAGCCATGTTGGCACATCTGGGAAAATCCGAATCTGAAAGCTTCCCAGTTTCCCCCAACTAGTTGAAAGTTCAAGATCTTGCCCCCCAACACCCACAAGTCCATCACATGATCCAATCTCCCACTGCCACACTGGCAGTTTCACCCATCCAGTTCTGGTCAGGTGCAGAAGAAACTTACCCATTGCTTCTTGTTCTGCCCTCAGGTGCTTTGGAGAATAGCTTGACTCCCTCTTCTTTGTGGCAACCCCTGAGATGTTGGAACACTGCTATCATGTCTCCCCTGGTCCTTCTTTCTCTTAAGCTAAAGATACCCAGTTCCTGCAACCGTTCTTCATATGTTTTAGTCTCCAGTCCCCTAATCATCTTGGTTGCTTGACAACTTGACAAAGTTGATGTTTGGGAAGGTTCCCACGACACCAACAGTGTGTGTCTACAATATGCTGCAGTCCAAAGACCATTCTGATATTTTCCTGGTTGAGTGTTGCCATGAGAATCCCTCCCTTTTCGTGGCCTGAGGAAGGGGTTGTGTGAAAGAGTTTGCCTCTTTTTGCATCCCCCATCTCCGGAGATCTGGATATCCTTCCTTGTGGGATGCTTTTCTCCCCCCCTCCCCCTGCCCAGCTTCTGCCTGAAAAGGGGTGGCAGGGGAACATGGGACCTAGTGTCAGCCTCTATTTCACTATTTGCTTTCGGCTGCCATTGAAACGGGGAGCGGGGGCTGGTATTTGGGAGGGGAAGTTTAAGTACAGGATCGATTGTAAAAAGGGAGATTTGGTCTCACCGTCTACTGCGCATGCTGGAGATTAGTGCTTGGTGTCGGTCAAGGCCAACCGTCCTGCATACCAACCTGATGATGCTCCTTGAAGATGGGACTCACATGACACCTAAGGGATTTGCAGATTGGACACTGGGATGAGGGTTACCAGGGGGAGGGGGTTGGTTACATATTGATATGTATGATTTCGCACGCTTTTGCCTCAGATCTTGCTTTGCTTAGCAGCTATCTTTTCATAACCAGTAAAAGGGCTCTTAATTCTGCAAAATGGAGTTAAGTGGTTTCTTTCTCGGTTGGTGAGGGAGGCCGGCTTGACACCTAGGTCCTTCCCCTCCCAAGGTTCAGCAGAAGGATGAAGGATTGGCATCTCTCCATCTCCTCCCCAGAAGCGGAGTTCACACCACACTCACCCAGAGTCGCTTCTGCTGGTCCATCCCTGCTTGCCTCCGGCCTCTTTGGCCAAGGTGAGAGAGAGTACAGAGTCCTAGAGAGGCCAGACTCTCCCCGATGTCACTCACTTCCTGCCTTGCTCTGACACATCTCAGGATGCAGAAGGAAGACCCTCTCCCCTGGCGTAAAGGATCTGCACAGGCTCAGTTTCTTCTCTGAAGCCGGAGAGAGCCAATCCCTGCCAAGGCTTGCAGAAGGAGCCCCCTGGTGGGCTCTCCGGGCAACGCAAAGGACCTCTTGCAATAGGGGAGTGCATTTGGGGGGCTGGGGCAGGATGACGGAGTTGGGTAGAAAGAAAGGACACAGTGAGAACAGAAAAGAACTTTCAAAAATCCCCAAGGTGCTTTTTTTCAAGAAGCAACTGGACTGTCTAGTTTTCCATTGAAGACGTTTCACTTTTCATCCCAGAAGCTTCTTCAGCTCGGAGCTCGGAGCTTCTTCATCTCTTTTCATCTCCCCTCCCTTCCTTCCCCTTCATCTCCTCTCCTCTCCCTTGCCTCTCCTCTTCTTCATCTCTTCTATTCTCCCGTCCCCACCCTCCCCTCCCTTCTCTCTTCTTCACCTCCTCTCCCCTCCCTCCCCTCCCCTCCCCTTCATCATCTCTCCCTTCCTCTCCCTTGCCTCTCCTTCATCTTCTATTCCCCTCTCCCCTCCCTTCCCTTCCCTTCCCCTCCTCTCCTCGCCTCTCTTCTTCATCTCTTCTATTCTCCCCTCCCTTCCCTCTTCTTCACCTCTTCCCTCCCCTTCATCTCCTCTCCCTTGCCTCTCCTCTTCTTCATCTCTTCTATTCTCCCTTCCCTCCTCTTCATTTTATCTCTTATCCTCTCCCCTCCCCACCCTTCCCTTTTTTCCTCCCCTCTTCCTATCTTCTCCTCTCCCTTCCCGACCATTCATCTCTTCTCCCCTCCCCCTCTCCCCTCCCCTTCTCATCTCTCATCCCCATCTCATCTCCCATCTCCCCTCCCTTCCCTCTTCTTCGTATCCTCTCCTCAACCTTCCCCTCCCCTGCCTCCTCTCTTCTCCTCTCCCTTCTCTTCCCTTTTTCCCTCCCCTCTTCCTCTCTTCTCCTCTCCCTTCCTGACCATTCATCTCTTCTCATCTCCTCTTCCCTCCCTTCATCTCTTCTCCTCAACCTTCCCTTCCCCTCCCCTCCTCTTCGTCTCCTCTCCTCTCCTCTTCGGGTGCCTGAATGCCCCCCCCCCGCTTCAAACAGTCCAATGCAATTATTTTGGGTCGGCATCTTTGAAGGAAGCCAGCAAATCCCCCTTTATCCTCCGTCTCTCGCCGTGGGGTTTCCACCTTTCCCCACTCATCCTGCGCCCCGGGTTGCAAGAGGTCCTTTGCATTGCCTAGAGGGCCCACCAGGGGGCTCCCTCCTTGCCAGCATGAGGATGGACCCTCCTCGGCTTCAGAAATGGAAGCGAGCATGCGCGGGCGTTCCGAGGCTCTTCGGGTGGGTGGGGGGGTAGTTGAGTAGCATCAGGGAGAGCCTGGCCTCTCTAGGACTCTGCACTCCCTCGCCCTGGCCAGCAGGCGAAGAGGCTGCAGAGAAAGTCTTGCGGGGGAAGGAGAGATTCAGACGTGACTCCCGGGGTGAGTGTGGGGCCTCGCGCTGCACAGGGGATGGAGACCCTCGCGGCCCCCCTCCTCCAGGGGCAGCGTTTGCAAGTCCAGGCAAGAGGGAAGCTCCCCTGCCGCCCCTTTCCCTGCACGTCCCTTGGGAGAAGGGGGAACAAGACCAAGCCTGATCAACACGTGCAAGAAGAAGAGGAAGAAGAAGCCAGGATAGACGGAGGGCAGGAGGAGGATGGATGGAAGGAAGCAATGGCAGGAGTCAAGCAAAGAAGAAGCTTCCCAGGGATGGAGAGAGGAATGGAATAGGAATAGAAGATGGGCTAGAATGGCATAGCATAGCATAGCTAGAAGAGAATAGAGAACAGAATAGAGGAGAATAGAATAGAGAAAGTAGAATAGAATAGAATAGAGAATAGAATAGAGTAGAATAGAGAATAGAGTAGAGAATAGAATAGAGAATAGAATAGAGAATAGAATAGAGTAGAATAGAATAGAATAGAGAATAGAATAGAGAATAGAATAGAGTAGAGAATAGAATAGAGAATAGAATAGAGTATAGAATAGAATAGAGTATAGAATAGAATAGAGTAGAATAGAGTATAGAATAGAATAGAGAATAGAATAGAGAATAGAATAGAATAGAGAATAGAGTAGAGAATAGAATAGAGAATAGAATAGAGTAGAATAGAATAGAATAGAGAATAGAATAGAGAATAGAATAGAGTAGAGAATAGAATAGAGAATAGAATAGAGTATAGAATAGAATAGAGAATAGAGTATAGAATAGAATAGAGTAGAGAATAGAATAGAGTAGAATAGAGTATAGAATAGAATAGAGAATAGAATAGAGTATAGAATAGAGTAGAATAGAGAAGAATAGAATAGAGCAGAGAATAGAATAGAGAATAGAATAGAATAGAGAATAGAATAGAGAATAGAATAGAGCAGAGAATAGAATAGAGAATAGAATAGAATAGAGAATAGAATAGAGAATAGAATAGAATAGAGAATAGAATAGAGTAGAGAATAGAGTAGAGTAGAGAATAGAGTAGAGTAGAGAATAGAATACAGAATAGAGTAGAGAATAGAATAGAGAATAGAATAGAATAGAATAGAGAATAGAATAGAGTATAGAATAGAATAGAGAATAGAGTAGAGTAGAGAATAGAATAGAGAATAGAATAGAGTATAGAATAGAATAGAGAATAGAATAGAGAATAGAATAGAATAGAGAATAGAATAGAATAGGGAATAGAATAGAGAATAGAGTAGAGAATAGAGTAGAGAATAGAATAGAGAATAGAATAGAGTATATAATAGAGAATAGGAGTAGAGAATAGAATAGAGCAGAGAATAGAATAGAGAATAGAATAGAGAATAGAATAGAGAATAGAATAGAATAGAGAATAGAGAATAGAATAGAGAATAGAATAGAGTAGAATAGAGAATAGAATAGAATAGAGAATAGAATAGAGTAGAGAATAGAATAGAGAATAGAATAGAATAGAGAATAGAGTAGAATAGATAATAGAATAGAATTAGAATAGAAAAAGAATAGAAAGAATTATAATAGAAATAGCATAGAAGTAGAATAAAATAGAATTATAATAGAAATAGCATAGAAGTAGAATAGAAGTAGAGTAGAAATAGCATAGAAGTAGAATAGAATAGAACTAGAATTAGAATAGAAATAGCATAGAAGTAGAATAGATAGAATAGGGAATAGAGAATAACTAGAGTAGAGAATAGAGTAGAGAATAGAGAATAGAATAGAAATAGCAAAGAAGTAAAATGGAAATAGAATAGAATAGAAATAGCATAGAAGTAGAACAGAACAGAACAGAATAGAACCTTAGTGGTTTGACGTCAACCTTGGCAGATTTTAGTAATTCTGGAACCTTTTCTTCCTCCCCTAGATCCAGAAGCTGAAAGCCACTTGGGCTTCCTTGTCTGGGGACCAAAAGTCCTCCTAAGCAAAAAGGGTGAATGGGCTTGAAGAATTTCTCCAGGGCTTCGTTGACGATCCAGATTGTATGAATGAAAAGATCGTTGGAGTTCCTCAACCTCCATTGGGAACAATGTTGGAGTATGGAGAAGAAATGGAGGGACATTGCCCAGTGGGCAAGGACTTCTGGGCAGGAGCTGGGCAGAAGACCCTGGAGGTGAAAGCCATTGGTTCAGAGGTCCAGTGCAGGCTCTTCAGGAGCATCCACTACCAAGAGGCCAAGGGACCCCGTGAGATTTGCAGCCACCTTCACCACCTTTGCCATCAGTGGCTGCAACCGTTGAGGAACACCAAAGGGCAGATGCTGGACCTGGTGGTTCTGGAACAATTCCTGGCTATCCTGCCCGCAGAGATGCAGAGTTGGATCCGGGAGTGTGGAGCAGAGACCAGCTCCCAGGCAGTGTCCCTGGCAGAAGGCTTCCTCCTCAGTCAGGTGGAGGAGCGGAAGGGCCATGTAGAGTTGAAGGTGAGAACCTCATTTGGAGAAAACGTTCTGTCAGGGTTCCAAATAGCACCCGGAATTAAACCAGAGTTCCAATTTATTAAGAGAGCCATGTTGGCACATCTGGAAAAACCCAAATCTGAAAGCTTCCAGGTTTTCCCCACCCAGTTGAAAGTTCAAGATCCTGCCCCAACACCCACACGTTCATCACATGGTCCACTCTCCCACTGCCATGAAGACAGATTCCTCCCATCCAGTTCCCGCCAGGTGCAGAGACAAAGATGACCTTGAGTTTCTAAAAGAATGTTATTGTGGCTACATATCACCCAACTCCATATAATCCCCCTCCCATTTTCCCACAACAGAAAGTAGACAGTAGAAAGTGGGGCAGGCCTGAAGTCCAAAGGAAAAGGGGGCTTGCAGGCAGGACACGTTCCGCTACTCGTTCCATCCCCATGGAAGCTTCAACATTGTGATCTGAAAGCAAGAAACCCTTAATTTCCTTTTATTTCAGGTCCAGGCACCATCTGTAGAGGGCATTGAACATCACAGGGAATGCAGGGATTTGTCAAATCCTTCTCAGGAGCTGCTTTTGGGAGGCGTCTCTAAAAATCTATCTCAGGACACTTCAAAAGGTAAAAGGAAGGTCCTTTAAGGCAGGGCTGTCAAATTCTATTTCATTGAGGGCCACATTAGGGTTGTGTTTGACTGAAGGGGTGGAGGTGGGGGCATGGCTGGGGGGGCGTGGCCCGCTCGATGCCACATGGGTTAAGGGTGCCTGTGGTGGCCCGAGCGCTCTGCCAATGAAAATGGGTTCCCAAGCTCCGTTTTCGGCTGCGACGCCCTCTTGCAAATCTCTTCCATCGAAAACAGAGGTTGGGAGAGCTGCATGCAGTCCTCGCAAGCTCCGTTTTCACCTGCGACAGCCTCCTGCAACCCTCTGCCAGCGAAAGCGGAGATTGGGAGAGCTGCACGCGGCCATCGCAAGCTTTGTTTTCGGCTGTGACAGTCTCCTGCAACCCTCTGCCAGCAAAAGCGGAGATTGGGAGAGCTGCACGCGGCCATCGCAAGCTCCGTTTTCACCTGCGACAGCCTCCTGCAACCCTCTGCCAGCGAAAATGGAGATTGGGAGAGCTGCACGCAGTCCTCACAAGCTCCGTTTTCACCTGCGACAGCCTCCTGCAACCCTCTGCCAGCGAAAACGGAGATTGGGAGAGCTGCACGCGGCCATCGCAAGCTCCGTTTTCGGCTGCGACAGCCTCCTGCAACCCTCTGCCAGCGAAAGCGGAGATTGGGAGAGCTGCACGCGGTCCTCGCAAGCTCCGTTTTCACCTGCGACAGCCTCCTGCAACCCTCTGCCAGCGAAAGCGGAGATTGGGAGAGCTGCACGCGGCCATCGCAAGCTCCGTTTTCGGCTGTGACAGTCTCCTGCAACCCTCTGCCAGTGAAAATGGTCTTTTCCAGAGTGGCCCCGTGGGCCAGATCTAAGCACCCCACGGGCCTTGAGTGTTGACACCCCCGCTTTCAGGTGTATGGTGTTGTCGGGAAGAGTCCTGCTCCCTCTCATTCTTCTACTTCTCTTGTTTATAATTTCTCTCTTATCTTTTATTTAACTACCATTTAAAAAGCCTGCTTCCAATTTTTGTTTCTGTCACAGGGAACGGATCAATGCCACCAGCATTTTTAGGATCATCTCCTTTTTCTGGTGTGTCCAAAAGAGCAGCTGAAATTTCAGCTCAGGTATGGGGGGGGGGAGGGTAAACATCAGGGGTGATGTGGTGGGCTGACCCTGATTTAGGAAGATTCAGATCTTGAGCACGCTAATCTACTCCACGAGAAAAAATAGCACTGAAAGTTCTACGGAATTTATCCAACTGTATGAAACTCGCCCCAACTGTACTTTTGGTGAGAGACTATAAACTCTGTCCATTTCCTTGCACATTTTTTTTTATACTCGCTAGAAAATTAAAAAATGAGCCCAATGAAGCTTTTTTTTCTTTGATCATTTGTCTTCATGGGACTGCAAGATCATGGCAACCTCTTTCCTTCAGCAGGGCACTGTGTCCTTCAAGGAGGTGGCTGTGTATTTCTCAAAAGATGAGTGGTCTCAGCTGGATGCCCACCAAAAAGCCCTCCATGAGGAAGTCATGCTGGAGAATTCTCGGAATGTGGCCTCCCTGGGTAAGGACCTTGCTTGGTCCTTAAATATTGCCTTGTATGTTTACGGACATTCTCAATCGTTTAGGTCATGGTTGTCCTAAAGGAACTTTTCAAAAACACCCTTGAACTTCCTTGATTTTTTTTCCTCTTTGAAAACACTTAGTTTCTCTTCCAAAAAGCTTCATCGGTTCTTCAGAGCTTGATGAGAAGCAAAACATTTTCAAGGGAAAAAAATAAAGTTTAGTTGCCTTTTGAAAAGCACCTTTGGGGTATTGCCTTGTATGAACTTGTAGATCAATAGAATGGAATAGGAATAGGAATAGGAATAGAATACAATAGAACAGATGTTGGAAGGGACCAGTGGTGGGTTGCAGGCGGTATGCCCTGGTACGGGCGTACCAGAGCCTGCCCGGAGCACCGGGTACCGCTCCAGTATGGTGCTCCTGAGGGCTCACCCGCCTGTCCGCGTTCCTTACCTGTCTTTAAAGTCTTCTGTGCTTCTGTGCACGGCATATACAGTGCCTGTGTGATGCTCTGCTGAGCAGCTGGAGCATTGCGGAGGCTCGCAGAGGCATCGCTGGACGGAAAGACGCGTGCGTGCACTGCGCATGTGGATGCCACCGGGCCAGTTCCAACCGCATCGATTGGAACGGGATCCAGAACCCACCACTGGAAGGGACCTTGGAGGTCTTCAGCCCCCCTGCTTATGATATCTTACACCACTTCAGACAAATGACTGTCCAATCCCTCCTTCTTAAATGCCTCCAGAGTTGGAGCATTTACAACTTCAGGAGGCAAGTTGTTCCACTGATTGCTGTATTCTCCGGAGTATAAGACCTTCCGAAGTGTAAGACGCACCTAGCTTTTGGGGAGGAAAATAAGGAAAAAAAAACCTACCTCTGCCTCCCAGCAATTTGCCTCCTTGCAGCAAACAGCAAGTTTCAGTTTCAATTTCAGCACAGCCTGATTAGCACAAGAAAAAAGAAAATCTGCCTTTGCCTCACACGGCAAACAGCCCGTTTTAGTTTCAGCTTCAGCACAGCCTGATTAGCATAAGCAGCTGATTGTCTGTTGGCCTCCCGATGATCAGCAGTTTCAGGCTGCAGGGTTTGCCACAGCCTATTGCTGCCTCCGTGCGCCCCATTTTCGGCTTCCGTGTGGCCCCATTGTCCACCCGTTCTAAGTGGCGGGGATCAGAATGGGTGGAAAATGGGGTGCGCAGAGGCCGAAAACATGGCATGCAGAGGCCAAAAATGGAATGCGGAGGCCGAAAATGAGGCATGCAGAAGCAGCAATAGGCAATGGCAATCCCTGCAGCCTGAACAGCTGATAGTTGGGAGGCCAATCCAACCGACAATCAGCTGCTGGTGCTAATCAGGCTATGCTGAAGCTGAAACTGAATCAGGCTGTTTGCTGCAAGGAGGCAAATTGCTGGGAGACAGGGGCCGATGGGTGGGCGAAGCTACATTTGGTGTATAAGACGCACCAAAATTTTCACCCTCTTTTAGGAGGTGTATCTTATACTCTGAAAAATATGGTGATTGTTCCAACTGTCAGGATAAACTGATTCTGTTTAAGCCGTGGCTTTCCTTTTTCTGCTCTTCAAATACAGATACAACAACAGTGGAATTTTCTTTACGAAGAAATCATGAAGATAAGCAGATGGTTTTTTTGAAGTTTCTATCCACTGATATAATAGACACTGTCCATTTCAGTGTTACATGTTAACTTAGTAATAACCAAGATTAAATCAAGCTATTAATATTTTGACCTGGGTTGAGAAACAAAGCTAAATTTCCAGCAGGAAATTCACAGTCAATTTCTATAGTTGTTCTTTATTTCCTTTCTCTGGCCTTATATTCTTCTTTTTTTCTTCTTTTTTTCTTCTTTTTTTCTTCTTCTTATATTCTTCTTCTTATATTCTTCTTTTTTTCTTCTTCTTTTTTTTCTTTACTCCAGGGGGTAAAGGGCAAGGGAATAAAAACTGCAAGGAAACCCTCCAAAGTTGGATGCTGGAAGAGGGAAAGGAACTATTTGCAAATCAAATGGAGCCAAAGACGTGTGTGGACAGTCGCTTTAAAAACGGAAAGAGACGCGGTACTTCCTTTCTGTGGCCTCGAATTCAAGATTCATTTGTCCAACCAAACCGCCATCTTAAAAGCAAGGGTAAACGTTTCGGGAAAGGGGAAGAAATATTGCAGGATACATCCGACGTAAATAAAGCTTGCAGAACCCCAGTCAAAGAACAGAAGGGTCAGTTCAAGGGCAACACGAAAAGTTCCCACTGTACTTTTGCCCTGTCCCTGCGCGAAAGAGTCGGCATGGGGGAAAAACCCTATAAATGCATGGAATGTGGAAAACACTTCAGCAACAGCAGTTCCCTGACGTGCCACAGAAGGATCCACACCGGAGAGAAACCCTATAAATGCTCGGAGTGTGGGAAGAGCTTCAATAGCAGCAGCAACCTCACGGCTCATAAAAGGAGCCACTCGGGAGAGAAACCGTACCACTGCGTGGAGTGTGGGAAAAGCTTCAGCACGAGCAGCAGCCTGACGTCCCACAAAAGGAGCCACTCGGGAGAAAAACCGTACAAATGCTCGGAGTGCGGAAAGAGCTTTAGTACGAGCAGCAGCTTGACGTCCCATAAAAGGAGCCACTCGGGAGAAAAACCGTACAAATGCTCGGAGTGCGGAAAGAGCTTTAGTACGAGCAGCTACCTGACTTCTCACAAAAGGATCCACACGGGAGAGAAACCCTATACATGCGCGGAGTGCGGGAAAAGCTTCAGCAACAGCAGTAGCCTCACTTCCCACAGAAGGAGCCACTCGGGGGAGAAACCCTACAAATGCCTGGTCTGTGGGAAGAGCTTCCGGAAGAGCAGTAATTTCTCCTCGCACAAAAGGATCCACACAGGGGAGAAACCTTATAAATGCAGGGAATGTGGGAAGAGCTTTAGTCAGAGCAGTGACCTCATATCCCATAAAAGGATCCACACCGGGGAGAAACCCTACAAATGCACGGAGTGTGGGAAAAGCTTCAATACCAGCAGTAACCGCGCTTCCCATAAAAGGACCCACACAAGGGAGAAAATCTACAAGTGGATGAAGGTACACGTTAACAAAGGCGCCAGCATTTCTAAACGTAGAAGGATCCATACCGGAGAGAAACCGTATAAGTGCACGGACTGCGGGAAAAGCTTTAGGAAGACCACGGCTTTCATTTGCCACAAAAGGATTCATGCGAAACATCATAAACTCATAAAAGGTGAAACTGGAGTATAAGACACCGCTTACGTACTCTTTTTTTTTCCCTTTAGAGGAGATTTTAAGAACCTCAAGAGCCCCTTCCACAATAAAATCACATATAATCCCCAGAAAACATATAAATAGCTTGTTGAAAATTCCTTTGAGAATTTGAGGTAAGATATGAACATAATCATTTCCATACTTAAACCTAATATTTATTTAGATTTGGGGAAGACATTCCCTCATTTATTTAATTCATTCGTTCATTTAAATGAATTTCTGGGATGTTGAATACTGTCTTTTGTAAGTCACCCTGTGGAATCTTTTTAACACAAAACGCATTGATTCTAGAGAAGGTGGATTTAATTCAGCTCCTTTGTGTAATTGTCTTAAAAGTTACTATCCGTGTCCATTATACCGGCACAAATAAGGTAACGATTCCCCCTGGCACATATGTGATAGTTGTTCCTGATTCTTAGGTGGTGATACTCATCTTCAAAGCCAAAGAGCCAGCGCTGTCTGAAGACGTCTCTGTAGTTATGTGACCGGCATGACTAAACACCAAAGCGGAACGCTGTTACCTTCCCACCAAAGATGGTTCCTATTTTTCTACTTGCATGATTACGTGCTTTCGAACTGCCAGGTTGACAGAAGCTGGGACAAATAACTGGAGCTCACTCTGTTACGCAGCGCTAGGGATTTGAACCGCCGAACTGCCGACCTTTCTGATCAACAAGCTCAGCGTCTTAGCCTCTGAGCCACTGCATCCCTTGCACAAATATTGCACTGGCACAAATAGAGAACCCTATTGGTGTGGGGACCTCCTTCCCTTAATGATGGAAGACCTATGGGAAATACTAACTTGCAAATATAATATTGAGTCATTTCTTTCTGAAAAGGGGAAATTGAAATAACTGCAGTTAAAAATAATGTTGTCTTGAGTGCGTATTAGCTTTCTCGGATATCATTTTAAGCCAATTCAGCAATAAGATTTTTAAAGATTTTTTTTAGACATTGGGACAGGTTAAAAGAATTTTCATACCCAAACTAGGATAAATCCATAGCTAATTAGTAGCAGTTGCTTGTTACCTGCCTACATTTAAATTTGGGTCTGTTTCCTTAGCAAAAGCTCAAAGAAAGAGGCTTTAGAGGACAATGCTAAATATTTGTGGAATTGATTCTATTCCTAACATAATTTGTGGTTTAAAATTATGACCAAGTTTGAAGTCATATTCATAGTAAAGGTAACATTTGTGTGTCTTTGATTCACTAGTGACAAACACTGACATTTTAACAGTTGCATTTTATTTACAATTTGGATTTCTAACGCCATCCAACCTTACAGCAACTCCAGGGGGCATATAGATAAGAATATATATTTTCATTTGTTATTAATCCTTTTTACTAACTTGTAACTTCTGTGTTGGGGAAATCTCCTTTGAATGAAAGCTCATCACACTTGGTCCAATATTCTTATTCAAAGAGTTCAAATGCACATTATATATAAGGGGTTCGTTTTGTAATTATTTGTAGCAGAGTATTTGTAAAGTATCAAACTTGACAACTTTAAGACTTGTGGACTTCCAACTCCAGCTGGCTGGAGAATTCTGGGAGTTGAAGTCCACAAGTCTTAAAGTTGCAAAGTTTGAAGACCTCTGTCCTAGATGGACCTAAGTGTTATTACCGTTAAAGTGTTTAATAAATGTGATCCCTATGCTTTATTTGAATTTATGTGGTTCCTATTAGATTCATTGGAAGAGGGAAAAATACAGGTGCTGTTTTGGATCACCTGAGGAAGAGGGGAGATATGAAACTAACGAACATAAGAATTAATGTTTTTAAAAAGGATGAATAAAGAATAAAGGAAGTCCTATGATGTGTTTAGAACTCAAAACGGACAGGCTTGGTCAGTGTATGTATCTTTTTTGCATTCAAAGAGTTCTTTGATAAGGTAAAGGTTCCCTTCGCACATATGTGCTAGTCGTTCCCGCCTCTAGGGGGCGGTGCTCATCTCCATTTCAAAGCCAAAGAGCCAGCGCTGTCCGAAGACGTCTCCGTGGTCATGTGGCTGGCATGACTTAACGTCGAAAGTGCACGGAACGCTGTTACCTTCCCACCAAAGGTGGTTCCTATTTTTCTACTTACATTTTTACGTGCTTTCAAACTGCTAAGATGGCAGAAGCTGGGACAAGTAACAGGAGCTCACTTCGTTACCCGGCGCTAGGGATTCGAACAGCTGATCTTTCTGATTGACAAGCTCAGCATTTAGCCACTGCGTCCCTCAGTGGTGGGTTTCAAAAATTTTTAGAACCTTTATGTAGGTGTGGCCTACTTTGTGGGAGTGGCTTGTTGGCCATGTGACCAGGTGGGAGCGGCTTGCGGCCATGTGACTTGGTGGGAGTCGCTTGGCAGTCATGTGACTGGGTGGGCGTGCCCAACTTGTAAAATGTGGTGAAACTCAACAACGCTCTTGCTTAACAACCAAAATGTTGGCTCAGGAGCTCTGGCATTTGAAGCATGCAAGTCTTAAAGCTGTCAAGTTACAAGACCCTTGCACTCCTAACCCTTTAGAAAAAAAACCCCAGGGGTGTTCAAACTTGACAGCTTTAAGACTTGTGGACTTCAACTCCCAGAATTCCTCCTCTCACTCTTCATCTTGATGTGTGGACGGGTGGGGGAAGGGAGCTGGAACCGGTTCTAAATGGCACTGTAGATTTGTGGAACCTCTTCTACAGAAGAGGTTAGAACTGGCAGGAACCTACCCCTGGCATCCCTACTTCTTTGATACTGCCTTCCAAAGCCCTCAACCTCAACACTGACCTTTTCAAAAAAAGATGTTGTATGTGTAAGGCACTTCCTACCCAATAGAGTAAAGGGACAGCACGAGGCTATTCTCAATGCCCAATACCAGTATCAGGTATCCAATCATATACTTGGACACCTTTTTTTCTCATGCTTTTTAAAAAAATACTTTTACCAATCTATTGTCCCTATCGTTCTTCCACCTTCACTAATTGCTCTTATAATGATGATCTGTTCGTAATTGACATTCCTTTGCACGGAAACTTCTTGATTAATAGAATCGCAAAGTTTTTGTGAATTCCTACGGATATCAAAAAGAGAAAGTGCAGACAGTGTGTGTGTTTCTTTCCATGAAGACACCCATGCAAGAATCCTTATAAATTGATGCTGCATAGAAAGAGCTTAAACAGGGATGCAGCAGCTCTGGGGCTAAGACGCTGAGCTTGTCGATCAGAAAGGTCGGCAGTTTGAATCCCTAGCGCCGTGTAATGGAGTGAGCTCCCGTTACTCTCCCAGCTTCTGCCAACCTAGTAGCAGTTCGTAAGCATGTATAAATGCAAGTAGAAAAATAGGAACACACTTTGGTGGGAAGGGAACGGCATTCCGGGTGGCTTTGGCGTTTAGCCATGCCATCCACATGACCATGTAGACGTCTTCGGACAGCACTGGCTCTTCGGCTTTGAAACGGAGATGAGCACCGCCTCCTAGAGTTGGGAACAACTAGCACATATGTGCGCGGGGAACCTTTACCTTTTTAGAAAGAGCTTCAGATGGAGAAATAACTTTTGCGGTCCCATGTGCCACACTCTTCACACTAAATGGACCTAACTAAATGGTCATTCTCCTCCCACAACTAGTGGTGGGATTCAAATAATTTAACAACAAGTTCTCTGCCCTAATGACTTGCTGAGTAGGCGTGGCCGGGTGGGATGCCACCAGGGATGTGCGGTCAGGGGAGGCAGAGCCTCACTGCTCTCATCATGAAAAAAAAAGTGGGGGGAAGGGAAAAGGCACTGAGGAGCCTCGGGGAATGGGACTGTGCGAGGCGCGGTCCCCTTCATGTTGACTCAGGCAGGCGGGAATGGGACCACGTGTGCAGGACAGAGGGAGTTGCAGGAGGCTCCTCTAGCCTCAGCCTCCCTCCTGCACACGTGGTCCCATTCCCCGCCTTCTGTCAGGTTCTGATGCCGGAGCTCATGGTTCCAGGGCAAATGCGCATGCGCGAGTGGCTCCCTTCCTCGCACTGAGCAACAGCAGGTTTACGGGAAGTTGCTCGCGAAAGGACGGACTTTTCAGACCGTCGGCTACCGTTTCCCTGCCAGTTCGCTCGCGAAAGGACCCTGGAAACCGAGTCGTGGCCGGCGCCTTGCTAAGAATTCCCCGCCTTCCTGATGACATCACCAGCCTCACCAGCAATAAACCTCACTGCACATCAGTGGATGCCACACATCATTGAGGGGTGCCTCGCCTCACCCTGCCCCGCCCCTCCTCACCCTCCCATCCCAACCACTCCTGCCTCGCCATATTTCATGCATTTAATACTTAAAATGTCAGCATTCCAAGCGGTGCACCCATAGAAATTAGAACTCTGAGGCAGGCAATTTCCTCAAAAAACAGTTTTATTGGATACATAATATTGGCACAACTGGTGGAAGCCGACTCTAAAAGTTTCCGCGGCTTCCACCAAATTAACCCTATCACCCAAGTCACTGGTCACATTGTCCAAGAGCTGGCCAATTGCTTGATTAATTCCTTCCTCCTCTGGCCAGCTACCTGTGAGAATGTCCTTGGGTACCCACAGGAAAGCTTGGTTATTTTGGCTACAAAATCCCATCTATTCTGGCTGACCAACCGCACTCAACGTGTAGTCCTCAATGGAACTGCATCTACATGGAGGGAGGTATGCAGTGGAGTACCCTAAGGCTCTGTTTTAGGCCCAGGACTCTTCAACATCTTCATCAATTGATTTGGAGGAGGGAATAAATGGGAAACTCATCAAATTTGCAGATGACACCAAGCTGGCAGGAATAGCCAACACTCCAGAAGATAGGCTTAAGATACAGAAGGATCTTGACAGACTTGAACATTGGGCGCTATCTAATAAAATGAAATTCAATGGTGAAAAGAGTAAGGTTCTACACTTAGGCAACCAAAATGAAATGCACAGGTACAGTATAGGTGGTACCTTGTTCAATAGTAGTAACTGTGAAAGGGATCTTGGAGTCCTAGTGGACAACCATTTAAATATGAGCCAGCCGTGTGCAGCAGCTGCCAAAAAAGCCAACACAGTTCTAGGCTGCATAAACAGAGGGATAGAATCAAGATCACGTGAACGGTTAATACCACTTTATAATGCCTTAGTAAGGCCACACTTGGAATACTGCATCCAGTTTTGGTCGCCACGATGTAGAAAAGATGTGGAGACTCTAGAAAGAGGGCAGAGAAGAGCAACAAAGATGATTAGGGGACTGGAGGCTAAAACATATGAAGAACGGTTGCAGGAACTGGGTATGTTTAGCTTAAGAGAAAGAAGGACTAGGGGAGACATGATAGCAGTCTTCCAATATCTCAGGGGTTGACCACAAAGAAGATGGAGTCAAACTATTCTCCAAGGCACCTGAGGGTAGAACAAGAAGCAATGGGTGGAAACTAATCAAGGAGAGAAGCAACTTAGAACTGAGGAGAAATTTCCTGACAGTTAGAACAATTAATCAGTGGAACAGAAGTTGCCTCCAGAAGTTGTGAATGCCCCAACACTGGAAGTCTTTAAGAAGATGTTGGATAGCCATTTGTCTGGAACAGTATAGGGTTTCCTGCCTAGGCAGGGGGTTGGACTAGAAGACCTCCAAGGTCCCTCCCAACTCTGCTTCCACCTCCCTCCCTGTTCTGTGTCAATCCTGAAGCCTCCAAAATGGCCTCAGTTATGTTCACTTCAGGGTTGACATTTAAATAAGAACAATAAAAGAGGTACAGAAAACTAGATTTTAAATATTCATGAAAAACTATTACATAATACCTGACAAAAAGTAATAAAACTGTTACGTCAGGTATTTCCATATTGCTTTGCGATTGGCGTCCGCACTTGCAATTTTTACTCCATCATCAGCCGTGTGATTTTCCCTTAACCATCTTTTCACTGTAGAAGTAGGATCCCATTCCTTTAGAGGTAGGCCGATTAGACTAATAGTCATTGCGTTTGATATATCAGAAACTGTTAGCGGACTTCTCTTCTCTGAACATATCAAGTTCATGGTTGAAAAACCCATTTCCGCTTCTGCTGAACTTACAGCAACTGTCTTGACAATATTTTTAGCTCTTTGAACACTTTTAGGAATTGTACAGTTCTGGGAATTTTCTAAAATGTTTTCCACAAAATCTCGATAATCATTAATATCAATTTGGTAATTAAAAATGTCATTAAATTCGAGCAATTGTTCTTCACCTGCTTTCCATGGAACTGCTACTTCTTCCGTATTCCAGGATTCTGGCTCCAAAAATTTGAGAAACTGTAATTTAGTCCTGTCTTGAAACGGGCTACAATCTGTTCTTAAATGTTCACAATCCATTCGTCTTTTCTTCAAATTCGTTACGATGTTTTCTAAAAGTCTTTCCCGAGGAAGTCCAACAAATCGATGATTCTTTACGAATTGTATATTTTTGAAGGTTTCCGAAGTGATTAAGTCACCAACTTTTCTTTCGTAGGGACCCTTTTCCCTTCGAAGCGTCTGAAATGCTGCAATGGACCTTCTCACGATTTTTTCAGCCTTCGTTATGTCTACGTCTTTTGCTTGCAGTGCATTTGAAAGATGGGAAATTTCGTTCAGAATATCAATCATCAATGCCAAGTCAGTGATAAAATATATATTTTCAAGACGGGCAGCCATGCCGAAGTACTTTTCATTTGAATGAAAACAACGGTGTAGCGATGGATAAGCCTGCCACACAGCTAAAGTTGTCCTTAAACTACAGGCAGCCCACCTTGGTCCCAAAATGCTACCAATGTTTATAATTTCAGTTCCAAGTTGTTCAGATATTTTGGTAAGTTCAATTTGGTTCCTATTGGATTGATGAAAAATAGTATACATCTTATCAATAAATATTTTAAAATGATTGACTTGCTTTATTTCCTTTATCGAATCATCTAAAACGAGTTGGAGGCGATGGTTTAAACAGTGCCACATTACTATGTTTGGAAACTCTCTTGCTATCCTAGTGCTCACTTCAGATCTTCTCCCAAGCATAATGCTGGCACCATCGGAGCAAAATCCTATTAAATTTTGTATAAGATAGTTCTCGGTAAGCCCAACTTTATTTAAACTTTCCATAATTGAAGAACATATTGTCTCTGCGTCTTGTTTTTCCAATTCAACTAGCTCAAGGAAAATCGTTGGTGATGTAACCGAATCCTCAACTTTTAAGAAAAGTATAAGAACTGGTTTGCAAGATATTGTTGAGGCTTCGTCAACAATCAAACATATTTTCAGATTATTTTCAATAATTTTAGCAAATAATTGTTTTTTAATTTCTTTTGCAATGAAATCAACTATTTTCATTGCAGTTTTACATGAGTGTAATCCTATTCCCATATCTAATCCATTTTTAATTTGCACTTCTATCTCACCTTCTATGTCGGAAATCGGCTTACATCTTTGTGCCAGGCTGTAAACTGTATTAAATACTCTACAAGCAGCTTGTATATTTTTTTCATTCATTTTGCATTCTGCTTCTGAAGCCTGCTCAAATTCTATTATCTTCTCTTTACAAATATTATGAGCTTTTGATGAAAAATGTTCTTTCATTTTTTTCCTTAGAGATGCTTGTTTTACCTCCTTACTCCTCCCTGCTCCCTCAATCTGAAAATATTTCCATTCTTTAGACACATGAATACTTCTCATTTTTAGGGAGTCGTGTTTTGCACAATGCATGCAACCTAACTTTTTGTTAGAAATTTCCAGACCGTCATATTTTCCTTTGAAACTGTTATATTGTTGCATCGTCCAGCATTCAGGTAGACTGTTTTCAATTTTGGAGGTATCGTTGTTTATTTCTATAACTGGCGGGCTGCTTTTTGCAAGTTGAAGTGGTTGCGCTTGTGACTGTTTTGTATCATCCAAGGCCAATTCTGATACAACTTCTTCTCTTCTTGGTTTCTTAGTGATTTTTACTGAAAAATTCTGTGGCCTTTTCATCCTGTTAAAGTCAGCTGCAAAAAAATTAAAACATTTTTTTAGTTTGGACTCGATTGTGCTTACCCGTAGTCCCTGTACATCTGAGACAAAGCAACTAGGCGTGTGGCCAAGGCGAGAAAAGGAGTGGCTGGGAAGGTTGGGGCGGGGCCAGCCAGTGGTGGGATCAGCCAGTTCGTTGAACTGCACAAAAGATAGCTACCGGTTCTACTGAACCGGTACGAAGTGGCTGAATCCCACCATTGAGTCCACAACCACATAGTTATAAAACGCCTAAAAGCACTTGATCCCTTCATTCTAAATCACGAACGGCAGCATTTCAATAAAGGAGAATATTTGTAGCTCAGTTGCTGACTCTGTAAACCGCTTAGAGGGGGCTGTAAAGCACTATGAAGTGGTATATACCATGTTTTTTTGGAGTATAAGACTAACTTCCCCCCCAAAAAACCAGTGTGGAAATATTGGTGCATGTTATACACCGGTGTGACTTATCGTCCAAATTATGGTATGTCTATGCTATTACTATTCTTGGTATCTCAGCTAATAACAGGGTATCTTACCCACAGAAGTCACATTTCTGTAGTTTTCCAGCATGACTTCTTTATGCAGGGCTTTTTGTTCTGGATCTAGTTGAGACCATTCCTCTTTGGAGAAATACACAGCGACTTCTTCAAAAGTCACGAGATCCTGAGAAAGGAAGAAAAGCAACTTTCAGTATTAACAGATATGAGCCTCTATGTTCTTTTACTTGGTTGACCTATTCCAAAAGTTCACAGTGAAAAGAGGGAGCTCTTTCTTTGCCGGATTCAAAATTGGGCAAGAATGAAGTTGATTTCCTACCGGTAGTAAGAATCTTTCAGTATACATACTGTATTTTTCGGAGAATAAGATGCACCTTTTTCCCCTCAAAAAAGAGGCTGAAAATCTGGTGTGTCTTATACACTGAGTACAGAATTTTTTGCCTCCAAGAAACACCGCCCCCTTCACCAAAATGGCCGTGCATAGCCTTTAGGGGGCTTTCAGAGTGCTCCTGGAGGCTGGGGAGGGCAGAAATGAGCGAAAAACAAGCCGTTTTGTGCTCAATTTTCCCCCAGGAGCATTCTATAAGCCTCCTAAAGGCTATACATGCCCTTTTTTTTTTTGAAAAAAAAAAACAGGCCCATTTTCACAAAAAACGGGCTGTTTTGGGGAGGTCTGCAGAGTGCAAAACCTTTTTTTTTAATTTGCCTCTTCAAACTCTTGGTGCGTCTTATATTCCGGTGCATCTTATACTCCGAAAAATACGGTATTTTATGTACTACACCTCAATGATTTTGAGATGAAGGCTAAGCTTTTTTATTACTAGCATTAAAATGTTTTTTATGAAACATAAATTAAACCGTCCTGGCAGAATCTATGCCATACATGCTAAGATATTCAGTTATACATTATAGCCACCCTGTTTTTTTAAAACATTTGATCCATACCGTATTTACAAAAAGGAAAAAAGTAACCTATTTCCAGCCCTGTTCTTTTGTGTTTATCTTGTACATTCTCGCATTTATCATTTCATACATAATTCTAGTCTCCATTCTAGCAATCTTAGTCATTGCTTATTTTGGGTCTTTCTTTTTTTTGTTCCAACCATCGATAAAATTTATCCCAGATCTTATAATATTCTGATGCATCTTTATTCTTCAATTCCCACGTCAGTTTATCCATTTCAGCGCAGATCAAAACTTTCCTAATTATTTCCCCCTTCATGTGGAATTTCCCTGTTTTTCCAATTTTGGCCAAAGACCATTCTTGCTGCCGTGATAATATGTATAGTTTTAAAAGATAAACCCCTTGTTGTATTTCTTGTTGATAATTCCCAAGAGAAATAAGAGAAGAAGAAGGCTAAGCTGTGTGTCACATAAGTCAATCATAACAACCTAAATTTCTATATTTCATGTTGCTGGTTTAAGGTTTATTCAATTTATAGACCGCCCCCTCTCCCCGTAGGGACTCGGGGCGGTGTACAGACCGTTCATGTTCAAAACAACAAAACATAACATAAGACATCAGAAAACAACAACGCACACATACCGTCTGTGTATAAAACCCAAAACCAATTTAAAATGAGTGGAAATGAGTGTAAAATCCCAGCTGCCCTAACAAAATGAAAACCCGACAAACGGCCTCCTCTATCTCTTTTTGTTGATGTTCTTCTTCCTACCTGAACTGGAGGCTCAGTTGCTTTTTTGGGTTCACCAGAATCCAATGACTTCTTGATATTCTCTGAGTAGGAGACAAAAGCGACGAAAGGATATTTTTTTACAAGCATATCTCATTCAAAGAATAAGGGGGGGGGGAGATGCTATACCCATGATGGCGAACCTATGGCACGCGTAGCCATTTCTGTCTGTTACCCTGTCACCTCCAGCGAAATGATTCCCCGCCTTCATTTTCGGCTTTTTTTCGCCTTCCGGAGGGTGAAAAACAACCCAATGCGCAAATCAGAAGTTCAGGAATGGACTTCCGGTTTGCGGGTTGGCCAATTCTGTCCCTCCAGAGGCTTCAGGGAAGCCTCCGGAGTCCGGAGGGAGAAAAATGGCCCCATGGGCAACCCAGAAGTCAGAAAACGGGCCGTTTCTGGCCTCCGGAGGGCCTGCCGTGTGTGTGTGTGTGTGTGTGTGTGTGTGTGTGTGTGTGTGAAGAACGGCCCAGAAAGCGTCTGGAGCCTGGGGAATATGAAAAACGGGTCTACTGGGCCGTTATGTGTCAAAAGTGGGGGGGGGAGGTCACACATGGGGCGTCACACGCAGATACGCTCACAGGGGGGGGGTCGCTCACACATACATGCACAGGGGTCCATGCACGCATTCGTGCATGGGGGGGGACGCATGCGCATAAAGGTTAGCCATCACTGTGCTATACCCAGAAGGTTCCAGACAACTTCCAACTCTACTATTGTATTATTGTATTATTGTATTATTGCATTATTGCATTATTGTATTATTGTATTATTGTAACTTCATGCAACTTAGGAGCACCTTTCCTTACCTGGTGAGATGAACAAAGTTGGCCTTTCCTGGGAGTTCTTCCAAATAGGCCGTTCCTCGGAAAGATTTGAGGAGTTGCTCTTTTCATCCAGATGTTGAGGAATGGCTCCCAAGAGAGGCCTCCGGGCCTGATAAGAAACACGGAAGGGGAAATAAGACCACCCAAAGAAATGAATTATTATTTTTTGCTCTTAGTTTGTGGAGTGGAAAATGTCAAAAGGGTCAATTGTTCCAAACATGTCCTCTATAGAAGACACAACTGGACATCTTCAAAAGAAAAGCTCTTGTGTTAACAATGCCAAAAAGTTAAGAACATCAACATATATCAATGTCCCAAATATGCTTTTTCCGCAAGGCAATCGGACTTTCTTGGATTTTTGCTTTTGGAAATGTTCTACAGATGGCGAGAATAGCAAAAATGTTTCCAAGCTGTTCCCACGGAACATTCTACCATATGTGGTGGACGTGTACAACAGCAAAAAAAATATTGGGCAAGAATAAAAAACTGGCTGGAAGAGATAACTACACAATCAATAGAGCTAAAACCAGAATTATTTTTACTAGGGATAATTACAGGGAACTATGGGGGGGAAAAGATGCAATACTTAGTATTACATGTAACAACTGCAGCAAGAATCACATGCACACAAAATTGGAAGAACAAAAATATACCAACAGAGGAAAATGGGATTTTAAAAATTATTATAGTGCGCGGAGATGGACAGATTTACAAAAGAAATAAAAGATAAAGGAGAATCGGATTATTACTTAGTATGGAATTTATGGTAGAGGAAAGATGCAAAGAATAAGAAAGCATAAAGGGAAGAAAGATTAAGAAATCAATAAACAATTATAAAACCGCATAAATAAATAAGGACTCTCCATAGATGACATATATTAAGATGTATGTAAGACCCCCTTTGAGCTCTGAAGATGAAGACTCTCACCTGAAGTTCAACCTGCTCCTTCGGCTCCTCCGCTTGGCTCAGGAGGAAGCCTTCAGCCATGGCCAGGGCCTTGGAGCTGGTCTCTGCTCCACCCTTCCGCACCCAGCTCTCCATCTCTGGGGGCAGGAGAGCCAGGAACTGCTCCAGAACCACCAGGTCCAGGATCTGTGCCTTTGTATGTTTTTCTGGGTTCAACCACTGATGGCAAAGACGATGGAGTTGGCTGAATAGTCCTCGGGGACCTTCGGCCTCCTGGTAAGACACCTCCCTGAAGTTTTTACGCTGGATCTCCGAGCTGATAAAGTCTTCCGCTGGGTCCTTCGGCTCAGTTTTTATCCTGATCTGCCCAAACGGAGCAACGGGAGGGCTTTGTCCAGCTTCTGCATCTAATGGGCGTTGTCCTGCCATTTTTTCCTCTATTCTCTACTCCAGGTGCAAAAGGCTTGGATCTCCAGGACGGAGGATGAAATATGAGATAGTTTGGTCCACAAAGAACTTCTACCTGCAAGTTTGAAAACAGAAAACAAGATTTCAGAATCAATGTTGTATTTTCAGCTGTTTTACGTTTCCGGGTGGCACGCAGAGCCATTTCTGAAGGCATGCGAGGCGTTGCCCTGTCAGTTCCAGCATGCATGTGCGTGCTGGCAAGCTCATATTTGCCCTTTTTTACCCTCCGGAGGCTTCCCTGAAGCCTCTGGAGAGCGAAAAACCACCTGATGTGCAAACCGGAAGTTCGGGGACAGACTTTGGATTTGCACGTTGGGCAGTTTTTCGCCCCCTGGAGGCTTCAGAGAAGCCTCCTGAAGCCTCCGGAGGGACAAAAATGGCCCAATGGGCAACCCGGAAGTCCATTCCCGAATTTCTGGTTTGTGTATTGGGCCGTTTTTCTCCCTCCGGAGGCTTCAGGAGGCTTCCTTGAAGCCTGGGTAGCGTAAAAAATGGCCGAAGGGCCCACCAGAAGTTTGGGAGCAAACTTCCAGATTGCCCTTTGGCCTATATTTTCAGGAGGCTTTCCTGAAGCCTGAGGAGGGTGAAAAATGGGCCAATGCACCTCCCAGAAGTCCGGAGGCTTCAGTGAGGCCTGTGTAATTCTGTATGTGTGTGCGTCCGCGTGCGTATGCGTGGCGGAGACCGTATTGCATTATGGGTGTGGGCAGATGTGTACGCGAACCCCTTGTTCTCCCCGCTTTTGGCACACACACCCCAACAAAATAGTTAGCCATCACTGTTCTAGTCGTTTCTGACTCTAGGGGGGCAGTGTTCATCTCCGTTTCAAAGCCTAAGAGCCAGCGCCGTCCAAAGTCGTCTCCGTGGCCATGTGGTCAGTATGACTAAACGCCGAAGGCTCACAGAACGCTGTTACTTTACCACCAAAGGTGGTCCCTATTTTTCTACTTGCATTTTTATATCCTTTTGAACTGCTAGGTTGGCAGAAGCTGGGACAAGTAACGGGAGCTCACTCCGTTACGCGGCGCTAGGGATTCGAACCGCCGAACTGCTGACCTTTCTGATCGACAAGCTCAGCGTCTTAGCCTCTGAGCCACCGTGTCCCCTATTACCTAACTAGATAACATCAACAACGCTAATGGGATACCCTGGTCGGTCTCCAGAAATACCTGTGCGGCTCCCCCACCTGCCCCTCCCCCCCTTGGAGTGGAATCCAGCATTTTGAGTCCTTTCCACTCCCCCCCACTCCCATTCAGGGGCTTTCTCAGGAAATGGGCAGGGGGAGATGGAGGGCTCCCCCAGAGCCCCTCCTCCTTCCTGGGAATGATGCTGTTTCTTCCAGGGAGGGGTCGAAGGAACACAGCTGCTCTGAAACTGTTCTCTCCCCACCACTCTACCACATACATGCAAAGGGACGGTAGGGAAATGCCTCTTGCTAGGAATCCAAGGACTGGATGAGACCACCCTTGCAGATCCTAGCAGGAGGTTCCCCCCCTAGAAAAGAGCCTCCCCACTCAGCAGGCAGTGGGGCAAAAGTCCTAGAGAGGCCAGAGATTAACCTTCCTCCTTCCAAACAAAACTGAAAATGGAAAATAATCCCATCAATAAACACCGAATTAAACGTCACCAAAAAAAAATCTGTTTTAGACACTAGAAAGACAAAGAGATGGAATACCACGAAATCTGGGACAGGTTAGAAACGAGGGGAAAAGGTCAGAACAGAAAAACACGGATAAGTTAAGAATTGGAAAATATGGCATTAATATCGTACGATAGGTAGGAATTGGATATGTATATGTACTGATATGTAACTATATAATGAAAGGGATCCATAGGTAGGTAATTCGACTGACTACACCTGCCTTTATATCGGATATAAACTGTTATTCCTGTAAGATCAAAAAACTCTGTAGAAATGACTATGCCAGAAATGTCACACTATTTCCAACCTTTTTAATGTTTATCTAATAAAAACCTTTAAAAAAAAAACACCCCAGTTTTAAACCAAAACTCAGAAAGGGTTTATAAAATCACGTTTGAATGTCAATCTTTCTAGCTAGCCAAGAAGCCGTGCTGAATGTCACTCATCTCAATACAATAATACAATAATACAATAGTAGAGTTGGAAGGGACCTTGGAGGTCTTCTAGTCCAACCCCCTGCCTAGGCAGGAAACCCTATACCATTCCAGACAAATGGCTATCCAGCATCTTCTTAAAGACTTCCAGTGTTGGGGCATTCACAACTTCTGGAGGCAACTTCTGTTCCACTGATTAATTGTTCTCACTGTCAGGAAATTTCTCCTCAGTTCTAAGTTGCTTCTCTCCTTGATTAGTTTCCACCCATTGCTTCTTGTTCTACCCTCAGGTGCCTTGGAGAATAGTTTGACTCCCTCTTCTTTGGGGCAGCCCCTGAGATATTGGAAGACTGCTATGATGTCTCCCCTAGTCCTTCTTTTCATTAAACTAGACATACCCAGTTCCTGCAACTGTTCCTCATATGTTTTAGTCTCCAGTCCCCTCATCCTCTTTGTTGCTCTTCTCTGCACTCTTTCTAGAGTCTCCACATCTTTTTTACATCGTGGCGACCAGAACTGAATGCAGCTCGGTCTCGGTCCCCTGTCATTAAAAGCTTCTTTGTGGCAACTCTGCTTAGTTATTCAATGTATTCTTCCAAGTTAAGAAACCTGAAGGAAATCCAGCAGGGGAGAATTTCCTCCCAACACTGGTGAGGCCTTCGGTGCTTCTACTCTCCCTCTCTCTCTGTCTCTTTCTCTCTCAGTGCCCCTCCCCCAATCACGTGGGGTTACTGTCCTGCCCACCCCTCCCAAATCTTCTGCCTTTTGATCCCTTCCTGGCAAAGAGGCTGCAGGTTTTACCCACAGCACTGTGGGGTTTTCTGACCCACCACAAATAGCAGAAGTACCTGTGCGGCTCCTCCCTCGTCTCGCTCCCAGCATTTTGGGTGCAGGGAGGAGTCTTGCTTGCCTTTTGTAATGCAACCTTTCCCTCCCCCCCACTTACTCCCATTCAGGGGCTTTCTCAGGAAATGGGGAGGGGGGAGATGGAGGGCTCGCTCAGAGTCTACCCTTCCTGGGGATGATGCTGTGTTTCTTTCAAGGAGGGGGGGGGGAACGCAACACCGCTGGTCTTAAACTCTTGTTTCCACCCCCAACTGCTGGCACGGGACGGCAGGGGAACATGGGGCCAGAGCCTTCCCCCGCCCCTTACCAGGATTCCAAAGACTGGGTGAGGACTTTGCAAGACCTCCTTGCAAATCCCAGCACGTGGCTTCCACCCCTATCCCCAGAAATGCCCCGCCCATTACCTGCAACGCTTTCCTGCATGCAGGTTGTAGCGGAAGAGCCCAAGAGGGGAGGGAGGGGCAAAGTCCTAGAGAGGCCACCTTTTCAGGGACTTCACCCATCTGAAAAATCCCAAGGTCCAAAGTTTGAAACCGCTCACCCAACTGCTCAGAAGTTCCTGCGAATGCTCCTTAAAAGTTTCTTCCTTAAAACTTTTTAGGCCACCTTTGGCTTCCCCCCCCCCCGCCCCCACCTTCTTTCTTTGCAGACCGCACCTCCTGGTGGCTTCTGTGCACCGCACAGAGAGAGGAACCCCCCCTTGCAAAACGGATGGGAGGAAGGAGGTGGGAGGGCTCAGGATGATGGGAGAGGGAGGAGGAGGAGCAGGGGTGAGATTCAGCCAGTTCAAACAGGTCCGGGAGAACCAGTAGCTAAACTTGTTCTGGACTTTGTGCAACCGGCTGAATAGCCTTCCTCCGCCACCCCTCTCCACCTACCACCCCTCCAAATTGCATTGATAAAGGGGGAGGGGGCTAAGCGAGGGGCAGGAAGCTCTCCCATGGCGGGGGGGGAGAGAAGAGAAAGCAGCAAGAGGAGCCCCTTCCTCCCCCCCCCACTTCCCCCAGGAGCACTTAGGGACCCTCCTACACACACTTCCTCGGTGGGACTGCCCCTCCCCCAATCACGTGGGGACACTGTCCTACCCCCCCCCCCTTTAGGAAAGCGTCTGCCCTTTGAGCCCTTCCTGGCAAAGGGGCTGCCGGGAGAGCAGGTTTTACCCCAGCCCATCTTTGTGGCTTCGCCCACAGCCCCCCCAGCATTTGGGGGGGCAGGGAGGAGTCCTGGTTGCCTTTTGTAATGCAACCCACCCCCTTCCCCCACTCCCACTCAGGGGCTTTCTCAAGAAATGGGGAGGGGGGAGATGGAGAGCTTCTCCCCCCAGTCCTGCCTGTATTTTGCAATGCAAGCTTCCCCCCTCCCACTCCCCCCAGGAAAGGGAATATGGAGGACTCCTCCGGAGCCCCTCTTCCTTCCTGGGGATGATACTGTTTCTCCGAGATAAGGGGAGGGGCGGGGAAGCAACACGGCTGGTCTGAAACCCTGTTTCCCCCCAAGGTCCCCTCCCCCCACCTTCTAGCACGTGCGTGCAAAGGGACGGCAGGGGAACATGGGAGCAGAATCCTTCCCCCGCCTCTTGCTACGATTCCAAAGACTGGGTGAGGACTCTGCAAGTCCTAGCACGAAGCTTTCCCTCCCCTCTCCCAGAAGTGCCCCTCGGCTTCTCCCGGCAGCGGCCCCTTTCCTACAAGGCTCCCCCCCACTTCTGTACGCTGCAGCGAAAGCGCCCAAGGGGGAGAAGAGATGGCAAGGAGAGGCCGGTCTGCTCCAGTGAAAGGCAGCCCCTCACCCACCGCCACTCCGGCTCGCACACGTGCACAGCCCCGGTGAGGGAGCCCAGGCACGGGAGGGGCGCCGCGGAAAGAGGCAGAGCCCACTTCCTTACCGGAGGTCTCCTTCCCCCCTTCGCTTCTAGAGATCCGGACCAGTATCCTCACCCGCAGAGCCGGTAGATGCTGTCCCCCAAGCGCCCCCAAAGAGAGAGGGGAGAAGGACGCGGATGCTTCGAGCCCCAGAGACGGAATCCGTGGGTCTGGATTGGGGGGGGGGGAGTTTTCTTAGAACTTTGGGATGGGGAGGGGCCCAGAAAAGCGCAAGGACCAATGAGAATTCTCCCTTCTGCCGCGTCATCGGTCTCTGGGCGGAGTCTCCCTTGTCCTCACCCACTGCACGAGAGTTCCGCGCAGAGAGAAGCGGAGAAAGTGGGAGGGGGCGTCCCTTCAGTCTTTTGGGGGAGGGAACAAAGATAAGGGGGGGGGGTTGTTGTTCATGGCTGCCCCGGAGGAGAGTGTGGACTTCTTTTTGCCCCCGCCGGATCCTACCTGGAGTGGAGGTGCCCCTCCCCCAATCACGTGGGCTCACTCTCCTGCCCGCCCCTCCCAACTCTTCTGGCTTTGGAGCTCTTCCTGGCAAAGGGGCGGCCGCAGGGCAGGTTTCACCCCCCGCCCATCATTAGGCAATTAGCAGAAGTACCTTTGTGGCTCATTCCCCATCCCTTGGAGTGTTATCCAGCAATTGGGGAGGGGGGGGCAGGGAAAAGTCCTGCTTGTATTTTGCGATGCAAGCCTTCCCCCCACCCCACCCCCGCTCCCACTCAACGTGTTTTACATTGCAACGCAAGCCTTCGCCCTCCCCACTCCCATTCAGGAGTCCCCCCCCCCCAGGAAATGGGGAGAGGAGACTAAGGAAGGCTCCCCCAGAGCCCCTCCTCCTCCCTGGGGGATGATGCTGTTTCTTCCAGGGTCTGAAACTCTTGTTGCCCCCCCCCCCTACACACGCACGCACGCACGCACACCAAGGGACGGCAGGGGAACATGGGGCCAGGGCCTTCCCCCGCCCCTTGCTAGCCTGAGGACTCTGCAAGACCCCCTTGTAAGCACGAGGCATTCCCCCCGACCGGCCCCAGAAGTGCCCCTCGCCCTCACCCGGCAGCGGCCCATTTCTTGCAAGACTTTCCTGCACGTCTGTACGCTGCAGCGAAAGAGCCCAAGAAGGGAGAAGCGATGGCGAGGAGAGCCCGGTCTGCTCCACCCGCTCCAACGAAAGGCGGCCCCTCACCCGCGCTCGCACACGTGCACAGCCCCGCATGGAAGAGGCAGAGCCCGTGTCCTTACCGGCAGTCTTCCTTTCCCGCTTCGCTTCTAGGGATCCGGACCAGTCTCCTCACCCGCGGTATCCGAGGGAGCCCAGCAGAGCCCGTGGATGCTGCTCCACAAGCGCCCCCCAAAGAGAGAGGGGAGAAAGACGTGGATGCCGCCAGCTCCAGAGACGGAATCGGTGGGTCTGGATGGAGGGGGGGGGGGAGTTTTCTTAGAACTTCGGGATTGGGAGGGGCCCAGAAAAGCGGATGGACCAATGGGAATTCTCCCTTCTGCCGCGTCATCGGTCTCTGGGCGGAGTCTCCCTTGTCCTCACTCGCTGGAGGAGAGAGCGGCGCAGAGAGAGAAGCGGAGAAAGTGGGAGGGGGCGTCCCTTCAGTCTTTTGGGGGAAAGGGACGCAGATCAAGGGGGGGGGTTTCCATGGCTCCCCGTAGGAGAGTGCGGATTTCTTTTTCCCCCCCCGCGGGATTCTACCTGGAATGGGAATGCCCCCCCCCCCACAAATTAGGTGGTCCTGCCCGCCCCTCCCAAATGTTCAAGTTTCACCCCCAGCGCTGTGGGGTTTTCTGACCCACCACAAATAGCAGAAATACCTGCGCGGCTCCTCTCCCCTCCACTTGGAGTGGAATTTTTTTGTAATGGAAGCCTCCCCCCCTACCCCCACCCATTTTGGTTTTTCTCAGGAAATGGGGAGGGGGGAGATGAAGGGATTCCCCCACTCCCAGTCCTGCTTGTATTTTGCAATGCAAGCCTTCCCTCCCCCTCCAATCCCATTCAGGGGCCTTCTCAGGAAATGGGGAGGGGTGGGAGATGGAGAGTGACCCCAGAGCCTTCTCCCAACCCCTCCCTGACTGTGGGGCTGCTGCCCGCTGCCTCTGGTGGATGCTGACCTTCCCCTCCCATCACCCAAGAGTAGCCCCAGGCTGCTTCCTCCCCCTCCTCACCTTTCCCACACAATCAAATCACAATAGAGCTGGAAGGGACCTTGGAGGTCCTCTAGTCCAACCCCCTGCTCAAGCAGGACACAGGAGGAGGAAAGCGCTCAGGCAGATTTTGTCCTGAACAGCAGGGATTGTCTGTTTCTTGGTCTTTAGGTCCAACAATCCTAGAAAACGTTGGCCAGACAAATTCGGTGAATCTGTTTTATGTTTTATTTATTGGCGAATGGGTCGCCTATCCAGTGCAGATCCCTTTAATTGTTTCTCTTTTCGGCTGGATCATCATGCCAGCAGAATTCACTTGCATGAGCCGAGTCCAACGACCAATAAATGCAAACGGACACCTCTTGTTTTTGCAGTAAAAACTGGATTTATTAAGAAATAAATAGATCACTTCTATCTAAACCGTATCTTGAAGTAAGAGAAGAACCTAAGACAGAGACATAAAATTCTTCCATCTTTTTCTTAAATACTGAGGTATAAGAATAGACCAATTCTCTCTGCCCCCCCTTCTCTCCCTCCCCCCAGAGGTGGGTTGTTCCCGGTTCGGTCCGGTCCGGCTGAACTGGTAGTGGCGGGCGGGAGGCTACACCCATCTGCCTGGACGCTTCTGCCCATGTGCAGAATCTACTGTGCATACGCAGAAGCATTGCACGCGAACACGAGCACAGGCGCAAACATGAGCAAACCATTAGTAAACCGGTTAGCAACCCACCACAGCCTCCCCCCCCTTTCTCTCACACACCCATATACACACACATTTATTTTACATTATTTGTTCAAGGATCAGAAGTGGAAGGAAAGAACCCATGCCGCAGTCTCAACCCTCATACACAGTTTCTGTTGTGGCCCAGCATCGGCTGGCTGAGCTGTTGTGGACTCTGACAGCTCAGACCATTATGGGACTGCTCTGGAGGATGAGGAAGACTCTGGAGGGTGTTTGGAGTCAGAGCAGGAACTAGAGAAGCCTGTTGGCCACCAGGTGGCATCTGAGTCAGGGAGCAGTGAGGAGGAACAGAGGGAGGTTGTCCCTGATGTGCGTATGTGTAGAATTGATAGGAGAAAGGAACAGCTGTGGAGAAGACATCATAGAAGGAAGTAAGGACAGCTGGGTGTGGCCCCTACCAAAGAGTTTATAAGTGGAGCGATGGGAGGGGAATCTTTCCAGGAAACAACAGTCCATATTCGAGCCGTTGCGAAAGCCTTCTGTAAGTTTTATCTTGTGTTTGTGAAGAGAACTTTCTAGGCTCCCAGCTAAGGGGTGGCTTTATCTATGTAATTAGTCATGGCAGACAGCCAAGCCTGGGTCTGCATATTCATTGGAATCATGGGACAGAACAAGTTTCCATACAATTTTCATACTTTTCCCCCCTGAATTTGATATTCTTGTTTTCCAATGCAGCACTCATTAAAATGGAGGAGGAATTGACCTGAAAAACAGTGCTAAACATGTTAAAGGCGTATTTCTAATAACAGCCGAGTTATTCCTGGAGGTGGGCACAGGGATCTGGGTCAGAATAAGATTACAGAAGATCACATGTTGCTTGAAAACTGGTTAGGTATTCTCAAAAAGCAAAGATAATCCTGCAGGCTGTACCCTTTATCACACTTCTTACGCCATCTTTAAGGGACGAAAATTTAATCCAGTATCTGTGAATTATTCCCAAGGGATCGCCAGAATCACAGAAGTAGAAGGAAGAAAATGAAGATGCACCGATCCACATCTAGCCAGCCAGTCCAGAATCTTCCTGGGTTGCAATTGTGGCCTCCGCACAGCTGAGAGATATAGATATAACTTCCGATCCAGGTAACCATTCACAAGTCATTCCACTATATCTGAAATTATAAATGATCCAGAAAAAATATAAGCTAGAAATAGGCAAACTGCAAGGAAGAGGAATGAAAAGGGATCTAGAATAGAGTTGAAAGTCCCTTTAAAGATCATGTAGAAACACTCCCCCCCAGCCCCCTTGTTCTGTACAGGTTCCACTAAAGCAGCTCTGAATATAATTGTCTAATAGTACTTCTCAACCTTAGCAATTCTAAGATGTGTGGACTTCAACTCCCAGGATTCCTCAGCCAGCTATGGGGATTCCTGGGAGTTGAAGTCCACACATCTTAAAAGTTGCTAAGGTTGAGAAACATTGATTTGCCCCACTGGCTGAAGGCTCATATAGTTAGGAGGATCTTGAGACCTAACCTCAATCTCCCTACATGTAGTTTTGACCCACAGGTCTTACCAACTGGGGCAAGAGAGAAAGTGTCTGTGTATCTCTCTCTGTGTATCTTCCCCCCTCTTTCTCTCCATCCCTCCCTCCACCCTCTTCTCTCTATTTATCCTCTCTTGCCCCAGTTTTATATCTATCTATCATCTATCTATCTATCTATCATCTATCTATCTATCTATCTATCTATCTATCTATCTATCTATCTATCATCTATCTATCTATCTATCTATCAATCTATCTATCTATCTATCTATCTATCTATCTATCATCTATCTATTTATCTATCTATCGGCCTATAGGCCATTTCAATGTACAAGTTCAAACACATATTACCAATAAAATTCTAAACACACAATTTAAAATGATAGTAGGGTAAAATACAACAGTTACTATATAGGGTAAAATACAATAATGTAATACATCAATAGGTAAAATAGAATAAAACAGGGATGTGCGATCAGGGGAGGCAGGGGAGGCAGAGCCTCACCTCTCATCATGAAATAATAATATATAATAATAATATATATTTCCTCCCATCCCTTTTACATGGCTCCCGTTAAGCTCCGGTAAGGAGAAGAGCCTTTGGGGAGTGAAGAGGAGGGAGGAGGAGGTGGTGCGCGTGCGGGGCGGTGCCAACTGGGCAACCGGTGGAGGCAGGAGGGTTCTCGGAAGCGCCAATAACCTTTCTGCCTCCGCTGTACTTTGTGCGCTGCTCACGACTGCAATAGATGTTCAGAAGTGGCAGGGGCTCTTGGGCTGGAAACCCAAACCCCATTAGCCACAAAAGTCACTTCTGGACATATATTGCAGTCGCGAGGAGCACGCAAAGTCCAGCAGAGGCAGGAAGGTTCTCGTCGTTCCCCAGTTGCTTTCGTGGCTTCGTCATCAAGACGAAGTCCGGGAGCACCGACAACATTTCTGCCTCCGCTGGACTTCGTCTTGATCATGTCGCCGCAGCTACCGGGCGTGGACGGACGGAGGTAGCCAGAGTGGCGCCGAGGCAGTCCGGCGGACAAGCAACCGAGGATCAGGCTGCCTGATCCTCCATCGCTTGCTCACTCACTCTTTCGTCTGGCCGGACCCCTCGGCACCACTCTGGCTACCTCCGGCCGGCCACGCCCAGCAGCTGCGGCGACGTCATCAAGACGAAGTGGCTTGGAGGCGAAGTGCTTTTCAGTGCTTTTCTGTGCGTCTGGCGTTTAGGTAGATAGCCGGATGTCCTAAACGCCAGACGCACAGAAAAGCACTGAAAAGCAGCTGCTGTTGGGGACCGCGGAGCGCGAGCCGGCGGAGCGCGCTCAGGAAGGCGGGAATGGGATCATGTGTGCTGGAGGCTGAGGCAGCCTCAGCCTCCAGCACACGTGGTCCCATTCCCCGCCTTCCTGATGACATCACCAGCCTCACCAGCCATAAACCTCACCGCACGTCACTGGAATAAAATGACATGAAATTATATTTCTGTATCACCCCTACAATCTACCCCAATCCAGTCCACATATGCCGATCTCAATCGGACCATTTTAGTCAGAAATTGTGCTGTATTAAATGTCATTTTCAGATTCTGGCCACACATGAGGTAGCAAGAGAATGTAAGTTTGTTAGGATATTAAATTTAGAGGCTACAAATTTAATAGTAGCTGTAAAGTATACAATGGGTCAGAACACACAGTTGCTGTCGATCGATTGGAGAATGCTGCCTCATGCATTAGACAATCTATATGCTACAATTGGTTGCTGTGAGTATAAAAGGGGAGTTTCCCTTTTTCCCGCCTTTTTTCTTCTGTGTGTTCTGTATGCTGCTTGATTTACCTCACGATATTCCTGTGTAGCTGACTTATCTTATCTGCTGTAAATCTGAGTGTAAAATATATTTATTTGTATAAAACTACAAGTTGGGGACAGTGTCTCCGACTTCCTTTGGACGGCTGCTACACAATTCTTTGACACTCGATTTTCTGTGTTGAGTCTTTCCAATATCTGAACCCCAATACCCTTTCTTCCCTCAGTTGATCGGATGGTTAAAATGGTGGTTTTCAGACCTACAGGATAGATATCGGTCTTCCCACAGGAAACACGACTGGATGAAGTAATTCTGCTACGGTATATTTTAAGGCTTGCAGATCATTGCAACTCTGAACCTACACATTTCCTGACCCTGCTTTTAACAGTTTGATCCATCAGGATGCATTTCTCCTTATTTTTTTCCTCTGGCTATTAGGTGACTGGGGGCTCCTGCATTTCTCCTTGCCTGATTGTTTCCTCAGCAGCATCTCTTCCCCTCCTTCCATTACATTACATTTTCAATAAAAATGGGCATCCGGCAGCAGTTTTTCACCCGGCTGTTGATAAGAGGATAGGAAGGCTAACATGATCACCAACATCCGATGACAGATATGGCACAACAAGAAGAAAAAGGGCAATTTCTTCCTAACAGTGAGGACAATTAACCAGTAGAACAGCTTGCTGTCAGAAGTTGTGAATGCTCCAAGACAAGACTGCCCATTTTAAAGAAGAGATTGGACAACCGTTTGCCTGAAATGGTATAGGGCAGTGGTGGCGAACCTTTTTTCGCTCGCGTGCCATAAGTGGGGGGAGCGCAGGGGGGTCGTGTGCAGGCGTGCCGCACCCATAATGCAATGCGCAACCCCCCCAGTGCGCATGCGCGCATTACAGGCGCAACCCCCCCATTTTTGCATGCTTTTTTCGCCCTCCCCAGGCTCCAGAGGCTTTATAGGAGCATGGGGAGGGCGAAAACAGCTTCCCCTGCTCCTTCCTGGAAGCCCTCCGGAGGCTTCAGGAACCTTCAGGAGGCTTCCCTGAAGCCTCCGAAGCAGTCAAAACGACCCTCTGAGCAAACCGGAAGTCACTTCTGGTTTGCTCGGAGGGTCGTTTTAAGCGCTCCGAAGGCTTCAGGGAAGCTCATGAAGCCTCCGGAGGGGGCGGGGGGGGCTCTTTTTGTCCTCCCCAGGCTCCTAAAAAGCCTCTGGAGCCTGGGGAGGGCAAAAAATGGCTTTTAAAAAGGGTGAATGCGCTGGCCAGCTGACAGGGCAGCACCTCGGTGCCCTGACAAATGGCTCCGCGTGCCATCTGTGGCACGTGTACCATAGGTTCGCCATCACGGGTATAGGGCTTCCCGCTTGAGCAGCGGGTTGGACTAGAAGACCTCCAAAGTCCCTTCCAACTCTATTCTGATTCTTACATACCATTGCCAGTAGAGGAAAATTCTTGGCTGTTGCCTGAAAATCAAAGAAGGAAGAATGTTAATATGGTCCAAAGGAAGTAGTCTCCACTCTTTCTGACCCATCTTCTCCTATTTGCACAGGAGAACACATTAGCTATTCTAATCTTGTCCCGTTTGTCCTAGGTCATCTTTTCTGGAGACCAAACTTCTCCAGATACTTTTAACTATCGGTATTCCTCCTACAAATTTTCTTTTGGAGGACACCAACTTGAGGAAGATCATTCTATAGTATTTTTCTTACTCCAGACACAACTTGAAACCCCACATCTTAAATACGGTAAAAATTAGCTGTTTCTCCCCCCCAGATTCAAGTATAGAACCTCTGTGGCTACATCACTGGCATTGATACATTGGGGGAGCTTAACTTGAAGAAGACAATTCTTCACTGAGTCCACCCACTGGAAGTTCTCATTGGTCTACAAATGGGGCAGTCTTCAATGGGACAAGAGCTCCTTCATTGGCCAGGAAGCTTATGATTCCTTCCCACAGAGTTAGTCATTTTTCCCTTTGGTTATATAGCACGCTCCCATTCTGCAGAAGGTAGAAAGAACCAATCAGGTCATCTGGCCAAGCTTCCTGCCCAGCATAGAATCCACTAAAAATGATCACCCAACTTTTCTTAGAAGGCCTCTGGCAAAGGACTCACAATAACTTGCGGCAGCCGGTTCCACTGACTGACGGTTTTTATAATCAGGAATTTCCTATGATTTTAATCCAGATCTTCCTTCCCGGTAGTTTTAATCTACTGTTTCTGCATGCTGGAGCAACAGAGAATAAACACATTCCTTCTCCTAGGTGCCACCCTCCCTTCAGAGATTTGAACACTGCTAACCCATTTCTCCTTGGTCGTCTTTTCTGGAGGCCAAACATCTCCAGATAACTTTAACTATCATATTTTTCGGAGTATAAGAAGCACCTTTCTCCCCTCGCCTAAAAGACCGTGGAAATATTGATGTGTCTTGTACACCGAATACAGCCATTTTTAGCCTCCTAAAGCCCTGCCCCACATCCCATTTTTGCAAAAAAACAAACAAACAGTGTTGCAATGTAACCTTTCCCCCCACTCCCAATTTGTGAATATGTGTCCAATTCTACACAGGTACAGCAGTATGCATTGCGATGCTTTGCCTGCCATCTTGGCCAATATGGATCCCTCCCAATGGGGAAGGGCTTCCTGGGCATTTCCACGTTCATTTCCCAATCCTTGAGTACCACGAATAGGCATTCCATGTCAGAGAGGCTGTGTTCACTCACTTGATGCAACCTGGTACCCCTTCTGCCATATTTCTGAAAACACAAACAAAAAGTTACACCCAAATATATTTAAGCCTTTACAAAGGGCTGTGTAAGTTATCATTTTATCTAAGCCTCAGAGCAGTGAGGGCTAGCCTTTTTGTCCTCGCGTGCCAAAATTGTGTGCGCGCCCGCTTCCACCCATAATGCAATGCGCCCTGCCCCCCTGCGCATGCATGCATGCCCCTGGCGCTCCCCTGAGCATGTGCGAGACCACCCCGTGTCCCGTTTTGGGCCTAGCAGGCCTCCTTGAAGCCCCCTGAGACCAATAACAGGGCGTGGGGGGCATCCCCCTGCCTGCATGTGTGACCCCCCTGCACCCCCCTCCCCAGTATGCATGCGCGACCCCCTGGAAAAGGCTTCAGGAGTCAACCTCGAGGCAAAATCCGGAGCCGGAGTCTTGGAAGCAGTTCGTGGCTGTGTACAACAGTGGTTCTCAACCTTCCCAATGCCGCGACCCTTTAATACAGTTCCTCATGTTGTGGTGACCGCCAACCATAAAATTGGTGTCTCGGTTCCTAAGACCATCGAAAATATGTGTTTTCCGATGGTCTTAGGCGATCCCTATGTAAGGATTGTTCGACCCCCAAAGGGGTCCCGACCCACAGGTTGAGAACCACTGGTGTACAAGCACATTCAGGTAACTCCTGCGACGCAGCTGGAACCAACCGTATTGGCTGTGCCGTTCCATTGGACTATTTCAGTGATGTGGAGAGGGAGGATCTGCTCCTTGGATAACAGTCTATCCTCCACATTAATCTACCCAAGTGACGTGCTCTGGAGAGGACACTCCAGCTTTACCTCTTCCAGAGCACAGTCTTTTGAGACTGAAGGATGCCAATGCAATTATAAGTCATTGTATCTGACAATCAGTAAAAATCCATAGACAGTAAACCAGTAACTAATTACTTAGTTAAGCACTCGGAAGGCTAAGAACCATCAGTCCAACTCTTAGCAGAACCAGAAGCTTAGAAGGCCAAGAGGTTGAGAGCATGCCTTCACTTGGAGAGGCCAGAAGGCTCATCGGATATGAGACAATCACTAGGAAGGTGAACCTTGCTTGTGGGTTGGCGGCTGTCACCAACTGGAGCATCTCTTCAATTTTGCACTGGGTGGACCATGTCTGGGTGGGAGAGATGGTCCTGGAAGTACCTGGATGCCTTTTGGATCCAGAAGAAGCTTTGACAACTGCCCTGTTTTGTACATCGCGGTTGTCAATCTCGTGGCATTACATTGCCGTCACATGACGTTTCACAATTTTTTTCCCCTTTGCGGAGCTGGGGTGGGCATGGCTTATGCATTACGCATCTGGCCCTTGGGCCGCCAGTTTGACACCCCTGTTCCAGGGGTGGGTTATGGCGGGTACGCCCCAGAACAGGCGTAACGGTGCCTGCTGGGAACACCAGGTACCGTTCCAGTATAGTGCTCTGCAGGGCCCACCTGCCATCCTTATCTGTAGTTGGCCCAATCGAGCGTACGGCGCCTGCGCAACACTCTGCCGAGCAGCTGGAGCATCACAGGCGGTGGGTGCGCTCGTGCACATGGTAGACGCCCAGCCCCGTTGCAGCGTACCGGTTGCAACGGGATCCGGAACCCACCACTGCCCTATTCCAGATGCAAAACCAAACTGGTAGCAGAAGAGCTGTCACCACTGAGCAATGTGGGACAGGGGTACACAATCCCTAGGCTGTGGCCAGGTAGCGGGTCACGGCCTGTTCAGAATCGGGCCATGCAAACAGCAGGCAAATTTATGCACCTGCCGCTTGCATGGAACCATTTCTTCTCTGCCACATCTCCCGGGCTGGTCCACAAAGCCAGAAAAATTGGAGACCACTAGTGTAGGAAACTCGGAAAGAGATAAAACTGTGTTACCGCTTGCTTGACCCTTTCCACTTAGGACTTCCAGGACTAATCCATGGGCAGATGCCATTCTCGTGATTGGTGGGGATTACTCTGCTCATTAATCCATGTCTAGAAAGTGTTGGGCTGGATGTCATGATTTCCGGGCACTGCCCATTATAAGATAAGTGTTTTTCTCAGAGAGTAGGAGAAAGGCTGAAACTGTCACCAAGAAGCTTCTACCAACGGGAAGAAATCTCAGTGTACTTACTGGTGTAGAACAGGATCCCAATTACCAGCAAGACAGCAGCAGCCAGAGCACCTAGGATACTGCCCACGAGGATCCCCGTTGCAGAGGAAACTAAGAAAAGAACAAAAAGTTGCCCTCAGATAGAAAGTCCATACAGAGAGTGGTGAGGACAGCCGAGAATATTATAGGAAACTTGCTTCCTGAGGAGAACTCTGAGAATTTACCTAGGAAATAGTCATTCTTGGCTAGAAACACCTGGCATTGAGCCATGTGCTCCACAACAACCAGACAGGAGGAAGGAAATGGGATGAAATAGGTTGCTGTTAATAGAATAGAATAGAGCAGAGCTGGAAGGGACCTTGGAGGTCTTCTAGTCCAGCCCCCTGCTCAAACAGGAGAACCTATACTATTTCAGATAAATGGCTGTCTAGTCTCTTCTTAAAAACCTCCAGTGTTGGAGCACCTACAATTTCTGGTGGCAACCTGTTCCACTGGTTAATTGTTCTAACTGTTAGGAAATTTTTCCTTAATTCCAGGTTGCTTCTCTCTTTGATTAGTTTCCAACCATTGTTTCTTGTCCTGTCCTCTGGTGCTTTGGAGAATAATTTGACTCCCTCTTCTTTGTGGGAGCCCCTCAAATACTGGAATACAGCTATCACGTCACCCCTAATTCTTCTTTTCTTTAGACTATACAATACAATAATACAATACAATAGTAGTTGGAAGGGACCTTGGAGGTCTTCTAGTCCAACCCCCTGCCTAGGCAGGAAACCCTATACTGTTTCAGACAAATGGCTATCCAACATCTTCTTAAAGGCTTCCAGTGTTGGGGCATTCACAACTTCTGAAGGCAACTTCTGTTCCACTGATTAATTGTTCTCACTGTCAGGAAGTTTCTCCTCAGTTCTAAGTTGCTTCTCTCCTTGATTAGTTTCCACCCATTGCTTCTTGTTCTACCCTCAGGTGCCTTGGAGAATAGTTTGACTCCCTCTTCTTTGTGGCAACCCCTGAGATATTGGAACAATGCTATCATGTCTCCCCTAGTCCTTCTTTCTCTTAAGCTAAACATACCCAGTTCCTGCAACCATTCTTCATATGTTTTAGTCTCCAGTCCCCTAATCCTCTTTGTTGCTCTTCTCTGCACTCTAGCCAAACCCAAAATCTGCAGCTGTTCTTCATATGGTTTAGTCTCCAGGCCTTTCATCATCTTAGTTGTTCTAGTTTCTAGACTGAACCTAGGCAGGGTGTTGGACTAGAAGACCGCCAAGGTCCCTTCCAACTCTGCCATTGTATTGCATTGTAGATATTAGGTGTACGGGAAGGACCAAGAACAGCACCCTATAAATAATTCTTAACATGCACTCCCCGGCATCCACGCGAGAGAGGTGGTATTCAGCAGGTTCTGACCAATTCTGGAGGACAGGTAGCGCAACTTTTGAGTAGTTCGGAGAACTGCTGCCATCTATTCTCTGTCTCCCGAGTCCCAGCTGATCGGGAGGAAATTGGGATTTTGCAGTAACCTTCCCCTGGAGTGGCGAGGGAATGGAGATTTTACAGTTTCTTTCCCCTGGAGTGGTGAGGGAATGGAGATTTTACAGTTTCTTTCCCCTGGAGTGGAGAGGGAGTAAAGATTTTACAGTATCCTTCCCCTGGAGTGGGGAAGGAATTGAGATTTTACAGTTTCCTTCCCCTGGAGGGGGGAGGGAATAGAGATTTTACAGAATCCTTCCCCTGGAGTGGGGAAGGAATGGAGATTTTACAGTTTCCTTCCCCTGGAGGGGGGTGGGAATGGAGATTTTACAGTTTCCTTCTCCTGGGGTGGAGTGGGAATGGAGATTTCACAGTTTCCTTCCCATGGAGTGCGGAGGGAATGGAGATTTTACAGTTTCCATCCCCTGGAGTGGGGAGGGAATGGAGATTTTACAGTTTCCATCCCCTGGAGTGGGGAGGGAATAGAGATTTTACAGTTTCCTTCCCTTGGAGGGGAGAGGGAATAGAGATTTTACAGTTTCTTTCCCCTGGAGTGGGGAGGGAATGGAGATTTTATAGTTTCCTTCCCCTGGAGGGGGGAGGGAATAGAGATTTTACAGTTTCTTTCCCCTGGAGTGGGGAGGGAATGGAGATTTTACAGTTTCCTTCCCCTGGAGTGCGGAGGGAATGGATATTTTACAGTTTCCATCCCCTGGAGTGCGGAGGGAATGGAGATTTTACAGTTTCCTTCCCCTGGAGTGCGGAGGGAATGGAGATTTTTCAGTTTCCATCCCCTGGAGGGGGGGAGGGAATAGAGATTTTACAGTTTCCTTCACCTGGAGTGCGGAGGGAATGGAGATTTTGCAGTTTCCATCCCCTGGAGTGCGGAGGGAATGGAGATTTTTCAGTTTCCATCCCCTGGAGGGGGGGAGGGAATAGAGATTTTACAGTTTCCATCCCCTGGAGTGGGGAGGGAATAGAGATTTTACAGTTTCCATCCCCTGGAGTGGGGAGGGAATAGAGATTTTACAGTTTCCTTCACCTGGAGTGCGGAGGGAATGGAGATTTTACAGTTTCCATCCCCTGGAGTGGGGAGGGAATAGAGATTTTACAGTTTCCTTCACCTGGAGAGGGGGAGGGAATAGAGATTTTACAGTTTCCTTCACCTGGAGTGCGGAGGGAATGGCGATTTTACAGTTTCCTTCCCCTGGAGTGGGGAGGGAATGGAGATTTTGCAGTAACCTTCCCCTGGAGTGGGGAGGGAATGGAGATTTTACAGTATCCTTCCCCTGCCACACCCACCAAGCCACGCCCACAGAACCGGTAGTAAACAAATGCGAATCCCACCACTGCATCCACTCACCAGGCTTCTCCCAGGAGAAATCCTGTGGATTCAGAAGACCATCATGCTCCACGTGACATTTGTAGTGCTCCCTCTCCTTGGGGTCGATCTCAATGCTGAGCCAGGTGTAGTAGGTCCTGTCTGCATTGGGAGTGATCCCACCCCGGAAGGTCTCCTGCTCCAAGATTTCCCCACCTTTCCTCCAAGTGACGTCAACCTCTTTGGGGTAGAAGCCGTGCAGGCGGCAGACGAGGATCTCCAGTCCGTCGTAGCTCCCTTTGCGGGTGACTGTCACCACTGGAGGTTCTGTAAAAATCGAAACCTTCTGAATTATCAGCTGAATGACGATCCCTTGAGACTCAGGAGGCAGAGTCCGGAGATGCAACAGAACTCCCGATCCCATCTAGCCCAAGCAGCAAGGTCAACAGTGAAGGATGATGAGCCATGCAGTCCAATACCTTTGCCTGTTATTGCCTGAAGATCAGAAGCTGGATTGGACCATTCCTGGTCCTCCGTTGTAATATGCCCTGGGCAGGAAGCCAGGATGTAAAGCTCCAGAGTTTAAACGGCACCATCGAGGTGCTTAAGCCTTACTTTCTCCCACAAGTTATCCCAAAAATGAATACAGGTAATCCACGGGTTACAAGCATTCTCTTAGCGAACGTTCGAAGTTACGTGTTCAGCACCCCCTGGTGTTTATGAAAAAGTCCCACGCCTACGAATCTTGAAGCACCACGGCAGTTGTTTGCCCTTACGAAGAACTGCAAAGATTCTGCAGCATTTGCCCGCACTTTGCCGGCCGAAACCCAGCTTCGGAGGGCAAGGCCACCCCTCCGACCCTTCGTTTTGGCCTGTGCAGGTCTCACCCAGCACTTTGCCAGCAAAAATGGAAGTTCGGAAGGGCGGGGCCGCCACTCCAGCCTGCCTGTGCCGTGCTGGGCGAGGCCTGCACAGGCCTAAATGGAGCTTTGTTTCGGCCAGCAAAGTGCCGGGTGAGGCCTGCACACACCAAAACAGAACTGCACTGGAGTGTGTGCGTCTGAGAGGCTGGAGAGGAGACAGCTTGCTAGATCTTCGTATGATAAGTGCCCTGGCGTGGCAGGTTGGGTGGGGGGGAAAGCAATTGTGGAGGGGGTGAAGTATTTCAGTAGGTCGGCGAGGCCTGTTCCATCACTAGTCCCCCGTAACCTTCCCTACCCTGAAATACCTCATGTGCACTTAATGAAGCACACACTTGATGAGTGAATGCGTGTGCAAAAGGAGGGAGTGATCCCATTCAAGGTACGAGATTCACTCCCACGAATCCTCAGGTTACAAATGGAGTGGGTAGGCTCGATGACGTTAGTAACACGAGGGCTACCGGGTGCCTGTAATCCCCTTGTAGATCTCTGCATTTGATCCCATTTTCTAAGTCTTCACACCCTTCCTGTGTGGGAGGTCAGTGTCGCCCCTGCCCGTCATATTGTGGCAAATACGATTATGTCTGAGGAAAAGGAATTTACAGAAGAGAACTTTATGCAAAGGATTGGGCAATAAATCCACCCCATCGATCGTCTGCACAAATTCTGGACTAGTTCAGGAATCCGTGAAATGTGATTGAGAAGAATTGCTTTTCAGTGAACTGATAGAAACCTTGAATTGTCATCCACACAACTATCTAGCAAAAGCTACTGATAGAATAGAATAGAATAGAATAGAATAACAGAGTTGGAAGAGACCTTGGAGTTCTACTCCAACGCCTGCTTAGGCAGGAAACCTTATACCTACTGTTAAGTCCTCGGGCTTACGACCTGGGCCGAGTTGAACTCGCTCGGGCTGCACTGATTGGTTCCAGCACGCCTGGAGACAGGCACGTTGAGCATACCCTCGGATTGGCCGACCACTTGGCGGCGGTTCTACAAATGGCTGTCAGACATCCCCTATTGCTCGAGGTTGCCCCCCGCACACCGTTTTGGGCCTGGGAAGCCTCCTGCACCAGCCTGGAAGCCAAAATGGGGCACTGGGGCACAAAATGTCCCCTCTCGCACCTTGTTTTGTGCCTCGGAGGCCTCCTGCACCAACCTGAAGGCCAAAACAGGGGGCCTATGCGGTGCCTTCGCGCCCTGTCTGCTTCCGGCTGGTGCAAGAGGCCTCCCAGGCCCAAAACGGGACACGGTGGGGAAGGTGCAATGCCCCCGCACCCTGTTTTGGCTTCCCAGCTGATGCAGGAGGCCTCCCAGGCCAAAAATGGGGCATGGAGGGAGCACACACAAATGCCAGAACCCCCCAAATACAGTGCTTGCATCCCCTGCATGTGTCCAGTCCCCCACGCATGCGCGGCAGACCAAAAAAACAGCTGACCAGCAGGAGGCACATGCACATGCGTGATGGAGCTGGACTGGGGCGACGGCTGGCATGCCTGCAGAGAGGGTTATGCATGCCAGCTGTGGCATGCATGCCGTAGGTTCGCCATCACGGTTCTAAGTAGCTTTTCTTCTTGATTAGTTTCCACCCATTGCTTCTTGTTCTACCCTCAGGTGCTTTGGAGAATAGCTTGACTCCCTCTTCTTTGTGGCAACCCCTGAGATATTGGAACACTGCTATCATGTCTCCCCTAGTCCTTCTTTCTATTAAACTAGACATACCCAGTTCCTGCAACCGTTCTTCATATGTTTTAGTCTCCAGTCCCCTAATCATCTTTCTTGCTCTTCTCTGCACTCTTTCTAGAGTCTCCACATCTTTTCTACATCGTGGCGACCAGAACTGAATGCCATATTCCAAGTGTGGCCTTACCTTGGTAGAGGTAAGGTAATAGAGTGGTATTAACACGTCGCGTGATCTCTTATATAAGATGTTACCACCACACCCCATCACCTTTTCTGAGAAGGGACTCCTTGCCATAATTCAGGTATTTCTGTAGCCACTCCACGCAGTCTCCTTCCAGGAAATTCTTCCGGCCTTGAGTCCAGACCTGATCGGCCTCCCACCTCCGCTTGGTGACCTGGGCCCGCCAGTCAGCGGCTGTCCAGGTGAGGGTCTGTTTGTCTAGGCTGAGAAAATCTGCCCCATCGTAGCCAAACTGAGATCTGCCTTCTTTACGTCCATCTTGTCGTAACTCACAACCGTGCATCCATTGCCAGGTGTGAAACCCTGCAAGACACACCTAGGTGAAGTTTGCGTAGGTCGCTCAGTATCAGAGATATAATGAAAGGCTTGGAATATACTACAGAGATCATCTACAGGTCAAGGGTGGGTTTGGCGCACAAAAATGCGCACGCACAAAAATGCACACACACAAAAAATGCGCATTTACACCTTAAAAGAACGTTAGAAAAGGAGGGGAAATTACATTTCTGCAATCACTGCAGTTGCTAAATTAGTCACACGGTTGTTAAGTGAATCTGACTTCCCCATTGACTGCTTGTCAGAAGGTCACAAAAGGGGATCATGTGACACACACCCCAGGACACGGCGACCGTTTTAAACATGAGTCAGTTGCCAAGCATCTGTGAAACTAAAGAGCTGTTGTGGCGCAGTGGTTAGAATGCAGTACTGCAGGGTACTTCTGCCGATTGCCGATTGCCCGAAGTACAGCAATTCAAGTTCCACCGGCTGAAGATTGACTCAACCTTCCGTCCAGAGGTGGTATTCAGCAAGTTCTGGCCGGTTCTGGAGAACCAATACCGGAAGTTTTGAGTAGTTTGGAGAACTAGTAAATACCAACTCTGACTGGCCCTGCCCCCATCTATTCTCTGCCTCCTGAGTTCCAGCTGACTTACCCGGAGTGTGGTTGAAGCGGTTCCAGAGGCTCAGTTGGAAGTAAAGCTCCCAGCTGTGGGAAAGCTGAGTTTGCCAGTCCCAATACTGGGCATCGTCTTCCTCCACCTTCTGAATCCAGGGCCCCCGTGGCAAGTCCCTCCGGGAATCGCTGTCGTAGTGGACAAACTGCTGATCATCCAAGTAGCCCACAATGACAAAGCGGGGCAGGCCGTGGCCCAGTTCTGAGACGCCGGTGAAGAAATAGCGCAGGACGTGGGAAGTGGCGGCTACCGGGAGAAAAGAAGCAGGCATTTGGTGAGTATCGTTTGCCATTGAACGGAACTGAAAACCCCAAAGGGCGACTGTCAAACTGCAAAGCAATGATAAAAGGTTGAGGGAACTAGGCATGACTAACCTATGAGGAGTGAAGAAGGACATGATAGCAGTCTTCCAGGACTTGAGAGGCTGCCACTGACTGATTCTCCAAAGCACCCAGAAGCAAGGGATGGAAGCTTGTTAAAGAGAAATTTCCCGGCAGCGAGAACAATTACCGTATTTTTCAGACTATAAGACGCACTGGTGTATAAGACGCACCAAGATTTTGAAGAGGTAAGTAAGAAAAGAAGGGTTTTGTCCACCCTGTTCCCCAGGAGCACTCTGCAGGCTTCAGCAGAGTTGGGAAAAGGCAAGAAAATGCCCCCATTTTTGTGAAAAACAGAGCTGGTTTTGCCTTCCCCCAGCCCTGCTGAAGCCTGCAGAGTGCTGTTGGGAGCTGGGGGAAGGCAAAAATGCCTCCATTTTTGCGAAAAATGGCCCGTTTTCCCACAAAAATGGGATGCAGGGGCGGGTGCTTCGGGAGGCCAAAAATGGCTGTATTCGGTATATAACTCTTTTAGGGGGAGGGAAAGGTGCGTCTTATACTCTAAAAAATATGGTAATCGATGGAATAGCTTGCCTCCCGGAGTTGTGGGTGCTTCATCACTAGAGTTAAGGGACTTCTGCTTGAGCAGTGGGTTGGACTAGAAGACCTCCAAGGTCCCTTCCAGCTCTATGCTGATTGAGTGATTAAAAATAGACTAGACAATCATTTGACTGAGGATGGCATAAGGTCACCTGCTTTAAAAAAAGATGTTGAGACTCTAGAAAGACTGTCCTGCTGGGGGGGGGGGGGAAACCACCTGGGATCTTACTTTTGGTGGTTTTGTTGATACCACTAATACCACTCTATAAAGCCTTAGTAAGACCACGCCTAGAATACTGCATCCAGTTTTGGTCACCACACTATGAAAAAGATATTAAGACTCTAGAAACAGTGCAGAGAAGAGCAACTAGGATGATTAGGAGACTGGAGGCTAAAACATATGAAGAACGGTTGCAGGAACTAGGCCTGGCTAGTCTATTGAAGAGAAGGACCAGGGGAGACAGGAGAGCAGTCTTCCAATATTTGAGGGGCTACCAGAGAGAGGAGAAAGGGGTCAAGCTATTTCCCAAGGCATCTGAAGGCCAGGCAAGGAATAATGGATGGAAACTGAGCAAGGAGAGATTCAACCTGGAAACAAGGAGAAATTTTCTCACAGAACAATCAACCAATGGAACAGAATCTGCCTTTGGAAGTTGTGGGAGCTTCATCGCTTGAAGCTTTCAAGAAGAGATAGGACTACCATCTTGATGTTGGATAACCATTTCTCTGAAATGGTGTAGGGTTTCCTGCCTTGGACTAGAAGACCTCCAAGGTCCCTTCCAACTCTGTTATTCTATTCTATTCTATTCCATTCCATTCCATTCCATTCCATTCCATTCTATTATTCTATTCTATTCTATTCTATTCTATTCTAATCTAATGTAATCTAATCTAATCAATTCTACCATGTGTCAGGAATGGTGTAGGCAGGGTCTCCTGCTTGGGTGGGGGGTTGGACTAGATGACCTACAAGGTCCCTTCTAACTCTTCTCCCCTCTCCTCTATTCTGTTCTACTCTACTCCATTCTATTCCATTCTGCCACCTGTCAGGAATGGTGTAGGGTCTCCTCCTTGGAAAGGGGGTTGGACTAGATGATCTAAAAGGTCCCTTCTAACTCTCCTCTCCTCCTCTATTCTATTCTACCATCTGTCAGAAATGGCGTAGGGCAGGGGTGTCCAAACTTGGGAACTTTAAGACTTTGGACACCCCTGGCGTAGGGTCTCCTGCTTGGATAGGAGGTTGGACTAGATGACCTACAAGGTCTCCCTTCCAACTCCGTGAATCTGTGAAAAATCCTCCGGTTCCAGCGCAAGGATCCGATCTTCTATCTATGTGCTAACAGAGGGCATAAGGGAGCCAGCCAATCACGTGAGAGGGAAGAGAGCCCCGCCCGCAGCGCTGGGAAATTCCGAAATACCGAAAGCTGCACATCAGCGAGAGGGGAGAAATCCTCCTTGTGTGTAGTCTCATGATCTCCCCGCCCAGCACAAAGAAGCGCCTCTCCCCGCTCCGTCCCGCGGCCTTGCCGAGATCCCCTGTGACCTGTCCCTTCCCGCTTTGGGCAGCCTCCTCCGGCTTCTCCCTGCAGGTTGATCTCCAGTCCATGCCCGTCGTGTCCGGCTGCTCCGGTGGGGTTCCCAGTGTCGGGAAAGCAGACTGGCTCCGCGGTCCGGATCCGCGACTGCTCTGTCAACGGACCCCCTTAGAAAGGTGGGGAGGGGGGAGTTCTCGCGTACTGGGGGTCTCCTCTCCCCGCCCGCCACTCACCCGCGGTGCCCGCACCCAGCAGCAGGACGGCCGCCTCCAGCAACGCGAAGAAGGACCGGCAGATCATGCGGAGCCCAAAGCCAGACTCGCTGTACAGCGCCCCCGGGGGAGCCCTACTGTCAGCCGAGAGGGAAAAGCGAGCAGCTACAGGGAACTGTCGCAGGCGGCTGGCGAGACGCTTCCTGCCCCGCGGAAGGGGGCAGGTGCTGGGCATGTCTTGGAGGAGTCTTCGCCCGGGGGTGGGAGGGGGAGCGAAAGTCCGAGGCTAGGAGCAGGGCAGGGATCTTAGAGACACCCCCCCCCCCCCCTCCATTTTCTAACTCAGAGGTCCAGTGTTGGGGCATTCACAACTTCTGGAGGCAACTTCTGGAGGCAACTTCTGTTCCACTGATTAATTGTTCTAACTGTCAGGAAATTTCTCCTTAGTTCTAGGTTGCTTCTCTCCTTGATTAGTTTCCACACATTGCTTCTTGTTCTACCCTCAGGTGCCTTGGAGAATAGTTTGACTCCATCTTCTTTGTGGCAACCCCTGAGATATTGGAAGACTGCTATCATGTCACCCCTAGTCCTTCTTTCTCTTAAGCTAAACATACCCAGTTCCTGCAACCGTTCTTCATATGTTTTAGTCTCCAGTCCCCTAATCATCTTTGTTGCTCTTCTCTGCACACTTTCTAGAGTCTCCACATCTTTTTTACATCGTGGCGACCAGAACTGAATGCAGTATTCCAAGTGTGGCCTTACCAAGGCATTATAAAGTGGTATTAACCCTTCACGTGATCTTGATTCTATCCCTCTGTTGATGCAGCCTAGGACTGTGTTGGCTTTTTTTGGCAGCTGCTGCACACTGCTGGCTCCTATTTAAATGGTTGTCCACTAGGACTCCAAGATCCCTTTCACAGTTACTACTATTGAGGAAGGTACCACCTATACTGTACCTGTGCATTCCGTTTTTGTTGCCTAAATGTAGAACCTTACTCTTTTCACCATTGAATTTCATTTTGTTCAAGTTTGTCAAGATCCTTCTGTATCTTAAGCCTATCTTCTGGAGTGTTGGCTATTCCTGCCAGCTTGGTGTCATCTGCAAATTTGATGAGTTCCCCATTTATTCCCTCATCCAAATCATTGATGAAGATGTTGAGGAGCGCTGGGCCCAAAACAGAGCCTCGGGGTACTTGGATGTTTGGTGGCCAAAGGCCGATGGGGTAGCAGTCTTCAAGACTGAAGATTTACAGCAGAGGGAATGGGATTATTCTCCGTTGTCTGCACAGGGCAGGACCAAGAACAATGGAGTAGCATTACAAATGGTCAGATTCAGGTTATACACCTGAAGAAATCCTGCCCATTCAAGCCGTCAGCCAGCGGAACAGACCGCCACAAGAAATGTTGGGTTCTTCCTTGGTAGAGATCTTCCACCAGAGAGGCTTTAAGACAGTGAGTGTCAACCTTGTTAAGATGCGTCGACTTCAACTTCCATAATTAACCCAACCAGCCATTTCTCCCAGGGGAGAAATATGTTTACTCTTGCAAGATTCCATTACTCTATTACATAAATCTATTCAGGTTCTATTCATATGATCTATTCTATTAATACAGGAAGACCCTGAGTCACGACCACAATTGAGCCCAAAATGTATGTCGCTATGTGAAACATTTCTTAAGTGACTTTTGCCCCATTTTACGATCTTTCTTGCCAGAGTTGTTAAGTGAATCACTGTAACTAACACGATTCTTAAGCGAATCTGGCTTCCCCGTTGACTCTGCTTGTCAGAAGGTCGCAAAAGCAGAGCATGTGACCCCGGGACATTGCAACGGTCATAAATATGAACCAGTTGCCCTGAGTCTTGAGTTTCAATCATGTGAGCATGGGGATGGTGTAACTGTTGTAACTCTGGAAAATGGTCATAAGTCACTCATTTCAGTGCCGTTGTAACATTGAAAGGTCCGTAAATGAATTGCTGTAAGGTGAGGATTAGCTGTACAACAAAGACAAATAATCCTGGTTGGATTTTTTAACTGGGTAACCTCGCATGGCTGGCATGCATGTCCATGCGTATTTGCAAGTTAATTTCAAAATGTGGCCCCTATTTGAGATGCAGACTTTGAAACTCCAAAGAGCTACCGATGTCAGCAATCCGCCGTGCAATAAAAATTGTTCTGCGCATGCGCAGAAGTGAAAAACAAGATGGCGGCAAGATGGTGGAAAAACAGCAGAGCCCTTCCCAATAATAGTTATTCATCTGATGCAGGGGTGTCAAACTCGATTTCATTGAGGGCTGCATATGTTTGACCTCGGAGGGCCAGGGGAACTGGCTGGGTGAGGGGTAGGCATGATCATGGTGGTCATGGCTGGGGTGGGTGTGGTCATGGCGGACGGAGTGCTACTGGAGGCCAGGGAGGCTGAAAACCGGCCACACGGGGGCCTCCCGGGGCCTCCACATGGCCCGTTTTTGACCGGCAGAATGTTGCTGCATGCCAGGGAGGCTGAAAACTGGCCACACGGGAGCCTCCCGGGGCCTCCACATGGCCCGTCTTTGACCGGCAGAATGTTGCTGGATGCCAGGGAGGCTGAAAACTGGCCACACGGGAGCCTCCCGGGGCCTCCACATGGCCCGTTTTTGACCGGCAGAATGCTGCTGGAGGCCAGGGAGGCTGAAAACTGGCCACACGGGGGCCTCCCGGGGCCTCCACATGGCCCGTTTTTGACCGGCAGAATGCTGTTGGAGGGCAGGGAGGCTGAAAACCGGCCACACGGGGGCCTCCCGGGGCCTCCACATGGCCCGTTTTTGACCAGCAGAATGCTGCTGGAGGCCAGGGAGGCTGAAAACTGGCCACACGGGGGCCTCCCGGGGCCTCCACATGGCCCGTTTTTGACCGGCAGAATGCTGTTGGAGGGCAGGGAGGCTGAAAACTGGCCACACGGGCCTCCCGGGGCCTCCACATGGCCCGTTTTTGACCGGCAGAATGCTGTTGGAGGGCAGGGAGGCTGAAAACCGGCCACACGGGAGCCTCCCGGGGCCTCCACATGGCCCGTTTTTGACCGGCAGAATGTTGCTGGAGGCCAGGGAGGCTGAAAACTGGCCACACGGGAGCCTCCCGGGGTATCCACATGGCCCGTTTTTGACCGGCAGAATGTTGCTGGATGCCAGGGAGGCTGAAAACTGGCCACACGGGAGCCTCCCGGGGCCTCCACATGGCCCGTTTTTGACCGGCAGAATGTTGCTGGAGGCCAGGGAGGCTGAAAACCGGCCACACGGGGGCCTCCCGGGGTATCCACATGGCCCGTTTTTGACCAGCAGAATGTTGCTGGATGCCAGGGAGGCTGAAAACTGGCCACACGGGGGCCTCCCGGGACCTCCACATGGCCCGTTTTTGACTGGAAGAATGCTGCCGGGGCCCCCACGGTCTGTTTTGGTTGGCAGAGGCAGCACAGGCTGGTCCTTTGATATTTGCAGGCTGGCCGCAGGCCGGATCCAGCCCATGGGCCTTGAGTTTGACACCCCTGATCTAATGCCATTCTTGTAACTGGATCTAATCTCTTTGTTGGTTACACTTTGATAATGAAAGAAATACCTGGTTTTTGCTGACGATGGTGAGGAAATTAGTGAGGAAAAATGCAAACTCAAAACTGTAGGTTGTAAGAACTGCCCCTCCCAAAATACAGCTTATAATTCATTTAGTCACCGTTCAGAGTTACAATGGCACTGAAAAAAGTGATTTATGATTGTTTTTTCACTCTTACGACTGTTGCAGCATCCCCATGGTCATGTGATCAAAATTCAGACACTTGGCCACTGATTCATATTTTTGTCGGTCACATGTCCCGGGGTCATATGATCCCCTTTTGCGATGTTCGGACAACAAAGTCATTGGGGAAGCCAGATTCACTTAACAACCGAGTGACTAACTCAATGATGGCAGTGATCCACTTAACAACTGTGGCAAGAAAGGTCATAAAATGGAGCAAAATTCACTTTACAACTGTCTCACTTAGCAACAGAAACGTTGGGCTCAATTGTGGTCGTAAGTTGAGGACTACCTGTACCTGGTTTTTGCTGATAATGGTGAGGAAATTAGTAGGAAAAATACTAACACAAAACTGCAAAAACAGATCCTCTCCAATACGCATAGGAAAACTAAAAAAAAAAAGAGAAAACATGCTAAAAGGGGCATTTAAAAAAAAAAAACCTGACACAACACCATAACAGTTGAACAGGAAATGCTACCAGCATAGACTACACTTTGCAAAGACAACAGCTGTAGAGGATTTAAAAAAAAAAGATCTAGATTTATTTTTTCTCTGTACGCATTACTTATGTTGATCTTTCATTGTCCACAACTGGTGTGTGTCCCAAACGCCTGCTTTACTCTTTGTAAGGCTCAACCCACAATCACTGTTTTTTGCAAAAATAAATAAATGCTGGTGATAATTCGATGCCTACAAAACCTGTATTTATGGAATAACTCTTGCCTTTTTTCAGAATTCCTCAAGATGTATTGTATTGTATTGTAAGACGGTGAAAAGTGCTTTCCAGGTGTTTGCCACAAGTGACACACCTTCGTTCCCACTGCTTCATTATTTTTGTCATTTCCCAACATTTGAGAGCATAGAACATCAGAGTTGGAAGGGACCTTGGAGGTCTCCTAGTCCAACCCCCTGCTCAAGCAGGAGACCCTATAAAATTCCAGACAAATGGATATCCAGTCTCTTCTTAAAAACCACCAGTAATGGAGCACCCATCATTTCTGAAGCCAAGCTGTTCCACTGATTGATTGCTCTCCATTAGGAAGTTTCTCCTTCATTCCAGGTTGCTTCTCTCCTTGGTTAGTTTCCATCCGTTGCTTCTTGCCTTGCCTTCTGCTGCTTTGGAGAATAGCTCGACTCCCTTTTCTTTGTGGTAGCCCCTCAAATATTGGAGCGCTGCTATCATGTGTCCCCCTAATCCTTCTTTTCTTTAGACTATGTGGGGTTAATTGATTATTCAGTAGTTGGCAAACCACATTGATTAATCAGTCAAAGTCCACATTCCTTTCTCTTAATCCCTTTTGCTTACAAGAAGGTATAATGGAATTTACATGTAGACATCACATCCCATGCAGCAAAATATTAACTAAGTAGAGAGTCACTTATATCATGAAGTGTCCATGAAGTGTCCATGAGATGTCCATGAGGAAAGCATGCATCTGTAAACCAATCAATAGTTGCCAAGTGGATTTTCTGTCCAATGAGCTTTTACTATTCTGAGAAGTTTGACAATAAAAGGGAGCCCCGAACAATGCTCTGGGTGGGTGCCCTTCCCATCAGGGTGCCTTCCATCGGGTGGCCATCCCAGCACAACCTTACTCCTGTCTGCGTCTGCTTTTTCTACGTCACCAACAAGACTAGACAGACATACCTGGTTCCTGCAACCGTTCATCCTGTTGCAACTGGTACACTGCTCATGGGGCCGGGTGTCCTAGTCGGGCATATGCGCTATGCATGCGTGCACACACCACTGCCCTGCGACACCCAGCTGCTTGGCAGAGGTCGCACAGGCGCTGCACCCTATGAGCAAGTGCGCAATTGGTCCGTTTGCGTCAAAACCCGGTAAGGAACGCAAAGGGGCAGGTGGGCCAAACGAGCCACCATTCCAGTACAGTGACCACTGCTCCCAGCTACCACCGGTATGGCCGTACAAGGCTGTACTTCCTGAGACCCACCACTGCTTCATGCTTACTTTGTTGTTTTTAAAAGACTGCCCTCTTTCCCTTAACTCCATGCCACTAAAACAAGCAATCAATTATAAAATCCAACTGGTGCTCTCCAAAAAACTATTAAGAATATAGTCCCAAGGATGCTTTCCCAAAAGGAAACTGGACTTTCTTGTATTTTCTTTCCTTTTAAAAGCATTTTGCTTCTCATCCAAGAAGCTTCTTCAGTTCTAACTGACCGGTGAGAAATAGGAGGGTTTATATTCTTTGCAGTCTTTCCATTCTCCAAGAACGTTTTCAAATAGAACAAAACAAAATCCAGTTGCCTGTCGAAAAAAGCACTTTTGGGGCACCCGTCATCTGGATGAATGAGAATCTGCCTAGATCCATGATGGCAAACCTATGGCACGCATGTCACTGGTATCACACAGAGCCCTTTTTCTGGGCATGCAAGCTATCACTCAGCTCAGCTCTACCGCGCATGCGCCCACATGCCTCTATTGGTTTTTGGGTCTCTGCTGCGCATGTGCAGGGTGTGGGGCACATGTGGGAGATGCGTGCCCATGCATGGGGGTGGGGGCCCATTCTTGCATGCACTGGGGTCGTGTGAGCATGTTCGAGAGGCGGGGGGAGTAGGGGGTGTACAGCACAGTCTCCGCCCTTGGTCTGTTTCTGCTCCCAGGAGGCTGCAAGGAGGCCTATTAGACCCAAAACGGAGCAAGGGAGTGTCATTATGTGCACATACACAGGGGGCAGGGGGAGTGTGAGGGATCATATGTGTATGCACAGGGCAGAGGGAGCATGGGGGGGTCAAACACACATGCACAGGGGGGGGTGGGGCACACACATTGCATTATGGGCGCAGCCCAGTGGTGGGATTCAAAAATTTTCTACTACCGGTTCTGGGGGGTGGCTTGGTGGGCATGGCTTGGTGGGTGTGGCATGGGAAGGATACTGTGAAATCTCCATTCCCTCCTGATCAGCTGAGACTTGGGAGGCAGAGAATAGATGGGGGCAGGGCCAGCCAGAGGTGGTATTTGCTGATTCTCCAAACTACTCAAAATTTCCGCTACTGGTTCTCCAGAACTGGTCAGAACCTGCTAAATACCACATCTGGTGCAGGCGCGCTTGCACTTTCGGCACACGGCAACAAAAAGGTTACCCATCACTGCTGCGGATGTTAAAAATATTGGGTCGAAAAAAAGGAAACACAAACAAGCCAGCATTTTTTTTTTTTAAAAAAAAGGAGTTTAAACATAGTCACCGTTCTTTAAAGGTTGCCTATGAATTTTAGTGCAGCAAGAAATGGTGGCAGATGTACAACAGGATAAAGGACACTGAAAACGTCTCTCGGAAGGAATTCCCAAAATTTCTCATCCTCAGCAAAAGACAAGCTGTTTTTTTCTCCAAATCAGATGCAGATATAGATTCAAACAAGGAAGAGGAAAAGGAAAAGGAGAGATTGGAAGCCCCAAGCCATCTTTGAGCATGGTAAGCCCTTGGTCTTTGCTTTTGAAGGTAGTCCTTGAGTTACTGCGCTGGAGCGTGCCTATTTATAGCCACAAATAATTGCAGTTGTTAAGGTGGATCATTACATACCATTTTCCCCACTGAGCATTAAGCATGGTTGTTAACCAATTGTTTGTTATAAAGCAATTTTCCTTACAAAGAAATGGAAGTAAATGCATGGTTTTGTGACAGTCGGGGATGAGGGCTGCCGGCAAGTCAGAACCAGGTCACAAGTACCATTTTGGCGGAGGGGACCGCCACACAAAGATCGCTTCTTTAGCCCAGGATAGCCACGAGAACTTCTGATATCGCGTAATGCCATCAGAATAACGTAGCTGGAAGGGACCTTTTAGGTCTGACTGTACACGGCCCCGAGTCCCCTCGGGGAGAGGGAGCGGTTTATAAATCTAAATAAAGTAAAGTAAAGTAAAGGTCATCTAGTCCAACCCCCTGCCCAATAGGAGACCCTGTACTATTTCTGACAGGTGGCAGTCCAGTCTCTTCTCGAAAGCCTCCAGTGAAGAGGCTCCCACAACTTCTGAAGGCAACTTCTGTTCCACCAGTTGATTGTTCTATCAGAAAATTTCTCCTTATTTCCAGGTTGAATCTCTCCTTCAGTTTCCATCCATTATTCTTTGTCTGGACTTCAGGTGCTTTGGAGAATAGCTTGACCCACTCCTCTCTGTGGCAGCCCCTCAAACATTGGAACACTGCTATCCTGTCTACCTTGGTCCTTCTCTTAGCTAGACTAGCCATGCCCAATTCCTTGCCATGTGCAAATAAGGGGCATATAAATTGTCTAAAATAAATAAAATAAATATTTTGTTAATTATTTTGAAATTATTTATTCCTTACAGAGAAACAAAGAATTAAATTTTCTGGTTTTTATAACGGCGATCAAACAGCACTAAAGTAATTTAGGCCTCTCTTCTCTGCAAACAGAAGCCTGTATCAGATCCAGCTAAAGAGCCTGTCAGGGGAAAAATTTCACCCTGAAGAAAATGAGGTCTAGGATCGGGCTGATTTCCAACAGCATATGCTTTAAGATGTGAAGAAAAGAAATAAAAATTCTGGGAAGCATATTCTAATTAATAAACAAACTTTAATACAAAAATAATAAATGGAAATAAAACAGAAACTACCCGTATTTTTCGCCCTATAAGACGTTCCGGAATATAAGACGCACCCAATTTTAAAGGAGGAAAATCTAGAAAAAAAAGATTCTGAACCAAATACTGTAGTAAAATATTTCATATCAACTGTATAAAGTTAACAGCAGTTTAAGAACAATTTTATGTCAACCATGTAACATATTAAGAACTATCTTTACTCTCATTAACAGTCAGTAAAGTCAGTAAACAGTGAAAGTAACAAAAATAAGGCTGTAATGTTTTTATTTGAACCCCAAGAATTCCTCTTCTTCGCTGCTATCAGAAATGAGGAAGGACAGATCCACGCAGTCATTGTCATCGCTTTCTTCCTCACTGGTGTTTGCCTGCCCCATTTTTAGATGACCCAGGTGGCTACATTCGGCGTATAAGACGCATCCAGATTTTCACCCTCTTTTTTGGAGTAAAAAAGTGAGTCTTATAGGGCAAAAAATACAGTAACTAATTGTTACATTTTGATAAGAAAGGTTCCGTCTGCCAGCTTTCCTGGCAGCCGGACAAAAGTTCAGCAGTAGCTCTCTTTTTCTCTCTGTGGAATGTGTGAAGACATGCGCAATAAATCACTGTCAGATAAGAACTTTTATGACCTGCGCAATAACTCTTTCTCAGTTTAACTCTTTAGTGTCAGTTCAGTCAGTTCATGTCTAGCAAACTTTTTTTAACGTAGTGACAGAGCCCTCGCAAGCCGATGAGACTTTGGGGCAGCGAAATAGCCATTTTGAAGCCTCCCGATCTTTGCAGTCTCAGCACGAAGAGCGTTTACAAGCCAATGGGAGGCTTCAAGTAAGAGACTTCGCTCCAAAGTCTCATCGCTGGGATCAAGGAACAGGCTGAGCAGGAGTCCTGCCTGCCAGACGGACACTGTGGAGCAGCTGCTCCAAGGTACACCGGGGAAGGAGGAGCTTGTTTCAAAACTGCTTCAGTTCTCACAGGTCTCTGCTGAAATTAACCCACCCCAATAAATCTTTTCTCCTTATTCCTCCTTGGATGTTTCTCCTGATTATTCCTTAACTCAAAGCAGACTTTGATTGAGATTTGCAGATATATAAATACTTGTAAAGAAAGAGATGTTTTCTAGATATTTTCAAAGCTTTCAGGACTCATGAATATAGAAATCATCCTGTCTACATCACACGACTGTAGGCATGCAAACATAAAACCTAATGGAATTTCGGAAAAATTCAGAAAAAGATTCACTTTGTACACTTTGATCTTTTTCTCTAACCTTGTTGTTATTTTCATTTCTCTTTTGTTTTGAAGGTAATAATGGGCAGGAGAATCAAGATTCCAGTGAACTGTTCCAAGTGATCAATGTTATAGATGGAACGGAGAAGTTTGGAATTCGAATAGAATTAGAAACCATCCAGACACTAAAGTGTCTGGGTGGCCTGGGAGGGGTCATATTTCAGCTGCTGCTCAGTTGAAGTTGTTTTTTCAAATTTGGATTATTAAAGGTGGAGTGTCGAACTGGAGAAAAAAAGAAATAGATACAGAAAGAAAAATCAGATGTTACTTCCATTTTTTAAAATAGATTTTTAACCACTTTTTTCCATCCTTTTAAATTTTGTGTTGCTCACTGTAGTTAACCTCTGTGTGTCACTGTCAACTCCAAATACAATACAATACAATACAATACAATACAATACAATACAATACAATAGCAGAGTTGGAAGGGACCTTGGAGGTCTTCTAGTCCAACCCCCTGCCTAGGCAGGAAACCCTATACCATTTCAGACTAATGGCTATCCAACATCTTCTTAAAGACTTCCAGTGTTGGGGCATTCACAACTTCTGGAGGCAACTTCTGTTCCACTGATTAATTGTTCTAACTGTCAGGAAATTTCTCCTCAGTTCTAAGTTGCTTCTCTCCTTGATTAGTTTCCACCCATTGCTTCTTGTTCTACCCTCAGGTGCCTTGGAAAATAGCTTGACTCCCTCTTCTTGGTGGCAACTCCTGAGATGTTGGAAGATTGCTATCATGTCTCCCTAGTCCTTCTTCTCATTAAACTAAACATACCCAGTTCCTGCAACCGTTCTTCATGTTTTAGTCTCCAGTCCCCTAATCCTCTTTGTTGCTCTTCTCTGCACTCTTTCTAGAGTCTCCACATCTTTTCTACATCGTGATGACCAAAACTGAATGCAGTATTCCAAGTGTGGCCTTACCAAGGCATTATAAAGTGGTATTAACACTTCACGTGATCTTGATTCTATCCCTCTGTTGATGCAGCCTAGAACTGTGTTGGCTTTTTTGGCAGCTGCTGCACACGGCTGGCTCATATTTATATGGTTGTCCACTAGGACTCCAAGATCCCTCTCACAGTTACTACTGTTGAGCAAGGTACCATCTATACTGTACCTGTGCATTCCGTTTTTCTTGCCTATATGTAGAAACTTACTCTTTTCACCATTGAATTTCATTTTATTAGATAGTGCCCAATGTTCAAGTTTGTCAAGATCCTTCTGTATCTTTAGCCTATCTTCTGGAGTGTTGGCTATTCCTGCCAGCTTGGTGTCATCTGCAAATTTGATGAGTTCCCAATTTATCCCCTCATCCAAATCATTGATGAAGATGTTGAAGAGTACTGGGCCCAAAACAGAGCCTTGGGATACTCCACTGCATACTTCCCACCATGTAGATGCAGTTCCATTGAGGTCTACATGTTGAGTGTGGTTGGTCAGCCAGTTACGAATCTATCTGGTGGTGATGTTGTCTAACTCACATTCTTCTACTTTATCTAGTAGTAGGTTATAGTCTGTCACTGCGTTTTTTGTTTGCCAGCTGTGCTTAAACTCTATACGGTAGACTAATCTGACTCTTATCACTAAGCTCAATATGCATGTCCACATTCTTTTCCACATTTTTTATTCTTTGTTCGCCCGCCAAGAAAGTAGGAAGGAACTTTGCCAAAATGTAATCATTAGCTAGTAAGTTTTTCTTTTCATTTTCTTTACAATAAAATGTGTTTCTTAGAATTTATCTCGGGTTTATTTTTCTTAATTATGAAGTATAATTCAAGGAAAAACCACAGTTCATCCCTCATTAAATACAATTACCCCAGGAGGGGAACAGGGCTGAATTTCCACCCTGACAAGGTCTACCTTATCAAATGCCTTATTGAAGTCCAAGTAAACTATATCAACGGCATTCCTCTGGTCCACTAATTTTGTCACATTATCAAAGAATGCAATAAGATTAGTCTGGCATGATCTGTTTTTGACAAACCCATGTTGGTTTTTGGCTATTACTTTGTTTGCTTCTAGGTGTTCGCTAATTCGTTTGCTTGATTATCTTTTCCAGAATCTTTCCTGGTATTGAGGTCAGGCTGATAGGCCTGTAGTTTCCTGGATCTATTTTTTTTCCTTTTTTTGAAGATGGGAACCACATCAGCTCTTTTACAGTCCTCTGGCAGTTCCCCGGTGCTCCAGGATCTCTGAAAGATATAGTTCAGTGGTTCTGAGATCTCATCTGCCAGTTCCTTCAGAACCCTGGGGTGTAATCCATCCGGTCCTGGTGATTTGAACTCATCTAGGGTAGGCAGGTGCTCACTTACCATTTTCTTCCCTATTTCAATTTGTGTTCCTAATCTGATATTTGTGGTGCTGTTTTTGATAGGTTGGACTGTTTTATCCCTTTTTGTAAAGACAGATGCAAAACATGAGTTAAATAGTTCTGCTTTCTCCCTGTTGCTTGTCACCTTCTTGCCACTTTCTCCCAGCAATGGACCAATTGTTTCCTTAACTTTTTTCTTGTTTTTAACATGCTGGAAGAAGCTTTTTTTGTTATTTTTTACTTTTGTGGCAAGCCTTTCTTCATTGTGAGCCTTAGCTTTCCTCACTTCATCTTTACATGCTCGAGCTATTTGCTGATATTCTGCCTTAATTATATTACCCCCCTTTCCACTTTTTATACTTATTTTTTTGTCTTTCAATTTGTCAGAGAGTTCTTTATGCAGCCATGCTGGTCTCTTTTGGGAGCTGTTATTTTTCTTCTTCATTGGTATTGTGCTAGACTGGGTTTTTGTAATCTCATTTTTCAAAATTTCCCAAGGTTCTTGAGTTGTTTTCCCCTTAAGGATTCTCATCCATGGAAATTTTCCCAAGATCTCTCTAAGTTTACTGAAATTAGCTCTCTTAAAGTCCAAGACTCTATTTTCACTCTGTTCTACTACTGGTCAAATGTTTTCATATCAATGAAGTCTTCAGCTTTTCTTGTTTTGCTTTTTCATTTCCTTTTCCTCTTTTCATTTATGGTCTAATGATATATCCCTGGCTTAAATTCTCCAAGGGGCCTAAGCTTCTTAGTCACATTTCTTGAGGGGAATTTCCTACTCAATCCCTATATAAAAATGTTTCCTCCCCTCATCATAGTTTAGCTTGATATTCCTTTTTCAGGATCTTCCTTTTCTTTCATCAGAAGAGGCTGGTGGGGTCTCTGCCCTTTCTTCTCCCCTTTTGCTGAGAGGCTGAGCGGATAGGTTGATAAGGGCAGCTGTATGTATTGAATTAAAGAAATAAAATAAAAATTAATTTAAAATCATATTTCTGATTGTGGCCTTTCTGCCTGTGTCCCATCTGCCTCTCCTTCAGGCCGGACTTCCCAACAACCGCAAGAGACAAGACGGGTTTCCAACAGAGGCTCCTGGTCCTCCTCTTCTGACTGCCTGGCTGTTTCTAACAGGATTTAGACCCCTTTGAGGCCTCCTCCAATCTCTGCCCAGCCTTCAGGGCGGCTGTTCTTGAGGGAAGCGAGTTCAAATCCTCCAGAGAGATTTTTCTCCGTCTCCACAGATGGTTCCTGGACAGAAAGGAGAAGAAGATGGAGAAAGTGCTGCCTCTGGAAAGGACATAGCCTCTTTCGGGCAGGGAGCCATTGAGAAGGGTCTTTCCTTCGACTCCCAAGCCCATCATCCATGCCCTCTCCCTTCCCCTCAGACATGCCCCTCTTTCCCGCCCTTTCTACACTCCTGCCAGTTTGCGCCAAAGCCACCAGGGGGCGCCCTCTGCCAAGACAAGAGAAATTCCCGTGCTTCCCCATTGGCCCACTGGAGGGCTTTCCAGAGGAGGCGGCGAAGGGAGGGACGTCACAAACGCTTACCGCTCTAGGACGCCGCACTCGCTCTGCTTAACCCCTGGAGCTCCGCAGGAGGCGGAGAGTCTGGCGGGGGGAGATCCAGACGTGGCCCAGGTGAGTTGGGGGCTCTTCCCGGGCAAAGGGAGGCGGAGGACGGAGAGACCTGTGCCCGGCCCTCCTCCGGCTTCAACCCCAGGTCCCATGCTCCCCAGCCGCCCTCTCTCTGCAGGGGGAAGCGGGGAAGGCGGAGGGGATGCGGGGAGGAGCCCGAGTGGGGGCAGCGGAGGGTCGGCCTTGCAGGGTCCCAGCAGGAGAGGAGAGAAGCCGGGCGAGGAGGAGGCAGGATTCGCACCAGGCTCCCCATTCCAGCTGCCTCCTTCCCGGCCCTGCGCTGGGATGAGCCGCTTGGGGTTGATTGGCTGAAGGTTCTTCAGTGGCTGAATTCCACTTTCCAATTCTTGGCTTTTCTTTTTCTTTCCATCTCAGATGCAGAAACCTGAAATCTTCCAAAGGCAAAAGTTTCTCTTGGGGAGGAAAACAAAGAGCGGAATAACTTGCAGGGATCCGTCCTGAAGCCCCAGAAATTCCCCTGTGAAGGAAAAGGCACCTGGAGACCCACCAGAGTCCTTGGACCCACCTGGAGTTGCTCTGCAGGAGAGAGAAAGGATGGAGACACAACCTTTGGCCAAGGAGGGAAAAGGCCCTTCAGCTGCTCAGCCTGGGAAGGGGGGGAAGCTCTGGACAAGGACTGGGCAGAAGATCCTGGAGGAGGAAACCATCCGCCCTTCAGAAGTTCAGCCCTGGAATTTCATCCAATACCAGGAGGCTGAAAGTCCTCGAGGATTTTGCAGCCAACTCCATGACCTTAGTAGGCAATGGCTGAGATCCGAAAAGTCCACCAAAGCCCAGTTGCTGGACCTGGTGGTTCTGGAGCAGTTCCTGGCTCTTCTGCCCCCGGAGATGGAGAGCTGGGTACGGGAGTGTGGAGCAGAGAGCAGCTCCCAGGCAGTGGCCCTGGTGGAAGGCTTCTTCTTGAGCCAGGCAGAGGAGCAGAAGGAGCAGGTCGAGTTGCAGGTGAGACTTTAGGGAGTTCAGAAGGGAATAGAGAATGTGTCTGAATATTTCACCCCTCCTTCCCAAACTTCTCTGAATTAACATATTAGTGGTGATGTCCCGACAATTCTTGTAGGACGTTGTTCCATTGTTTTCTCACTCAACAACACTGATGGATATTGGGGGCTTTGTGATTGTGTTCCGAATATAAGAATCTACTTTAGGTCGTGTGATGTACATTAATTCTGCTTCTTTTTTCCTTCCTCCTATTTAAAGTCTGGCAATGTGGAGATGAGAGATCCTGAGGGAAAGAAGAATCCATCAAATCCCCCTCAGGAGTTGTTTTTCAGGAGGATCACTTGGGAAGATCAAAGTCAGGACACCCCAGGAGGTAATTGAAGATCCTCCGATTACCCATCTGTCTTTCCTTCGCTCTCTCTTCTCTTGTACAATACCTCCTCTTATTTATACTTCTCCACACTAACTACATGTGCAGAGAATCACCCAGCGACCCTCTTTCGGTGAGCCTCTTCCTCCTGGGTAAGGAGGAGATTAAGGTCCATTTGAAGGGTGGTGAGGAATTTGCAGATTTTCTGGAAAACATAATTGCTCGACTTCGTTCCCAGTTAAATGCCGGCACGGTTGCGGGTCCGATGGAAGCCCTTGAGGCAAGCTCTTGCTCTGTTATCTGGGAACGGTTGGACCCTGTCGCTCGTGAGGAAGTGGACAGGATCCTAGAGGGTATGCGTGCAAGCACCTGTGTTTTAGACCTATGTCCCCCCTGGTAGGTGACAGGTGGGTGGACTCTGGCGGTGATTAATGCTTCCCTACAGGAGGGGGTAGTGCCCAGCACTTTAAGGAGGCTGCGTTCCACCCTCTTCTTAAGAAGCTATGCCTGTATTCCAGCCTGTTGGATAATTTTCGACCTGTCTCCCATTTTCCCTTTTGGGAGAAGGTGGTTGAGAAGGTGATTGTGCGGCAGCTCCAGAGATTTCTGGATGAAACGGATTATCTGGACCCCTACCAGTCAGGATTCAGGGCTGGATTTGGGACAGAAACGACATTGGTCACGCTTCTGGATGTTCTCTGGCGAGAGCGGGATTATTATAGCGCATCCACCCTTGCTCTACCTGATATCTTGGCGACTTTCAATACCATCGACCATGGTATTATTCTCCTGAGGCGGTTTCAGGGGATGCGAGTGGGAGGCCTTCTGCTATCCTGGCTCACTTCCTTCCTCTGCGGCTGCTCTCAATCAGCGTTAATAGGAGGGGAGAGATCAAGCCCTCATCCACTGCTTTGCAGTGTTCCACAGGACTCAATATGCTCTCCACTCCTGTTCAACATTTATATGAAATCTCTGGGTGAGATAATCTGTCAGCATGGACGAAGATATCATCAATATGCTGATGATACTCAGCTGTGTGTCTGAGTGGTGGGTTAAGCGAGAATTGCCACCACTGGTCTTGGATGGGGTGGCACTACCCCAAACCCACCAGAGTGGGGAGGCAGGGAATGCGGGTCCCATCCCCTAGGGCAGTGATGGCTAACCTTTTTCCCACCGGGTGCCAAAAGCGGGGGAAGTTAGGGTCGTGCTAGGGCGTGCCCACAGCTATAATACTAGGTGTGCGACACCCCTCGCACATGCCTGTATGACCCCGCCTCCCCCCACTTTTGGCTCGCGATGGACCCATTTTTCACCCTCCCCAGTTCAAGAGGCTTTCTAAGAGCCTGGGGAGGGCAAAAAGGGCCTCCACTGCTATAACACCCCCCCCCCCCGGAGCCTCTCCAGAGAGCGAAAAACAGACCTATGGGCAAACCGAAAGTCACTTTCCTGAACTTCCGGTTTTCCCGTAGGGCCATTTTTTTGCCCTCCAGAGACTTCAGGAGGTTTCCTTGAAGCCTCAGGAGGGTGAAAAACGGACGAAAATGAAGGCTGAAGTCAGCTGGCCAGTGTGCGCATATAACTCTTCTTTTATTCGTTTTATTGTTTTAATATGGGTTTTACATTTGTAAGCTGCCTTGAGTTGCCCTGTGCAAGTAAGCGGCGTATAAATTATCTAAAATAAATAACATAAATATTTTGCTAATTATTTATTTTGGAATTATTTATTCCTTACAGAGAAACAAAGAATGAAACTTTCTGGTTTTTATAACGGCTATCAAGCAGCGGTTGAACCTCCAAATCAAGTAAGAAAGGGAAAAGTTATTAGATTTGTATTCTTGCCTTTCGGAAGTGAAGTGGGTGCGCAGAGTGCTCTCTCCTTCTATTCCCCCCCCTTTTTTTTTTGTTCGTTTCCATCCATTGTTCCTTTCCTGACCTTCAGGTGCTTTGGAACATAGCTTGACCCTCTCCACTCTTAGGCAGCCCCTCAAATATTGGAACACTGGTATCATGTCTCCCCTGGTCCTCTTCTTCACTAGACTAGCCATGTCCAGTTCCTGCAACCGTTCATCATATGTTTTAGCTTCCAGTCCCCTAATCATCTTGGTTGCTCTTCTCTGCACTTTTTTCTAGTCTCAAGATCTTTTTTACACCATGGCAACTAGTACTGGATGCAATGTTCCTAAGTGTGGTCTTACCGAGGCATTATAAAGTGGTACTAACACTTCATGTGGTCTTGATTCTATCCCTCCCTTAAGGCAGCCTATGATTCTCTTGGGGTTTTCTAGCCAACCGTAGCATACTGCTGCTCACATTTAAGTGTTTGTCCAGTAGGACTCCAAAATCCCTGTTCCACTTACTACTTTTGAGCCAGGTATCACCTATTCTATTCTTGTGCATTTGGTTTTTCTCTCCTAAGTGTAGCACATTACAATTCTCACCACTGAATTTCATTTCATTAGAAGGTACCAATCTGTCGATCTTTCTATACCTCGAGCCTATCTTGTGGAGTGTTGTTATTCCTGTCAGTTTGGTCTTGACTGCAAATTAGAGGAGTTCCCCTTCAATCCCCTTGTCTAAATCATTGATGAAGATGAACAGACCTTGCGAATCCTCCTGTTCTCTTCTTTTTCTCGTGTTCAGGAGAGTCTGGTGTGCTTTGAGGAGGTGGCCGTGCATTTCTCTGAGGAGGAATGGTCTCAGCTGGATCCTGACCAGAAAGCGCTGCATTCGGAAGTCATGCTTGAAAACCATAGGAATGTGGTCTCTCTGGGTAAGAGTTTTCATGTCCCCAATCAGAGACTTCAAGAAGACAGATTATAGTTAGCTTTTATTTAAAAATCACTAATCAGTTACCGTATTTTTCGGAGTATAAGACGCACCAAGATTTTGACAGATTGTTTGTGTATGTGTCAGACCTGTCATGCAGCAAAGAGATACGGTAGCTGGGCACAATAGCAATAAGCAGATCCGGAGAGATTGGGGAGGTGGGGGGGGGGTGAAGGAAGGGAAGGCAAGAAGAACAATCTCTCTACAAAGGCTTTTATCAGAACACTAGGTTGGGAAATTAAAAACTTGGAATGGGATACAATCAAGATTGATTCAAAGGCTTTGGCTCCAGAGATCGCTGTGCTGCCACCCGAAAATGCTATTACCGGGATCTCTGCCGCCTAGAACCGCCCAAGAAGGGGCAGGTAAAGCAGGCGCTGCAGAGATTGTGGTACCAGCGTTTTGGGTGGCAACTCAGCGATTTCAAGAACCAAAGCCTTTGAATCAAGCTTAATTGTACCCCATTTCAGGTTTTTAACTTCCCAATCTAGCGTTCTGAGAAATCTACAATCTCCGTGCTTTTCGGGTGGCAGTTTTCGGCAGATTCCAAGCTTGGCTTTCTTTCCCAGTTACTCAAAGTCTTTGGTATACTCCGCCCTCGCCCTCCTCCTCCTCCTGCAAGTGGCTCAGAGATTCAGCGGGCAGCTCAGAGGAGACAATGGCCACAATGAATTCACTCCCAGCAATATGAGGGGCCGCTGCCATCGCCTGAGCGGTGAGCCCTGAAAGCGAAACATCTCTCCTTTCCAGCCATCACAATCTCTGCAGCACCTGCTTCACCTGCCCCTTTTCCAGACGACCCAGGCGGCAACATTCGGAGTACAAGACGCACCCAGATTTTCACCCTCTTTTTTGGAGTAGAAAGGCGCATCTTATATTCCAAAAATATGGTAATATGTACTGGAAAGGAAAAGGAAAATATCTGGCCTTCTGGTATTCCAAGGAAGGAGAGAGTCAGTGTCTCTTTGCTTACAGGCTTTTGTGCCGTTTCTTATCTGTATTCTTTCATTTCTCTTTGAACTTATCTGTGGAGGCTGAGAAGAATGGGGTGTGCTTTTATGTATCCTCTGGAGGTCATGTGAGAAGAATGTGTTGTCATTTGTCCTCTGAAACCTCCAAAATTGTGTGAGAACAGAACTTTCACTCTCAGGCCATGGCAGAGCATTCTCCAAATCCAATTCAAGAAGAACGGCCTCATGAAGTGTGACTCAGAGCATCCTAGAGTACAGGTGATCTCTGAGTTCTGACAGTTTACTTAGCGACTACTCCAAGATACGATCTAGCCCTCTCCCAAGTACTTAAGACTCAGTCCTGAAATTACGAATGTTACAGTACCAAGGCCCTCATTCACATTACAAATGACAGCAGAGGCATTGCAACAACAATCACCCTACTTGCACCCCCAGTCCACCCCCCCCCTTGCTGGGACTTACATTATTCAGAAAGAAATTCACTGTCAGCGTTCCAAATATCATCCAAAATTAAATCAGATTTCAAGGCAAATCTTTCCTCAAAGTTCCAATTTATTACCTTTTACCTTTACCTTTATTTCGATTTTTATACCGCCCCCTCTCCCCAAAGGGACTCGGGGCAGTGTACAGTCAAATGAAATAGATAAAATGGACTACAAACATGCAAACATAAAAACATAGAAGAGGAGGCAATACAACACTGTACAGGTAAAGCAGATAAAAACAATATATAAACAATCCTAAAAAATACCCAATTAAAATTACCCAGTTAAAATATATCTGCCAAGAGGTATAATGAGGTTATAAATGGTCCAGGCTGGCTAAACGGAACAGGTGAGTCTTCAGTTTTCGTCGAAAGGAGAGAAAGTCGGTGGTGGTTCTGATATCGGGGGGGGGAGGTCATTCCAGAGGGTTGGGCCCATCACAGAGAAGGCTCTGTTCCTAGGTGTCGCCCGTTGGCACTACCTAGTGGACGGCACCCGGAGGAGCCCCTCCCTGTGAGAGCGAATCGGTCGCAGGGAAGTGTGTGGTAGGATGCGATCCCGCAAGTAATAATAGAGACATGTTGGTACATCTGTGGGAACCCGAATCTGAAAGCTTCCTGGGTTCCCACCCAGTTGAAAGTTCAAAACCTTGCCCCCACACCCACAAGTCCATCACAAGGTCCAATGTTCCTCTGCCACACTGGCATTTCCACCCATCTAGTTCCGGTCAGGTGCAGAGGTGGGGAGACAAAAGATGACCTTAGGCTTCTAGAAAGGAATTTTTAATTTTGAAAACAAACACATTCTACTCCTTACTATTCCCCCCTCCCTATTCTCCACTAATGAAACAGCATAGAAAAAATAATAGAAAGTGTGGCAGGCCAAAGATCCTAAAAGGAATATGACTGCAGGCCTGACATTCACTTGACTTTGTACAGTTTGATCTTTTTCTCTAACCTTCTTATCATTTTCATTTCTCTTTTGCTTTGAAGGTAATAATGGGCAGGAGAATCAAGATTCCTGTAAACTGTTCCAAGTGATCAATGCTAAAGATGGAATGGAGAAGTTTGGAATTCGAATAGAATTTGAAAGCGATGAGAAAAACCAGTCAAATAATTGGAGTCAGGAAAACTCATCTTCCGCTGATGCTCCAGTGCAAGATTTTATTGCCCAACAAGAGAAACCATGTGATTTTGTTACAACTCAAAAAGTGATTGACACAAAAGAGAAGTCATATAAATGTTTGGAATGTGGAAAAGGTTTTAGAAGCAGCGGGCATCTTACTTGCCAAAAAAATATTCACATTGGGGAAAAGCGATATAAATGCAGGGAGTATGGTAACAAGCTCAGATATGGTAGTAATCTTATTTCCCATAAGGTGATCCACACAGGGGAGAAGCCATATAAATGCATGGAGTGTGGAAAGACATTTGCTCAAAGAGGTAATCTTATTTCCCATAAGACGATCCACACAAGGGAGAAGATGTATAAATGCATGGAGTGTGGAAAGACCATTGCTCGAAGAGGTGATCTTATTTTCCATATGATGATCCATACAGAGAAGAAGCTGTATAAATGCATGGAGTGTGGAAAGACCTTTGCTCAAAGAGGTAACCTTATTTCCCATAAGATGATCCACACAGGGGAGAAGCCATATAAATGCATGGAGTGTGGAAAGACCGTTACTCGAAGAGGTGAACTTATTACCCATGAGATGATCCACGCAGGGGAGAAACCATATAAATGCATGGAGTGTGGAAAGACCTTTGCTCAAAAATGTTCTCTTACTTCCCATAAAAGGATCCACTCAGGAGAGAAAACATATAAATGCATGGAATGTGGAAAGACCTTTGCTCTTAACAGTGACCTAAGAAGACACGAAAGGACCCACACAGGGGAGAAGCCATATAAATGCATGGAGTGTGGAAAGACCTTTGCTCTTAACAGGGTTCTAAGAATACACAAAAGGATCCACACAGGGGAGAAGCCATATAAATGCATGGAGTGTGGAAAGACCTTTACTCATAACAGTGTCCTAATAATACACAAAAGGATCCACACAGGGGAGAAGCCATATAAATGCATGGAGTGTGGAAAAACCTTTTCTGATAACAGTGACCTAAGAAGACACAAAAGGATCCACACAGGGGAGAAGCCATATAAATGCATGGAGTGTGGAAAGACCTTTGCTCATAACAGTGTCCTAAGAATACACAAAAGGATCCACACAGGGGAGAAGCCATATAAATGCATGGAGTGTGGAAAGACCTTTGCTCTTAACAGGGTTCTAAGAATACACAAAAGGATCCACACAGGGGAGAAGCCATATAAATGCATGGAGTGTGGAAAAACCTTTTCTGATAACAGTGACCTAAGAAGACACAAAAGGATCCACACAGGGGAGAAGCCATATAAATGCATAGAGTGTGGAAAGACCTTTGCTCATAACTGTGTCCTAAGAATACACAAAAGGATCCACACAGGGGAGAAGCCATATAAATGCATGGAGTGTGGAAAGACCTTTGCTCAAAGAGGTAATCTTATTTCCCATAAGATGATCCACACAGGGGAGAAGCCGTATAAATGCATGGAGTGTGGAAAGACCTTTGTTCAAAGATGTCATCTTATTCACCATAACACGATCCACACAGGGGAGAAACCATATAAATGCATGGAGTGTGGAAAGACCTTTGTTCAAAGATGTCATCTTATTCGCCATAACACGATCCACACAGGGGAGAAACCATATAAATGCATGGAGTGTGGAAAGACCTTTACTCATAACAGTGCATTAAGAATACACAAAAGGATCCACACAGGGGAGAAACCATATAAATGCATGGAGTGTGGAAAGACCTTTGCTGATAACAGTGACCTAAGAAGACACAAAAGGATCCACACAGGGGAGAAGCCATATAAATGCATGGAGTGTGGAAAGACCTTTGCTCAAAGAGGTAATCTTATTTCCCATAAGATGATCCACACAGGGGAGAAGCCGTATAAATGCATGGAGTGTGGAAAGACCTTTGTTCAAAGATGTCATCTTATTCGCCATAACACGATCCACACAGGGGAGAAACCATATAAATGCATGGAGTGTGGAAAGACCTTTGTTCAAAGATGTCATCTTATTCGCCATAACACGATCCACACAGGGGAGAAACCATATAAATGCATGGAGTGTGGAAAGACCTTTGCTCAAAGAAGTAATCTTATTTCCCATAACATGATCCACACAGGAGAGAAACCATATAAATGCATGGAATGTGGAAAGAGCTTTGCTCACAATAGTAATCTTATATCTCATAAAAGAATCCATGCTCGGAAGAAACTATATAGCAATAGCACTTCCACTTAGACTTATATACCACTCCACAATGCTTTACAGCAGTCTCTGAGCAGTTTACAGAATCAGCATATGGTCCCCAGCAATCTGGGTCCTCATTTTACCCACTGCAGGAGGATGAAAGCTGAATCAATCTTGACCCTGTCAGAATCAAACTCCTGGCTGTTGACAATTAACCTATAGTACTGTATTCTAACCACTGACCCACCATGTCTCTATAGATTTTTATCTATATGTATATTGTGCCTTTCGGATCCAAATGAGACAAGGTTGAATCCAACAAAATGAAATTTAATGTGGAGAAAAGTAAGATTTTGCAGCTGGACAGGAAAACCATTATCTGAAACTTATCTCAAAAATAACTGTGTATCTTTGGAGTTCGAATGGATTATCACTTAAGCATGAATCACTTGTGTGCGGCAGCATCCAATAAAGCTAATACAAACCTTGGTTGTATAAACAGAGACATAGAATCATAATAACATGAAGTATTACTCCCGTTGTCAGCCTGGAAGCCACTTTTTTCTTTGCAGCTTCGGGGCTGCCATATTTAGTTCCTGGGAAAGTGGGAAGGGGCATTTCAAGGAGCGGTGGAAGATTAGTCACAAAAAATTCCTTTCTCTGGGTGTCAAGGATGATTACCCTGCACCTGGATGGCAGATATATTGGTGGTAGCCTACAATCAGGGCAAAGACATTATTGGACCGTGTGATGGACTTGTGGCTGCAGGGGATGGATCGTTGACTTTATTTTGGGTGGGGAAATCCTGGAACTCTCAGATTGGGGTTTTTCAAGATGTGCCAATATGCCATCTCTAATAAAATGGAACTTTGAAGAATTGGTTGTGGTCTCAGAGCATCGAAACCACACGTCCTTATCGTCGAAACGTTGCACATCCCTCCTGGAATGATTCTTGTTTTAGTCTTCAGGCCTTTAATCATCTTAGCCGCTCTTCTTTCCATTTGTTCCAAAGTTTCAACATCTTTTTTGTAATGTGATGACCCAATCGGACCTAAACCGTCCCACAGAGACGATGAACAGGAAGAATACATCTTGCTGATCTCAAGCACATCACAAAGTCCCTGATCGATCCAAGAGAAGTTCTTCAAGCCGGCGACAAAAAATCTAGCTATTGAGCTGATGAAGTCGGGGCGGCTCCAAAACGGAAGGATACAGAAAGAGAAAGTATTTCCAGCTGGTGAGGAATTTTTACCGTTTAAAAGAGACTGCCTATAAAAATCTTAAAGTTAATTTAAATTTGAGAACAGAAGAAATAAGCAGCGGAATCAAGCTTTGAATGGTTTTGGACAGTGGGTTATCTTACTTTTTAAATGCTATGTTCATGGATGGAATTTATGCAAGCCTTTTAAAATGAATGGATTAAGTTTTCTTCTATTTTTTTCTTTTATTATTATTCTTCGTAACCTATGGACTAAAATTCTCCTTCATTACTGTGGGTGTTTTTTCTCTTTTCTTCTCTAACTAATTCAAGAATTTGCCTTTTTTTAAAAACTTGGAATATAAAAAAGATATAAAAGGAAACAAAGAAAATTGTAACAACAGAGGGAAAGAAAAACACTGTTGTTCGGAGGATGGAGGTTTGTGTTTTGGAAACAAAACTTATTTTTCTCACTGATTATTCTGGCTTGGCACTTCAAGGTCTCACTATTTGTTTATAGAGAGTGATAAGAAGAAAAGCATACAGATGTTCCTTTTAAATATATCTTTAACCAGAGAAAAGTGAAAATAAGACCTTATTGTGAATTTATGATTAATCTTATAAAAACCTTCCAAGCCAGAGCAGCAGAGTTTGTCAGTTGGAGATAATGGCACAATTTCAACAGCAGAAAGAAACTTTAAGCCTGCAAAAGATATTGTTAGAAATTCAGAAATTATCAAACACATTTGAGAGGACGGAGAAGAAGTTGGAAAACCTAGAGCATCTAACAGTAAAATATGAGGAAGAAGTTGGAGATGTTTATCAAGTGGAAAAAGTGGAGGTTAGAGTCCTAAAAACCGAAGAGGAAAATGACCATAAAGAAATTACATCCGCTGATATCTATGGTGAATGGTTTGGAAAGAGTGGAACACTGAAAGAGGAATTAAATGGAGGGGAACTCTACCCAAATGGCAAGATACAGAAGAAAAAACAGAAGAATTTATGGATTTAAAGAGAGAGATTTTATTAGCAACATCATTGATAACACTACTGAAAATTAAAGATAAGCTGATTAAGGAAACAGAAGAAGGGCATCGAAATTACATGAGAAACTTAATAAGCAATGAGTTGCTAAGAGGAGTACATACAAATTTGATTAAGGAGATGATTAGAGGACTGATACCAGAAATGGCAGAAGACATGAGACTGTTTTGCTACTGGAAAGATACAGGTTGATATTTACTCTACAAGTGGCAGTTGGAACTTTAAAGTACAAATAAATAAATATGATAGATGGAAGTGTTTAATTTAAAACTAGTAAAACTTAGTGAAATTTAGTGACAATAGATATAGTCAAATAAATAATTGATAATAATAATGTATACATATGTATTGTTATAAGTAATAATTGGATATGAATATTGAATGGTACCCATGAAAGGAAGATTAGAAATCTTTTTGGTTTTATATATAAAGGCTAATAAAAAAAAACTAAGCTAAATTTAATTAAGTTTTGATTATTAGGGGCAACGAAAATAACATGAAATTAAGAAATGCAAAGGGGAACTTTCTCTGGAATATCAAGATACCAAAAAGAATCCAATCTGCCAATAAAGGAGAAAATGTGTATCTCCCGGTTGAAATGAGGGGTCCTTGGTGGTCTCTGACTTCATTGTTTTGTTGTAGACGTTTCATTATCCAAACTAGGGAACATGATCAGTGCACCAACCAACCTCAGAGGGCAGTAAGGATCCAACTCAATCCAACTACCATCTGCTGTGTCATATTAAGATCTGGGTCAACCAATATGAATGTAGAAGCAGGGAACCTTTTTCGGTCAAAGACCTCTTATGATGTGATGGAATAATGACAGCTGTCAATGTAGTGTGTGGGGGAAAAGCTTCTGGTGAACAATTTGTTTTTCATAGAAGGGGCAGAATGAAGAGAAGCAGAAGCAAATGCATGGGCAGAAGATATTTTGCTCTATGGTTTGCCGTAACATGCATAAAATTCTCTTTGTTGCATGAATAAAAATTACTATCACACTAAAGTGTCTGGATGGCCTGGGAGGGGGTCATATTTCAGCTGATGCTCAGTGGAAGCTGTTTTTTCAAATATGGATTCTTAAAGGTTTGTGTGACAAACTAGAAAAAAAATAGATACAGGAAGAAAAATCAGATGTTACTCCCACTCTTTTCCATCCTGTTAAATTTTGTTTTGCTCAGTGTAGCTAACCTCTGTCAACTCCAAATCTGGTCGCATGTTTTCATAGCAATGGAGCCTTCCGCTTTCCTTGTTTTGCTTTTTCATTTCCTTTTCCTCTTTTCATTTATGGTCTAATGATGTATCCCTGCCTTAAATTCTCCAAGGGGCCTAAGCTTCCTAGTCACATTTCTTGAGGGGAATTTCCTACTCAATCCCTATGTGTTTTTCCTCATCATAGTTTAGCTTGATATTCCTTTTTCAGGATCTTCCTTTTCTTTCCTCAGAAGAGGGCGGTGGGGTCTCTGCTCTTTCTTCTCCCCCTTTGCTGAGAGGCTGAGCGGATTTGATAAGGCAGTTGTATGTATTGAATTAAAGAAATAAAAAAATAAATTAATTAAACATATTTCTGCCTGTGTCCCATCTGCCTCCCCTTCAGGCTGGAGTTCCCAACAACCGTAAGAGACAAACTGGGTTTCCAACAGAGGCTCCTGGTCCTCCTCTTCTGACTGCCTGGCTGTTTCTGACAGGATTTGGACCTTTTTGAGGCCGCCTCCAATCTGCCCAGCCTTCAGGGCGGTTGTTCTTGAGGGAAGCGAGTTCAAATCCTCCAGGGAGATTTTTCTCCATCTCCTCAGTGGGTTCCTGGACAGGAAGGGGAGAAAGATGGAGAAAGTGCCGCCTCTGGAAACGACATAGCCTCTTTCGGGCAGGGACCCATTGAAAAGGGCCTTTCCTTCCACTCCCAAGCCCATCATCCCCGCCCTCTCTCTTCCCCTCAGACGCGCTCCTCTTTCCCGCCCTTTCTACAATCTTGGCACTTTGCGGCAAATCCACCAGGGGGAAAAGAAGGGAACTTCCGGCGCTTCCCCATTGGTCCACTGGAGGGCGAACGTCAGGGCTGGCTTTCTAGAGGAGGCCGGGAGGAAGTGACATCACAAAGGCTTGCCGCTCTAGGGCGCCGCCCTCGCTCTCCTTAACCCCTGGGGCTCCGCAGGAGGCGGAGAGGCTGCGGGAGAGTCTGGCGGGGGGAGATTCAGACGTGGCCCAGGTGAGTTGAGGGCTCTTCCCGGGCAAAGGGAGGCGGAGGAGGGAGAGACCCGCGCCCGGCCCCCTCCGGCTTAAACCCCGGGTCCCATCCTCCCCAGCCGCCCTCTCTCTGCCGGGGGAAGCGGGGAAGGCGGAGGGGGTCCGGGGAAGAGCCGGAGTGGGGAGGAGAGGAGGGTCGGCCTTGCAGGGGCCCAGCAGGAGAGGAGAGAAGCCGGGCGAGGAGGAGGCAGGATTTGCACCGGGCTCCCCATTCCAGCTGCCTCCTTCCCGGCCCTGCGCTGGGATGAGCCGCTTGGGGTTGGTTGGCTGAAGGTTCTTCAGTGGCTGAATTCCACTTTCCAATTCTTGGCTTTTCTTTTTCCTTCCATCTCAGATGCAGAAACCTGAAATCTTTGCAAGGCAAAAGTTTCTCTTGGGGAGGAAAACAAAGAGCGGAATAACTTGCAGGGATCCATCCTGGAGCCCCAGAAATTGCCCTGTGAAGGAAAAGGCATCTGGAGACCCACCAGAGTCCTTGGACCCACCTGGAGTTGCTCTGCAGGACAGAGAAAGGATGGAGAGACAACCTTTGGCCAAGGAGGGAAGCGGAAAAGGCCCTTCAGCTGCTCAGCCTGGGAAGGAGGGGAAGCTCTGGACAAGGACTGGGCAGAAGATCCTGGAGGAGGAAACCATCCGCCCTTCCAAAGTTCAGCCCTGGAACTTCATCCAACACTGGGAGGCTGAAGGTCCTCGAGGATTTTGCAGCCGACTCCATGACTTTAGTAGGCGATGGCTGAGATCCAAAAAGTCCACCAAAGCCCAGTTGCTGGACCTGGTGGTTCTGGAGCAGTTCCTGGCTCTTCTGCCCCCAGAGATGGAGGACTGGGTGCGGGAGTGTGGAGCAGAGACCAGCTCCCAGGCGGTGGCCCTGGTGGAAGGATTCTTCCTGAGCCAGGCAGAGGAGCAGAAGGAGCAGGTCAAGTTGCAGGTGAGAGACTTTAGGGAGCTCAAAAGGAAATAGATTATGTGTTTGAATGCTTCACCCCTCCTTCCAAAACTTCTCTGACATTCATAATATGTGGCAATGTCCCACCAATTCTTGTAGGAGATTGTTCCATTGTTTTCTCAGCCCACCACATTGATGGATATTGGGGTCTTTGAGGTTGTGTTCCGAATATAAGAATCCACTTTACTTCGTGTGACGTACATTAATTCTGCTTCTTCTTTCCTTCCTCCTATTGGAAGTCCTGCACCGTGGAGGTCAGAGATCCTGAGGGAAAGAAGAATCCATCAAATCCCCCTCAAGAGCTATTTTCCAGGAGGATTCCTTGGAAAGATCAAAGTCAGGACATCTCGGGAGGTAATGGAAGATCCTCCGATTACCCATCTGTCTTTCCTTCACTCTCTGTTCTCTTCTGTACAATACCGCCTCCTTTTTATCCTTCTCCCCGCTAACTGCATCTGCTAATAATCACCCAGCGACCTTCTTTAGGTGAGCCGTCACCTCCTGGGGAAGGAGGAGATTGAGGTCCACCTGAAGGGGCGTGCTGAGGAATTTGTGGATTTTCTGGAAAACATAATGGCTCGACTTCGTTCCCAGTTAAATGCCAGCACGGTTGTGGGTCCGATGGAAGCCCTTGAGGCAGGTTCTTGCTCTGTTATCTGGGAACGGTTTGACCCTGTCGCTCCTGAGGAAGTAGACAGGATCCTAGAGGGTATGCGTGCAAGCACCTGTGTTAGACCTACGTCCCACCTGGTAGGTGACAGGTGGGTGGACTCTGGCGGTGATTAATGCTTCCCTACAGGAGGGGGTAGTGCCCCAGCACTTTAAGGAGGCTGTGCTCCACCCTCTTCTTAAGAAGCTATGCCTGTATTCCAGCCTGTTGGATAATTTTTGACCTGTCTCCCATTTTCCCTTTTGGGAGAAGGTGGTTGAGAAGGTGATTGTGCGGCAGCTCCAGAGATTTCTGGATCAAACAGATTATCTGGACCCCTACCAGTCAGGATTCAGGGCTGGATTTGGGACAGAAACGACATTGGTCACGCTTCTGGCGAGAGCGGGATGAGTGTAACGCATCCACCCTTGCTCTACCTGATATCTTGGCGACTTTCAATACCATCGACCATGGTATTATTCTCCTGAGGGGGTTTCAGGGGATGCGAGTGGGAGGCCTTGTGCTATCCTAGCTCACTTCCTTCCTCTGCGGCTGCTCTCAGTCAGCCTTAATAGGAGGGGAGAGATCCAGCCCTCATCCACTGCTTTGCAGTGTTCCACAGGACTCAATATGCTCTCCACTCCTGTTCAACATTTATATGAAATCTCTGGGTGAGATAATCTGTCAGCATGGACGAAGATATCATCAATATGCTGATGATACTCAGCTGTGTGTCTGAGTGGTGGGTTAAGCGAGAATTGCCACCACTGGTCTTGGATGGGGTGGCACTACCCCAAACCCACCAGAGTGGGGAGGCAGGGAATGCGGGTCCCATCCCCTAGGGCAGTGATGGCTAACCTTTTTCCCACCGGGTGCCAAAAGCGGGGGAAGTTAGGGTCGTGCTAGGGCGTGCCCACAGCTATAATACTAGGTGTGCGACACCCCTCGCACATGCCTGTATGACCCCCCCCTCCCCCCACTTTTGGCTCGCGATGGACCCATTTTTCACCCTCCCCAGTTCCAGAGGCTTTCTAAGAGCCTGGGGAAGGCAAAAAGGGCCTCCACTGCTATAACACCCCCCCCCCCCGGAGGCTCTCCAGAGAGCGAAAAACAGACCTATGGGCAAACCGAAAGTCACTTTCCTGAACTTCCGGTTTTCCCGTAGGGCCATTTTTTTGCCCTCCAGAGACTTCAGGAGGTTTCCCTGAGGCCTCAGGAGGATGAAAAACGGACGGAAATGAAGGATGAAGTCAGCTGGCCAGAGTGCGCATATAACTCTTCTTTTATTCGTTTTATTGTTTTAATATGGGTTTTACATTTGTAAGCTGCCTTGAGTTGCCCTGTGCAAGTAAGCGGCGTATAAATTATCTAAAATAAAATAAATATTTTGTTAATTATTTATTTTGAAATTATTTATTCCTTACAGAGAAACAAAGAATGAAACTTTCTGGTTTTTATAACGGTGATCAAGCAGCGGTTGAACCTCCAAATCAAGTAAGAAAGGGAAAAGTTATTAGATTTGTATTCTTGCCTTTCGGAAGTGAAGTGGGTGTGCAGAGTGCTCTATTCTTCTATTTCCCCCCCCCCTTTTTTTTTTCCTTGTTCGTTTCCATCCATTGTTCCTTTCCTGACCTTCACGTGCTTTGGAAAATAGCTTGAGCCTCTCCACTCTTAGGCAGCCCCTCAAATATTGGAACACTGGTATCATGTCTCCCCTGGTCCTCCTCTTCACTAGACTAGCCATGCCCAGTTCCTGCAACCGTTCATCATATGTTTTAGCTTCCAGTCCCCTAATCATCTTGGTTGCTCTTCTCTGCACTTTTTTCTAGTCTCAAGATCTTTTTACACCATGGCAACTAGTACTGGATGCAATGTTCCTAAGTGTGGTCTTACCGAGGCATTATAAAGTGGTACTAACACTTCATGTGGTCTTGATTCTATCCCTCCCTTAAGGCAGCCTATGATTCTCTTGGGATTTTCTTGCCAACCGTAGCATACTGCTGCTCACATTTAAGTGATTGTCCACCAGGACTCTAAAATCCCTGTTCCACTTACTACTTTTGAGCCAGGTATCACCTATTCTATGCTCATGCATTTGGTTTTTCTCTCCTAAATGTAGCACATTACAATTCTCACCACTGGATTTCATTTCGTTACAAGGTACCAATCTGTTGATCCTTCTATACCTCAAGCCTATCTTGTGGAGTGTTGTTATTCCTGTGAATTTGGTCTTGACTTCAAATTAGAGGAGTTCCCCTTCTATCCCCTTGTCTAAATCATTAATGAAGATGAACACACCTTGTGAATCCTCATGTTCTGTTCTTTTTTCCGTGTTCAGGAGAGTCTGGTGTCCTTCGAGGAGGTGGCTGTGTATTTCTCTGAGGAGGAATGGTCTCAGCTGGATCCTGACCAGAAAGCTCTGCATTCAGAAGTCATGCTTGAAAACCATAGGAATGTGGTCTCTCTGGGTAAGAGTTTTCGTGTCCCCAATCAGAGACTTCAAGAAGACAGATTATAGTTAGCTTTTATTTAAAAATCACCAATCAGTTACCGTATTTTTCGGAGTATAAGACGCACCAAGATTTTGAAGGCCATGGAAGAGCATTGTCCCAATCCAATTCAAGAAGAACGGCCTCATTAAGTGTGACTCAGAGCATCCTAGAGTACAGGTGACCTCTGAGTTCCGACAGTTTACTTAGTGACCACTCCAAGATACGACCTAGCCCTCTCCCAAGTACTTAAGACTCAGTCCTAAAATTAGGAATGTTACAATACCAAGGCCCTCATTCCCATTACAAATGACAGCAGAGGCATTGCAACAACAATCACCCTACTTGCACCCCCAGTCCACCCCACCCACCCCACCCACCCCACCCACCCCACCCCTGCTGGGACTTACATTATTCAAAAAGAAATTCACTGTCAGCGTTCCAAATATCATCCAAAATTAAATCAGATTTCAAGGCAAATATTTCCTCAAAGTTCCAATTTATTAATAGAGACATGTTGGTACATCTGTGGGAACCTGAATCTGAAAGCTTCCTGGGTTCCCACCCAGTTGAAAGTTCAAAACCTTGCCCCCACACCCACAAGTCCATCACACGGTCCAATGTTTCTCTGCCACGCTGGCATTTCCACCCATCTAGTTCCGCTCAGGTGCAGAGGTGGGGAGGCAAAAGATGACCTTGGGCTTCTAGAAAGGATTTTTTAATTTTGAAAACAAACACATTCTACTCCTTACTATTCCCCCCTCCCTATTCCCTGCTAATGAAACAGCATAGAAAAAATAATAGAAAGTTTGGCAGGCCAAAGATCCTAAAAGGAATATGACTGCAGGCCTGACATTCACTTGACTTTGTACAGTTTGATCTTTTTCTCTAACCTTCTTATCATTTTCATTTCTCTTTTGCTTTGTAGGTAATAATGGGCAGGAGAATCAAGATTCCTGTAAACTGTTCCAAGTGATCAATGCTAAAGATGGAATGGAGAAGTTTGGAATTCGAATAGAATTTGAAAGCGATGAGAAAAACCAGTCAAATAATTGGAGTCAGGAAAACTCATCTTCCGCTGATGCTCCGATGCAAGTTTTTCTTGCCCAACAAGAGAAACCATGTGATTTTGTTACAACTCAAAAAGTGATTGACACAAAAGAGAAGTCATATAAATGTTTGGAATGTGGAAAAGGTTTTAGAAGCAGCGGGCATCTTACTTGCCAAAAAAATATTCACATTGGGGAAAAGCGATATAAATGCAGGGAGTATGGTAACAGGCTCAGACATTGTAGTAATCTTATTTCCCATAAGGTGATCCACACAGGGGAGAAGCCGTATAAATGCATGGAATGTGGAAAGGCCTTTGCTCATAACAGTGTCCTAAGAATACACGAAATAATCCACGCAGGGGAGAAACCGTATAAATGCATGGAGTGTGGAAAGACCTTTGCTCAAAAATGTTCTCTTACTTCCCATAAAAGGATCCACTCAGGAGAGAAAACATATAAATGCATGGAATGTGGAAAGACCTTTGCTCTTAACAGTGACCTAAGAAGACACGAAAGGACCCACACAGGGGAGAAGCCATATAAATGCATAGAGTGTGGAAAGACCTTTACTCATAACAGTGCCCTAATAATACACAAAAGGATCCACACAGGGGAGAAGCCATATAAATGCATGGAGTGTGGAAAAACCTTTTCTGATAACAGTGACCTAAGAAGACACAAAAGGATCCACACAGGGGAGAAGCCATATAAATGCATGGAGTGTGGAAAGACCTTTACTCATAACAGTGTCCTAATAATACACAAAAGGATCCACACAGGGGAGAAGCCATATAAATGCATGGAGTGTGGAAAAACCTTTTCTGATAACAGTCACCTAAGAAGACACAAAAGGATCCACACAGGGGAGAAGCCATATAAATGCATGGAATGTGGAAAGACCTTTGCTCATAACAGTGTCTTAATAATACACAAAAGGATCCACACAGGGGAGAAGCCATATAAATGCATGGAGTGTGGAAAAACCTTTTCTGATAACAGTGACCTAAGAAGACACAAAAGGATCCACACAGGGGAGAAGCCATATAAATGCATGGAGTGTGGAAAGACCTTTGCTCATAACAATATCCTAAGAATACACAAAAGGATCCACACAGGGGAGAAGCCATATAAATGCATGGAATGTGGAAAGACCTTTGCTCTTAACAGTGACCTAAGAAGACACGAAAGGACCCACACAGGGGAGAAGCCATATAAATGCATAGAGTGTGGAAAGACCTTTGCTCTTAACAGGGTTCTAAGAATACACAAAAGGATCCACACAGGGGAGAAGCCATATAAATGCATGGAGTGTGGAAAGACCTTTGCTGATAACAGTGCATTAAGAAGACACAAAGGGATCCACACAGGGGAGAAACCATATAAATGCATGGAGTGTGGAAAGACCTTTGCTGATAACAGTGACCTAAGAAGACACAAAAGGATCCACACAGGGGAGAAGCCATATAAATGCATAGAGTGTGGAAAGACCTTTGCTCATAACTGTGTCCTAAGAATACACAAAAGGATCCACACAGGGGAGAAGCCATATAAATGCATGGAGTGTGGAAAGACCTTTGCTCAAAGAGGTAATCTTATTTCCCATAAGAGGATGCACACAGGGGAGAAACCATATAAATGCATGGAGTGTGGAAAGAGCTTTGCTCACAATAGTAATCTTATATCTCATAAAAGAATCCATGCTCGGAAGAAACTATATAGCAATAGCACTTCCACGTAGACTTATATACCACTCCACAATGCTTTACAGCAGTCTCTGAGCAGTTTAGAAAATCAGCATTTGGTCCCCAGCAATCTGGGTCCTCGTTTTACCTACTGCAGAAGGATGAAAGCTGAATCAATCATAACCCTGCCAGAATCAAACTCCTGGCTGTTGACAATTAGCCTATAGTACTGCATTCTAACCACTGACCCACCATGTCTCTATAGATTTTTATCTATATGTATATTGTGTCTTTCTGATCCAAATGAAAGAAGGTTGAATCCAACAAAATGAAATTTAATGTGGAGAAAAGTAAGATTTTGCAGCTGGACAGGAAAACCATTATCTGAAACCTATCTCAAAAATAACTGTATATCTTTGGAGTCTGAATGGATGATCACTTAAGCATGAATCACTTGTGTGCGGCAGCATCCAATAAAGCTAATACAAACCTTGGTTGTATAAACAGAGACATAGAATCATAATCACATGAAGTATTACTCCCGTTGTCAGCCTGGAAGCCACTTTTTTCAGCTTCGGGGCTGCCATATTTAGTTCCTGGGAAAGTGGGAAGGGGCATTTCAAGGAGCGGTAGAAGATTAGTCAAAAAATTCCTTTCTCTGGGTGTCAAGGATGATTACCCTGCACCTGGATGGCAGATATATTGGGGGTAGCCTACAGTCGGGGCAAAGACATTATTGGACCATGTGATGGACTTGTGGCTGCAGGGGATGGATCGTTGACTTTCTTTTGGGTGGGGAAATCCTGGAACTCTCAGATTGGGGTTTTTCAAGATGTGCCAATATGCCATCTCTAATAAAATGGAACTTTGAAGAATCGGTTGTGGTCTCAGAGCATCGAAACCACACGTCCTTATCGTCGAAACGTTGCACATCCCTCCTGGAATGATTCTTGTTTTAGTCTTCAGGCCTTTAATCATCTTAGCCGCTCTTCTTTCCATTTGTTCCAAAGTTTCAACATCTTTTTTGTAATGTGATGACCCAATCGGACCTAAACCGTCCCGCAGAGACGACGAACAGGAAGAATACATCTCAAGCACATCACAAAGTCCCTGATCGATCCAAGAGAAGTTCTTCAAGCCGGCGACAAAAAATCTAGCTATTGAGCTGATGAAGTCGGGGCGGCTCCAAAACGGAAGGATACAGAAAGAGAAAGTATTTCCAGCTGGTGAGGAATTTTTACCGTTTAAAAGAGACTGCCTATAAAAATCTTAAAGTTAATTTAAATTTGAGAACAGAAGAAATAAGCAGCGGAATCAAGCTTTGAATGGTTTTGGACAGTGGGTTATGTTACTTTTTAAATGCTATGGTCATGGATGGAATTTATGCAAGCCTTTTAAAATGAATGGATTAAGTTTTCTTCTATTTTTTTCTTTTATTATTATTCTTCGTAACCTATGGACTAAAATTCTCCTTCATTACTGTGGGTGTTTTTTCTCTTTTCTTCTCTAACTAATTCAAGAATTTGCCTTTTTTTTAAAAACTTGGAATATAAAAAAGATATAAAAGGAAACAAAGAAAATTGTAACAACAGAGGGAAAGAAAAACACTGTTGTTCGGAGGATGGACGTTTGTGTTTTGGAAACAAAACACTTATTTTTCTCACTGATTATTCTGGCTTGGCACTTCAAGGTCTCACTGTTTATAGAGAATGATAAGAAGAAAAGGATTTAAATATATCTTTAATCAGAGAAAAGTGAAAATAAGATCTTATTGTGAATTTATGATTAATCTTATAAAAGATTAATCTTATAAAAGATCGGGGAGAGGGGGCGGTTTATAAATTTAATAAACTGAAACTGAAAACTGAAAAACCTTCCAAGCCAGAGCAGCAGAGTTTGTCAGTTGAAGATAATGGCACAATTTCAACAGCAGAAAGAAACTTTAAGCCTGCAAAAGATATTGTTAGAAATTCAAGCACATTTGAGAGGACGGAGAAGAAGTTGGAAAACCTAGAGCATCTAACAGTAAAATATGAGGAAGAAGTTGGAAGAAGTTATCAAGTGGAAAAAGTGGAGGTTAGAGTCCTAAAAACCGAAGAGGAAAATGACCATAAAGAAATTAAATCCGCTGATATCTATGGTGATTGGTTTGGAAAGAGTGGAACACTGAAAGAGGAATTAAATGGAGGGGAACTCTACCCAAATGGCAAGATACAGAAGAAAAAACAGAAGGATTTATGGATTTAAAGAGAGAAATTTTATTAGCAACATCATTGATAACACTACTGACAATTAAAGATAAGCTGATTAAGGAAACAGAAGAAGGGCATCGAAATTACATGAGAGACTTAATAAGAAATGAGTTGCTAAGAGGAGTCCATACAAATTTGATTAAGGAGATGATTAGAGGACTGATACCACAAATGGCAGAAGACATGAGACTGTTTTGCTACTGGAAAGATACAGGTTGATAGATGGAAGTGTATAATTTAAAACTAGTAAAACTTAGTGAAATTTAGTGACAATAGATATAGTCAAATAAATAATTGATAATAATAATGTATAAATATGTATTGTTATAAGTAATAATTGGATATGAATATTGAATGGTACCCATGAAAGGAAGATTAGAAATCTTTTTGGTTTTATATATAAAGGCTAATAAAAAAACTAAGCTAAATTTAATTAAGTTTTGATTATTAGGGGCAACGAAAATAACATGAAATTAAGAAATGCAAAGGGGAACTTTCTCTGGAATATCAAGATACCAAAAAGAATCCAATCTGCCAATAAAGGAGAAAATGTGTAGCTCACGGTTGAAATGAGGGGTCCTTGGTGGTCTCTGACTTCATTGTTTTGTTGTAGACGTTTCATTATCCAAACTAGGGAACATGATCAGTGCACCAACCAACCTCAGAGGGCAGTAAGGATCCAACTCAATCCAACTACCATCTGCTGTGTCATATTAAGATCTGGGTCAACCAATATGAATGTAGAAGCAGGGAACCTTTTTCGGTCAAAGACCTCTTATGATGTGATGGAATAATGACAGCTGTCAATGTAGTGTGTGGGGGAAAAGCTTCTGGTGAACAATTTGTTTTTCATAGAAGGGGCAGAATGAAGAGAAGCAGAAGCAAATGCATGGGCAGAAGATATTTTGCTCTATGGTTTGCCGTAACATGCATAAAATTCTCTTTGTTGCATGAATAAAAATTACTATCACACTAAAGTGTCTGGATGGCCTGGGAGGGGGTCATATTTCAGCTGATGCTCAGTGGAAGCTGTTTTTTCAAATATGGATTCTTAAAGGTTTGTGTGACAAACTAGAAAAAAAATAGATACAGGAAGAAAAATCAGATGTTACTCCCACTCTTTTCCATCCTGTTAAATTTTGTTTTGCTCAGTGTAGCTAACCTCTGTCAACTCCAAATCTGGTCGCATGTTTTCATAGCAATGGAGCCTTCCGCTTTCCTTGTTTTGCTTTTTCATTTCCTTTTCCTCTTTTCATTTATGGTCTAATGATGTATCCCTGCCTTAAATTCTCCAAGGGGCCTAAGCTTCCTAGTCACATTTCTTGAGGGGAATTTCCTACTCAATCCCTATGTAAAAATATGTTTTTCCTCATCATAGTTTAACTTGATATTCCTTTTTCAGGATCTTCCTTTTCTTTCCTCAGAAGAGGGCGGTGGGGTCTCTGCTCTTTCTTCTCCCCCTTTGCTGAGAGGCTGAGCGGATTTGATAAGGCAGTTGTATGTATTGAATTAAAGAAATAAAAAAATAAATTAATTAAACATATTTCTGCCTGTGTCCCATCTGCCTCCCCTTCAGGTTGGAGTTCCCAACAACCGTAAGAGACAAACTGGGTTTCCAACAGAGGCTCCTGGTCCTCCTCTTCTGACTGCCTGGCTGTTTCTGACAGGATTTGGACCTTTTTGAGGCCGCCTCCAATCTGCCCAGCCTTCAGGGCGGTTGTTCTTGAGGGAAGCGAGTTCAAATCCTCCAGGGAGATTTTTCTCCATCTCCTCAGTGGGTTCCTGGACAGGAAGGGGAGAAAGATGGAGAAAGTGCCGCCTCTGGAAACGACATAGCCTCTTTCGGGCAGGGACCCATTGAAAAGGGCCTTTCCTTCCACTCCCAAGCCCATCATCCCCGCCCTCTCTCTTCCCCTCAGACGCGCTCCTCTTTCCCGCCCTTTCTACAATCTTGGCACTTTGCGGCAAATCCACCAGGGGGAAAAGAAGGGAACTTCCGGCGCTTCCCCATTGGTCCACTGGAGGGCGAACGTCAGGGCTGGCTTTCTAGAGGAGGCCGGGAGGAAGTGACATCACAAAGGCTTGCCGCTCTAGGGCGCCGCCCTCGCTCTTCTTAACCCCTGGGGCTCCGGAGGAGGCGGAGAGGCTGCGGGAGAGTCTGGCGGGGGGAGATTCAGACGTGGCCCGGGTGAGTTGAGGGCTCTTCCCGGGCAAAGGGAGGCGGAGGAGGGAGAGACCCGCGCCCGGTCTTCCTCCGGCTTCAACCCCGGGTCCCATACTCCCCAGCCGCCCTCTCTCTGCCGGGGGAAGCGGGGGAGGCGGAGGGGGTCCGGGGAAGAGCCGGAGTGGGGAGGAGAGGAGGGTCGGCCTTGCAGGGGCCCAGCAGGAGAGGAGAGAAGCCGGGCGAGGAGGAGGCAGGATTTGCACCGGGCTCCCCATTCCAGCTGCCTCCTTCCCGGCCCTGCGCTGGGATGAGCCGCTTGGGGTTGGTTGGCTGAAGGTTCTTCAGTGGCTGAATTCCACTTTCCAATTCTTGGCTTTTCTTTTTCCTTCCATCTCAGATGCAGAAACCTGAAATCTTTGCAAGGCAAAAGTTTCTCTTGGGGAGGAAAACAAAGAGCGGAATAACTTGCAGGGATCCGTCCTGAAGCCCCAGAAATTCCCCCGTGAAGGAAAAGGCGTCTGGAGACCCACCAGAGTCCTTGGACCCACCTGGAGTTGCTCTGCAGGACAGAGAAAGGATGGAGACACAACCTTTGGCCAATGAGGGAAGCGGAAAAGGACCTTCAGCTGCTCAGCCTGGGAAGGGGGGGAAGCTCTGGACAAGGACTGGGCAGAAGATCCTGGAGGAGGAAACCATCCGCCCTTCCAAAGTTCAGCCCTGGAACTTCATCCAACACTGGGAGGCTGAAGGTCCTCGAGGATTTTGCAGCCGACTCCATGACTTTAGTAGGCAATGGCTGAGATCCAAAAAGTCCACCAAAGCCCAGTTGCTGGACCTGGTGGTTCTGGAGCAGTTCCTGGCTCTTCTGCCCCCAGAGATGGAGGACTGGGTGCGGGAGTGTGGAGCAGAGAGCAGCTCCCAGGCGGTGGCCCTAGTGGAAGGATTCTTCCTGAGCCAGGCAGAGGAGCAGAAGGAGCAGGTCAAGTTGCAGGTGAGAGACTTTAGGGAGCTCAAAAGGAAATAGATTATGTGTTTGAATGCTTCACCCCTCCTTCCAATACTTCTCTGACATTCATAATATGTGATGATGTCCCACCATTCTTGTAGGAGATTGTTCCATTGTTTTCTCAGCCCACCACATTGATGGATATTGGGGTCTTTGAGGTTGTGTTCCGAATATAAGAATCCACTTTACTTCGTGTGACGTACATTAATTCTGCTTCTTCTTTCCTTCCTCCTATTGGAAGTCCTGCACCGTGGAGGTCAGAGATCCTGAGGGAAAGAAGAATCCATCAAATCCCCCTCAAGAGCTATTTTCCAGGAGGATTCCTTGGAAAGATCAAAGTCAGGACATCTCGGGAGGTAATGGAAGATCCTCCGATTACCCATCTGTCTTTCCTTCACTCTCTGTTCTCTTCTGTACAATACCGCCTCCTTTTTATCCTTCTCCCCGCTAACTGCATCTGCTAATAATCACCCAGCGACCTTCTTTAGGTGAGCCGTCACCTCCTGGGGAAGGAGGAGATTGAGGTCCACCTGAAGGGGCGTGCTGAGGAATTTGTGGATTTTCTGGAAAACATAATGGCTCGACTTCGTTCCCAGTTAAATGCCAGCACGGTTGTGGGTCCGATGGAAGCCCTTGAGGCAGGTTCTTGCTCTGTTATCTGGGAACGGTTTGACCCTGTCGCTCCTGAGGAAGTAGACAGGATCCTAGAGGGTATGCGTGCAAGCACCTGTGTTAGACCTACGTCCCACCTGGTAGGTGACAGGTGGGTGGACTCTGGCGGTGATTAATGCTTCCCTACAGGAGGGGGTAGTGCCCCAGCACTTTAAGGAGGCTGTGCTCCACCCTCTTCTTAAGAAGCTATGCCTGTATTCCAGCCTGTTGGATAATTTTTGACCTGTCTCCCATTTTCCCTTTTGGGAGAAGGTGGTTGAGAAGGTGATTGTGCGGCAGCTCCAGAGATTTCTGGATCAAACAGATTATCTGGACCCCTACCAGTCAGGATTCAGGGCTGGATTTGGGACAGAAACGACATTGGTCACGCTTCTGGATGTTCTCTGGCGAGAGCGGGATGAGTGTAACGCATCCACCCTTGCTCTACCTGATATCTTGGCGACTTTCAATACCATCGACCATGGTATTATTCTCCTGAGGCGGTTTCAGGGGATGCGAGTGGGAGGCCTTGTGCTATCCTAGCTCACTTCCTTCCTCTGCGGCTGCTCTCAGTCAGCCTTAATAGGAGGGGAGAGATCCAGCCCTCATCCACTGCTTTGCAGTGTTCCACAGGGCTCAATACTCTCTCCACTCCTGTTCAACTTTCATATGAAATTGCTGGGTGAGATAATCTGTCAGCATGGACCAAGATATCATCAATATGCTGATGATACTCAGCTGTGTGTCTGAGTGGTGGGTTAAGCGAGAATTGCCACCACTGGTCTTGGATGGGGTGGCACTACCCCAAACCCACCAGAGTGGGGAGGCAGGGAATGCGGGTCCCATCCCCTAGGGCAGTGATGGCTAACCTTTTTCCCACCGGGTGCCAAAAGCGGGGGAAGTTAGGGTCGTGCTAGGGCGTGCCCACAGCTATAATACTAGGTGTGTGACACCCCTCGCACATGCCCGTGTGACCCCCCCTCCCCCCACTTTTGGCTCGCGATGCACCCATTTTTCACCCTCCCCAGTTCAAGAGGCTTTCTAAGAGCCTGGGGAGGGCAAAAAGGGCCTCCACTGCTATAACACCCCCCCCCCCCCCGGAGGCTCTCCAGAGAGCGAAAAACAGACCTATGGGCAAACCGAAAGTCACTTTCCTGAACTTCCGGTTTTCCCGTAGGGCCATTTTTTTGCTCTCCAGAGACTTCAGGAGGTTTCCCTGAAGCCTCAGGAGGGTGAAAAACGGACGGAAATGAAGGCTGAAGTCACCTGGCCAGTGTGCGCATATAACTCTTCTTTTATTCGTTTTATTGTTTTAATATGGGTTTTACATTTGTAAGCTGCCTTGAGTTGCCCTGTGCAAGTAAGCGGCGTATAAATTATCTAAAATAAATAACATAAATATTTTGCTAATTATTTATTTTGAAATTATTTATTCCTTACAGAGAAACAAAGAATGAAACTATCTGGTTTTTATAATGTCTATCAAGCAGCGGTTGAACCTCCAAATCAAGTAAGAAAGGGAAAAGTTATTAGATTTGTATTCTTGCCTTTCGGAAGTGAAGTGGGTGCGCAGAGTGCTCTCTCCTTCTATTCCCCCCCCCTTTTTTTTTTGTTCGTTTCCATCCATTGTTCCTTTCCTGACCTTCACGTGCTTTGGAACATAGCTTGACCCTCTCCACTCTTAGGCAGCCCCTCAAATATTGGAACACTGGTATCATGTCTCCCCTGGTCCTCTTCTTCACTAGACTAGCCATGTCCAGTTCCTGCAACCATTCATCATATGTTTTAGCTTCCAGTCCCCTAATCATCTTGGTTGCTCTTCTCTGCACTTTTTTCTAGTCTCAAGATCTTTTTTACACCATGGCAACTAGTACTGGATGCAATGTTCCTAAGTGTGGTCTTACCGAGGCATTATAAAGTGGTACTAACACTTCATGTGGTCTTGATTCTATCCCTCCCTTAAGGCAGCCTATGATTCTCTTGGGGTTTTCTTGCCAACCGTAGCATACTGCTGCTCACATTTAAGTGATTGTCCACCAGGACTCCAAAATCCCTGTTCCACTTACTACTTTTGAGCCAGGTATCACCTGTTCTATGCTCATGCATTTGGTTTTTCTCTCCTAAATGTAGCACATTACAATTCTCACCACTGGATTTCATTTCGTTACAAGGTACCAATCTGTCGATCCTTCTATATCTGGAGCTTTTCTTCTGGAGTGTTGGTATTCCTGTCAATTTGGTCTTGTCTGCAAATTTGATGAGTTGCACTTCTATCCTCTTGTCTAAATCATTGATGAAGATGAATAGATCTTGCGAATCCTCCTGTTCTGTTCTTTTTTCCGTGTTCAGGAGAGTCTGGTGTCCTTCGAGGAGGTGGCTGTGTATTTCTCTGAGGAGGAATGGTCTCAGCTGGATCCTGACCAGAAAGCTCTGCATTCAGAAGTCATGCTTGAAAACTATGGGAATGTGGTCTCTCTGGGTAAGAGTTTTCGTGTCCCCAATCAGAGACTTCAAGAAGACAGATTATAGTTAGCTTTTATTTAAAAATCACTTTATTTATTATTTATTTTATTATTATTAAAAATCACTAATCAGTTACCATATTTTTCGGAGTATAAGACGCACCAAGATTTTGAAGGCCATGGAAGAGCATTGTCCCAATCCAATTCAAGAAGAACGGCCTCATTAAGTGTGACTCAGAGCATCCTAGAGTACAGGTGACCTCTGAGTTCCGACAGTTTACTTAGCGAGCACTCCAAGATACGACCTAGCCCTCTCCCAAGTACTTAAGACTCAGTCCTGAAATTAGGAATGTTACAGTACCAAGGCCCTCATTCCCATTACAAATGACAGCAGAGGCATTGCAACAACAATCACCCTACTTGCACCCCCAGTCCACCCCACCCTGCTGGGACTTACATTATTCAGAAAGAAATTCACTGTCAGCGTTCCAAATATCATTCAAAATTAAATCAGATTTCAAGGCAAATCTTTCCTCAAAGTTCCAATTTATTAATGGAGACATGTTGGTACATCTGTGGGAACCCGAATCTGAAAGCTTCATTTCTCTTTTGCTTTGTAGGTAATAATGGGCAGGAGAATCAAAATTCCTGTAAACTGTTCCAAGTGATCAATGCTAAAGATGGAATGGAGAAGTTTGGAATTCTAATAGAATTTGAAAGCCATGAGAAAAACCAGTCAAATAATTGGAGTCAGGAAAACTCATCTTCCGCTGATGCTCCAGTGCAAGTTTTTATTGCCCAACAAGAGAAACCATGTGATTTTGTTACAACTCAAAAAGTGATTGACACAAAAGAGAAGTCATATAAATGTTTGGAATATGGAAAAGGTTTTAGAAGCAGCGGGCATCTTACTTGCCAAAAAAATATTCACATTGGGGAAAAGCGATATAAATGCAGGGAGTATGGTAACAGGCTCAGACATTGTAGTAATCTTATTTCCCATAAGGTGATCCACACAGGGGAGAAGCCGTATAAATGCATGGAATGTGGAAAGGCCTTTGCTCATAACTGTGTCCTAAGAATACACAAAAGGATCCACACAGGGGAGAAGCCATATAAATGCATGGAGTGTGGAAAGACATTTGCTCAAAGAGGTAATCTTATTTCCCATAAGACGATCCACACAAGGGAGAAGCCGTATAAAGGCATGGAGTGTGGAAAGACCTTTGCTGAAAAATGTTCTCTTACTTCCCATAAAAGGATCCACTCAGGAGAGAAAACATATAAATGCATGGAATGTGGAAAGACCTTTGCTCTTAACAGTGACCTAAGAAGACACGAAAGGACCCACACAGGGGAGAAGCCATATAAATGCATAGAGTGTGGAAAGACCTTTGCTCTTAACAGGGTTCTAAGAATACACAAAAGGATCCACACAGGGGAGAAGCCATATAAATGCATGGAGTGTGGAAAGACCTTTACTCATAACAGTGTCCTAATAATACACAAAAGGATCCACACAGGGGAGAAGCCATATAAATGCATGGAGTGTGGAAAAACCTTTTCTGATAACAGTGACCTAAGAAGACACAAAAGGATCCACACAGGGGAGAAGCCATATAAATGCATGGAGTGTGGAAAGACCTTTGCTCATAACAGTGTCCTAAGAATACACAAAAGGACCCACACAGGGGAGAAGCCATATAAATGCATCGATTGTGGAAAGACCTTTGCTCATAACAGGGTGCTAAGAATACACAAAAGGATCCACACAGGGGAGAAGCCATATAAATGCATGGAGTGTGGAAAGACCTTTACTCATAACAGTGCATTAAGAATACACAAAAGGATCCACACAGGGGAGAAACCATATAAATGCATGGAGTGTGGAAAGACCTTTGCTGATAACAGTGACCTAAGAAGACACAAAAGGATCCACACAGGGGAGAAGCCATATAAATGCATAGAGTGTGGAAAGACCTTTGCTCATAACTGTGTCCTAAGAATACACAAAAGGATCCACACAGGGGAGAAGCCATATAAATGCATGGAGTGTGGAAAGACCTTTGCTCAAAGAGGTAATCTTATTTCCCATAAGATGATCCACACAGGGGAGAAGCCGTATAAATGCATGGAGTGTGGAAAGACCTTTGTTCAAAGATGTCATCTTATTCGCCATAACACGATCCACACAGGGGAGAAACCATATAAATGCATGGAGTGTGGAAAGACCTTTGCTCAAAGAAGTAATCTTATTTCCCATAACATGATCCACACAGGAGAGAAACCATATAAATGCATAGAATGTGGAAAGAGCTTTGCTCACAATAGTAATCTTATATCTCATAAAAGAATCCATGCTCGGAAGAAACTATATAGCAATAGCACTTCCACGTAGACTTATATACCACTCCACAATGCTTTACAGCAGTCTCTGAGCAGTTTAGAAAATCAGCATTTGGTCCCCAGCAATCTGGGTCCTCGTTTTACCTACTGCAGAAGGATGAAAGCTGAATCAATCATAACCCTGCCAGAATCAAACTCCTGGCTGTTGACAATTAGCCTATAGTATTGCATTCTAACCACTGACCCACCATGTCTCTATAGATTTTTATCTATATGTATATTGTGCCTTTCGGATCCAAATGAGACAAGGTTGAATCTAACAAAATGAAATTTAATGTGGAGAAAAGTAAGATTTTACACCTGGGCAGGAAAAGCATTATCTGAAACTTATCTCAAAAATAACTGTGTATCTTTGGAGTTCGAATGGATGATCACTTAAGCATGAATCACTTGTGTGCGGCAGCATCCAATAAAGCTAATACAAACCTTGGTTGTATAAACAGAGACATAGAATCATAATCACATGAAGTATTACTCCCGTTGCAGCTTCGGGGCTGCCATATTTAGTTCCTGGGAAAGTGGGAAGGGTCATTTCAAGGAGCTGTGAAAGATTAGTCAAAAAATTCCTTTCTCTGGGTGTCAAGGATGATTACCCTGCACCTGGATGGCAGATATATTGGTGGTAGCCTACAATCAGGGCAAAGACATTATTGGACCATGTGATGGACTTGTGGCTGCAGGGGATGGATCGTTGACTTTCTTTTGGGTGGGGAAATCCTGGAACTCTCAGATTGGGGTTTTTCAAGATGTGCCAATATGCCATCTCTAATAAAATGGAACTTTGAAGAATCGGTTGTGGTCTCAGAGCATCGAAACCACACGTCCTTATCGTCGAAACGTTGCACATCCCTCCTGGAATGATTCTTGTTTTAGTCTTCAGGCCTTTAATCATCTTAGCCGCTCTTCTTTCCATTTGTTCCAAAGTTTCAACATCTTTTTTGTAATGTGATGACCCAATCGGACCTAAACCGTCCCGCAGAGACGACGAACAGGAAGAATACATCTTGCTGATCTCAAGCACATCACAAAGTCCCTGATCGATCCAAGAGAAGTTCTTCAAGCCGGCGACAAAAAATCTAGCTATTGAGCTGATGAAGTCGGGGCGGCTCCAAAACGGAAGGATACAGAAAGAGAAAGTATTTCCAGCTGGTGAGGAATTTTTACCGTTTAAAAGAGACTGCCTATAAAAATCTTTAAGTTAATTTAAATTTGAGAACAGAAGAAATAAGCAGCGGAATCAAGCTTTGAATGGTTTTGGACAGTGGGTTATCTTACTTTTTAAATGCTATGTTCATGGATGGAATTTATGCAAGCCTTTTAAAATGAATGGATTAAGTTTTCTTCTATTTTTTTCTTTTATTATTATTCTTCGTAACCTATGGTCTAAAATTCTCCTTCATTACTGCGGGTGTTTTTTCTCTTTTCTTCTCTAACTAATTCATGAATTTGCCTTTTTAAAAAACTTGGAATATAAAAAAGATATAAAAGGAAACAAAGAAAATTGTAACAACAGAGGGAAAGAAAAACACTGTTGTTCGGAGGATGGAGGTTTGTGTTTTGGAAACAAAACTTATTTTTCTCACTGATTATTCTGGCTTGGCACTTCAAGGTCTCACTATTTGTTTATAGAGAGTGATAAGAAGAAAAGCATACAGATGTTCCTTTTAAATATATCTTTAACCAGAGAAAAGTGAAAATAAGACCTTATTGTGAATTTATGATTAATCTTATAAAAACCTTCCAAGCCAGAGCAGCAGAGTTTGTCAGTTGGAGATAATGGCACAATTTCAACAGCAGAAAGAAACTTTAAGCCTACAAAATATATTGTTAGAAATTCAGAAATTATCAAACACATTTGAGAGGACGGAGAAGAAGTTGGAAAACCTAGAGCATCTAACAGTAAAATATGAGGAAGAAGTTGGAGATGTTTATCAAGTGGAAAAAGTGGAGGTTAGAATCCTAAAAACCGAAGAGGAAAATGACCATAAAGAAATTAAATCCGCTGATATCTATGGTGATTAGTTTGTGGCCCCTGGGAGGGGGGCATATTTCAGCTGATGCTCAGTGGAAGCTGTTTTTTCAAATATGGATTATTAAAGTTTCGTGTGACATACTGTAGAAAAAAAATAAAGAAAAATCAGATGTTACTCCCAGTCTTTTCCATCCTGTTAAATTTTGTTTTGCTCAGTGCAGTTAACCTCTGTCAACTCCAAATCTGGTCGCATGTTTTCATAGCAATGGAGCCTTCCGCTTTCCTTGTTTTGCTTTTTCATTTCCTTTTCCTCTTTTCATTTATGGTCTAATGATATATCCCTGCCTTAAATTCTCCAAGGGGCCTAAGCTTCCTAGTCGCATTTCTTGAGGGGAATTTCCTACTCAACCCCTATGTGTTTTTCCTCATCATAGTTTAGCTTGATATTCCTTTTTCAGGATCTTCCTTTTCTTTCCTCAGAAGCGGCCGGTGGGGTCTCTGCCCTTTCTTCTCCCCCTTTGCTGAGAGGCTGAGCGGATAAGATGATAAGGGCAGCTGTACGTATTGAATTAAAGAAATAAAATAAAAATAAATTCAAACCATATTTCTGATTGTGGCCTTTCAGCCTGTGTCCCATCTGCCTCCCCTTCAGGCCCGAGTTCCCAACAACCGCTGGGTTTCCAACAGAGGCTCCTGGTACTCCTCTTCTGACTGCCTGGCTGTTTCTGACAGGATTTGAACCCTTTTGAGACCTCCTCCAATCTCTGCCCAGCCTTCAGGGCGGCTGTTCTTGAGGGAAGCGAGTTCAAATCCTCCAGAGAGATTTTTCGCCATCTCCTCAGTGGGTTCCTGGAGAGGAAGGAGAAGAATATGGAGAAAATGCCGCCTCTAGAGACGTCATAGCCTCTTTCAGGCAGGGAGACATTGAGAAGGGCCTTTCCTTCGACTCCCAAGCCCATCCTCCATGCCCTCTCTCTTCCCCTCAGACGCGCTCCTCTTTCCCGCCCTTTCTACAATCTTGGCACTTTGCGGCAAATCCACCAGGGGGAAAAGATGGGAACTTCCGGCGCTTCCCCATTGGTCCACTGGAGGGCGAACGTCACGGCTGGCTTTCTAGAGGAGGCCGGGAGGAAGTGACATCACAAACGCTTGCCGCTCTAGGACTCCTCCCTCGCTTTGCTTAACCCCTGGGGCTCCGCACGAGGCGGAGAGGCTGCGGGAGAGTCTGGCGGTGGGAGATCCAGACGTGACCCAGGTGAGTTGGGGGCTCTTCCCGGGCAAAGGGAGGCGGAGGACGGAGACACCCGCGTCCGGCCTTCCTCCGGCTTAAACCGCGGGTCCCATGCTCCCCAGCCGCCCTCTCTCTGCAGGGGGAAGCGGGGAAGGCGGAGGGGGTCCGGGGAAGAGCCCGAGTGGGGGCAGCGGAGGGTCGGCCTTGCAGGGGCCCAGCAGGAGAGGAGAGAAGCCGGGCGAGAAGGAGGCAGGATTCGCACCAGGCTCCCCATTCCAGCTGCCTCCTTCCCGGCCCTGCGCTGGGATGAGCCGCTTGGGGTTGGTTGGCTGAAGGTTCTTCAGTGGCTGAATTCCACTTTCCAATTCTTGGCTTTTCTTTTTCCTTCCATCTCAGATGCAGAAACCTGAAATCTTTGCAAGGCAAAAGTTTCTCTTCGGGAGGAAAACAAAGAGCGGAATAACTTGCAGGGATCCGTCCTGAAGCCCCAGAAATTCCCCCGTGAAGGAAAAGGCACCTGGAGACCCACCAGAGTCCTTGGACCCACCTGGAGTTGCTCTGCAGGAGAGAGAAAGGATGGAGACACAACCTTTGGCCAAGGAGGGAAGCGGAAAAGGCCCTTCAGCTGCTCAGCCTGGGAAGGGGGGGAAGCTGTGGACAAGGACTGGGCAGAAGATCCTGGAGGAGGAAACCATCCACTCTTCCCAAGTTCAGCCCTGGAACTTCATCCAACACTGGGAGACTGAAGGTCCTCGAGGATTTTGCAGCCGAATCCATGACTTTAGTAGGCGATGGCTGAGATCCAAAAAGTGCACCAAAGCCCAGTTGCTGGACCTGGTGGTTCTGGAGCAGTTCCTGGCTCTTTTGCCCCCAGAGATGGAGGGTTGGGTGTGGGACTGTGGAGCAGAGACCAGCTCCCAGGCAGTGGCCCTGGTGGAAGGATTCTTCCTGAGCCAGGCAGAGGAGCAGAAGGAGCAGGTCAAGTTGCAGGTGAGAGACGTTAGGGAGCTTAAAAGAAAATAAAGAATATGTTTGAAAACTTCACCCCTCCTTCCAATACTTCTCTGACATTCATAATATGTGATGATGTCCCACCATTCTTGTAGGAGATTGTTCCATTGTTTTCTCAGCCCACCACATTGATGAATATGGGGGTCTTTGAGGTTGTGTTCCGAATATAAGAATCCACTTAACTTCGTGTGATGTACATTAATTCTGCTTCTTTTTTCCTTCCTCCTATTGGAAGTCCTGCACCGTGAAGGTCAGAGATCCTGAGGGAAAGAAGAATCCATCAAATCCCCCTCAGGAACTATTTTCCAGGAGGATCTCTTGGAAAGATCAAAGTCAGGACATCTCGGGAGGTAATGGAAGATCCTCCAATTACCCATCTGTCTTTCCTTCGCTCTCTCTTCTCTTCTGTACAATACCTCCTCCTATTTATCCTTCTCCCCGCTAACTGCATCTGCTAATAATCACCCAGCGACCTTCTTTAGGTGAGCCGTCACCTCCTGGGGAAGGAGGAGATTGAGGTCCACCTGAAGGGGCGTGCTGAGGAATTTGTGGAATTTCTGGAAGACATAATGGCTCGACCGTTCCCAGTTAAATGCCGGCATAGTTGTGGGTCCGATGGAAGCCCTTGAGGCAGGCTCTTGCTCTGTTATCTGGGAACGGTTTGACCCTGTCGCTCGTGAGGAAGTGGACAGGAAGCTAGAGGGTATGCGTGCAAGCATCTGTGTTTTAGACCTACGTCCCACCGGGTAGGTGACAGGTGGGTGGACTCTGGCGGTGATTAATGCTTCCCTACAGGAGGGGGTAGTGCCCCAGCACTTTAAGGAGGCTGTGCTCCACCCTCTTCTTAAGAAGCCATTGCTGTATTCCAGCCTGTTGGATAATTTTCTACCTGTCTCCCATTTTCCCTTTTGGGGGAACGTGGTTGAGAAGGTGGTTGTGCGACAGCTCCAGAGGTTTCTGGATGAAACGGATTATCTGGATTTAGGACAGAAACGGCATTGGTCGCACTTCTGGATGTTCTCTGGCGAGAGCGGGATGAAATTTGCACATCCATCCTTGCTCTACCTGACGTCTCGGCGACTTTCAATACCATCGACCATGGTATTATTCTCCTGAGGCAGTTTCAGGGGATGCGAGTGGGAGGCCTTGTGCTATCCTGGCTCACTTCCTTCCTCTGCGGCTGCTCTCAGTCAGCCTTAATAGGAGGGGAGAGATCCAGCCCTCATCCACAGCTTTGCAGTATTCCACAGGACTCAATATGCTCTCCACTCCTGTTCAACATTTATATGAAATCGCTGGGTGAGATAATCTGTCAGCATGGACCAAGATATCATCAATATGCTGGTGATACTCAGCTGTGTGTCTGTGTGGTGGGTTAAGCGATGCTGTGTCCTCCCTCTCGCAGTGCCTGGAGGCTGTGAGGGGCTGGATGGGGAGCAACAGGTTGAAACTCAACCCTGGGAAGACCGAGTGTCTCTTGTGTTTGGGATTCGTAGGCCAAGGGAGAATTGCCACCACTGGTCTTAGATGGGGTGGCACTACCCCAAACCCACCAGAGTGGGGAGGCAGGGAATGCGGGTCCCATCACCTAGGGCAGTTAACTTTTTTCCCATCGCGTGCCAAAAGCAGGAGGAGTTCAAGGGGGGTCGTGCTAGGGCGTGCCCACACCTATAATACTAGGTGTGCGACACCCCTCACACATGCCCATGTGACCCCCCCTCCCTCCATTTTGGGCTCACGATGGACCCATTTTTCACCCTCCCCAGTTCCAGAGGCTTTCTAAGAGCCTTGGGAGGCGAAAAGGGCCTCTCCTGCCACCACCAACCCCGGAGGCTCTCCGGAGGTGAAAAACGGACCTATGGGCAAACCGGAAGTCACTTTCCTGAACTTCCGGTTTTCCTGTAGGGACATTTTTTCGCCCTCCAGAGACTTCAGGAGGTTTCCCTGAGGCCTCAGGAAGGTGAAAAACGGACAAAAATGAAGGCTGAAGTCAGCTGGCCAGTGTGCGCATATAACTCTTCTTTTATTCGTTTTATTGTTTTAATATGGGTTTTACCTTTGTAAGCTGCCTTGAGTTGCCATGTTTAAGTAAGTGGCATATAAATTGTCTAAAATAAATATTTTGTTAATTATTTAGTTTGAAATTATTTATTCCTTACAGAGAAACAAAGAATGAATTTTGTTGGTTTTTATAACGGCGATCAAGCAGCGGTTGAACCTCCAAATCAAGTAAGAAAGGGAAAAGTTATTAGACTTGTATTCTTGCCTTTCGGAAGTGAAGTGGGTGTGCAGAGTGCTCTCTCTTTCTATTCCCCCCCCCTTTTTTTTGGACTGGATTATTTTTCTGTCCTTCCACAAAATGGACAGCAGAATAGCAGGTTGAAGTGGCTGTCAGCCAACATCGCTTCCTCTGGTTATCTTTTTCTGCTAAGTGCTCCTCCAACTTTGTGTTTACAAGAAGCAGGAATTAGGAATAAACGTATCACATTGGCAGGAACTGCTCGACCCCTGTTCTTTTTGTATGTAATTTATTGACATCATATGGTACAGATTAACAGAGTTGGAAGGGACCTTGTAGGTCATCTAGTCCAACCCCCTACACCCTCTCTTACAGTTGGCAGTCTAGTCTCTTCTTGAAAGCTCCCAGTAATGTAGCTCCCACAACTTCTTCTTTTTTTTAAACAAAATTTTTATTGGTTTTAAGAAAAATAATCAGGAAAAGGGATTGTAGGTAAAGTTACAAATTTTGACAGTTACATTATGCAGGAAATGGCCCTCCCCCCCATTCTCATAACTTTCATTTATTAATACATTAAATTGTTGCTACTTAATAGTATTTTGTCAGCATATAATCTTTTATCTTCAAATAATTTCAATCATTTTATATCAAACAGATTTTCTAGTTCATTTTTGTGATCTGAGTTTTCTCGATGTTGCCTCTTCTCCCCCCTCCAGCAGGGCTCCGGCACCTCCCGTGTCCTGTATGTCCCATGTAGTGTCGTCAGGTTTATCTAGGAGGACTTTGTTTTTTTCCATGAAGGCCTCAGCCTCCATAGTTGTGTTGATTCTAACTCTCGTGTCCTCCCAGAATATTAGCATACCTTCTGGCATAAGCCATCTGAACCACACCCCTTTCTGGTATAATTTCTTCACTAGAAGCGAATAATTTTTTCTTTTATCTCTAACTTTCTTTGGGATTTGTTTCAGAATGGCTATTTCTCTATCCTTGCATTTTAATGCTTGCCCCCTTTGTGCACTCAGAATCTCATCTCTTGTAGTCTTTCTGAGAAATTTAATGTGGACCTCCCTTGGAACGTTATGTGTTCTGGCATATGCTGAGTTTACTCTATAGACCAGGTCAATATCCCACCCCAACTGTTGTCTGTCTTTTTTGATATATTCAGCCAGTAAATTTGTCATAATATCCCTCAGGTCTTCATCATCAGCCTCAATTACATTTTGAAATCTAATGAAAAAAGACATCCTTTCAAATTCCATTTTTATCTGATGGTTCTCAAGTTCTTGGTTTCCTCTCTGGACCCCCTTCACCTCCCCCCTCATCTCAGCTGTCCCCTCCTCCAAAAGTTCCAGTCTCTGTGAATTTTGAATTGTTCGGTTTTGGTTCTCTCTGAGCTGTTCGTTCATTTCTTTCAATTGGTTTTTCAAGTCCTCCTGCCCCTTTAAGAGTTGTTGAAACATCTGTTGAAAGTCCACCTCCGGGGGCTTAGGCTGGAACAAAGATGTTAGTGTCTGTTGTCCACTGGGGCTGGACGTTAAAGATGCTGGGGCGGAGCCAGCAAAACCCGGTTTCCCTGGTGGTGGTCTTTTGTGTGGCATTGTAGTAAGAAGAGCTCAGAAGTGAACGGGTTGAAAGTTTTTGCTAAAGAGCTGACAGTCTTTTTGTTTTTCCTTCAGTGATAAAAGGGAACGGGGGGAATCTCCATCTCACCGCATTGTAACTGCGTCCTTCAAATCGTCAGTTTCGCCCAGCTGCCTCAACGTGAAGACGCAGAAGTGCCTCCCCTTTTGCCTCCCGATGCCTAGGGCAATGCGGGGTGCCCCCCCGGCTGCTGCCGACACAGGGGGTCCCCCGCTAAGCCGCCCCCTCGACAGGAGCCCCTACAAGGCTTCCTGTGCCCCCCCAATCAAAGGGGAGCCCACCAGGAGCGCGCGGGGCGAGCAAGGCATGCCCGTCGCGAACTGCAGCCGGAACCGGAAGTCTAATATAATTTATTGACATCATATGATACAGATTAACAGAGTTGGAAGAGACCTTGTAGGTCATCTAGTCCAACCCCCTACACCCTCTCTTACAGTTGGCAGTCTAGTCTCTTCTTGAAAGCTCCCGGTGATGAAGCTCCCACAACTTCTGAAGGAAATTTCTATTCCATTGGTTGATTGATTTCACTGTCAGAAAATGTCTACTTATTTCAGGTTGAATCTCTCCTTGTTCGTTTCCATCTATTGTTCCTTGCCTGACCTTCAGGTGCTTTGGAAAATAGCTTGAGCCTCTCTACTCTTAGGCAGCCCCTCAAATATTGGAACACTGCTATCATGTCTCTCCTGGTCCTCTTCTTCACTAGACTAGCCATGTCCAGTTCCTGCAACCGTTCATCATATGTTTTAGCTTCCAGTCCCCTAATCATCTTGGTTGCTCTTCTCTGCACGTTTTTCGAGTCTCAAGATCTGTTTACACCATGGCAACTAATACTGGATGCAATGTTCCTAAGTGTGGTCTTACCGAGGCATTATAAAATGGTACTAACACTTCATGTAGTCTTGATTCTATCCTTCCCTTAAGGCAGCCTATGATTCTCTTGGGGTTTTCTTGCCAACCGTAGCATACTGCTGCTCACATTTAAGTGATTGTTCACCAGGACTCCAAAATCCCTGTTCCACTTACTACCTTTGAGCCAAGTATCACCTATTCTATGCTCGTGCATTTGGTTTTTCTCTCCTAAATGTAGCACATTACAATTCTCACCACTGAATTTCATTTCGTTAGAAGGTGCCAATCTGTCGATCAATGTTCCCTCTAATTTTTTTTCAATGTGAGCAGAAAAGTATAGTGTTTGAGCGGCACATTTTCATGCCTGAGCACCTGAATTTTTTTCACAGATGTCACCTAAGACAACAACGAAATCAGTATTATTTGAAACTCAGTTATGTTTATTCAAGGTACCCGCTTAATTCAAAGTGTTATATAATATCAGTATCACTTAACAACGCTCCTGCTTAGCAACCACTATGTTGGCTCAGAAACTCTGGCATTTGAAGCACGCAAGTCTTAAAGCTGTCAAGTTACAAGACCCTTGCACCCCTAACCCTTTAGAAAAAAAAAACCAGGGGTCTTCAAACCTGACAGCTTTAAGACTTGTGGACTTCAACTCCCAGAATTCCTCCTCCAGTCATGTTGGTTCAGGAACTCTGGCATTTGAAGCACGCAAGTTTTAAAGCTGTCAAGTTACAAGACCCTTGCTCCCCTAACCCTTTAGAAAAAAACCGCAAAGGTCTTCAAACCTGACAGCTTTAAGACTTGTGGACTTCAACTCCCAGAATTCCTCCTCCAGTCATGTTGGCTCAGGAACTCTGGCATTTGAAGCACGCAAGTCTTAAAGCTGTCAAGTTACAAGACCCTTGCACCCCTAACCCTTTAGGGGAAAAAACCCCAGGGGTCTTCAAACCTGACAGCTTTAAGACTTGTGGACTTCAACTCCCAGAATTCCTCCTCCAGTCATGTTGGCTCAGGAACTCTGGCATTGAAGCGTGCAAGTCTTAAAGCTGTCAAGTTACAAGATCCTTGCACCCTTAACCCTTTAGGGGAAAAAACTCCAGGGGTCTTCAAACCTGACAGCTTTAAGATTTGTGGACTTCAACTCCCAGAATTCCTCCTCCAGTCATGTTGGCTCAGAAACTCTGGCATTTGACGTGTGCAAGTCTTAAAGCTGTCAAGTTACAAGACCCTTGCTCCCCTAACCCTTTAGAAAAAAAACGCAAAGGTCTTCAAACCTGACAGCTTTAAGACTTGTGGACTTCAACTCCCAGAATTCCTCCTCCAGTCATGTTGCAGCGACGTCATCTGCGTGGATCTGCTCCATCTTTGGTTTCTTCATCGTGGGCAGGGCTGCTGCTGAAGATGCTGACGAGCTGCCACCAGAATAACTGCTGCTACCTCTTCCTCCTCCAACAGCACCACCACATTTGCACCTGAGCTCAGTGCCGCGTTACCCCTGCCCCCTCCTCCGCCGCCATGCTTTTTGGGAGCCATGAGGCTTTTTTTCCCCTGCTCCCCCCTCCCGCCTTCCTACTGGCTCCCGCAGCCTCATGGCTCTTCAAAAGCACGGAGGAGGAGGAGGGGGCAGGGGTAACGCGGTGCTGAGCTCAGGTGCTCCGAGCAGAGGGGAGGCGCCGCTGCCACACGCGGGGATGCCGGCTGGAGCTTTGCCGGCTTCGCCTTAGCCGCAGCGCCGGGCGGCAAATCCGGCAGTGCTGTTAGAGGAGGAGGAGGTGGCAGCAGTTATTCCGGTGGTGGCGGGGGCTTTGGGGGTTCACAATTACCCTCAGTCGCCCCGTGCTCATCAAAGCAAGTCCGGGGAAGTCCTTTGCGGGCGGCCCGTTCTAGCTGCCTGCAAAGGACCTCCCCAGCTTCCGGAGCCTGTGGCAATAGAAATCACTGTGCGGCAATTGAAAACTGCTGGGCGGTGTTTTCTTGCCACGTGCGCAGCCGCGCACTTTAGAGGGAACATTGCTGTCGATCCTTTTATGCCTCAAGCTTATCTTGTGGAATATTGTTATACCTGTCAATTTACTGCAAATTTGAGGAATTCCCCTTCTATCCTCTTGTCTAAATCATTGATGAAGATGAACAGACCTTGTGAATCCTCCTGTTCTTTTTTTCGTGTTCAGGAGAGTCTTGTGTCCTTTGAGGATGTGGCCGTGTATTTCTCTGAGGAGGAATGGTCTCAGCTGGATCCTGACCAGAAAGCACTGCATTCGGAAGTCATGCTTGAAAACCATAAGAACGTGGTCTCTCTGGGTAAGAGTTTTCGTGTCCCTAATCAGAGACTTCAAGAAGACAGATTATAGTTAGCTTTTATTTAAAAATCACTAATCAGTTACTGTATTTTTTGGAGTATAAAATGCACCGGAGTATAAGACGCACCAAGATTTTGAGGAGGTAAATTTAAAAAAAAAGTTTTTGCCCTCCCCAGCTCCCAGGAGCCCTCTGTTTTGTGAAAAATGGGGCATGCAGAGAGTTTGGGAGGCCTGCAAAGTGCTCCTGGGGAGGGCAAAAATGCAACGTGCGGGGCTTGATCTTCTTAAAGAGTAAGGCTTTTATCTATCTCAAATCCACTTTTCTCTACCCCTCCCACGGCAGGGCAGGACTAAACAGCTCTCTCCGCGTTTTATTGTTTTTCCCATTCCCTCGGACTGGCGGTGACGGTGAGCCGTTTGGCCCATGGAGCAGCAGTCGGCTCGCTTCTTCTCTTCAGCTAGGAGGGAAAGACATGCGGGCTGCTGCTGTGCTTGTCTTGTCTTTCCGTCCTAGCTGAAGGGAAGAAGAACAATCTCTCTACGAAGGCTTTTATCAGAACGCTAGATTGGGAAGTTAAAAGCTTGGAATGGGATACAATCAAGATTGATTCAAAGGCTTTGGCTCCAGAGATCGCTGCGCCGCCACCCGAAAATGCTATTACCGTGATCTCTGCCGCCTAGAACCGCCCGAGAAGGGGCAGGAAAGCGGGTGCTGCAGAGATTGTGGTACCAGCGTTTTGGGTGGCAACTCAGCGATCTCAGGAACCAAAGCCTTTGAATCAAGCTTGATTGCAACCCATTTCAGGTTTGTAACTTCCCAATCTAGTGTTCTAGTGATGAAAGTCTTTGTAGAGATTGTTCTCCTTCCTTTCCCTTCCTCCACCCCCCACCTCCCCAATCTCTCTGGATCGGCTTATTGCTATTGCGCCCAGCTACCGTATCTCTTTGCTGCATGACAGGTCTGACACACACACTCACAATCTGTCATGCAGCAAAGAGATACGGTAGCTGGGTGAAATCGCAGCAGTAGCAATAAGCACTGCATTACAGATCCGGAAGGAGTGGGGTGGGGGGGTGGAACAAGGGAAGAGAACAAGTCTCCTCTGCATGAAGACTTTTCTCAGGACCCTCGATTTCCACTTTCTTTCTGGAAAATTGCTACTTGCATCGCTGGGAAGAAGTGCGGGATGAAAAGGGAACTTCGGAATACAGGAGCGCCGTATTCCTGGAGCCTGGCAGCTGCCGCATTCCGAAGTTTCCTTTTCATCTCGCTCTTCTTTCACTAGCCAAAATCCCAACGATGCCAACAGCTTTTTCCAGAGAGAAAGTGGAGATTGAAGCTCCTGAGAAAAGTCTTTGTGCAGGGGAAATTGGTTCTCTTCCCTTCCTCCAACCCCCCACCCCACCCCAATCTCTCCGGATCTGTCATGCAGTGCTTATTGCTACTGCCACTATCTCAGGAACCAAAGCTTTTGAATCAAGCTTAATTGTACCCCATTTCAGGTTTTTAACTTCCCAATCTAGTGTTCTGAGAAATCTATGATCTCTGAGGCACCTTTCGTTTGCAGGAGAAGGAGGAGGGAGGCTTAAAGCAGCAAGTCCTTAAACCAAAGACTTTGAGTAACTGGGAAAGAAAGCCGTGCTTTTCGGGCGGCAGTTTTCGGCAGATTCCAAGCTCGGCTTTCTTTCCAAGTTATTCAAGGTTTTTGGCATACTCTGCCCTCGCCCTCCTCCTCGTCCTGCAAGTGAAAGGTGGCTCAGAGATTCGGCGGGCAGCTCAGGGGAGACAATGACCACAATGAATTCACTCCCAGCAATGTGAGGAGCTGCTGCCACCGCCTGAACCCTACCGGGAGTCGAGCAGGAGCCCTGAAAGCGAAACATCTCTCCTTTCCAGCCATCACAATCTCTGCAGCGCCCCTTCACCTGCCCCTTTTCCACACAACCCAGGCGGCAACATTCGTAGTATAAGACGCACCCAGATTTTCACCCTCTTTTTTGGAGTAGAAAGGCGCATCTTATATTCCAAAAAATACGGTAATGTCTACTGGAAAGGAAAAGGAAAGTATCTGGCCTTCTGGTATTCCAAGGAAGGAAAGAGTCAATGTCTCTTTGCTTAGATCCTTTTGGGCCATTTAATATCTGTATTGTTCCATTTCTCTTTGAACTTATCAGTAGAGGCTGAGAAGAATGGGATGTGCTTTTATGTATCCTCTGGAGGTCATGTGAGAAGAATGTGTTGTCATTTGTCCTCTGAAACCTCCAAAATTGTGTGAGAACAGAACTTTCACTCTCAGGCCATGGAAGAACATTGTCCCAATCCAATTCAAGAACAATGGCCTCATGAAGTGTTACTCAAGCATCCTAGAGTACAGGTGATCTCTGAGTTCTGACAATTTACTTAGTGACCATTCCAAGATAAGACCTAGCCCTCTCCCAAGTACTTAAGACTCAGTCCTGAAATTACGAATGTTACAGTACCAAGGCCCGCATTCCCATTACAAATGAAAGCAGAGGCATTGCAATAACAATCACCCTACTTGCACCCCCAGTCCACCCCCCCATCCCCCCGCTGGGACTTACATTATTCAGAAAGAAATTCACTGTCAGCGTTCCAAATATCATCCAAAATTAAATCAGATTTCAAGGCAAATCTTTCCTCAAAGTTCCAATTTATTAATAGAGACATGTTGGTACATCTGTGGGAACCCGAATCTGAAAGCTTCCTGGGTTCCCATCCAGTTGAAAGTTCAAAACCTTGCCCCCACACCTACACGTCCATCACATGGTCCAATGTTCCTCTGCCACACTGGCATTTCCACCCATCTAGTTCCGGTCAGGTGCAGAGGTGGGGAGACAAAAGATGACCTTGGGCTTCTAGAAAGGATTTTTAAATTTTGAAAACAAACACATTCTACTCCTTACTATTCCCTCCTCCCTATTCTCCACTAATGAAACAGCATAGAAAAAATAATAGAAAGTGTGGCAGGCCAAAGATCCTAAATGGAATATGACTGCAGGCCTGACATTCACTTGACTTTGTACAGTTTGATCTTTTTTTCTAACCTTCTTCTCATTTTCATTTCTCTTTTGCTTTGTAGGTAATAATGGGCAGGAGACTCAAGATTCTTGTAAACTATTCCAAGTGATCAATGCTAAAGATGGAATGGAGAAGTTAGGAATTCGAATAGAATTTGAAAGCCATGAGAAAAACAAGTCAAATAATTGGAGTCAGGAAAGGTCATCTTCCGCTGATGCTCCGATCCAAGATTTTGTTGCCCAACAAGAGAAATCATGTGATTTTGTTACAACTCAAAAAGTGATTGACACAAAAGAGAAACCATATAAATGTTTGGAATGTGGAAAAGGTTTTAGAAGTAGTGGGCATCTTACTTGCGAAGAAAGGATTCACACTGGGGATAGCCATATAAATGCAGGGAGTGTGGTAAGAGGTTCAGACATTGTAGTAATCTTATTTCCCATAAAAGGATCCACTCAGGAGAGAAACCGTATAAATGCATGGAGTGTGGAAAGGCCTTTGCTCAAAGGGGTGATCTTATTTCCCATAAGATTATCCACACAGTGGAGAAACCGTATAAATGCATGGAGTGTGGAAAGACCTTTGCTCAAAGACGTAATCTTATTTCCCATAAGATGATTCACACAGGGGAGAAACCATATAAATGCATGGAGTGTGGAAAGACCTTTGCTCAAAGAGGTCACCTTCTCCGCCACAAGATGATCCACACAGGGGAGAAGCCATATAAATGCATGGAGTGTGGAAAGACCATGGCTCATAACAGTGCCTTAAGAATACATAAAAGGATCCACACAGGTGAGAAGCCATATAAATGCATGGAGTGTGGAAAAACCTTTACTTATAACAGTGTCCTAAGAATACACACAAGGATCCACACCGGGGAGAAGCCATATAAATGTATGGAGTGTGGAAAGACCTTTGCTCAAACAGGTCAGCTTATTTCCCATAAGATGATCCATACAGGGGAGAAGCCGTATAAATGCATGGAGTGTGGAAAGACCTATGGTCATAACAGAGAGCTAAGAAGACACAAAAGGATCCACACAGGGGAGAAGCCTTATAAATGCATGGAGTGTGGAAAGACCTTTACTTATAACAGTGTCCTAAGAATACACACAAGGATCCACACCGGGGAGAAGCCATATAAATGCATGGAGTGTGGAAAGACCTTTGCTCAAACAGGTAACCTTATATCCCATAAAAGGATCCACACAGGGGAGAAGCCGTATAAATGCATTGAGTGTGGAAAGACCTTTGCTCAAAGAGGTCATCTTATTTCCCATAATACGATTCACACAAGGGAGAAGCCGTATAAATTTTGCTCTCAGCCCTAGGGGAAGGAGGAGGGGGAGAGCCAACCAATGATGTCACGCCCTAACTAAGTGAATTTTCGGATTTAATCCCATAACATAATGATGATTTGGAAACTTTGGGAACTTTGAACTTTGATAACTTTGTTTTTTGCCTCTAAACTCGAAGCTGGCAGGGCAAGATGGCACACTTCCGTTGTCTTTATGAACTGTGAAACCTGACTCCACCTTTAAAACTTCAGGCTTCCAGTCTTTGTCTCCGTGCTACTCAGACAAATCTCTTGTTGATTGCTTTCTTTTGAACTTCCTGGAGTGAAAAACTCTGCTCTATTGCCAGGGTGATTAGAAAAAAAATTCTCTTCTGCCTGGACCTTCTGTCTCCTGGACTCTCCTGGCTGTTCTGCCTCTCTGACTGATCACCTTCTACACTGACTGAACTCTTTACTCCATTTTTGTCACCCAAAAAACCACCTCCTGGAAAGCCTGGCTTTGCTGCCTCTGCCCCGACATCTGCAACCTCCAGTCCTAGTACACAATCAACGATAACAGCTTTGATGCAACCTAAAACTACAGAGATGGAGTTTCAACAAATGTTCCAGCAACTCCTACAGGGACAAGAGGAAATAAAGAAACAACTGAAGGAGATGAAAGAAGAAATTAAAGAGAACCAAGCTCAAATTAATAAGAACTCACAGAGACTGGATCTTTTGGAGGGTGGGACAGCTGAGATGAGGGAGGGGATGGAAGGGGTGCAGAAGGGAAAAAAAGAACTTGACACCCAACAGATGAAAATAGAGTTTGAGAGAATGTCTTTTTATCTTAGATTCCAAAACATGATGGAGGCAGATGATGAAAATATAAGGTGTTAGGGTTCTAAATACCATGCAGAAATAAATCATTGTCCAAGGCAAAACATCCTTAAAGGTCCAATTTATTCTACAGGCAAGTTAGCACCTCTATGGAAAATTCCAACTCTGATTTACATCCTGGTATTCCACCCAGTTGAAAGTTCATGATCTATCCCCACACCCACAAATCCATCACATGTTCCAATCATCATCTTCCACGCTGGCATGTACACCCATCTTCTTCCGGCCAGGTGTCGAGGTGCGGAGACAAAAGACGACCTTGAGCTTCTAAGAAAATCCATAACAATACATTCCACAATCCTACTCCTTTCTATTCCCCCCTCCCAACTACTACACTAATGAAACAGCATAGAAAATTATAAGAAAGTGTGGCAGGCCAAAGATCCTAAAAAGAACATAATTACAGGCCTGACAATAAGGGACATCATGACAAGCATTTTGGCTGAATACATCCAGAAAGAGAAACAACAGGTGGGGTGGGAAATAGACCTGGTTTATTGAGTGAACTCAGCCTACGCTAGAACACACAACGTTCCCAGGGAGGTACACATTAAATTTCTCAGAAAAAGTACAAGAGATGAAATTCTGAGTGCACAAAGGGGGCAAGCCTTGACATACAAAGATAAGGAGATAACCATTCTGAAACAGATCCCCAAGAAAGTGAGGGAAAAAAGAAAAAGCTATTCACAATTAGCGAATAAATTATACCAGAAGGGGGTGTGGTTCAGATGGTTGATGCCTGAAGGTATGCTAATATTCTGGGAGGAGACAAGAGTTAGAATTAATACACCCATAGAGCTGCAGGCCTTTATGGAAAAAAACAAAGTACTCCTAGAAAAACCAGATGATTCAACAGACATACAGGACATGGGAGGGGCCGGAGCTCTGTCGGCGGGGGGAGATGGGGCAATACCGAGAAAGCTCAGATCACAAAAATGAGTAAGAAAATCCACCTGACATAAACTGATCGAAATTACCAACTGAATTTACATGCTGACTATATGTTACTACCTAATAATGAATTTTGTGTAAATGTATACTATGAGTATGGAGGGGGGGGCACCTACTGCACATCGCAACTGCCAAAATTTGTAACCTTTCCTTTACCTTTTCCCCTTGTAAAATGTCAAAAAAACCAATAAAACTTCGTTTAAAAAAAAAGAGGAGCCACACAGGGGAGAAACCATATAAATGCATGAATTGCAGAAAGACGTTTACTCAGAAGTATGGTCTTAATTGCCATAACAGAATCCACACAGGAGAGAAACAATATAAATGCATGGAGTGTGGAAAGAGCTTTGCTCAAAGAGGTAACCTTATTTCCCATAAGATGATCGACACAGGGGAGAAGCCGTATAAATGGATGGAGTGTGGAAAGACCTTTGCTCAAAGATATCATCTGAGTTGCCATAAGAGGAGCCACACAGGGGAGAAACCATATAAATGCATGAATTGCAGAAAGATGTTTACTCAGAAGTATGGTCTTAATTGCCATAACAGAATCCACACAGGAGAGAAACAATATAAATGCATGGAGTGTGGAAAGAGCTTTGCTCAAAGAGGTAACCTTATTTCCCATAAGATGATCGACACAGGGGAGAAGCCGTATAAATGGATGGAGTGTGGAAAGACCTTTGCTCAAAGATATCATCTGAGTTGCCATAAGAGGAGCCACACAGGGGAGAAACCATATAAATGCATGAATTGCAGAAAGATGTTTACTCAGAAGTATGGTCTTAATTGCCATAACAGAATCCACACAGGAGAGAAACAATATAAATGCATGGAATGTGGAAAGAACTTTGCTCAGAATATTAATCTTATATCTCATGCTTGGAAGAAGCTATATAGCAATAGCAATTCCACTTAAACTGATATACCACTCCACAATGCTTTACAGCACTCTCTGAGCAGTTTACAGAATCAGCATATGGTCCCCAGCAATCTGGGTCCTCATTTTCCCCACTGCAGGAGGATGAAAGCTGAATCAATCTTGACCCTGTCAGAATCAAACTCCTGGCTGTTGACAATTAACCTATAGTACTGCATTCTAACCACTGACCCACCATGTCTCTATAGATTTTTATCTCTATGTAAATTGTGTCTTTCTGATCCAAATGAAAGAAGGTTGAATCAAACAAAATGAAATTTAATGTGGAGAAAAGTAAGATTTTGCAGCTGGACAGGAAAAATATTACCTGAAACCTATCTCAAAAATAGTAATGTGTATCTTTGGAGTCCGAATAGATGATCACTTAAGCATGAATCACTTGTGTGCGGCAGCATCCAATAAAGCTAATACAAACCTTGGTTGTATAAACAGAGACATAGAATCTTAATCACATGAAGTATTAGTCCCGTTGTCAGCCTGGAAGCCACTTTTTTCGTTGGAGCTTCGGGGCTGCCATATTTAGTTCCTGGGAAAGTGGGAAGGGGCATTTCAAGGAGCGGTGGAAGATTACTTTACTTTACTTTTATTTCGATTTTTATACCGCCCCCTCTCCCCAAAGGGACTCGGGGCGGTGTACAGTCAAATAAAACACATAAAATGCAAAATACAAACATATAAACATAGAAACATAGAAGAGGAGGCAATAAGACACTGTACAAAGTAAAGTAGATAAAAACAATATTTCAACAATCCTAAAAATACCCAATTAAAATTACCCAGTTAAAATATATCTGCCAGGAGGTATAGTACGGTTATGAATGGTCCAGGCCGGCTAAACGGAACAGGTGAGTCTTCAGTTTTCGTCGAATGGAGGGGAAGTCGGTAGTGGTTCTGATATCGGGGGGGGGGAGGTCATTCCAGAGGGTTGGGCCCATCACAGAGAAGGCTCTACTCCTAGGTGTCGCCCGTTGGCACTGCTTAGTGGACGGCACCCGGAGGAGTCCCTCCCTGTGAGAGCGAATCGGTCGCAGGGAAGTGTGTGGTAGGATGCGATCCCGCAAGTACCTAGGTCCTGAGCCATGGAGCGCTTTAAAGATGGTAATTAACACCTTGAAACGCACCCGAAACACCACCGGCAGCCAGTGCAACTCGCGCAGGAGCGGTGTTACGTGGGAGTACCTAGTACTCCCCAAAATAGCCCGCGCGGCTGCGTTCTGAACTAGCTGCAGTCTTCGAGCGCGTCCCAAGGGAAGCCCCATGTAGAGGGCATTGCAGTAGTCCAGCCGAGACGTCACCAGTGCATGAGTGACCGTGCGTAGGGCATCCCGGTCCAGTAGGGGGCGCAATTGGCGCACCAGGCGAACCTGGTGGAACGCCCCCCTTGCCACGGCTGCCACATGGTCATCCATTGACAGCCGGGCATCTAGGAGGACGCCCAAATTGCGCGCCCGTTCCACAGGGAGCAATTGTTCGCCCCCTATGGTCAGTGATGGAATCAACTGACTGAAATGGGGTGCCGGTAGCCACAGCCACTCAGTCTTGGAGGGGTTGAGCTTGAGTCTGTTGTCCCCCATCCAGACCCCGACGGCTTCCAAACACCGGGTCATCACCTCAACAACCTCGTTGGGGTGGTCTGGGGTGGAAATGTACAGCTGCGTATCATCAGCGTACAGATGATACTCCACCCCAAAACCATGGATGATCTCCCCCAGCGGCTTCACATATGCGTTGAACAGAAGGGGCGAGAAGACCGACCCCTGAGGCACCCCACAAGTGAGTGGCCTTAGAGTCGACCTCTGCCCCCCTGCCAACACACATTGCGTCCGGTCGGAGAGGTAGGAGCCGAACCACCGTAGAACGGTGCCTCCAACTCCCATCCCCCCCAGCCGGCGCAATAGGATACCATGGTCGATGGTATCAAAAGCCGCCAAGAGATCTAATAGGACCAGGATAGAGGAACAACCCCTATCTCTGGCCCTCCAGAGATCATCGACCAACGCGACCAAGGCCGTCTCCGTGCTGTGTCCGGGCCGGAAGCTGGACTGGCGTGGGTCTAGATATTCGGATTCCTCAAGGTGTCGTGGAAACTGCTGTGCCACCACATTCTCTACAACCTTTGCTAAAAAGGGAAGGTTGGAGACTGGACGATAATTAGCTAGCTCCATCGGGTCAAGGGAAGGCCTCTTGAGTAAGGGCCTCACCACCGCCTCTTTCAAGGCGGCAGGTAAGGACCCCTCGCTCAAAGAGGCGTTGACCAAGCCCAGTAGCCAGCCTCGTGTCACTTCCCAGGATGCCAGTACCAACCAGGAGGGACACGGGTCCATTGAACATGTGGTCAGTCGCAGCCGTCCACACAACTTATCCAAATCCTCGGGGGCAACAGAAGCAAACTCCTCCCAGAATGGTCTCACAAGACTCACTGTTGGCGGCTCCTCTGGTCCACTGAAGGGGGCCCATCCGCTCCGGATCTGAGCGATTTTGTCCTGCAGATATTCCCCAAACTCCTCTGCTCTGCCCTGTAAAGGGGCTTCCCGCGTCCTCTGCGATAAGAGAGAGCGGGTCACCCGAAACAGGGCGGCAGGGCGGTTATCGGCGGACGCAATAAGAGTGGCACAATGTCTGCGTTTGGCCACGCTTAATGCCACAAGGTAAGTCCGTGAATAGGCTCTTACTTGTGTTCGGTCAGATTCGGAGCGTGAGGACCTCCACTTGCCCTCTAGGCGTCTCCTATGGCGCTTCATCACCCTCAGGTCCTCGGTAAACCAAGGAGCTCGGGTGGGTCGTCGCCGCAGGAGAGGCCGCAAAGGCGCAACTCGGTCCAGGGCCTCAGCGGCCGCCCTATTCCAGGCGGCCACTAGGTTCTCGGAGCGAGAGCGGGTCAGGGCTACAGGGAATGGCCCAAGCTCCGTCTGGAACCTATCCGGTTCCATCAGGCGCCTGGGGCGGTACCAACTTGGACAGTTTGGTTCCGCCTCCTCGCGGTGGGGGGTAGCGCCAGGGAAGTCCAGCCGGAGACATGAGTGATCTGACCATGACAGGGGAGTAATAGTTACATCCCCTCTTCCCAGATCACTCATCCACTGTTCAGATACAAAAACAAGGTCCAGAGTGTGGCCACCTTCGTGTGTGGGGCCCTGAATTAATTGGGTCAGGTCCATGGCTGTCATGGAAGCCATGAACTCCCGAGCTACCTCGGATGCTTCCCCCGTCGACGGCAAGTTGAAATCCCCCATAACCACAAGCTTGGGGGTCTCAACTGCCGTCTCTGAGATCAGCTCGAGGAGCTGCTGACGTATCAGCTCGAGGAGCTGCTGACGTATAGCGAGGAGCCAAGTATACAATCAGCAGACCCCACTGCCTCCCTGGGCCCCATTTCACACCAAGGGACTCACATCTGGGTATCTGAGGTACAGTGTACTCCCTCGGCTCTAGACATTCCCGTATAACTACCGCCACCCCACCACCCTTACCCAGGGCCCGGGGCTGATGGAATGCACGGAAACCCGGTGGGCACATTTCCACGAGGGGTAAACCACCCTCGTGGCCCAACCAGGTCTCCGTTATCCCTGCAAGGTCCAGCTCCCCCTCTGAGATCAACTCATTAATGAGGGGGGCCTTGTTGGTCAAGGACCTTGCATTGCAGAGCATCAGCCTCAGGCCCTGGCTCTGTAGTTCCTGACCACCTAGATTGCGGGGGTTGGTACAAATGACCGGATGTAACCAACAGCCACGGTCTCCCAACCGACGTTGTGGTCTTCTCCTGTCCTCGCATCCCCTCCTCCCCGCGACCAATGTAGTAAGACAACCCTCTATTGGAACGTTCTTTCCCCTCCCCCCCTCCACCACACTCACTTCCCTCCTAGACTTACCTGTTCGACTGGCACTGCCCCCCCTCCTGGACAGATTCCCCTCCCCCCCTACCCTAAAACCCTCCCTGGAACCCCCTAAAAAAGATAAAAAACATTTAGTTAAAAACCCCCTAAGCCTCCGTTTCTTCCACCTCTTGGGGTCTATAAACCCGTCATCAAGGCAAGCCCTTACAAGCGTCAAGGGCCATGCCTGCGAGAGGGGGTCTCCCGCAGGCGGAGCAGGTCTAGCCTCGTATAAATAATCTTCAGAATCTTAAAAAACACGATGGGGTCAAGGTGTTATAGATGATGAGTGGTCAGTCATAAAAAAAGGGCGGGAAGATTTCTTAGATGTCCAAGTGGTGGTCTGGGTGGAGGAGAGATGGTCCAAAGGGTAGTAGCCGCCTAGATAATCCTAGGTGGTCCTAGGTGGGTGGGAGTTCATGGAGAGAGTTTATAGATGATAATCTGGAGTTCTTAAGGAATGGAGTACCCAATTGGGAGTTCCCAATTGGGAGGGGGCCGATGTTCTTGGGGGCAGATGGTCTTGGCCTAGACATCCCTGTGGCCCACCCATAGCCCTAATATAGGGCTTCCGGTGACCTCTGGTGTTCCAGGCCGCCCCCAGCCGCCCCCAGCCTCCATCATTTTGTGATTAGTCACAAAAAATTCCTTTCTCTGGGAGTCAAGGATGATTACCCTGCACCTGGATGGCAGATATATTGGGGGTAGCCTCCAGTCGGGGCAAAGACATTATTGGACCATGTGATGGACTTGTGGCTGCAGGGGATGGATCGTTGACTTTATTTTGGGTGGGGAAACCTCAGAACTCTCAGATTCAGGTTTTTCGAGATGTGCCAATATGACATCTCTAATAAAATGGAACTTTGAAGAAATGCTAGCCTGCAAAAGATATTGTTAGAAATTCAGAAATTATCAAACACATTTGAGAGGACGGAGAAGAAGTTGGAAAACCTAGAGCATCTAACAGTAAAATATGATGAAGTTGGAGATGTTTATCAAGTGGAAAAAGTGGAGGTTAGAATCCTAAAAACCGAAGAGGAAAATGACCATAAAGAAATTAAATCCGCTGATATCTATGGTGATTGGTTTGTGGCCCCTGGGAGGGGGGCATATTTCAGCTGATGCTCAGTGGAAGCTGTTTTTTCAAATATGGATTATTAAAGTTTCGTGCGACATACTGTAGAAAAAAAATAAAGAAAAATCAGATGTTACTCCCACTCTTTTCCATCCTGTTAAATTTTGTTTTGCTCAGTGTAGCTAACCTCTGTCAACTCCAAATCTGGTCACATGTTTTCATAGCAATGGAGCCTTCCGCTTTCCTTGTTTTGCTTTTTCATTTCCTTTCCCTCTTTTCATTTATGGTCTAATGATGTATCCCTGCCTTACATTCTCCAAGGGGCCTAAGCTTCCTAGTCACATTTCTTGAGGGGAATTTCCTACTCAACCCCTATGTGTTTTTCCTCATCATAGTTTAGCTTGATATTCCTTTTTCAGGATCTTCCTTTTCTTTCCTCAGAAGAGGCCGGTGGGGTCTCTGCCCTTTCTTCTCCCCCTTTGCTGAGAGGCTGAGCAGATAAGTTGATAAGGGCAGCTGTATGTATTGAATTAAAGAAATAAAATAAAAATTAATTTAAAATCATATTTCTGATTGTGGCCTTTCTGCCTGTGTTCCATCTGCCTCCCCTTCAGGCCGGACTTCCCAACAACCGCAAGGGACAAGATGGGTTTCCAACAGAGGCTCCTGGTCCTCCTCTTCTGACTGCCTGGTTGTTTCTGACAGGATTTGGACCCTTTTGAGGCATCCTCCAATCTCTGCCCAGCCTTCAGGGCGGCTGTTCTCCATGCCCTCTCTCTTCCCCTCAGACGCGCTCCTCTTTCCCGCCCTTTCTACAATCTTGGCACTTTGCGGCAAATCCACCAGGGGGAAAAGAAGGGAACTTCTGGCGCTTCCCCATTGGTCCACTGGAGGGGGAACGTCACGGCTGGCTTTCTAGAGGAGGCCGGGAGGAAGTGACATCACAAACGCTTGCCGCTCTAGGACTCCTCCCTCTCTCTGCTTAACCCCGCAGGAGGTGGAGAGGCTGCGGGAGAGTCTGGGGGGGGGGGGGGGGGGAGATCCAGACGTGCTCCAGGTGAGTTGGGGGCTCTTCCCGGGCAAAGGGAGCCGGAGGAGGGAGAGACCCGCGGCCGCCCCCGCTTCAATCCCAGGTCCCATGCTCCCCAGCCGGCCTCTCCATGCAGGGGAAAGGAGGAGATCTCAGGAAGGAGGTGGGAATCCGGGGATCGCTTCCCGCCCCGTGTCCAGGAAAGAGCCCGAGTGGGGGCAGCGGAGGGTCGGCCTTGCAGGGGCCCAGCAGGAGAGGAGAGAAGCCGGGCGAGGAGGAGGCAGGATTCGCACCAGGCTCCCCGAGGGCCCCATCCTGTCTCCGGAGGGGGGAGAAGCGGGGCGGCCTCTCCAGCTGCCTCCTTCCCGGCCCTGCGCTGGGATGAGCCGCTTGGGGTTGGTTGGGTGAAGGTTCTTCAGTGGCTGAATTCCACTTTCCAATTCTTGGCTTTTCTTTTTCCTTCCATCTCAGATGCAGAAACCTGAAATCTTTGCAAGGGAAAAGTTTCTCTTGGGGAGGAAAACAAAGAGCGGAATAACTTGCGGGGATCCGTCCTGAAGCCCCAGAAATTCCCCTGTGAAGGAAAAGGCACCTGGAGACCCACCAGAGTCCTTGGACCCACCTGGAGTTGCTCTGCAGGACAGAGAAAGGATGGAGACACAACCTTTGGCCAAGGAGGGAAGCGGAAAAGGCCCTTCAGCTGCTCAGCCTGGGAAGGTGGGGAAGCCCTGGACAAGGACTGGGCAGAAGATCCCGGAGGAGGAAACCATCCGCCCTTCCGAAGTTCAGCCCTGGAACTTCATCCAACACTGGGAGGCTGAAGGTCCTCGAGGATTTTGCAGCCGACTCCATGACTTTAGTATGCGATGGCTGAGATCCGAAAAGTCCACCAAAGCCCAGTTGCTGGACCTGGTGGTTCTGGAGCAGTTCCTGGCTCTTCTGCCCCCGGAGATGGAGAGCTGGGTACGGGAGTGTGGAGCAGAGACCAGCTCCCAGGCGGTGGCCCTAGTGGAAGGCTTCTTCCTGAGCCAGGCAGAGGAGCAGAAGGAACAGAACGAGTTGCAGGTGAGAGCTCAAAAGGAAATACATTATGTGTTTTAATGCTTCACCCTCCTTCCTAAACTTCTCTGACATTCATAATATGTGGCGATGTCCCACCATTCTTGTAGGAGATTGTTCCATTGTTTTCTCACTCAACCACATTGATGGATATTGGGGGCTTTGACGTTGTGTTCCGAATATAAGAATCCGCTTTACTTCGTGTGATGTCCATTAATTCTGCTTCTTCTTTCCTTCCTCCTATTGGAAGTCCTGCACCGTGAAGGTCAGAGATCCTGAGGGAAAGAAGAATCCATCAAATCCTTCTCAGGAGCTATTTTCCAGGAGGATCCCTTGGGAAGATCAAAGTCAGGACATCTCGGGAGGTAATGGAAGATCCTCCGATTGCCCATCTGTTTTACCTTCACTCTCTCTTCTCTTCTGTACAATACCTCCTCCTATTTTGTTAATTATGCAAATTATTCTTTACAGAGAAACTAAGAAGGAAGCTTTCTTGTTTTTATGATGGCGATCAAACACCAGTTGAACCTCCAAATCAAGTAAGAAAGGGAAAAGTTATTAGATTTGTATTCTCCCGTCAGGAAGTGAAGCAGGTGTGCAGAGTGCTCCTATTACCCCCCCCCCTTTTTTTTTGGATTGGATTATTTTTGTGTTCCTCCACAACATGAACATCACAATAGCAGGTCCAAGTTGCTGTCAGCCAGCTTAGCTTCCTCTGGTTATATTGTTCTGCTAGGTACTCCTCCAACTTTTTGGAGTTTACAAGAAGCAATTTTTTAAAACCCTTTCAGAATTAGGAATAAATGTATCATAGTGGCAGGAACTGTTAGACCTCCGTTCTTTTTGTAATTTATCGGAAGGTAAAGATGAACAGAGTGGGAAGGGACCTTGTAGGTCATCTAGCTCAAGCAGACCCTGCTCTATTTCTGACAAATGGCAGTACAATCTCTTCCTGAAAGCCTCGTTACGAAGCAGTCACAACGTCCGAAGGCAAGCTGTTCCATTGCTTGATTGTTCTTATAGTTCTTCCTTATTTCTTGGTTGAATCTCTCCTTCCTCAGTTTCCATCCATTATTCCTTGCCTGGCCTTCAGATGCCTTGGGAAATAGCTTGACCCCCTCCTGTCTGTGGCAGCCCTTCAAATATAGGAATATTGCTATCATGTCTCCCCTGGTCCTTCTCTTCACTAGCCATGCCCAGTTCCTGCAACCATTCATCGTATGTTTTAGCCTCCCGTCCTCTAATCCTATTGGTTGCTCTTCTCTGCACTCTTTCTAGTCTCACGATCTTGCTCCACACCCACCAGCCCATGACATGGTCCAATCTTCCACTGCCATGCTGGCAGTTCTATTCATCCAGTTCCGGTCAGGTGCAGAGGTGCAGAAACAAAGAATGACCTTGGGTTTCTAAAAAGGAATTTTGTTTTGGCTACATAGCATCTACTCCGTACAATCCCCCCTCCCATTTTCCCACAGTAAAAAAGACATAGTAGAATATTAGAAAGTGTGGCAGGCCAAGGCTCGAAGAAGAATATGACTGCAGGCCTGATCACTAACAGCACCCCAGTACTTCATTATTCCACAGACATAAGAAAAGCAAAGAGATCACAGATCAGTTCCTTCAGGTTCAATCAGTCTTCAGTATCTAGTATATAGTGTGCAGCAGCTGCCAAAAAAGCCAACACAGTTCTAGGCTGCATCAACAGAGGGAGAGAATCAAGATCACGTGAAGTATTAATACCTCTTTATAATGCCTTGGTAAGGCCACACTTGAAATACTGCATTCAGTTCTGGTCGCCACGATGTAAAAAAGATGTGGAGACTCTAGAAAGAGTGCAGAGAAGAGCAACAAAGATGATTAGGGGACTGGAGACTAAAACATATGAAGAACGGTTGCAGGAACTGGTTATGTCTAGTTTAATAGAAAGAAGGACTAGGGGAGAGATGATAGCAGTGTTCCAATATCTCAGGGGTTGCCACAAAGAAGAGGGAGTCAAGCTATTCTCCAAGGCACCTGAGGACAGAACAAGAAGCAATGGGTGGAAACTAATCAAGGAGAGAAGCAACTTAGAACTGAGGAGAAACTTCCTGACAGTTAGAACAATTAATCAGTGGAACAGCTTGCCTCCAGAAGTTATGAATGCCCCAACACTGGAAGTCTTTAAGAAGATGTTGGATAGCCATTCTTTATGCAGTCATGCTGGTTTCTTTTGGGAGCTGTTATTTTTCTTCTTCATTGGTATTGTGCTAGACTGAGCTTTTGTAATCTCGTTTTTCAAAATTTCCCAAGCTTCTTGTTTTCCCTTTGAGGATTCTCATCCATGGAATTTTTCCCAAGTTTATTGAAATTAGCTCTCTTAAAGTCCTTATTTCACTTTGTTCTACTACTTGTGTTTGCATAATGTTGAATTCCAATATTGCATGGTCACTTGCCCCCAGGGTTCCTGTGGCTTCAACACCTTCTATCATTTCCTCTCTGTTAGTGAGAATTAAGTCCAATATGGCTGATCCCCTTGTTCCCTTCTCTACTTTTGGGGAAACAAAGTTGTCTGCTAGGTTTGTTAGGAACCTGTTGGATCTTCCACTTGGTAGTTGGTACTTGGTAGTATCCACTTGACACTTGGTAGTATCTTCTGTCAATTAGTATTTGTAATCCATAAAGCCCGCTGGGTCCCCACTCTTTAATACTCCAATCTTTCACATTATCGAAGCTAATTCCAATAATCCACAAAGTCAGTCCACACAGGTTTTCCTTTATATAAATGTTCAACAAGTGAAGAAAAGTATTTATAATCCACAAGGCCCTCTGAATTCCCTATCTAACTCTTCTAAGATGTCTAGATAAACTCAAAGTCGTCTTCTTCCCACATTCTCAAAAAATTTTATCTTCCATTTTTCCCTTTGAACATTCAAAGGTATTTATAATCCACAAAAATTCAAGGGGATTCCTTTTATGCATCTGCCACCTATCTTGTTTTTCCACGATAGTTTCCCAAAAAATTGTCCTTGACTTCCTGAGAAAGGAATTTTATTTGGACTACATATCACCCATAGTCCATACAATCCCCCCTCCCATTTTCCCACAGTAGAAAATATGGGAGGCTTGAAGGACCAATGCAAAAGATGGCTTCTAGGCTTGACACTGTTCTTTTTTCCATGTCCAGGGGAGTCTGGTGTCCTTTGAGGAGGTGGCTGTGTATTTCTCTGAGGAGGAATGGTCTCAGCTGGATCCTGACCAGAAAGCGCTCCATTCGGAAGTCATGCTTGAAAACCATAGGAACGTAATCTCTCTGGGTAAGTTTTCTAGTCCCCAATTAAAGAGTTCAAGAAGACGGATTATAGTTGGTTTTTTTTTTAATTAAAAATAATTGATCAGATATCGTCTCGTGGGAGGGTGAAGGAAGGGATCTGTCCTTGTACTCCAAGGAAGGAAACAGTCAATGTCTCTTTGCTTAGATGCTTTTGGGCCATTTCTTATCTGTATTGTTCCATTTCTATTTGAACTTATCTGTGGAGACTGGAAAGAATGAGGTGTGCTTTTATGTATTCTCCGGCGGTCATGTGAGAAGAATGTGTTGTCATTTGTCCTCTGAAACCTCCAAAATGGTGTGAGAACAGAACTTTCACTCTCAGGCCATGGAAGAGCATTCTCCCAATCCAATTCAAGACCAAAGGCCTCATGTAGTGTGACTCAGAGCATCCTAGGGTACAGGTAATCCCCGAGTTACGACAGTCCATTAAGCGACCATTCAAACTTATGTCCTAGCCCACTCCCAAGTACTTAAGACTTACTCCAGAAATTACAAATGTTGCAGCACTGCAGTCGTCAGTCACACTTACAAATAACAGCAGAGGCGTTGCGGCTACATTTGCCCTATCTATACCAGCTTTACACCTGATGGTACTTACGTTGTGACAATGTAGCAAGCCGTCAGTTCCTTTGCCTGCTTCGGTGCATTTGCAGGAAAAGGAGGCCTAAAGTTGTGAGTACGCGAGATCAGTAGTGGGACATCTCGCACTACTGATTTCATGTGATTTCGCATTACAGTACTTTAGGTCTCTGTTCTCTGCTAACCAAGGCCTGCACGAGATCCAGGGCAAAGTGCTTTGCAAACAGAAGGAAGGTCTCTTTCTTTTCAAAGACTTTGGCCCTGGATCTCGTGCAGTCCTCAGTTCTTAAAAGAACACAGGCCTAAAGTAGTGCAGTGCAAGATCATGCGAGATTACTAGCCTGAGATCTTGCACTACTTATCTTGCACTAAAGAAGTTTAGGCCTCTATTCTCTGCGAACTGAAGCCTGTACCATATCCAGCCAAAGCTCTAAAGCCAATGAGACTTTGGAGCAGCAAAATAGACATTCTTGAAGCCTCCCAACTTTTCCAGTCTCAGTGTGAAGAGCATTTAAAAGCAAATGGGAGGCTTCAAGCAAGGGTTTTTGCTCCAAAGTCTCATAGATGGGATCAAGGAACGGACTGAGAAGGAGTCCCACCTGCCAGAAAGACCTCATGGAGCAGCTGCTCCAAGGTAAACCAGGGAACAAGGAGCTTGTTTCAAAATAGTTTCCGCTCTGCTGAAATTGACCCACCTCAATATATCTTACCTTTTTTCCTTATTCCTCCTTGGATGTTTTCCCTGATTATTCCTTGACTCAAAACAGACTTTGATTGAGATTTGCAGATATATAAATACTCATGAATATAGAAATCATCCCGTCTATATCACACCACTGTAAACATGCAAACATAAAACATAATGGAATTTTGGAAAAATTCAGAAAAAAATCACTTTGATCTTTTTCTCTAACCTTGTTTTTATTTTCATTTCTCTTTTGTTTTGAAGGTAATAATGGGCAGGAGAATCAAGATTCCAGTGAACTGTTCCAAGTGATCAATGTTAAAGATGGAACGGAGACGTTTGGAATTCAAATGGAATTAGAAACCCATGACAGAAACCAGTCAAATGATTGGAATCAGGAGAGCTCCCCTTCCACCAATGCTCCGATGCAAGACTTTCTTGCCAAACAAGAGAAAAGAAAGGAAGAATATATTGGAAAAAGGGTGAAGCAAAACAAAGCTAAATTACAAGTAAAAGAACACAATTTAAGCCAAAACAAAGGAGAAGATGCTATAAGAAGACACAACGGACAAAATTACAATGGGACACTCATTCCTTCTCTTGGAAATAAGTTCCTTACATCTCAAAAAGTGATTGACACAAAAGAGAAGACTTATAAATGTTTGGAATATGGAACATGTTTTAGAACAAGCAGGCAACTTACTTCGCATGAAAGGATTTGCCCTAGGGAGAAGGTATACGAATGCAGAGAGTGTGGTAACAGGTTCAGAAGATGTAGCAATCTTATTTCCCATAAGATGATCCACACAGGGAAAAAGCTGTATAAATGCATGGAGTGTGGGAAAACATTTACTCAGAGCAGTGGACTCACTAGACACAAAAGGATCCACACAGGAGAAAAACCGTATAAATGCATGGAGTGTGGAAAGACCTTTGCTCAAAGAAGGACTCTTAGTTCCCATAAAAGGATCCACTCAGGAGAGAAGCCCTATAAATGTATGGAGTGTGGGAAAACCTTTGCGTTTAGCAGTAATCTCAAAAGACACAAATGGATCCACACAGGGGAGAAGCCATTTAAATGCATGGAATGTGGAAAGACCTTTGCTCAAAGAGGTCATCTTATTTCCCATAAGATGATCCACACAGGGGAGAAGCCCTATAAATGCATGCAGTGTGGGAAAACCTTTACTCGTAGCAGTGAACTTACAATCCACAAAACCATCCACACAGGAGAAAAACCATATAGATGCATAGTGTGTTGGAAAACCTTTACTCAAAGCAGTGGACTCACCAACCACAAAAGGATCCACACAGGAGAGAAGCCCTATAAATGCATAGAGTGTGGAAAGACCTTTACTCAAAGTGGTCAACTTATTTCCCATAAGAGGATCCACACAGGGGAGAAGCCCTATAAATGCATGCAGTGTGGGAAAATCTTTACTTGTAGCAGTGGACTTACTATCCACAAAAAGATCCACACAGGGGAGAAGCCCTATAAATGCATGCAGTGTGGGAAAATCTTTACTCGTAGCAGTGGACTTACTATCCACAAAAAGATCCACACAGGGGAGAAGCCCTATAAATGCATGGCATGTGGAAAGACCTTTACTCATAGCAGTGGACTCGCTATACACACAATGATCCACACAGGAGAAAAGCCGTATAAATGCATGGAGTGTGGAAAGACCTTTGCTCTGAGCAGTGGACTCACTAAACACAAAAGGATCCACACAGGAGAAAAACCATATAAATGCATGGAGTGTGGAAAGACTTTTGCTCTGAGCAGTGGACTCACTATACACAAAAAGATCCACACAGGAGAGAAGCCGTATAAATGCATGGAGTGTGGAAAGACCTTTGCTCAGAGTAATGCTCTTACTTCTCATAACAGAATCCACACAGGAGAGAAGCCATATAAATGCATGGAATGTGGAAAGACCTTTGCTCAAAGTGGTAATCTTATTTCCCATAAGATGATCCACACAGGGGAGAAACCATATAAATGTATGGAATGTGGAAAGAGCTTTGCTCACAATAGTAATCTTAATTCTCATAAATGGATCCACACTCGTGAGAAAGTGTATAGCAATAGTAATTCCACTTAGAGTTATATACCACTTTACAATGCTTTACAGCACTCTCTGAGCAGTTTACAAAGTCGGCATATGCTTCCCAGCAATCTGGGTCCTCATTTTACTCCCCTCAGAAGGGTGAAAGGATATCAGTATCGAACTCCTGACTGTGGGCAATTAGCCCCACCATATCTATCAGATTTTTATGTGTCTGCATATTGTGCCTTTCTGATCCAAATGCCACAAGGTTGATCGAACAAAGTGAAATTTAGCATGGAGGGAAAAAAAGGTTTTACACCTGGGCAGGAAAAACATTACAAAGAACCTGGCTCAACTGTGAGACCTTGGAGTCTGAATGGATAAGTCGTGTGTGTGCAGCTGCACACAATATAATCCTTGATTGTATAAATGGGCACGGAATGAAAATCACATGAAGTATTAGTTCTGCTCTATAAAGCCTTAGTAAGACCACACCTAGAATACTGCATCCAGTTTTGGTCATCAAATTGCAAAAAAGAGGTTGAGACTTTGGAAAAAGTGCAGAGAAGGGCAGGAGGCTGATTAAAGGATCTGGAGACTAAAACATAGGAAGCACGGTTGCAAGATTTTGGTTTGGCTAATCTAGAGAAAAGGATTGGGAGTGACATGATATCAATATGGAATATCAATATTGGAATACTGCATTCAGTTCTGGTCGCCACGATGTAAAAAAGATGTGGAGACTCTAGAAAGAGTGCAGAGAAGAGCAAGAAAGATGATTAGGGGACTGGAGACTAAAACATAGGAAGAACGGTTGCAGGATTTTGGTTTGGCTAATCTAGAGAAAAGAAGGATTGGGAGTGGCATGATATCAATATTCCAGTGTTTGAGAGGCCACGCACGCATGAGCACCAGAAACCGAAAGAGCAGCTGCCCGGTGTGCATGCTCGTGCGGGAAGATGATATCCAGTTTCCAGCGTGTCCATGCGCAACCGGCTACCTGGTGTCTAGTTTGTGGCACACATGCATGCTCGAAGACCAGCTCGCGTGCCCAAAGACATGGAGAGGGGATCCTGGCAGTCACTTCCTAGGGGAGCAGAGCTGTCGGCCAGGACAGGCGGGCTGGGGCTTCCCTCCTTCCCCGACTGAGTGGGCTTCTAGCATGGCCCAAGCCCTCCAGCCCATGGCACCAATGCGCATCTGCTGTCCAGAGCGCTTGGCCAGCTTGGGCGCACCAGAAAGGCAGCAGCAGTGGTGGCAGAGGGGGAGCAGGAGAGAAAGTTAGCTTGCATAGTCAAATAGAGGGAATAAAAGATCTAAGGAGGAAAGATGGGAGGAAAATTAAAAAGAAAATAAGATTAAAGGTTCTGATGCAGGTAAGAGATGACGGATAAGGGAAAATGGAGTCAAAATACTTTTATGAATAAATTTCAAAAATGTGTATTAATATGAACTATACAGGTTGGATTATTATTTTAGTGTGATAGATATCGGGATGATAATATAAATGGAAACGAATTGGGAAAATAGACTACTACTAAATATGTATAAAAACATGAACAACAGTGAAAGGTTAGCATTTAACAATAGGCGATTAGGGAAATATTTATAAATATATATATTAATCTAAGCATGTGCATTAATAATATATGGATTGAAGAACTGGAAAGAATATTAATAGACATACCCTAAATTTATAAATGATTGGGATTGATACTAAAACTGTATAAGGAGATATTGAATAACAGAAGGGTGGAACTTTGATTTAACTAAGGAAATATGAAAAACAAAATAGGTGGAAAACATGTCTTTGAATATTATAGCGCTATGAAAGCGGGGGGGGGAGTTAAAATAGAGATAGAAAATAGTGGGGAATAATAATTATATACAAAAGGACAAAGATGGTTCATAAATGATAGGTTATAATAAAAGGCATGTATAAATAATACGAAATAATGGAAATGAAAGGTAATATTTAGGAAATAATAACACTTCGTTTATGTGTACTGAAATGCATGTTACTCAGTTATCACACCATTCATGCATTGATATGTA